>NC_090317.1:72151324-72776324 GCF_039906515.1 Pseudorca crassidens | reverse complement strand
AAGCTATTGATGAGAGAAATTAAAGACGACCTAAATAGAGAGCTACGCTGTGTTAATGGGTTAGAACACAAAAGTATTATGATGTTAACTGTTCTCAAAATGACCTATAGATTCAATGTAATCCCAGTAAAAACCCCACCAGGCACTTTTGGAGTAATTAACAGGCTGCTTTTACAATTCGTGTAAAAATATAAAGGACTTAGAGCTAAGCCAAAAGATTCTGAAAAAGAACAAAGTCAGGAACTTACACAGCTTGATTTTAAGACTTACTATAAAACTACAATAATCAAAAAAGTGAGGTATTAGCATGACAGACACGTAGAAGCAACAGAACAGAGTACAGAAGCAGAGCCAAATACTTATGATCAGTTACTGATTTTTGACCTAAGTACCAAGTAATTCAACTGGGTAAGAATAGTCTTTCAACACTGGGGCTAGAACAACATATCTATATGGGAAAAAATGAACCTTGATCTTTTTCTTTCTCTCTCTCTGTCACACACACACACTCAAAATGGATCATAGGCCAAAACATAAAAGCTAAAAACTGTAAAATTTATAGAAGAAAGCACAGAAGAAAAAATTTGCAATCTCGGACAGGCAAAGATTTCTTAGGACACAATAAACATAAACCATAAAAGTACAATAAATTTGATTTTATTAAAAGAAATCCCACAACACACCTACTAAGATTCTTAAGGTAAGACAAAAGATACCATACATTGACAAAGATGTGGATGAACTGGAACTCTCATTCATTGCTGGCAGGAATGTAAAATGGCATAACTCCTTTGGAAAACAGCTGGATGGCTTCTTATAAACTTAGAAATATACTTACCATATGACGCAGCAACTCTACTTCTAGATATTTCCCCAAGAGAAATCAAAACAAATATCCATACAAAGACTTTTACCTTGAAAGTTCATAGTAGTTTCATTCATAATAGCCTCAAAGTGGGAACAATCAAAATGTCCATCAACAGATGAGTGACTCTCCAAAACATTATCTTGAGTGAAAGCAGCCAGATCCCCACTCCCAGAAAAACCCTACATACTGTATGATTCCATTTATATGAAAATCTAGAAAATATAATCTAATCGATAGTAATAGAAAGCATATCAGTCATTGCCTGGGGCTGGGAGTAGAGATGGGGATTGACTGGGAAGGAGCACAAGGAAATCTTTTAGGGTAATGAAAGTATTCTATATATAGATTGGTGAACTGTGTCCACTGGGATATATATATATGTCAAAATCATCTAGCAGTATATTTAAAATTAGTGTTTTAAATGTAAATTATACTTCAATAAATATGATTTTTAAAAGAAATTAATAATGATTTGTAAAGGTCTCTTTAGTTCTAAAATTCAATGATCTATGAACTTATAAACCTATAAAATCTTCTTTGACTATTATAGATTTTTATCATATTATCTGATATCTTAAGGCAATATGGTTGGAAAAGACCTCAAAGTTCTCTTAGTCAAAAATTCTGATGCCTGAATCGTCTCTCTAACATTCACACCAAGTAGTCATTCAGTCTCTGCTTAAATACCTTGAGCCCATTTCAGTTTTTGGACAGGTCTAATTATTAGACAGAGTTTCCTTATAATTACCTGAAATCTCACTCCTTGTAGGTCTCACCTATGGAAACATGCATGGAATAAATCGAATTCTTTTCTCCCTGACAGTCATTCAAATATTAGGAGGGAGCTATCATGTTCTTCCTAAATTTTCCAAGTTTAACATCCATATTTCCTTTAACTATTCTTCAAATAAGATGGTTTTGGGTGTTCTCACCATCCTGAGTGCCTTCCCCCTGACACATTAGGGTTTGCCAACATCCTCCTTCAAGAGTGTTGCCCCCCAGTCCAACACAATACTTCAGGTATGCTGTAACCAGAGCAGAATACAGGGTGATGACCACTCTTCTATATATTATATTTCTATTGATGCTACTTAATTTCAATGAACGTTCTTAGCATTATTGGCTTATGTTGAGCTTACAGTCAACCAACAAACCCAAATGTTCCACGTATGCTGCTATTAAGCCACATTTCATCTATTCTGTTCTTATACAGTTGGTTTTAGGGATCCAAGTATAAGGTGTTTTGTTGTTCCCTGTTGGTCTTCATCTTTTTAAAATGGGCTCATCATTTCAGCCTGTTGAGGTGCCTTCAGATCTGACTTTGTCTTCTAACACATTACTTACTCAGTTTTAGGTCATATGTACATTCAATCAATATTCACAAAAGGTGAATATTGGTCATATGTACATTCAATCAATATTTACAAAAGGTCCTCATCTACATATTATTATTCTAAATTCATATGGTATATACCACACAATTTGATATTCAATTGCAAACTTCTTAATTTCTAACTATTTCATACGTGTAAATCTTGTTTTAACAAAAATATTTTAAGCTTATCTACAGAAGGGATCATGTCTTCTACTTGTTCTATAGTACGAGGCATAGATTAGGTATTCAATAAATATTTGTTGACTTAAAAGCTAAATTAGAGTGTTTTTACACTATGGCTGTACCAAGAATGAGTCACAACTGACCTTCATCTCATGGTTACGTAAGGGCTAACTTTCTTTTACATCCATACAGATACATTTGTGGGAAAGGCTATACCAGCCAAAGCATCACAAAATCACTTCAAAATCATCAATGAGTTATTATAGTACAAACAGAGGCCACAGTGCCATCTAGTGAACATTACTAGTTTACTTCTGCTGATCACAAGCTCATTTTCACTCCTGTAATGTAAAGGCATGATTTTTAGAACTTCATACAGCAAACAGAACCAATATAAAACCAGCACATGAGTCGCGGTTGTTTTCATTTTAAGTCATATAAATATTCTATTAAATAGTCTCATCTTAGGGCTGTTGTAGATCTTATGACCATACTGTGCTTTGAGATTATGCTTTAGTTTTATCAATCTATAGTAATACCAACGACATTCATGTACCTGAACTGCAGTTGCAAGCTGAGGATGGAATTTCTGTACTGAGTTAAAGAGTACCCCATTATGTATTACTATTAACTTACAGACTATCACCAAAACAATCCATTATCTCTCTCTTAACAAAAATTAAACTTTATTATGATTTGCAGCAAATCCCATTATATCAAGTAGTGATAAATTGCTCCTATACTTGTAACCCAAGTTCATTTCCTCCATACTAAGTCTGTCCATGCAAACCTATGACTTTCACAAATGAAACACTTTAAATTCTTCAAAAGTAATATAATAAAATTAGGTTATTGGGCTTAAGGTGCTATAAATTCCCCAAAGGCAGAGTTGATGTCTATGAAACTATGTAGTCTAATATTGCCTCATAAAATGTACTGGAGATACTCAAGAGGTGGGATACTCTGAGGTGGGATACTCAACAGATAATGGCAATTAAAATTTACATTTATACAAATCAGAAAATAAAGAAATTAGCTAAATTTAGCACTGTTATCTCAAAATGATGTCACCAAATGCATGAACTGATGAATCTGTAACATAATCTACTAAGAGTTCAGAGGAATATATTCTCCAAATTCTTTAACCCACCCAAATTAACTTCTCACCTATGATTCAATATTTCATGTTGAAAAGAAAGGAACTGAGCTAGTGAAAGGAATAACGGGGTGATTTTTTAAATAACATAATCTCATTCAGTTCTGGGAATCAAAGGCACTCACAGATCTTGATCACTTTTAATTTCCAATTATCCACAGTAGCAAGGATAGAAATAGCATGAACAAATGGAATTCCTGTATTAGGGAACCTGATTCACAGGTATTTATGGAATCTCCATGACTATTTTTTTAATGTAATGAGTGCTTACTATGCATTAGGCTCTATGCTAGACATCAGACAAAATAAAGATAAGACATGGTCCCATCTTCAAGGAGAAAGAGATTTAATAGGGAGCTAAGACAGGTATAAAAACAACTAGAATACAAGGAAGAACATAAGTACCAAGGTATAAATAGAAGTGTTACAAATTCTTAGAGGAAGACCAAGACTCAGTAATTTCCTTAGACTGTCATTAGGATCTAAGCTTTCAAAAAGGAATTTCAAAAGGTAGGGATGCACGGAAGAGGTAATTTGCAATAGAGAAGAATGGATGAGGTTACAGAGGTAGAAAAGCATAGATCATGGTTAGGAAGCAGCAGGTACTCCAGGTGGGAACAAACATAGTACATGTGTAGAGGAAATAAAAGAGGATTATTTTATTTAAAGATTATGGAGGGGGGTACCTTCAAGATGGCAGAGGAGTAAGATGTGGAGATCACCCTCCTCCTCACAAATGCATCAAAAATACATCGACATGTGGAACAGCTCCCACAGAACACCTATTGAATGCTGGTAGAAGACCTCAGACTTCTCAAAAGGCAAGAAAATCCCCACATACCTGGGTACGGCAAAAGAAAAAAGAAATGACAAAGACAAAAGAATAGGGACAGGACCTGCACCTCTGGGAGGGAGCTGTGAAGGAGGAAAAGTTTCCACACACTAGGAAGCCCCTTCGCTGGCGGAGATGGGGGATGGGCAGGGGGGGGGAAGCTTCAGAGCCACAGAGGAGAACACAGCAACAGGGGTGCAGAGGGCAAAGCAGAGAGATTCCTGCACAGAGCATCAGTGCCGACCAGCACTCATCAGCCTGACAGGCTTGTATGCTCACCCACCAGGGCTGGGTGGGGCGGGTGGGGGCTGGGAGCTAAGGCTCAGGCTTTGGAGGTCAGACCCCAGGGAGAGGACTGCGGATGGCTGCGTGAACACAGCCTGAAGGGGGCTAGTGCGCCACAGCTAGCCGGGAGGGAATCTGGGAAAAACTCCAGTCCTGACTAAGGAACAAGAGACCATTGTTTCGGGGAGCATGAGGAGAAGGGATTCCTTCCTGGTCTGCCCACAGAAGGAAGAGCACCACCTAAATGAGCTCCAGAGACAGGAGCGAGCTGCAGCTATCAGCTCAGACACCAGACATGGGCATGAAACGCTAACACTGCTGCTGCAGCCACCAAGAAGCCTGTGTGCAAGCACAGGTCACTATCCACACCGCCCCCCAAGAGCCTGTGCAACCCACCACTGCCAGTGTCCCATGATCCAGGGACAACTTCCCCGGGAGAACACACGGCAGGCTTCAGGCTGTTGTAACGACACACTGGCCTCTGCTGCCACAGGCTCGCCCTGCATTCCAATTATAACTACTGTACCCTTCCCTCCCCCACCATAAGTGAGCCAGAGCCCCTTAATCCGCTGCTTTAACCCCGTCCTGTCTGGGCGGGAAGAGAAGCCTGAGGACAACTTACATGCAGAGGTGGGGCCAAAACCAAAGCTAAACTCAAGGAACTGTGTGAACAAAGAAGAAAAAGGGAAATTTCTCCATGCAGCATCAGGAACAGCAGATTAAATCCCCACAATCAACTTGAGGTACCTTGCATCTGTGGAACACCTGAAGAGACAACGAATCAACCCAAAACTGAGGCAGTAGACTTTGCGAGCAACTGTAGACTTGGGGTTTGCTGTCTGCAGCTGACGTGTTTCTGATTTTTACATTTATGTTAGTATAGTTTTTAGCATTTCTCTTCATTGACAGATTTGTTTATTGGTTTGGCTGCTCCTTTTTTTAAAAAAATTTTATTTTAATAATTTTATTTTATTTTAAATTATTTTTTCTTTCTTTTTTTCCCTCACTTTTCTTCTGAGCTGTGTGGCTGACAGGGTGTTGGTACTCTGGCCTGGTGTCAGGCCTGAGCCTCTGAGGTGGGAGAACCGAGTTCAGGACACTGGACAACCAGAGACCTACCGGGCCCACATAATATCAATTGGTGAGAGCTCTCCCAGAGATCTCCGTCTCAATGCTAAGGCCCAGCTCCACCCAGCATCGAGGAAGCTCCAGTGCTGGATGCCCCATGCCAAACAACTAGCAAGACAGGAACACAACCCTACCCATTAGCAGACAGGCTGTTTAAAATCATACTAAGTTCACAGACAGCCCAAAACATACCACCAGATGCAGCCCTACCCACTGGAAAGACAAGAGCTAGCCCCACCCAGCAGAACACAGGCACGAGTCCCCTCAGCAGGAAGCCTAGAGAAGCCACTGGACAAACCTTACCCACTAGAGGCAGACACCAAAAACAACAGGAACTACGAACCTTCAGCCTCCGAAAAGGAGACCCCAAACACAGTAAGTTAAACAAAATAAGATGACAGAGAAACACACAGCAGATGAAGAAGCAATGTAAAAACCCACCAGACCAAACAAATGAAGAGGAAATAGGCAGTCTACCTGAAGAAGAATTCAGAGCAATGATAGTAAAGTTGATCCAAGATCTTGGATATAGAATGGAGAAAATAAAAAATATGTTTAACAAGAACCTAAAAGAACCAAAGACCAAACAAACAGTGATGAACAACACAATAAATGAAATTTAAAATTCTCTAGAAGGAAGCAATACCAGAATAACTGAGGCAGAAGAACAGACAAGTGACCTGGAAGACAAAATAGTGGAAATACCTACCACAGAGCAGAACAAAGAAAAAAGAATGAAAGGAATTGAGGACAGTCTTAGAGACTTCTGGGACAACATTAAACGTACGAACATTTGAATAATACAGGTCCCAGAAGAAGAAGAGCAAAAGAAAGGGACTGAGAAAATATTTGAAAAGATTACAGTTGAAAACTTCCCTAACATGAGAAAGGAAATAGTCAACCAAGTTCTGGAAGTGCAGAAATCCCATACATGACAAATCCAAGGAGAAATACGCCAAGACACATATTAACCAAACTATCAAAAATTAAATACAAGGTAAAAATATTAAAAGCAGCAAGGGAAAAGCAACAAATAATATACAAAGGAATCCCCATAAGGTTAAAAGCTGATTTTTCAGCAGAAACTCTGCAAGCCAGAAGGGAGTGGCAGGACATATTTAAAGTGATGAGAGGAAAAAACCTACAACCAAGATTACTCTACCCAGCAAGGATCTCATTCAGCTTTGACAGAGAAATTGAAACACTTACAGACAAAGCAAAAGTTAAGAGAATTCAGCACCACCAAACGACCTTTACAACAAATCTCAAAGGAACTTCTCTAGGCAGGAAACACAAGAGAAGGAAAAGGCCTACAAAAACAAACCCAAAACACTAAAGAAAATGGTAACAGGAACATACATATCAATAATTACCTTAAATGTAAATGGATCAAATACTCCAACCAAAACACACAGACTGGCTGAATGGATAAAAAACAAGGCCTGTATATATGCTGTCTACAAGAGACCTACTTCAGACCTAGGGACACATGCAGACTGAAAGTGAGGGGATGGAAAAAGATAGTCAATGCAAATGGAAATCAAAAGAAAGCTGGAGTAGCAATTCTCATATCAGACAAAATAGACTTTAAAATAAAGACTATTACAACAGACAAAGAAGGACACTACATAATGATCAAGGGATCAATCCAAGAAGAAGATATAACAATTGTAAATATTTATGCATCCAACATTGGAGCACCTCGATACATAAGGCAAATGCTAGAAGCCAAAAAAGGGGAAATCGACAGTAACACAATAATCGTAGGGGACATTAACACCCCACTTTCACCAATGAATAGATCATCCAAAATGAAAAAAAACTAAGGAAACAAAAACTTTAAATGACACATTAAACAAAATGGACTTAATTGATATTTATAGGACATCAAAAACAAAAACTTTAAATGACACATTAAACAAAATGGACTTAATTGATATTTATAGGACATCAAAAACAACAGAACACACTTTCTTCTCAACTGCTCATGGAACATTCTCCAGGATAGATCACATCTTGGGTCACAAATCAAGCCTTGGTAAATTTTTAAAAACTGAAATTGTATCAAGCATCTTTTCTGACCACAAAGCAATGAAACTAGATATCAATTACAGTAAAAAAAAAATCTGTAAAAAATACAAACACATGGAGGCTAAACATTACACTACTAAATAACCAAGAGATAACTGAAGAAATCAAAGAGGAAATCAAACAATACCTAGAAACAAATGACAATGAAAACACAACAACCCAAAACCTACGGGATGCAGCCAAAGCAGTTCTAAGAGGGAAGGTTATAGCAACATAATCCTACCTAAAGAAACAAGAAACATCTCAAGTAAACAACCTAACCTTACACCTAAAGCAATTACAGAAAGAAAAAAAAAAACCCAAAGTAGGCAGAAGGAAAGAAATCATAAAGATCCGAACAGAAAGAAATGAAAAAGAAATGAAGGACACTATAGCAAAGATCAATAAAACTAAAAGCTGGTTCTTTGAGAATTTAAACAAAATTGATAAATCATTAGGCAGACTCATGAAGAAAAAAAGGGAGAAGACTCAAATCAATAGAATGACAAATGAAAAGGGAGAAGTAACAACTGATACTGCAGAACGACAAAGGATCATGAGAGATTACTACAAGCAACAATATGCCAATAAAATGGACAACCTTAAAGAAATGGACAAATTCTTAGAAATGCACAAACTGCCGAGACTGAACCAGGAAGAAATAGAAAATATGAACAGACCAATCACAAGCACTGAAATTGAAACTGTGATTAAAAATCTTCCAGCAAACAAAAGCCCAGGACCAGATGGCTTCACAGGTGAATTCTATCAAACATTTATAGAAGAGCTAACACCTATCCTTCTCAAACTCTACAAAATATAGCAGAGGGAGGAGCACTCCTAAATTCATTCTACGAGGCCACCGTCACCCTGATATCAAAACCAGACAAAGATGTCACAAAAAAAGAAATCTTCAGACCAATATCACTGATGAACATAGATGAAAATATCCTCAACAAAATACTAGGAAACAGAATCCAACAGCACATTAAAAGGATCATACACCATGATCAAGTGGGGTTTATCCGAGGAATGCAAAGATTCTTCAGTAAATAGAAATCAATCAATGTGATACACCATATTAACAAACTGAAGGACAAATCCATATGTTAATCTCAATAGATGCAGAAAAAGCTTTTGACAAAATTCAACACCCATTTATGATAAAAAACTCTCCAGAAAGTAGGCATAGAGGGAACCTACCTCAACATAATAAAGGCAGTATATGACAAACCCACAGCCAACATCGTCCTCAATGGTGAAAAATTGAAACCACTTCCTCTAAAATCAGGGACAAGACAAGGATGCCCACTCTCACCACTATTATTCAACATAGCTTTGGAAGTTTTAGCCACAGCAATCAGAGAAGAAAAAGAAATTAAAGGAACCTAAATCAGAAAAGAAGAAGTAAAGCTGTCACTGTTTGCAGATGACATGATACTATACATAGAGAATTCTAAAGATGCGACCAGAAAACTACTAGAGCTAATCAATGAGTTTGGTAAAGTAGCAGGATACAAAATTAATGCACAGAAATCTCTTGCATTTCTATACTCTAAGGATGAAAAACCTGCAAGAGTAAATAAGGAAACACTCCCATTTGCCACTGCAACGAAAAGAATAAAATACCTAGGAACAAACCTACCTAAGGAGACAAAAGACCTGTATGCAGAAAGTTATAAGACTGATGAAAGAAATCAAAGATGATACAAACAGATGTAGAGATTATACCATGCTTCTGGATTGGAAGAATCAACATTGTGAAAATGACTCTACTACCCAAAGCAATCTACAGATTCAATGGAATCCCTATCAAACTACCACGGGCATTTTTCACAGAACTAGAAGAAAAAATTTCACAATTTGTTGGAAACACAAAAGACCCCAAATAGCCAGAGCAATCCTGAGAAACAAAAACGGAGCTGGAGGAATCAGACTCCCAGACATCAGACTATACTACAAAGCTACAGTAATCAAGACAGTACAGTACTGGCAAATAACCAGAAATATAGATCAATGAAACAGGATAGAAAGCCCAGGATAGAAAGCCCAGAGCCCACGCACATATGGTCACCTTATCTTTGATACAGGTAGCAAGAATATACAATGGAGAATAGACAGCGTCTTCAGTAAGTGGTGCTTGGAAAACTGGACAGCCAGTTGTAAAGAATGAAATTAGAACACTTCCTAACACCATACAAAAAATAAACACAATATGGATAAAGACCTAAATGTAAGGCCAGACACTATAAAACTCTTGGAGTAAAACAAAGGAAGAACACTCTTTGACATAAATCACAGCAAGATCCTTTTTGACTCACCTCCTAGAGAAATGGAAATAAAAATAAACAACTGTGACCTAATGAAACTTAAAAGCTTTTGCACAGCAAAGGAAACCATAAACAAGATGAAAAGACAACCCTCAGAATGGGAGAAAATATTTGCAAATGAGGCAACTGACAAAGGATTAATTTCCAAAATATACAAGCAGCTCATGTACCTCAATATCAGAACAACAAACAACCCAATCCAAAAACGGACAGAAGACCTAAATAGACATTTCTCCAAAGAAGATATACAGATTGTCAACAAACACATGAAAGGATGCTGAACATCACTAATCATTAGAGAAATGCAAATCAAAACTACAATGAGGTATCACCTCACACTGGTCAAAATGGCCACCATCAAAAAATCTACAAATAATAAATCCTGGAGAGGGTGTGGAGAAAAGGGAACACTCTTGCACTGCTGGTGGGAATGTGAATTGGTACAGCCACTATGGAGAACAGTATGGAGGTTCCTTAAAAAACTACAAATAGAACTACCATATGACCCAGCAATCCCACTACTGGGCATATACCCTGAGAAAACCATAATTCAAAAAGAGTCATATACCAAAATGTTCATTGCAGCTCTATTCACAATAGCCCAGAGATGGAAACAACCTAAGTGTCCATCATCGGATGAATGGATAAAGAAGATGTGGCACATATATACAATGGAATATTACTCAGCCCTAAAAAGCAACGAAATTGAGCTATTTGTAATGAGGTGGATGGACCTGGAGTCTGTCATACAGAGTGAAGTAAGTCAGAAAGAGAGAGACAGGTACCATATGCTAACACATATATATGGAATTTAAGAAAAAAAATGTCATGAAGAACCTAGGGGCAAGACAGGAATAAAGACACAGACCTACTAGAGAATGGACTTGAGGATATGGGGAGGGGGAAGGGGAAGCTGTGACGAAGTGAGAGAGTGGCATGGACATATATACACTACCAAGTGTAAGACAGATAGCTAGTGGGAGGCAGCCGCATAGCACAGGGAGATCAGCTCAGTGCTTTGTGACCGCCTGGAGGGGTGGGATAGGGAGGATGGGAGGGAGGGAGATGCAGGAGGGAGGAGATATGGGAACATATGTATATGTATAACTGATTCACTTTGTTATACAGCAGAAACACACCATTGTAAAGCAATTATACTCCAATAAAGATGTAAAAATAAATAAATAAACTAATGGGACCTAATGAAACTCAAAAGCTTTTGAAGAGCAACGGAAACCATAAACAAGACGAAAGACAACTCTCAGAATGGGAGAAAATATTTGCAAATGAAGCAACTGATAAAGGATCCATCTCCAAAATTTACATGCAGGTCATGCAGCTCAGTATCAAAAAAACAAACAACTCAATCCAAAAATGGGAAGAAGACCTATATAGACATTTCTCCAAAGAAGATATATAGATTGCCAACACACACATGAAAGAATGGTCAACATCACTAATCATTAGATAAATGCAAATCAAAACTAGAGTTCAGTATCACCTCACAGCAGTCAGAATGGCCATCATCAAAAAGTCTACAAACAATAAATGCTGGAGAGGGTGTGGAGAAAAGGGAACACTCTTGCACTGTTGGTGCGACCGTAAATTGATACAGCCACTATGGAGAACAATATGGAGGTTCCTTGAAAAACTAAAGATAGAACCCTCATACGACCCAGGAATCCCACTACTTGTCATATACCCTGGGAACCATAATTCAAAAAGAGTCATGTACTGCAATGTTCATTGCAGCTCTATTTACAATATCCAGGACATGAAAGCCACCTAAGTGTCCACTGACAGATGAATGGATAAAGAAGATGTGCCACATATATATAGTGCAGTATTTCTCAGCCATAAAAAGAAACGAAATTGAGTTATTTGTAGTGAGGTGGATGGACCTAAAGTCTGTCATACCGAGTGAAGTAAGTCAGAAAGAGAAAACAAATATCGTATATTAACGCATATATGGAATCTAAGAAAAAAAATGTCATGAAGAACCTAGGGGTAAGACAGGAATAAAGACACAGACCTACTAGAGAATGGACTTGAGGATATGGGGAGGGGGAAGGGGAAGCTGGGACAAAGCGAGAGAATGGCATGGACATATATACACTACCAAATGTAAAATAGATAGCTAGTGGGAAGCAGCTGCATCGCACGGGGAGATCAGCTCAGTGCTTTGTGACCCCCTAGAGGGGTGGGATAGGGAATTTGGGTGGGAGACGCAAGAGGGAGGGCATATGGGGATATATGCATACACATAGCTGATTCACTTTGTTATACCGCAGAAACTAACACAACCTTGTAAAGCAATTATACTAGAACAGATTTTTTTTTAATTTTAAAAATAAAGATTATGGAGGACCTTAAGTCTAAGAAATTTGGTCTTTATTTACAGGGTGCCACTGAAAATTATTGAGCAAGATACAATAATCAGTTAGATTATTCCAGTAGTCTTAGAGGTAATGAGGGCTTGGACTAGGGTAGTGAGGTAAAGATGGAAGGGGAGACAGCTGGCAAAAATACTGCAGAGGTAGAATTGACCAGATGTGGCACACGACTGAATATAGGGGGAGAAGAAGGAATCCATGAATCTAAGATTTCAGTCTTAGATAGCTGTATATACCCAAAGACAGTAGAAAAGTGGATGTGGGCTATGAGAAACATCAGGGCTATAGATATAGATTTGCATATGGAGAGCTGAACCTAAGAAAACAGTTGATGAATTTCTGTGGGGATAGTGTACAACAGAAACAAAAGAAGGGAGCAGAGAATAAACTCAACAAATGTTTACTGAAAACTTACCATGTACCAAGCATGTTCATGAGTGTTGAGGATAAAATGGAGAATGAGATAAACAGTACCTGCCCTCATCCAACATTTATTTGGGAAAAGAGACTACCAATAACATAAATAAAAAAGGAACGGTCAGAGCAATAGGATTAAGAGAGTATGTCATAAACAGAAAACAAATTAACAATTACCAAAGAGGAAGGGAGGTGGGGGAGGGATAAATTAGGAGTCTGAGATTAGCAGATACAAACTACTATACATAGAACAGATAAAACAACAAGGTCCTACTGTACAACACAGGAACTATATTCAATATCTTGTAATAAACCATAATGGGAAAGAATATGATAAAGATATATACAGATATATCTGAATCACTTTGCTGTACAGCAGAAACTAACAACACAACACTGTAAATCGTCTACACTTCAATAAAAAAAAACGAGTATGTCATTAGAAGCCAAAGAGAAAGTTTCTGGAAGGAAAAAGTAGTATTATATTCTCTCGTGCTAGAGAGACCAGAGGACAAAATGGACTGAGGGAAAAAATCATTAGACTTTATCATTAAAAGGTCACTAGCGGGGATTCCCTGGTGGTACAGTGGTCAAGAATCCGCCTGCCAATGCAGGGGACACGGGTTCGAGCCCTAGTCCAGGAAGATCCCACATGCCGTGGAGCAACTAAGCCCGAGCGCCACAACTACTGACCCTGCGCTCTAGAGCCCGTTAGCCACAACTACTGAAGCACACATGCCTAGCGCCCATGCTCCGCAACAAGAGAAGCCACCGCAATGAGAAGCCCGCGCACTGCAATGAAGAGTAGCCCCTGCTCGCCGAAACTAGAGAAAGCCGGTGCCCAGCAACAAAGACCCAATGCAGCCAAAAATAAATACATTTATTAAAAAAAAGGTCACTAGTGATATTCAAAAGAGCAGTTTATAGAATCAGATGCAAAAATCATAAAAAGGGAAGTAGGTGGTGAGGCCAAAAACCTTAGAGTCATTCTTGTCTCTTTTTTTCTCTCTTATCCTACATCTGGTTTGTCAGAGAATTCTGTCAGCTTTATTTTCATATTCTATACAGAATCTGACCACTTCTCACCATCCATACTTCCTTCATCCTGGTCCATGCCACCATCATCTCTTGCCTAGATTATTTCAGTGGCCTCCTAACTGGTCTCCCTGCTTCCACCCTTGCATCCAGCTCAGTCTATTCAACACGGTGGCCAAGTGATTTTATTAAAATGCAAGTCAGATCTTGACACTCTTGTGCCCCCAAACCCTCCCACTGGCTCCCCATCTCACTTAGACTTAATGACACAAATCTTTACAATGAACTACAATGTCTTTCTTACATGATCTGTTTCCCCACTACTTCCTTGATCACATTTCCTGTTTTCCCTAATATTCCCTCTGCTCCAGCCACACTAGTCTCTTTGCTGTTCCTCAAACACCACATATATGCTCCTACCCCACACACCAGAGCCTTTGCATTTGCTGCTCCCTCTGTCTGGAATGCTCTTTTTAAAGGTATCCTCATAGCCATATCCCTCATTTCCTCAGGTCTCTACTAAAAAACTACCTTCTCACTGAGGCCCCCTCTGGCCACCTTGCCTAGAATTCCAACCCTTCACTCCTCCTCTAAAACATTTAATACTACCCTTTCCTACTTAGTTTTCTCTTTAGCACTTATCACTATCTAATATAACAGGGTCAGAAAACTGTGGCCTTTGGGCTCCATCCAGCCTACCATCTATGAATAGCTAAGTTTTACTTTTTTAAAAGGCTAAAAAAATCAAAAAAGAATACTTTACGACACAAAAAATTATATGAAATTCAAATTTCAGTGTTCCTAAATATAAAGTTTTGTTGGAACAAAGCCATGCCAATTTGTTTACATATGGTCTACGCCTACTTTCATGGTACAACAGCAGAGTTGAGTAGCTGCAAGAGAGACTGTATGGCCTAGAAAACCTAAAATATTTACTGTGTGGTTCTGCATAGAAAATTTACTGACCTCTCTAATATACCATAATATTTATCTTTTTATTGTCTGTGTCTCCTAGTAGAATATAAACTCTGTGGGGGTAGGGGTTTTTGTCTATTTGCCTAGGACAGTATTTAACATATAGTAGTAGACAGTTAATAAATATTTTTTGAATGAATGAATACTAAAAAAATATAGGCAGTAATTTTAGGTTATAAAGTTTGGTGATGAAAGGAAGGACAAACTATAATTTGGGGAGGATGACATGGTTGAAGAAAGGTTTTTGAATAAAGAAGACCTAAAAATAATTGTAGTGACAGGGGAAAGAAACAGTAGAGAGAGAAAGATAAAAGAGTTAGGGTTGAGATTTGTAGGGAAGGTCCCCTGAGAAAGTAACTTCTTTCTCAGAGATAAGGGAGAAGAAAGAATGGATAAAGAGAGAAGGTGATGAAGTTCATGTCAGTGGCTACAAGCCCAGGAAATTAGAAGATAAGGTTTTCTGCTAAAAGGAAGGATAAGGCATAGGGGCTTAGGGATAAAAAAAATGTTTTGGAATCACCAAGGATTGGTGAGGAGTATGACAGAAAGTCAACAAGAGTCAGTTTTACTTAGTGCCTATATGAAAACTATGAAATTTTAGCAGATGCAATAAATATGCTTTCACAAAATTTCTGAACAGTACTCAAGAAGATCAAGGGAAGGAGTGAAAAAAGCAGACAATAAAGATTAACAAGACTAGGTGGCAATAGCAAAATAGTAAAATATGATGAACTGCGTAACTGTTTCACCTTTCTTCATCTGTCTTAGTGCACAGTAGAGTATTCCTTACATATGGAGGTATCAAATCAATTTCTGCTAAGTTTAAGACAGGAAGGATGAAATGGAGAAATATACTAACAGTAATCAACAAGGCAATCTGGCCTTAAATGACATAATCACAAACTGAGTATACATATTAGGACCTGCCTGGTTTCCTGCTCTCTTCTTCTTCCCCTCCTTACTACTAATATCATTTGAACTCCCAATTATAGGTTCAGTCCTACACTAGGCTCTAGGACCAAACTTGACATTAGTTAGAGGAAATTTAAGAAGCAGTGCTTCAAGTCTTAGAAGACTGTATCATCTATTCACTTTGTATTCTTTTTCCGGTAATTGCATCCCAGTCTGGCTCCCTATGCCTGAGCTCCACTCTTAAAAAGAGCCTCATGTTCCTTTCACTTTAGGTTTGGAGCTCGACCTTGCTCTTTCTAGTCTATCTACACATACCCCCAGTGATGCAAAGATTTGAGTCCTGCATCTGAGTCCAAATCTCTATGATTGAAGACCTGTTCCCTGCTGATATGCTTATGTGATGCCAACTACCTATGTGTCTAACTTATGGAATCTTTCCAACACTTAAATTTCCCCCACTGCCATAATCTGATCTGCCCATTAGGATACCCTGATGCCAGCTAATTGGCTGAGTCAAAGGCAACTTGTTCATCTCTGTAACTTCAGAGACTATCACAGTATCTCATACTATGTTCTTTCTATCTTGACTAGGTGATTAGATATCCTTCCTTGGCCTGCAGATGTATCCATCCCCCCAGTTGGCATGTCTAGCTCCAGGTCCAGGTCCATCCCAATCTGCCAGGTTAATATAAATCATAGAGTTACAAAAGCCTTGTGATTACCTTCTTTACAGGTCTTTAAGTAAGCAGTAGGAAACTACCTTTCTGAAATAGGTAACAGTATTCTGAGCAGAAATATAATGAATTAAGTAACAAAATCTATGTGACATCTTCTTTTCAGGTCTTTAAGTAAACAGTAGTCAACCATCTTTCTGAAACACTTAAATGCTAGCCTGTGTAGAAATACGATGAATTAAGTAACCTTTCAACTTCTCTTTCAGGACCGTGAATTTATAACAAACAAACTAAATGGTAAATATTCTTTTGAAAGAAAATCTGAAGTATTTATTAAGGTAAACAACCCTTCAAAGTAAACAAATCTTCAAAGAAAATGTCTAAAATTACAACCCTTAATCACATATTTCCCCCTAAATTTGTTATTAAAACTTAAAAAGCAACAAAAACCTTCATATTTTACCTGGATCCATACTTGTACTTCTTGTTTTTTCTCTTACCACAAGACAATACGCCCCACCCCATTATGTGCATACTATATGATAACCAAAGGAAGAAATGTCCCAAATGCTTTGGGGGAGTATGAACGGCTCTATCCTCAAGCAAGTTTTATCCCTTTTACCTTCTAGAATTTTGTTCTGATAAGAAATCAAATGCTGAACATTTTTTTAGATTGGTTGGAAAGGCAAAAGATAACCCAGAAAGTAAAAGAACGAATTTCATCCCAGTGTTTGCTCTCACTGAATGCTTGACCCAAAAAAATGTGTAACTTAAAATTTATTCTGCTTCAAAGGACAATACTGCAGATGGTTAGCAGCAGATAACTTTGTTCATGAATTGCAATGATATATTACCTTTCAGAACAGGGTGTTAAAAATAAACAGTAAGTAATGGAATTAAGAGTCTCCAAATTTTCTCTCCTTTTGGGAAGTTCCATTCATTAATGTTTATAGTGTGCAAGTCAGGAAAATATCAATTTGACTTTGTTCTGTATGAAGTAACTCTCAGACATCCTAACCTAATAGCCAAGAAGTCACACCACTACAACCATCTCTCTGCCATTGCACATAACAACATTTGCTGCCTTTGAAAAACAAATAAATCAAAAGACCTTATCAAATTGTCCCAAATGCAGGTAACAAGCAGCCATGTTCCTCTGTAGCCTGGCAAAGTCCAGGAACGTCTGATCACATGCATAAAATCTCAGAGAACAGCAGTACCAGTGTAGGGCATCAGCATAATCTTCTACCTAAAGTTTAAAAAGAAATAACAAAATCACACAGATATTTCTATATTTGACCCTAATTGTTCCAAGTCACCTTTAGAAACAAAAAAATGGCACTGTTTACATTTTTAGGCAACCAAAACACAACATCCTCTTTAGTTGAATGCTGAATGCATTTTACTATCAGCCTTGATCAATATAAAGTTATAGATAAAGTGGTAATTGATATTCTCTCTTCTTCCCTCACATTAGAGGTTTCACGGAAACCAACAAAATTAAAAGGCAACCTATGAAATCAGAGAAAATATTTGCAGTATTTTGGGGGGGTAATATCCAAAATATATAAGAAAATACTACAACTCAGTAGCAAAAAATAAAAACAAGAACAAAAACAAAACCTGATTAAAAATGGGCAAAGGATCTGGACAGACTTTCCCAAAGAAGACATACAAATGGCCAACAGGTACATGATAAGGTGCTCAACATCACTTATCATCAGGAAAATGCAAATCAAAACCACAATGAGATATCACTTCACATCTGCTACAATGGCTAACATCAGAAAGACAAGAGATAACAAATGGTGGTGAGGATGTACAGAAAAGGGAAACCTTGTACACTGTTGGTGGGAATGTAAACTGGTATAGCCACTATGGAAAACAGTTGGAGGTTTCCTAAGAAATTAAAAATAGAACTACCATACAATCCAGTAATCCCACTTCTGTGTGGGATACCCAAAGAAAATGAAATCATTATCTCAAAGAGATAATTGTACTGCCATGTCCACTGCAGCAAGCCAAGGTATGGAAACAACCTAAGTTGTTGTTTACTGATGAATGTGGGTAAAGAAAGTACAGTACATGTATACAATGGAATATTAGCCTTAAAAAAGAATGAAATCCTGCCATTTGTGACAACATGGATGAATTTGGAGGACATTATGCTAAATGATATAAGCCAGAAAGAGAAAGACAAACATTGCATGGTATCACTTATATGTAGAATCTGAAGTAAAGAAAAAAAAGTCAAACTCATAGAAACACAGAGTAGAATGGTGTTTTCCAGGGGTTTGAGGGTGGGGGAAATGGAGAATGGTTGGTAAAAGGGTACAAACTTTCAGTTATAAGATGAAAACGGTCCAAGGATCTAATACATACATTAGATATATGGTGACTATAGTTGGTAATACTGGATTGTATAACTGAATTTTGCTAAGAGAGCAGAACTTAAATGTTCTCACCAAAAAGAAAAAAGGTAAATATGTGAGGTGATGGACGTGTTAAATAAGTCATTAGACCCCTTTCACAATGTATATGTATATCAAATTAAATCATCACATTGTACACTTTAATCATAATTTTGTCAATTATACTTCAATAAAGCCAAAAAAAATGAAATTTCACATATGGGATGAAGAGTCGGAGAGGGTGGTGAGCCACCCTAGAAAACTCAGAATACGATTTAAAAGTTATTAAAACAACAATGATAAAAATGTTAAAAGAGAACACCCATAATTTACCATTCGAATACAGCTATTTTCATTTTTCCACATTCCATTTTAATTTTACCCTTTTGTATTTTTATATAGTTGTAATCACACTTTATATTACAATTTCATTTTCTATTCTTTCCATTTAACTTCATTTTGTAAATATTAATCTATGTTGCTACGTAGGATAAGAAAATGTAAGATATTTTAGTAAATTTCCAGGTTTTTCACTATTTTAATTAAATGCTATGGGTGTTTTTTTTGTGGTTTTTTTGTGTGTGTGGTTTTTTTTTTTTTTTTTTTTGCAGTACGCAGGCCTCTCACTGTTGTGGCCTCTCCCGTTGCAGAGCACAGGCTCCGGATGCGCAGGCTCAGCGGTCATGGCTCACAGGCCCAGCCACTCCGCAGCATGTGGGATCTTCCTGGACTGGGGCACGAACCTGTGTCCCCTGCATCGGCAGGCGGACTCTCAACCATTGTGCCCCCAGGGAAGCCCTAAATGCTATGTTTTTGTACAAAAATATTTTCTTACTTTTGAGGCACTTTAAAATTTTCAATGGTAAGAAGCTATTACAAAAAATCTAATAGAAATGACCTGGATAACTTTTTTTAAGATAAGAAAATTAAGATTGCTCATGCACACCAAGGTAACGTAGATGAGTCCCCTGTACCCTACCAAGAAACTTCACATTTTTCAATGAAAGACAGGAGTCATTAGTACCTAAAAGGAATAAAACTCACTCCCTACTATAAACAACTGTGCTGAGGAGGTATAACACTGCCTTTGACTATTTAGAATTAAGATTACATTCTTCTACAGTTTTGGAAGTGGGAGTTAAAAAAATTATCCTGCAAGACTGGAAAATGAGAGAAAAAAAGATTCAATACGAGAAGGGAATTCTGAAATAATTTTTTACTTGCTCAGTAAAGAAACAGAGACCCTCTAAAAGAAAATAAGAATATCATTCTATTTTGCAGCACCTTAATGTATAAAACAAGATGTTTTGATATATGTATACACTGTGAAATGACGACCACAATTAACATATCCATCCTTCTGCAATGTCTAATCTGATGTTAATACTATGCAGTATATTTTTGATCCTAGACATACTTTTCATCTCTGGAAGTTTGATTTGGGTCTTTTGTATCTTCCATGTCTCTACCTAACTTCTTGAATATATAGAATACAATTATAAGAGCTATTTTAATGTCCTCTGCTAATGTTAACTTCTATGTTAGTTTCAATTGTTGCTTCTTTTCTTCATTATAGGTTGTATTTTCCTGCCTGTTTGTATGCTTGGTAATTTATTTATTTTGCAGTATGCGGGCCTCTCACTGTTGTAGCCTCTCCCATTGCGGAGCACAGGCTCCGGACACACAGGCTCAGCGGCCATGGCTCACGGGCCCAGCCGCTCCACAGCATGTGGGATCTTCCCAAACCGGGGCATGAACCTGTGTCCCCTGCATCGGCAGGTGGACTCTCAACCACTGTGCCACCAGGGAAGCCCGGTAATTTATTATTAGATGCCAGACGTTATAAACTTTACCTTGTCGGGTGCTGGATAGTTCTGCATTCTGGTAAATATCCTTGACCTCTACTCTGGCAAGCACTTAAATTCCTTGGGACCAATTTGATCCTTTCAGGTCATACTTTTATGATTTTTCAGGTTGGTCTGGAACAGTGCTCAGTTTAGGACTAATTACTCCCCACTAGCAAAACAAGACCTTTCTGAATTCTCTACCCAATGCCCCATGAATTAGAAGTTTTCCAGTCTGGCTGGTATGAACAGGTTCTATTCCCAGACCTGTGTGAGTACCAGGCACTGTTCTAATACTTTTAGATGGTGACTCATCTGGCTTTAGGTATTTTCATCCCATATTATCTTGATCAGTACTCCACTAAACACTTGAGAAGGATTCTCTGATTGTGGAGTTCTCTTTCTTGCTCTGTTCTCCTCTCTGTTACTCTGTCCTATGAATTCTAGCTACATCAGTCTTCCCAGACTCTCAGCTCCAACTCCTCAAATTAGGAAGCCTGCTAGGATCCACTTCAGTTTCTTTCCTTTTTTTTTCCCAACATCTTTATTGGAGTATAATTGCTTTACAATGGTTAGTTTCTGATGTATAACAAAGTGAATCAGCTATATGTATACATATATCCCCATATCCCCTCCCTCTTGCAACTCCCTCCCACCCTCCCTATCCCACTCCTCTCGGTGGTTACATAGCACCGAGCTGATCTCCCCGAGTGATGTAGCTCCTTCCCACTAGCTATCTATTTTACATTTAGTAGTGTATATATGTCAATGCCACTCTCTCACTTTGCCCCAGCTTACCCTTCCCTGTCCCCGTGTCCTCAAGTCCACATTCTCTACATCTGTGTCTTTATTCCTGTCCTGCCCCTAGGTTCTTCAGAACCATTTTTTTTTTAGATTCCATATATATGTGTTAGCATATGGTATTTGTTATCCTCTTTGACTTACGTCACTCTGTATGACAGACTCCAGGTCCATCCACCTCACTACAAATAACTCAACTTTCTTTTTATGGCTGAGTAATATTACATTGTATATATGAGCCATATCTTCTTTATCCATTCATCTGTCAATGGACACTTAGGTTGTTTCCATGTCCTGGCTACTGTAAATAGACCTGCAACGAACATTGTGGTACATGACTCTTTTTGAATTATGGTTTTCTCAGCGTATATGCCCTCGAGTGGGATTGCTGGGTCATATGGTAGTTCTATTTTTAGTTTAAGCAACCTCCATACGGTTCTCCATAGTGGCTGTATCAATTTACATTCCCACCAACAGTGCAAGAGGGTTCCCTTTTCTCCACACCCTCTCCAACATTTATTGTTTGTAGATTTTTTGATGATGGCCATTCTGACTGGTGTGAGGTGATACCTCATTGTAGCTTTCATTGGCATTTCTCTAATGATTAGTGATGTTGAGCATCCTTTCATGTATTTGTTGGCAATCTGTACATCTTCTTTGGAGAAATGTCTATTTAGGTCTTCTGCCCCTTTTTGGATTGGGCTGTTTGTGTTTTTGATATTGAGGTGCATGAGCTGCTTGTATATTTTGGAGATTAATCCTTTGTCAGTTGCTTCATTTGCAAATATTTTCTCCCATTCTAACGGTTGTCTTTTCATCTTGTTTATGCTTTCCTTTGCTGTGCAAAAGCTTCGAAGTTTCATTAGGTCCTATTTGTTTATTTTTGTTTTTATTTCCATTTCTCTAGGAGGTGGGTCAAAAATGATCTTACTGTGATTTATGTCATAGTCCACTTCAGTTTCTATTCCTATGCTACAGCCTGGAAACTCAAGGTAGTAAGCTGAACAACTGCAGTGCTCACCTTGTTTATTTCCTATCTACCAGAGATCACTCTCCATTGCCTAATGTCCAGTGTCTTGAAAACCATTTTTTCATGTGTTTTGTCTTGATTTTTTGGAGGTAGGGAGAGGGAGCAAGGTGGTATTCAGGCAAGGACATCAACCAGGTCTCTTACATTTTGGTTGGAAGTGGAAATCCACTAAAACAATACGTCCTTTCTTACACATACACACACAAATGCATATGGATTAGAAGGCAATATATAAAATTTTAAGAGTGATTGGATTAAGAATAACTATTCTTTTTAAAAAACTTATCTGTGGTTTCAAATTTTCTACAGTAAACCTGGACTGTTTTGTATAAAGAAAAAATATTACTACCTTTTTTTTCATTTTTATTACACCACAATGTTTTTAAAAGGTTTTTTTTAAGAGCAGTTTTGGGATCACAGCAAAAGTGAGAGGAATGTACAGATATCTGCTAGATACCTCCTGACCCAACACATGTACAGCCTCCCCCATCATCAACATCCTCTACCAGAATGGTGTATTTGTTACAACTGATGAACTTACATTAGGGTTCACTCTTGGTGTTGTACATTCTATGGATTTAGACAAATGGATAATGACATGCGTCCATCATTATAGTATCATTCAAAGTATTTTCACTGCCCTAAAAATCCTCTGTGCTCCATACCTCAATTTTTAAAGGAAATAAAACCCTCTTTCTTGCTCCTCATGTTAAAATAAATTATACTTTCCTATATCTTAATATCAGTGATGTCATTTCCCTACACTGTAAACTCCCAATGGGGATGAATCACATCTTAGTATCTTTATTTTTAGTTTATTTTTTAAAAAATAAATAAGTTACTGTATTTATTTTTGGCTGCGGTGAGTCTTTGTTGCTGCATGTGGGCTTTCTCTAGTTGCGGCGAGTGGGGGCTACTCTTCATTGTGGCGTGCGGGCTTCTCATTGTGGTGGCTTCTCTTGTTGCAGAGCACGGGCTCTAGGCACGTGGGCTCAGCAGTTGTGGCTCGTGGGCTCTAGAGTGCAGGCTCAGTAGTTGAGGAGCATGGGCTTGGTTGCTTCCGCGGCACGTGGGATTTTCCTGGACCAGGGATCAAACCCGTGTCCCCTCCATTGGCAGGCGGATTCTTAACCACTGCGCCACCAGGGAAGTCCACATCTTAGAATTTTTAAATAAATTCTTGTCCAATGCACATTAAAATTCTACATTATAAATATTTAATAAATAGACAGTACCTAAGCAGAAAGAGATTATTAAAGTACTTAATGCTCTATGATTTTTATAGTGAATACATTGTTTTATTTGTTGGGGTGAAGAAAGAATATAAAGAATGAAAATAGATTATTCCCAAACCTGAAAACTTTGGGCAGCTTTTTTCCATAGAATGTTGTGTAAACAGCCTACTAATTCTGTTGTCAGTTGTCTTCCTGTTTGGTGACCTGAAAAAAAAAAAAAACCAAGTTCTAAAAACAAGAATCAAGATCTATTACATTAAATAAAGAGCACTAACTGTGCTCTTCAGAACCTATACTCTTTAAGTAATGGCTACAAACACAATCACATTCAGACAGGTTTTCATCATCAATTTTAGATTTACTAGCAAAATTGATTATGCAATACAATCAGAGTTTGCTAGAATCACTGTAGTAATTCGCCCATCAATCTGTAATAGTTTTCCAGCCTAGTCTCTTTTTAACGTATTTTCTAAGTTCCAAATTTGATCACCATCTGGTGCCTTAATGTTATTATCAATGAACAGACAGCAATGCTAGAAATCATTAATAAGAAGTGTTTATACTATTACGTACTAACTAGATCAGATCAAGTTCCCAAGAAAGGCCAATTATACCTTAAAGCCTTTGTAAAATACTTTAAGACCACGTTTACACATAAACTCTATTACTTTAAATTGTAACTCATGTCTGATTGTTTCTGGTCTAGACATTTACAGGGTTCAAATACATTATCACACACTAAGGTAAAGTTTAAGCTATAATAGAATTCTATATCCCTTTCACTTCCACCCCTTTGGCACTATCAATTTCCATGAAAGTCTTGATTAGAAAACTGAGAGTCTCTGACCCCTCAGCAGACATAGTTTGTTCCATGACTTAGTTAAAAATACTCACATGAGAGTAAAAAGCTACATAAAGCTTGTGTGTTAAAATATTATCATACTTTGAAAGTGTAAGTGTATAATTAGATATAACAATATAACTTGGGTTAACTGTAATCTTAGAAAATTAGTTATTCTGGATAGCAAAGTTTTCTAGTTACATGGCAGTTTACTTTCATTAAACATAAAATAATTTTTTATTTTAAAAAGTCTAAATCATTTAAAGTTCTTAATTTTTCTAAAAATTATGTTTTATGAATTATGTTTTTCTGAACATACATTCTAGTTTTCTGAAGCACAGTTTAACTTTTGCTTGACTATTCAAGGTCAACACTAACAACTATTGTATTTTACTGTACTGATAGTATATCATAATGATGCCTTCAGTAATTATTATGTAGTACAGATTATTATACTTTTTTAAATACTTGAAATTGTTTTATATAATTTATAAGGTTTTTCCCTCCCTTGTGATCGGGTTATCTGTATATTTCCCTGTAGGTCCTTTCTCCCTTTATAATATGCTACCATTAAAATGCTGAGGGTTGGAAAACCAGATAACCAAGCTTAACAACACTGGGTCTAAAAATAACTGGATTCTTAGTGAGGATATGGAGGAAGGGTGTCATCAGTAAAATACAGTTCATAGAATCTAGAGTTCAAAAGACCCTTAGAGATTATCTAGTCAAAAGATTTCCTTTAAAAAAATCAATGACTTTGTTTTTATAAAAACATGATACATACTTATAAAAATTCAAGCAATCTGGTAAAAAACAAAGAAAGCAATAAATCACCTAAACTGCCACCACTCAGAATAAATTCCAGTGTTAACATTAGTGACTATCATTCCAGTTATATCTCTATATATGTATAGAGTAGGAAAGACAGATCAGGGCAAGAATTTTCTAATAAAGGGATCATACTCTCTGTGTTCTTCAGGGTATAGGGTTCTACAGAGAGATGGGGGATTAATGGAATGCTGAGATCTGGCTCTACATCTCTGCTTTAACCACAGCAACTCTAGTCTATTTTATTGGGGGCAGGGTTCATATACAATTGCATCACAAAAGGATGCTGCTGCTGCTGCTAAAAAGAAGTTAAAAAGTAGGAATGTAGTTCACAACCTTCATTTTATAGTTGGAAAAAGATCCAGAGATATTACTGACTTGCCTGAAGGTACACAGCTAATTTGAGATCAAACTGAAACATGAAATTAGGCTTATAATCTCACAATTTTCCATTACACATGAGGTTTAAGCTCAGAGGTTTGTCTGTTTTTGTTGATGTTTTGTTATCTTTGTTTAGCTTTCATTCTAGCTTGCCAAATATGTGGAATCTGGATAGGTGAGTTGTTATAGTCAAAGGGTATTAAGGAGAAAAAAAAAGGAAGTGAGAGAAAGGAAAAAATCTGTTGACCTGAGGATTTTGCTACTGTTCTGACCTCCATCTTAGAACTACATGTATATTAACACCTTTCTAAAACACCTGCAGAAATCCTACTGACCTATAATGATTTCTTCAATCTTCTCCGTGGCAAGCAATTCTTCCTTCCTTTGTAAAAGCATTTCAACATGGAACAGTAGAGCTTTACCAATATTTTCTGATGACTTAAAATGTTCACAGATAATCTTCAGGAAATAAGACCCAAGAGATTCTCTGTTCAATGAGACACAATTTTAAGTGGTGTGAATAAAATAACATTTTTAATTAACAAGGTGAAAGTTTGTTTGAGTATGAGCAAAACAGACAAGATAAAACTATATCTGAACTTAGTTAATATCATTAAATGTCTAAATAAGCCTATTGGTTAACAGTAAATAATTTAATTCAATTTGTTTAATTTATCAAGCCACAAACATTTTCTTTTTATGAACACATAGAGTCAGATAATCATTTCTCTACTAATATCTAATTGGTTCTTTTTCTCCAAAACTTACATCAGTTTATAAATATTGGAACATGAGATCCATAAAGTGAAGATACATAAACTGACATTACAAATTTATCAGTCCCTGTTCATGAGAACTTTTATACTTTCTTAGCAACTTTCAAATATACCATACAGCACTGTTTACTATAGTCATCATGTACATTACATCCCCAGTATTTATTTATCTTATAACTGGAAGTTTCTACCTTTTGACCACCATTTCAAGTCATTATGCTGTATAGCTTAAATTTATACAGTGCTGAATGTCAATTATATCTCAATAAAAGTGAAAGAAGAAAAAGAAATTTACCAATTCCCTCTGCCAACAATTCTTTTAAAAATTTATTTATGCTTATTACACAAATAATATACCAGTAGATAATGATTATTTTAAATGCAAACAGCTCATGGATTGGAAGACTTAATATTGTTAAGATGGCAATACTCCCAAAGTGATCTACAGATGTAATGCAATCCCTATGAAAATCCCACTGACATTTTTTGCAGAAATGAAAAACTCCATCCTAAAAATAAAACAGAATATCAAGGTACCCAGAAGAGCCAAAACAATCCTGAAACAGAAGAACAAAGCTGGAGGACTCATACTTCATGACATCAAAATTTACTACAAAGATACAGTAATCAAAATAATGTGGTACTGGCATAAAGACACAAATACACCAATGGAATAGAAGAGAGTCTAGAAATAAATTCTCACATATATGGTCAAATGATTTTCGACAAAGGTGCCAAGAGCATTCCATGGAGGAAAAAAAACTGTCTTGTCAATAAACGGTGCAGGGACAACTGGATATCCATAAGCAAAAGAATGAAATTGGACTTTTACCTTACACCATATACAAAAATGAACTCCAAACGGATCAAAGACCTAAATGGAAGAGCTAAAATATAAAACTTTTAGAAGAAAATATAAGGGAAAAATCTTTACAACACTGGATTTGGCAATGATTTCTTTGATATGACACCAAAAGCACAAGTAACAAAAGTAAAAATAAACTGGACTACGTCAAAATTTTAAAATTTTGTGTATAAAAGAACACAATCAACAGAGTTGAAAAGGCAACCTATGAAATGGGAGAAAATATTTGCAAATCATACGTCTGATACAGAGTTAATATCCAGATATATAAGGAACCCCTAAAACTCAACAATGAAAAATCAACTGACTTAAAAATGGGCAAAGGGCTTGAATAGACATTTTTCCAAAGAAGATTATACAACTGGCAAAAATCACATGAAATACTTGACATCACTAATCATTAGGGAAATGCAAATCAAAGCCACAATGAGATATACCTCACACCCATTAGGATGGCTACTGTCACAGAAACAAAAAATAACAAGTGTTGGCAAGAATGTGGGAATACTGGAAACCTGTGCACTGTTGCTGGGAATGTAAAATGGTGCAACTACTATGGAAAACAGTATGGTGATTCCTTTAAAAAATTAAAAACAGAATTTCCATATGATCTACTAATTCTACTTCTGGGTATAAACCCAAAATAACTGAACGCAGGGTCTCAAAGAAATATTTTTACACCCACTCGCATAGCAGTATTATTCACGATAGCCAAAAGGTGCAAGTAATACAAGTCTCCATCGATGGATGAATGGATTAAAAAAAATGCAGTATATACACACAGTGGAATGTTATTCAGCCTTTCAGAAGGAGGAAATTCTGACACATGCTACAACACTGATGAACCTTGAGGACACTATGCTAAATGAAATAGTAACAAAAGGAAAAATAGTGTATGATCTCACTAATATGAGGTACTTACAGTAGTCAAATTAATAGAGACGGCAAGTAGAACGGTGTATGCCAGGGACTGGGAAAGGGGAGAATAGGGACTTGCTGCTTAATGGGTGCAAAGTTTTAAATGTGCAAGACGAAAATAGCTCTGGAGTTTGGTTAACATACTTAACACTATGAATGTTAATTGTAACAAACTTAACAATGTGAATGTACTTAACACTGATGAACTGTACACTTAAAAACAGTTAACATGGTATGTTTTATGCTTTGTATATTTTACCACAATTTAAAACTTCAAAAAATTTTTAATTAAAAAATGAAAATATCACAAATCGGTGTTGAGCTTTTCTGCATCTACTGAAATGATCATATGGTTTTTATTCTTCAATTTGTTAATGTGGTGTATCACACTGATTGATTTGCATATACTGACGAATCCTTGCATCCCTGAGATAAATCCCACTTGATCAAGGTGTATGATCCTTTTAATGTGTTGTTGGATTCAGTGTGCTAGTATTTTGTTGAGGATTTTAGCATCTCTATTCATCAGTGATACTGGCCTGTAATTTCCTTTTTTGGGGATATCTTTGTCTCATTTTGGTATCAGGGTGATGGTGGCCTCATAAAATGAGCTTGGGAGTGTTCCTTCCTCTGCAAATTTTTGGAAGAGTTTCAGAAGAGTAGGTGTTAACTCTTCTATAAATGTCTCATAGAATTTGCCTGTGAAGCCATCTGATCTTGGACTTTTGTTTGTTTTAAGACTTTTAATCACAGCTTCAATTTCAGTACTTGTGACTGGTCTGTTCATATTTTCTATTTCTTCCTGGCTCAGACCTGGACGGTTGTATCTTTCTAAGAATTTGTCCATTTCTTCTGGTTGTCCATTTTATTGGCATATAGTTGCTTGTAGTAATCTCTCATGATCCTTTGTATTTCTGTGGTATCTGTTATAACATTTCCTTTTTCATTTCTAATTTTATTGATTTAATTCCTCTCCCTCTTTTTCTTGATGAGTCCAGCTAAAGGTTTATAAATTTTGTTCATCTTCTCAAAGAACCAGCTTTCAGTTTCATTAATCGTTGCTGTTATTGTCTTCATCTCTATTTCATTTATTTCTGCTGTGATCTTTATGATTTCTTTCCTTCTACTAACTTTGGGTTTTGTTTGTCTTCTTTCTCTGGTTGCTATAGGTGTGAAGATAGGTGGTTTATTTGAGATTTTTCTTGTTTCTTGAAGTAAGATTGTATTGCTATAAACTTCTCTCTTAGAACTGCTTTTGCAGTGTCCTATAGGTTTTAGACTGCTGTGTTTTCATTGTTGTTTGTCTCTAGGTATTTTTTGATATCCTCTTTGATTTCTTTCTTCAGTGATCCATTGAATATGTAGTAACATATTGTTAGCCTCCATGGGTTTGTGGTTTTTCACAGTTTTTTTTCCTGTAACTGATTTCTAATCTCATAGTGTTGTCCAGAAAGTGGGCTTAGAGGGAACCCACCTCAACATAATAAAGGACATATATGACAAACCCACAGCCAACATCATTCTCAATGGTGAAAAGGTGAAAGCATTTCCTCTAAGATCAGTAATAAGGAGGTCCACTCTTGCCACTTCTATTCAACATAGTTTTGGAAGTCCTAGCCATGGCTATCAGAGAAGAAGAAGAAATAAAAGGAATCTAAATTGGAAAAGAAGAAGTAAAACTGTCACTGTTTGCAGATGACATGATACTATACATAGAAAAATCCTAAAGATGCTACTAGAAAACTACTAGAGTTCATTAATGAATTTGGCAAAGTTTCACAATAGAAAACTCATACACAGAAATCTCTTGCATTCCTATACACTAACAGTGAAAGATCAGAAAGAGAGATTAAGGAAACAACCCCATTTACCACTGCAACAAAAAGAATAAAATACCTATGAATAAACGTACTTAAAGAGGCAAAAGACCTGTACTCAGAAAACTATAAGATACTGATGAAAGAAATCAAGGTGACACAGATGGAGAAATATACCATGTTCTTGGATTGGAAGAATAACATTGTGAAAATGACTCTACTACCCAAAGCAATCTACAGATTCAATGCAATCCCTATCAAACTACCAATGGCATTTTTCACAGAAAGAGAACAAAAAATTTCACAATTTGTTGGAAACACAAAAGACCCCAAAGAGCCAAAGCAATCTTGAGAAAGAAAAACGGAGCTGGAGGAATCAGGCTCCCCGACTTCACACTACACTACAAAGCTACAGTAATCAAGACAGTATGGTACTGGCACAAAAACAGAGATATAGATTAATGGAATAGGATAAAAGTCCAGAGATAAATCCATGCACTTATGGTCACCAAATCTATGAAAGAGGAGATAAGAATATACAATGGAGAAAAGACAGTCTCTCCAATAAGTGGTGCTGGGAAAACTGGACAGCTATATGTAAAAGAATGAAATTAGAACACTTGCTAACACTGTACACAAAAATAAAATCAAAATGGATTAAAGACCTAAATGTAAGGCTGGATACTATAAAATTCTTAGAGGAAAACATAGGCAGAAGACTCTTTGACATAAATAGTAGCAAGATCTTTTTTGATCCACCTCCTAGAGTAATGAAAATAAAAACAAAAATAAACAAATGTGATCTTATTAAACTTAAAAGCTTTTGCACAGCCAAGGAAACCATAAACAAGACGAAAAGACAACCATCAGAATGGGAGAAAATATTTGAAAACAAAGCAACTGACAAGGGATTCATCTCCAAAATATACAAACAGCTCACACAGCTCAACATAAGAAAAACAAACTACCCAATCAAAAAATGGGTGGAAGATCTAAATAGACATTTCTCCAAGTAAAACATACAGATGGCTAAAAACCACATGAAAAGATGCTCAACATCACTAATTATTAGAAAAATGAAAATCAAAACTACAATGAGGTATCACCTCACACCAGTCCAAATGGCCATCATCAAAAAGTCTACAAGTAATAAATGCTGGAGAGGATGTGCCTAAAAGGGAACCCTCCTACACTGCTAGTGGGAATGTAAACTGGTACAGCCACTATGGAGAACAGTATGGAGGATCCTTAAAAAACAGAAAACAGAGCTACCATATGATCCAGCAATCCCACTCCTGGGCATATAACCTGAGAAAACCATAATTCAAAAGAGTCACGTAAGGCTTCCCTGGTGGTGCAGTGGTTGAGAGTCCGCCTGCCGATGCAGGGGACATGGGTTCGTGCCCTGGTCCGGGAGGATCCCATGTGCCGCGGAGCAGCTGGGCCCATGAGCCATGGCCACTGAGCCTGCACATCCGGAGCCTGTGCTCCGCAACGGGAGAGAGCACAGCAGTGAGAGGCCCGCATACCGCCAAAAAAAAAAAAAAAAAAGAGTCATGTACCACAATGTTCAAATAAAAAAGAGTCACGTACCACAATGTTCACTGCAGCACTATTTACAATAGCCAGGACATGGAAGCAATCTAACTGCCCACTGACAGATAAATGGATAAAGAAGATGTGGTACATATATATAATGGAATATTACTCAGCCATAAAAAGAAACAAAATTGAGTTATTTGTATTGAGGTGGATAGACCTCGAGTGTGTCATACAGAGTGAAGTAAGTCAGAAAGAGAAAAAACAATACCATATGCTAACACATATATATGGAATCTAAAAAAACAAACAAACATCATTTTGAAGAACCTAGGGGCAGGACAGGAATAAAGATGCAGATGTAGAGAATGGACTTGAGGACTCGGGGAGGGGAAGGGGAAGCTGGGATGAAGTGAGAGATTGGCATGGATATATAGAGACTACCTAATGTAAAACAGATAGCTAGTGGGAAACAGCCGCATAGCACAGGGAGATCAGCTCAGTGCTTTGTGCCCACCTAGAGGAGTGGGATAGGTAGGGTGGGAGGGAGATGCAAGAGGGAGGAGATATGGGGATGTATGTATACATATAGCTGATTCACTTTGTTATACAGCAGAAACTAACACACCATTGTAAAGCAATTATACTCCAATAAAGATGTTAAAACAAAAACCTGCCAGATATGTAATCAAGCTTTATTATTAACTGAATGATAGTACAAGCATGCTAACATAGTACAAACCTGTAAAACATAGAAGCTATATTTTAAATTTGAAATCTAAAAATATAAACACTTAATTTATCAAATTTTCCTTTTGAAACTGATTATCTTCTTGATTTGGAAACAGAAAACTGAAACTTTTTCTTCTACACCAATATGTCAATGTCCATGCATACTGATAGGGAAGAAGTAGATACCTAAATGGAAATTTGGATAATGTTATCAATAAGAAAGTAGATGAATGAGTGATGACTGACCAAAAGCAGTAAATGTCTACTACATCTGATATTCCATATTTGTCTAATTAGAATTTTGTACCACAGTATAGTGAAGGTCAATTTGTAGTTCTTTATTCACATTAGTAATATTACTTGAGAAAGGCAAAATAAACAATATTTTTCACTATTATAATGTTGGAAATCAGAAAACATATTCTTAAGAATTCAATCTTCAAGTCTAAAACTTTGAGTGTGTAGTTCAGGTAATCACTTCCATCTTTGGAAATCAATTTCAGCATAGAAAAGTGAGTCAGATTAGTCCCTGCTAAATGAGTTTCCCAAAGAAACGACTTCCCTAAGAACATGTGAATTTAAACTTACATTCATTTACTTACTGCATTTGTAGAGAGATTCAGAGTGTTTACATGAGTTGTCATATTCACCACAGAGGTCAAGTCTTTGAGCTGAGGCAGGGGTGTTTCCCATAGATGACATAAGTTTAATTCTTTCAACAGTTCAAAAAGATCTCTTTAGCACCTGTCATGAATGCTGTGCTGCATCACCCAGATTTTCCCTTCAACACTAAAATATTTATTTCCAGGTTGCTCTTTAGGAATTACCTAGGCTGAAGAGAGCTACCTCAACCACGGTTATGCTCCCTTCCCAAGGCAGCTGGCATCCAATGACTAGTAAACACTGGGCTAGACCTGGTTTTCTCACCCTAACTGAGGACAATTCTGAATGGCCATCCCAGCTTCAGAGCATCCCATGGGGTAAAGCTGAAGCCTTATGGTGACTTTACATCAGCCCAACTTCTCCCTTTACCTAGCCCTGCCTCCTTTCCTTTCCCTCATAGGTGTTGATCCTGAGACCACCCCTTAATAAATTATCTGTACACTAATCTCCATCTTTAAAATCCACTTCTAGGGTAACCCAACATGTGACAGCACCACATCCAACTAAGCCCCTTAAGTTCCAAGAAGTAGAGGCAACTACTCTACTGTGCATCAAATTCACCCAGCAAAGCAATAATCTCTTTTGAAGCCACAGAAGAATATCCAGCATACATGTGTTATTACTACATCCACATGTTTCATTTTTAGCTTTTTAGCACAGTGTTTCCTGGTAAATTATACAATTAACAGACTTGTCTTATATTCTTAAAAAATACTTCCACCTTGGATTTAAGTTCCAAATCAAGATTTATCCTAATAACTAACCATTGCAGAAATATCTCCTGTAGTCACACACAAATTGTTTTGATCAATCTACATTAAACTTATACGACACAGGTACTATGTTCAAAAGTTCTGTCTTATCAAAATTTTCATTGACACCACAATATACTTTACTGTGCAGTATTACATATGTCCATGCAACAGAAATACCACAAATAACTCTTTTAAAGCAACCTGTCTAATAAATTATCAGTCATACCTTCAACATGCCAAACAACAGCATTTCTGGTTAGATTTACACCTGAAACTTAAGAATACATTTTATGACTCACTCAGTAGACGCACTTTTGTAAACTTGTCATCTTTAAAAGGGTTTAACGCCTGGGCAATTGTTTTCCTTAATATAAAACTATATAACTGCATTTTACAATAGGATAGCTTATTTTATTAACTTTCCAAAATAAACCTGGTTGAAATTTCAGTCCTGTTATTGAATTTGATAAGTTTTCATTACATTGCTTTTGTGTGTACTAGCCACAGTTTCTACTTTATTTCATTTCATAATGAGCTATTAAGTTGTACTCAGTTGATACCAACACACTTCTTTGCATATTAAACACAGGAATATTTTTTAATTTCCTTTCAGTCTAGCTTTCATTCCCTCACTTTTGATAGAGATGTGGATGCCATGGACATTTATTTTCCTCTTATATCTGCTATAAGAATAATGACACAAAGAAGATGATAAATGACAACCTGACACACAGGATATGGGAGAAAATAAGGCATTGTGGGGACTATGTCAAACTGGAGAATACATGTCCCACGTCTGAAGGTAACAACTGCCACTTGGTTCCAACTGATTATTGCTTAGTGGGAATATTAACCAAGTGTTTCCAGATTTTTTTCAAGTTTTTCAAGAGATCTCAAAAATCCAAATTTTTATGTGAAATTGTTAAATGCTGGCAATTAATGCATCCCTATGCAACACATCTGTGGTCATACCCAGGTCATAGGTCCACTGATTTGCAAACTCACTCTTATGTGATAAATTCCTTTTGAATGTAGTATTGGGGGGATAAGTTTCTCAGTCTTGAAGTCTGGAAAATTCAGAAACTGTAGAAATTAAACAAGCCTTAAGCAACCAATGAATCAAAGAAGAAATCACAAGGGAGATTAGAAAATACTTAGGGAAGAATAAAAATGGAAACACAACATACCAAGACTTATGGGACACAGAAAAAGCAGCGCTATGGGAGAAATTTATAACTATAAAAGCTTACATTAAAACAAGAAAAGTCTCAAATCAACCACCTAACTTTAGAACTTAGGGAATGAGGAGAAGAACTAAACCAAAAGCTAGCAGAAGGGAGGAAATAATAAAATTAGAGCAGAAATAAATGAAATAGAGGCCAGAAAAAAACAATAAAATACTCAATGAAACTAAGAGTTGGGTTTTTTAAATGATAAAACTGACAAACCTTTAGCTAGATAGTTAACTAAGAAAAAAAGCAAGACGACTCAAATAAATAAAATCAGAGATGAAAGAGGAGACATTAGGACTGATGCCACAGAAATCAAAAGGATTATAAAAGACCACTACTAAAACTTATACACTAATAAATTAGATAATCTAGAAGAAATAAATGCATGAATTCCTAGAAATATATCATGTACCAAGCCTGAATCATGAAGAAATAGAAAACCTGACAGACGTATAACTAGTAAAGAGATTGAAGCAGTAATCAAAAACCTTCTAACATAGAAAAGCCCAGGATCTGATGGCTTCACTCATAAATTCTACCAAATATTTAAAGAAAAATTAATGGCAATTCTTCTCAAACTCTTCCAAAAAATTGAAGAGGAAGGAACACTTCCATACTTATTTTATGATGCCAGCATTACCCTGATACAAAAACAGAAAAAGACACTATGAGAAAAGAAAACAACAGGCCAATATCACTGATGAATATAGTGTAAAAATCCTCAACAAAATACCACCAAACCAAATTCAACAGCATATTAAAAAGATCATACACCATGACCAAGTGGGACTTATTCCTGGGATGTAAAGATGGTTCAAAATACAAAAATCAGTAAATGTTATATACCACATTAACAGGATGAAAGATAAAAATCACATGATCATCTCAACAAATGCAGAAGAATCATCTGAAAAATTCAACACCCTTTCATAATAAACACACACAACAAGCTAAGGGTAGGAAACTACCTCAACATAATAAAAGCCATATGTGGAAATTCCCTCGTGGTCCAGTGGTAAAGAATCCGCCTTCCAATGCAGGGAACACAGGTTCAACCCCTGGTCAGTGAACTAAGATCCCACGTGCCACAGGGCAACTAAGCCCACGTGCCACAACTACTGAGCTCGCACACCTCAACGAGAGAGCCCACGTGCCACAAACTACAGAGCCCATGAGCTCTGAAGCCCGCACTAGAGACAGAAAAACCCGCACCCCACAACTAGAGAGAAGCTCTGCACACCACAACAAAGTGCCCATGTGCCGCAACAAAAGGCTCTCGCATGCCTCAACGCAGATCCTGCATGCCACAACTAAGACCCAATGCAGCCAAGAAAGAAAGAGAGAGAAAGGGAGGGAGGGAGGGAGGGAGGGAGGAAGGGAGGGAGGGAGGGAGGGAGGGAGGGAGGGAGGGAGGAAGGAAATAAACTTTTTTTTAAAAAGCCATATTGGAAAAACCCATAGTGAACATCATACTCAACAGTGAAAGGCTGAAACTTTTTCCTCTAAGATCAGGAACAAGGCATGGAGGCCTGCCTTAGCCACTTTTGTTCAACATAGTATTGGACATCCTAGCCAGAGAAATAAAGCAAGGAAAAGAAATAAAAGCCATCCATTCAAATTGGAAGGGAAGAAGTAAAATTATCTTTGTTCATAGATGATTATGATCTTATATGTAAAAAACCCTAAAGATTCCACAAAAAAACCTATTAAAACTACTAAGTGAATTCAACGAAGTAGCAGGACACAAAGTCAACATGCAAAAATCAGTTGCATTTCTATATACAGATGATAAACAATCTGAAAAGAAAATTAAGAAAACAATCTCATATACAATAGCATAAAAAATACTTAAGCATTAACTTAACCAAGGAAGTGAAGGACTTGTATGATAAAATCTGCAAGACATTTCTAAACAAAATTAGAGGACACATAAATAAAAGGAAAGAAATTCCACGTTCATGAATTGGAAGACAGTATTGTTAAGATGCCAATACTATCCAAAGTGATCTACAGATTAAATGAAGTCCCTATCAAAATCCCAATGATTTTTTTGAAGAAATAGAACAATTCATCCTAAAATTCATATGTAATCTCAAGGAACTGTGAAGAATCAAAATGATTCTGAAAAAGAACAAAGCTGGAGAACTCATATTAACTGATTTCAAAACTTACTACAAAATAACACTTTAAAAAAAAAGCAATGGAAGAGAACAGAATACACAGAAATAAACTCACATACATATTCAAATGATTTTTGACAGGAGTGCCAAGACCATTCAATGGGGAAAAGACAGTCTTCTCAACAAATGATACTGAGAAAACCAGTATCACATGCAAAAGAATGAAGTTGGACCCTTACTTTACACCATGTACAAAAATTAACTCAAAATAGATCCACGACCTAAATGTTAAGACCTAAAACTATAAAACTCCTAGAAGAAAACAAAGGGGAAAATCTTCAAGTCATTGGATTTGTTAATGATTTCTTAGATATGACAACAAAAGAACAGGAAACAAACAAAAAAACCCCACAAATTGGATTTTATGAAAAATTTTAAGTATTTTGCATCAGAAGGCACTATCAACAGAGTAAAAAGGCAACCCAAAGAATGGAAGAAAATATTTGCAAATGATTTATATGATAAGGGATTGATATCCAGAATACATAGAGAACTCCTAAAACTCAACATTAAACACCAAACGACTTGATTAAAAAACAGGCAGAGGACTAAAACAGACATTTCTCCAAAGAAGATATACAAATGGCCAAAAATGACATGAAAAGATGGTCAACATGACTAGTCATTAAGGAAATGCACATCAAAACTACATGATACCACCTCACACTCATTAGGATAGCTACTAATATATTTTTTTTTAAAAGTTGATGAGAATGTAGAGAAATTAGAACTCTAGTGTACTGCTAGTGGGAATGCAAAATGGTACATCCACTGTGAAAACAGTATGACAGTTCCTCAAAAAATTAAAAATAGAATTACATTATCCAGCAGTTCCACTTCTGGGCATATAACCAAAAGAATCGAAAGCATGTTCTCAAAGAAATATTTTTACACCCACATTCACAGCAGCATTAGTCATAACAGCTAAAACATGGAAGTTTTATCTTCCATCTGTAAATAAATGGATAAGCAAAATGTGGTATATACACACAATGGAATATTCTTAAGCCTTAAAATGGAACAAAATTCTGACACATGCTACAACATGGGTGAAACTTGAGGACATTATGTTAAGTGAAATGAGTCAGTCACAAAAAGACAAATACTGTATGATTCCACTTAAATAACGTACCTAGAGTAGTCAAATTCATAGAGATGAAAAGTTGAATGGTGGTTGCCAAGGACTGGGAGAAGTGGGGAACAGAGAATTTATTGTTTAATGGGTAAAGAGTTTCAGTTTTGCAAGATGAAAAGAGTTCTGGAGATGGACTGTGGTGATGTTTGCAGAATATGAATGTACTCGTTACCAATGAAGTGTACACTTTATGATTAGTATAGTAAGTTATGTGTATTTTACCACAATAAAAGAAACTGGGAAAGAGTTTTATTGGGACACAGCCACCCACATTTGTTTATATATTGTCTATGGCTGCTTTTGCACTATAATGGCAGAGTTGAGGAGTTGTGACAGAAACTCTGTGGCCCGCAAATCTAAAATATATACTATCTTGTCCTTTAAGAAAAAGTGTGCTAATCCGAATTAAATGAAGACAGGTGGGCATGCCTACCAAATCTGAGGATGACATAAACTGGGAGGAGTAGTTAATATACTGCGTGACAGAATCAAAATTCACAAAAATCGGAACTGAAAAAGAATAAGCTGTAACAATCAGGTTGAAACTTAACAGCTTATGAAATATGTATGAGATAACAGAAAATATATGTTGGTCTCTGCCCCCGATTCTTAGAACTGAGCCTCTACAGCCCTTATAATTTCCTAAAGTGATAAGAACACTAGGAGCATTGTTAAAATGTCCATACTGCCCAAAGCAATCTACAGATTTAATGCAATCCCTATCAAAATACCCGTGACATTTTTCACAGAACTGGAACAAAAAATCCTAAAATTTATATGGAACCACAAAAGACTGCAAACAGTCAAAACAATCTTGAGAAAAAAGAATAAAGTTGGAGGTATCACACTCCCTGACTTCAGGCTATACTACAAAGCTACAGTAATCAAAACAGTATGGTATTGGCACAAACAGACACACAGATCAATGCAACAGAACAGACAGCCCAGAAATAACCCACGCACCTATGGTCAATTAATCTACAACAAAGGAGGCAAAAATATACAACAGAGAAAAGACAGTCTCTTCAACAACTGGTGCTGGGAAAACTGGATAGCTTACATGTAAAAGAATGGAATTAGAACATTTTCTCAGACAATATACAAAAATAAATTCAACATGGATTAAAGACCTAAACGTTAAGACTGGAAATTATAAAACTCCTAGAAGAAAATATAGGCAGAACACTCTTTGACATAAATAGTAGCAGTTATTTTTTTGGATCTGTCTCCTAAGGCAAAGGAAACAGAAGCAAAAATAAACAAATGGGACCTAATTAAGTAAAAGCTCTTGCACAGCAAAGGAAACCATCAACAAAATGAAAAGATAACCTACTGAACAGGAGAAAATATTTGCAAATGATATGACCAATAGGGGTTAAGATGCAAAATACATCAACAGCTCATACAACTCAATATCAAGAAAACAAACAACCTGATTAAAAAAAGGGCAGAGGACCTGAATAGACATTTTTCCAAAGAAGATATACAGATGGCCAACAGGCACATGAAATATGCTCAACAACACTAATCATCAGAGAAATGCAAATCAAAACCACACTGAGATGTCACCTCACACCCGTCAGAATGGCTATGACCAAAAAGACCACAAATAACAAACGTTGGTGAGGATGTAGAGAAAAGGGAACCCTCTTGCACTGTTGGTGGGAATGTAAATTGGTGCAGCCACTGTGAAAAACAGTATGGAGGTTCCTCAAAAAACTAAAAATAGAACTACCATATGATCCAGCAATTCCACTCCTGGGTATATATTCAAAACAAACAAAAACACTAATTCGAAAAGATACATGCACCCCAATGTTCACAGCAGCATTATTTACAACTGCCAAGATACAGAAGCAACCCATCAACAGATAAATGGATAAAGAAGATGTGGTATATATATAAAATGGAATGTTACTCAGCCATAAAAAAGAATGAAATCTTGCCATTGCAACAACATAGATGGACTTAGAGGGTATTATGCTTAGTGAAATAGGTCAGACATAGAAAGACCAATACTGTATGTTATCACTTACATGTGGAATCTAAAAACTAGAATGAATGAATGTAACAAAACAGAAATAGACTCACACATATAGAAAACAGAGTAGTGGTTACCAATGAGGAGAGGGAAGGGGGTAGTGGCAAACAGGGGTAGGGGATTAAGAGGCACGAACTACTATGTATGAAATAAATAAGCTACAAGGATATATTGTACACCACAGGGAATATAGTCAGTATTTTATAACTTTAAATGGAGTATAATCTATAAAAATATTGAATCACTATGTTGTACACCTGACACTAATATAATATTGTAAATCAACTATACTTCAATTTTAAAAATTAAAAAATTAAACAAAACAGTGGTTCTCAGAACCACCTGGAGGACTAATATAGAATACAGAGGTCTGGGCTTGTTGGAGTAAGGTAGGGCCTGATCTCTCTGTTTTTACCACATTCACTAGTGATTATTTTTTAATAAGCTTTATTGAGGTATAATTCACATACCATACAATTCATCCATTTAAAGTATATGATTCAATGTTTTTTAGTATATTCCCAGAGTTGTGCAACCATCATACAATTTTAGAACATTTTCATTATGCCAAAGAGAGACCCCATGCCCATTAGTAGTTACTCCCCGTATCCCCCCAATTCTCAAAGCCCTAGGCAACCACAAATCTACTATCTGCTTCTATAAATGTGCCTGTTCTGGAAATATCATAAAAATGGAATGATACAATATGTGGTCTTTGTGACTGGCTTCTTTCACTTACCATGTTTTTAAGGTTCATCCACGTTATAACATGTATCAGTACTCTGTTTCTTTTTATTGCCAAATGAGTATACTACATTTTGTTTATCTTTTCATCAGTTGACAGACATTCTGGTTGTTTCCACATCTGATTATTAAAAATAATGCTGTTATGAACATTCATATACACGTGTTTGTATGGACACGTTTCCTGTTTAATTTAGGAGTGGAACTGCTGGGTCATATGGTAACTCTATTTAACTTATTGAGGAACTAACAGGCTGTTTCCAAAGTGGCTGCACCATTTCACATTCCCACCAGCAGTGTATGAGGGTTACAATTTTTCCACATCCTTGTCAATTTCTGTTATTATCTATCGTTTTGATTACAGCCATCCTAGTAGTGTGAAGCAGCTTCTCATTGTGGTTTTGATTTGCATTTCCCTGATGGCTAACGATGTTGAGCATCTTTTCAAGTGATTCCCCAGTAACTGTGATGAACACTGAAGTCTGAAAACCACTAAGAGGTCTGCAAGTACATTAAGGTCCCTTTAATGATCCCATGAAGATAGAGCCAGAGAGGTATATCATTTGCAGAACTACACTTGCACATGCCTTCCTGTTCCACATGCCACTGGCCTACAAGTTAACCTAGTCAACTCCTGTTTTATAAAACCCTACCTTACTCCTTTCTCATTTTATTTTAAAAAATTTTAATATAAATTTTAAAATTGACTTGACTACGGATTGTTTAAATCATTTAAGCAAGCAGTTCCATCTTCTAATTTGATTAGCACAATGGCAAATATTGTGCTCTGTGAATATGGATGGAGGGAGGTAGATATATAGATATAGACAGATATAATTCAATATATGTTAATGGAAACCTTAGAAAAATGTTAGTCTTTAAAGAAAAAATCATTTCTTCTATACCTTTCATGATACATCAGCAGTTTAGCAATGCTCAGACAAAAGTCTAAAGACATGTCACGATGTAGTATTTCCATGATAGCTAACAAATAGAACAAAGGAAATAATCAAATTAGTTTCACTTTTTAGGAACCTTAGCTATTTTCAGTAATTTTCCTCTGTTCAAAATCTACTTTCTAAATGTTTGCCATATACCACGTCTTGCCTAACAATTTACCAAAGTCTTTTTATATAGCAATAATATCCAATGCTAGAGAGAGTACAGTAAAACAGGCAAAGTAACTTTTTGAAAAGCAATTTGACTACTATCTGCTAAGAACACAGTGGATAAAAACTTGGGATCTGAAGTCAGACAGATCCATATTTGAAACCACTTTCCACTTTCATGGCCATAAGCAAGTTACTTAGTTTTTCTGCACCTTAGTTTTGTCATCTGTAAAGTGGGGAACAAATCACCAATCTCTCAGGGCTGATGAAAGAGTTACGTGAGATAATGTATGTAAATAACATAGCAAAGGACCTAGCACTTAGTAAGCATTTAGTAAATGAAAGTTGCTATTATTATTATTCCCTTTACTTCAGAAACTGTACTTCTGAAAATTCATCTGAAATAAATGTGGGGAAATGTAATGAACAGGATATTAAAAGCAATATAAATTATAACAACAATAAAAAGGACATATACTGAGTGTCCACTGTAGGGTAGTGATAAATTACTATGCAACCATTAAAACTGTTAAATATGAAATAAAACTGTTTTTCATTTAAAAAATGAATATGCACCAATATGAAAAATGGTTATAAGATTAGTAAAAAAACAAAATTGGAAAACAAAGGCTGTCTGTACTATATAGTCACAATTCTGTAAAACAAGCAAATTAATATAGAAAAATACTGTAAATAAATCATCAAATTTCTAAAAGTGATTGTGTTTAGATTATTTATTCAAAAAATAACTGATGAGTGTATTCTCTGTGCCAGGAACTGTGCTTGGTGCTGGGAATCCAGCAGTGGACAAAACACACAAAAATCTCTGCTACCAAGGAGCTGATATTCCAATGGATGGTGGACAATGGATATTTTTACTATTTTCCAGAAACTTCCTTAATGGGTATGTTATACCTTTTCACAATAAAAAAATTATATATTTTTTTTAATTTCTACTTTTCCTACTGTAAAAAATACCAGTGAAGTTCTAATGAAAAATACCACTTAGGTTGACCATTCTTTTTTTTTTTAAAAAAAAAAATAAATGTATTTATTTTATTTATTTATTTTTGGCTATGTTGGGTCTTTATTGTTGTGCATGGGCTTTCTCTAGTTGTGGCGAGTGGGTGCACAGGCTTCCCATTGCGGTGGCCTCTCTTGTTGCAGAGCATGAGCTCTAGGCGTGAGGGCTTCAGTAGTTGTGGCTCACAGGCTCTAGAGCGCAGGCTCAGTAGTTGTGGCACACGGGCTTAGTTACTCCACGGCATGTGGGATCTTCCCAGACCACGGCTCGAATCCATGTCCCCTGCGCTGGCAGGTGGATTCTTTTTCTTTCTTTCTTTTTTTTTTTTTTTTTTTTTTTGCGGTACGCGGGCCTCTCACTGTTGTGGCCTCTCCCGTTGCAGAGCACAGGCTTCCGGACGTGCAGGCTCAGGGGCCATGGCTCACGGGCCCAGCCGCTCTGCGGCATGCGGGATCTTCCCGGACCAGGGCACGAACCCGTGTCCCCTGCATCGGCAGGCGGACTCTCAACCACTGCGCCACCAGGGAAGCCCTGGCAGGTGGATTCTTAACCACTGTGCCACCAGGGAAGCCCAGGTTGACCATTCTTGAAGTATTTTCATTAGCAAAGAAATGAAGAGATTATAAACATACAAGTTTCATATATACTTTTTTTTAAATTAATTTTTGGCTGCATTGGGTCTTTGTTGCTGCGTGTGGGCTTTCTCTAGTTGCAGCAAGTGGGGGCTACTCTTCATTGTGATGTGTGGGCTTCTCATTGCAGTGGCTTCTCTTGTTGCGGAACACGGGCTCTAGGCGCGGGTTTCAGTAGCTCTGGCTTGTGGGCTCAACAGCTGTGGCTCACGGGCTCTAGAGCACAGGTTCAGTAGTTGTGGCACACGGGCTTAGTTGCTTCAGGGCATGTGGGATCTTCCCAGGCCAGGGCTCGAACCCGTGTCCTCTGCATTGGCAGGCAGATTCTTAACCACTGCACCCCCAGGGAAGTCCCCATATGTACTTTTAATACAAAGTGAAAGATAACTTTATTATTTTAAACTATAGAAAACTTAAATTCATGAAGTTTCCTAGTTTGTAATCTGATGTTGCAACTCTATCATGAGCATCTAGATTAAGTTAAGTAAAAACAATCTGGAAATAAAGAATAATTTCATTTTAAACTGTTTCTTTTCTACATTTTGATAAAAAAACTGTAATGGGGAATTCTAGTCCAAAATTAATCAACTTCAAACTAGGTGACTCCAATAATCTCTGATCTTCCCATATTATATTAGCTTGAGTAAGACTATTCCCTTAATTGGTTTGTTGGTTTGTTTATTCCTGTACTGCAAAAAAAGAGGAGTTGTCTTTCTGGCTCCTAATAAATTTCAACCTGTGTATATCTGAGCTGATACTGTTACCTAGACATGCAGAATCCTCTATATATTTCAGCTTCTGAGGTCTCTTAGTGATTGGCTAATATTCTAGAAGTCACAGAAAGTTTCAGCAGTACTAAACTGGCACTAAATTTAGAGCAACTTCCAAATCTGATTACTGTCCTACTTATTATAAATTGTTATTGCTTACTGGATAATCAGTTATTATACTAACATATCATTTTATATAGTAAAAATAATGCAGCTCTATAATGCAATTAAATTTTTATGCAGTAAAAAAAAGCATGTATACATTAAAAAATTTAGAGTAAATTATTTTTATGACTAAACATAATTGAAATACTGTTAAGGGGCCAGTGTGCATAGAGATATTATGCCTCACTTAATTTATCTATACAGTAGTAATAACAACAATAATAATAACTACAATAATAGGTAATATTTATTGCACACTATGTACCAGGCATGGAACTAAATGCTTTACATACTTTTTCTCATAGGATTCTCAAAACAACACAGTGAGGTAGACATTAATATTACATTTCTTTTAAAGATGAAGAAACTGAAGCACAGAAAAGTTGTCACTTGCCAAATGACCCACAGCTGTGTATCAGGATGTTTATGTTGTGATGTGCACATTCTAGTCCCTTGAGAAGTTTGAAAAACAAATAGCAATATTCATACAAGTAATTATAAATGGCACAGCATTACAAAGGCTTTTTCTATCAATAGGTTATCTTTCTTCATGGTGGGCAGGTTGGGCAGCTGCAATTTTCTGCTAGACTAAAGGAAAACTGATAGCTTTTATTCAGCTCTTTTTTACTACTTGTTAAATTTGCTACTATTCTTTCTTCCTTCTCCTTTTCTTCCTGACTGACAATCTTATGTGCTCAATTTCCTTCTCAGTCACCATCAAATTATACCTATGCTAGTATACTACAAAAAATCTTACATTCAACAAATTGGTGTTAATATTTCAAAATTGTGTACTCTTCACACACAGAGATGTTACTTACCTCCAAGAAATTCTTCTTTAGCTGTTTCATACTTCAAGAGGATTTTCATCTTTAAGGAAAGCCCACCAGGAGTTAAATGTTCCTATTTTAAACAAAGAAATCACAATGATATTAACACTGTGAAATGTAAAAGACAATTTTCAAGTAACTGCCTGTTTTTATTCAACCACAGCAAGATGTATCATGACCAAAGGAAATCAAAATTATAAAAAATCAAATCATAACATCCGGTCTATTCCTGAGGATATTTTCTGGTATTTTATTCAATCTAAATGAAATAGTAAAAGGAAAAGAACATGTAAACATTTCTGTTGAGTGGCAAGCATTTAATGGCAAGGCCAATACTTAAACTGTGAGAATGTTAAGACCATATTCTTGTCTTGGTAAGCAAAACCCCAAACATCAATTAGGTTTGTTTTCTTTTGAGACTTTAATAACAACGAAGGTCCTTTGCAAACAATGGCTGAATGAAATAGAAAACATATTGTCTTTCCTACAGGATACGCCTATCGTATTTACTATTAATAACAATGTACTCTGAATGGTTTTTCCAAGTCCTTGCTAGCTGGACCTGCTACCACTTTTGCGTGACAGTGTACATCTTTACACAGCAGTCTACGATTAAAAGTGCAGTCTAGGTTCACAGAATAGAATTTTTCTCTCTACAATGTCAATTAATCTCTACATGAACACTGTACTCATTAGCTCCAAGCTCTGCAAAAAATTACTGCGATTCATGGGTGAGATGCCTGAAGAATGGAAAGTTAGGGGAAAAGTAACTACTGGTATTAAAAGCATTTGCAAATAAAGATAATATCAGTCCAAAGAATAAACTAAGATTGCATTATAATTATAACTTATTGCATTAGCACCTTTCCTAACGGGCATGTTGGAATATCTCTTGGGCTCAAGACATATTCCACATATTAGCAATGAACAATCCAAAAGTGAAGTTAAGAAAATAATTCCATTTATAATAGCATCAAAAAGAATAAAATACATGGGAATAAATTTTAAAAATATGGGCAAGACTTCTATACTGAAAACTACAAAACATTATTGAAAGAAATTAAAGACCTAAATAAATAAAAATACATCCCATATTCCTGATTGGAAAACTTAATATTGTTCAGATAGCAGTAATCCCCCAATTGATCTACAGATTCAATGCAATCAAATTTCCAGCTGGTTTCTTTGTAGAAATTGACAGGCTGACCCCAAAATTCACATGAAAGTGCAAGGGATGCTGAAAAAATCTTGAAATAGAACAAAGCAGGACTCATGCTTGCAATTCCAAAGTGGTATACCACTTCACACTAACATCAGCTGTGGATGAGAATTCCCAGTGTTCCACATCCTTGTCAACACCTGGAATTATCGGACCTCTAAGTTTTTGCCAATCTACTGGGTATTTTACCTACTTTAAGGTGTTCTTATCTTCCTAGCCCCTTACTGTGAGGCTTTCCTAAGGCTCAGCTTCTATAAAACTACTCCTTTTCCTACATTCTCTCCTTCAGAAATCTTACCCATTTTTCAAGCTACAAATATCATTTTAGGTAAAAAAAAATCTGTTGAAAGACTTTTTTGGGGGTTAACAGCTTTAATGAGCTATAATAAACATATCATACAATTCACCCATTTAAAGTACACAACTCAGAGGACTTCCCTGATGGCACAGTGGTTAAGAATCCACCTGCCAATGCAGGAGACACGGGTTTGAGCCCTGGTCTGGGAAGATCCCACATGGTGTGGAGCAACTAAGCCAGCGAGCCACAACTACTGAAGCCCGTGCACCTAGAACCTGTGCTCTGCAACAAAAGAAGTCACTGCAATGAGAGACCCACGCACCGCAATTAAGAGTGGCCCCCGCTCACTGCAACTAGAGAAAAGCCCGCACCCAGCAACGAAGACCCAACACAGCCCTAAATAAATAAATAAATTTTTAAAATACCCATGACATTAAAATAAATAAATAAATAAAAATAATAAAGTACACAACTTGGGACTTTGCTGGTGGTCCAGTGGTTTAGAATCTGCCTTCCAATGTAGGGGACATGGGTTCGATCCCTGGCTGGGGAACTAAGATCCCACATGCTGCAGGGCATCTAGGCCCTCGTGCTACAACTACAGAGCCCATGTGCTCTGGAGCCCGCGCGCCACAACTAGAGAGCCTGCGTGCCGCAACTACTGAGCCCGCACACCATAACTAGAGAGAAGCCCGCATACTTCAACAAAAAGCCAGCATGCTGCAATGAAAGATCCTGCATGCCACAACTAAGATCCGATGCAATTATGAATAAAGCTGCTATAAACAACCATGTGTAGGTTTTGTGTGTACATAAGTTTTCAACTTCTTTGGGCAAATAGCATGGAGTGCAATTACTGGACTACATAGTAAAAGTATGTTTAGTTTTGTAAGAAATTGCCAAACTGTCTTCCAAAGTGGCTGTACCAGTTCATGTCTTTTTAATATCCAATATGATGAAATGAGAAGTATGCATAAAGCATTTTTCCTGCATGTTGAAGTACCGTGGTAGCTGTTTCCAGGAAAAAAACACTTGTGTAATTATTTGAACTGCAAGCTGAACAAGCCATATTTGTCACGGAATACCATTTTTAGACAAACCTCAGTTATTCCAACATGGGTATTTGGCAGACATTTTCACAAAAATGAAAGAAAAAGGAAAACAGCTGATGGTATTTTATTCATAATTGCCAAAACTTGGAAGCAACCAAGACATCCTTGAGTAGGTGAATAGATAAATAAACTGTGGAACATTCAGACAATGGAATATTGTTCAAAGTTACAAAGAAATGAGCTATCAAGCTATGAAAAGACTTGGAGGAATCTTAAATGCATATTACTAACTGAAAGAAGCCAATCTGAAAAGGCTACATACTATAGGATTCCAATTATATAACACTGTGGAAAAGGCAAAACTACAGAGTCAGTAAAAAGATCAGTGGTTGGCAAGGGTTAGGGGAAAGGGAGGGATGAATAGGTGGAGCACAGAGGAGTTCTAGGGCAGTGAAACTACTCTGTATGATAAGTATAAATGGATACATGCCATTACACATTTTTCCAAACCCTGAGAACATACAACACTAAGAGTGAACTCTAATGTAAACAGTGGACTTCAGGTGATAATGACGTGTCAATGCAGGCTCATCAGTTGTAACAAACGCACTACTTTGGTGGGGACTTTGATAGCTAGGAAGGCTGTGCACGAGTAGGGGCAGGATGTGTATGGGAAATCTCTGTACCTTCTGCTTAATTTTGCTGTGAACTTAAACTGCTCTAAAAAGTTGTCTCTAAAAAAAAAGAACACTCCAATTAAAATCAAAACAAAATAAAGATGTGCACTCAAGAGTTGATTTAAAAAACAACAATGCAGCCAAAAATAAATAAATATTTTTTAAAAAATAAAGTACACAACTCAATGGGTTTTAGTATATACACAAAGTTGTTTATCAGTTTTAGAACAGTTTCATCACCACAAAAAGAAACCTTGTACCCTTTAATAGTCATTCTCTATTCCCTCCAGTGCCACCTCACCCCAACACCCAGGCAAACACTATTCTACTTTCTGTATCTATATATTTGCCTATTTGGGACATTTCATGTAAATGGAATGATACAATATGTGTTCTTTTGTGGCTGGTTTTCTTCAATTGGCATAATGTTTTCAGGGTTCATTAATGTTGTACCATGTATCAGCACTACATTCATTTTTATGGCCAAATAATATTCTTTAGTGTGGATATACCACATTTTATCTGTTCATCAATTGATGGACATATGGGCTGTTTCCATATTTTGGCTGTTGTAAATAGTGGTGCTATAAACATTCATGCACGAGTATTTATGTGGACACATGTTTTCAGTTCTCTTGAGTATACACCTAGGAGTGGAATTGCTGGGTCATATGGTATCTCTATGTTTAACTTTTAGAGGAACTGCCAGACTGTCTTCCAAAGTGGTTGTACCATTCCCACCAGCAGTGTATAAATGTTTTAATTATTCCACATTCACACCAATAACTGTTTTTGTCCATTTAAAAAAATATAGTCATTTTAGTGAGTGTGAAGTGGTCCCTCATTGTGCTTCTGATTTGCATTTCCCTGATAATTAGTGATATTGAGCATCTTTCCATGTTCTTATTATTGGCCTATGGTATACCTTCTTTGGAGAAATACCTATTCAAATCCTTTGCTCATTTTTAATTGGGTTGTCTTCTTACTACTGAGTAGTAAGAGGTTTTTATAAAAATATATCCTGGATACCAGACACTTATACATAATTTGCAATTATTTTCTCCCATTCTTTTGGGAGGACCCCATGGGTTGTGTTTTTACTTTCCTGATGGTTTCATTTGAAGCAAAAATTTTAAATTTATTTATTTATTTATTTATTTATTTTTGGCTGTGTTGGGTCTTCGTTGCTGCACGCAGGCTTTCTCTAGTTGCGGCGAGCGGGGGCTACTCTTCGTTGTGGTGCACGGGCTTCTCACTGCGGTGGCTTCTCTTGTTGCGGAGCACAGGCTCTAGGCGCATGGGCTTCAGTAGTTGTGGCGCACGGGCTCAGTAGTTGTGGCTCGCAGGCTCTAGAGCACAGGCTCAGTAGTTGTGGTGCATGGGCTTAGTTGCTCTGTGGCACATGCGATCTTCCCAGACAGGGGCTTGAACCCATGTCCCCTGCATTGGCAGGCAGATTCTTAACCACTGTGCCACCAGGGAAGTCCCAAAAATTTTAACTTTAATGAAGCCCGACATCATCTAATTTTCCTTTTTCTCTTGTGCTTTTGGTGTCTTACCTAAGCAACCAAGACTTTTCCAATTTCACTGTACTGGTAAATTTTCAAAAACAACTTTGTGGAATAACATAAGGCTACCAAATTTTAATTTCTCCTCAAAATCTAATTTTTAAAAATATTACTATCTGTTCCAGTTCCAGCCAAGATGGAGCATGACAACTATAGTCTATATCCTCCACTAATTACAACTAAAAGCCCTGAACAAGATCTACAAAGCAACAACCTGAGGACTCTGAAAAGTAAACAAAAGCAGAAAGATTGTAGTGAGTCATCAAAACATGGAGAAGTGGACTGTATGGGAATGGTGAGTATCCTGGGGGTTTTTTTCTCTTTTATCTAATGGTATTGGAAGTTTGTCTGTCTTGTGCCAAATCTCTGAATGAGGCCAAAAAGAAATGTTTGTCTGGATGATTGGCGCATGCGGGGGGAGGGGAGTCTGGAGGATTTTTTAACAGGCTCTACCTTCACATAGATATGGAGTTCAAATTTATACTACTCGGACTTCCCTGGTGGCGCAATGGTTAAGAATCCGCCTGCCAATGCTGGGGACACAGGTTTGAGCCTTGGTCCAGGAGGATCCCACATGCCGCGAAGCAGCTAAGCCCGTGTGCCACAACTACTAAGCCTGTGCTCTAGAGCCCACGAGCCGCAACTATGGAGCCCACGTGCCACAGCTACTGAAGCCCGCGTGCCTAGAGCCCGTGGTCCACAGCAAGAGAAGCCACTATGATGAGAAGCCTGTGCACCACAACAAAGAGTAGTCCCTGCTTGCCGCAACTAGAGAAAGCCCGCGTGCAGCAACGAAGACCCAAAACAGCCCAAAATAAATAAATAAATTTTATTTTAAAAATTTATACTACTCATGTGTAAAGCTGAAAAATCAAAATAGAAGTAGCCAAAAGAGTGATATCTCTTAGACATCTGGCTAAGGCAAATAGATGTAGGGCCATGGACTTCCCTGGTGGTCCAGTGGTTAAGACTTCGCCTTCCAATGCAGGGGGTGTGGGTTCAATCCCTTGTTGGGGAGCTAAGATCCCACATGCCTCGGGGCCAAAAAACCAAAACATAAAACAGAAACAATATTGTAACAAATTCAATAAAGACTTTAAAAATGGTCCACATCAAAAAAAAAAAATAGATATATGGCCATGTCCTCAATCCAGGTTGTAAAGGATTCTAAAAGATTAACACTAAAGATAAACTAACAATCCCAAATTACAAAGCACATGAGGAAATGTTTCATACCAAGCAAGAGTTAGGAGTACTACTAACTGCAGGATCAAACTGTTTCCAAGTACAGGAATACCTCATTTTACTGCACTTCACTTTATTGCACTTCACAGATACTGTGTTTTTTACATACATACATACATACATACATACATACATACTAAACACAGATACTGTGTTTTTTACAAACACAGATACTGTGTTTTTACATTTTGTGTTAATCCTGCGTCAAGCAACTCTATCAGTGCCATTTTTCTGATAGCATTTACTCACTTTGTGTTTCTGTGTCACATTTTGGTTTGCAATATTTCAACTTTTATATTATTATATTTGTTATGGTGATCTGTTCTCAGTGATTTTTGATGTTACTATTGTAATTGTTCTGGGATGCCATGAACTGTGTCCATATAAGATGGCGAACTTAAACGTTGTCTGTATTCTGACTGCTCCACCAACTAGGCAGTCCCCCATCTCTCTCCCTCTCCTCAGGCCTCCCTAGTCCCTGAGACCCAACAGTATTGAAATTAACCAATTAATAACCCTACAAAGGCCTCTAAGTGTTCACATGAAGAGTCGTATGCCTCTCACTTTAAATCAAAAGCTAGAAATAATTAAGCTTAGTGAGGAAGGCATGCTGAAAGCCAAGATAAGCTGAAACCTAGGCCTCTTGTACCAGTTAGCCAAGTTCTGAATGCAAAGGAAAAATTCTTGAAGGAAATTAGAAGTGCAACTCCAGTGAACACATGAATGATAAGACAGTGAAACAGTCTTATTACCGATACAGAAAGTTTTAGTGGTCTGGAAAGAAGACCAAACCAGCCAAAACATTCCCTTAAGCCAAAGCCTAATCCAGAGCAAGGTCCTATCTCTCTTCAATTGTTTGAAGGTTGAGAGAGGTGAGGAAGCTACAGAACAAAAGTTTAAAGCTAGCCGAGATTAGTTCCTGAGGTTTAAGGAAAGAAGCTGACTCCTTAACATATAAGTACAAGGTGAAGCAGCAAGTGCTAATGTAACAGCTACAGCAAGTTATCCACAATATCTAGCTAAGATAATCAATGAAGGTAGCTACATTAAACAACAGATTTTCACTGTAGGCAAAACGGCCTTCTAATGGAAGAGGATGCCATCTAGGACTTTCATAGCTAGAGAGAAGTCAATGCTTGGCTTCAAAGCTTCCAAGGCCAGGCTAACTCTCTTGTTAGAGACTAATGTAGCTGGTGACCTTCAGTTGAAGCCAATGCTCATTAACCACTCCTAAAATCCTAGGGCCCTTAAGAATTATGCTAAATCTACTCTTCTGTGCTCTGTAAATGGAACAACAAAGCCTGCATGACAGCACATCTGTTCACAACATGGTCTACTGAATATTTTAAGCCCACTGTTGAGGACTACTGCTCAGGAAAAAAGATTCCTTTCAAAATATTACTTTGACAATGCACTTGGTCACCCAAGAACTCTGATGGAGATGTACAATAAAATTAATGTTTTCATGCTTGCTAACACAACATCCATTCTGCAGCCTACGAATCAAGGAGGAATTTTAAATTTTGAGTTTTATTATTTAACAAATATATTTCATAACACTATAGCTGCCATGATAGTGATTCCTCTGATGGATCCAGGCAAAGTAAACAGAAAATCTTCTGGAAAGGATTCGCCATTCTAGATGCCATTATAAACATTTGTGATTCATGGGGAAAGGTCAAAATATCAACATTAATAGGAGTTTGGAAGGAGCTGACATCAACCCACATGGATGACTTTGAGTGGTTCAAGACTTTAGTGGAGGAAGTAACTGCAGATGTGGTAGAAAGAGCAAGAGAACTAGAATTCGAAGCAGTACCTAAAGATGGAACTGAACTGCTGCAATCTCATGATAAAAGTTTAATGAATGTGAAGAACCTAGGGGTAAGACAGGAATAAAGACACAGACCTACTAGAGAATGGACTTGAGGATATGGGGAGGGGGAAGGGTAAGCTGTGACAAAGCGAGACAGAGGCATGGACATAATACACTACCAAATGTAAGGTAGATAGCTAGTGGGAAGCAGCTGCATAGCACAGGGAGATCAGCTCAGTGCTTTGTGACCACCTAGAGGGGTGGGATAGGGAGGGTGGGAGGCAGGGAGACGCAAGAGGGAAGAGATATGGGAACATCTGTATATGTATAACTGATTCACTTTGTTATAAAGCAGAAACTAACACACCATTGTAAAGCAATTATACTCCAATAAAAATGTTAAAAAAAACCTTTAATGAATGAAGAGTTGCTTCCTATAGATGAGCAAAGAAAGTGGTTTCTGGAGATGGAATCTACTCCTGGTGAAGATGCTGTGAAGACTGTTGAAATGACAACAAAAGATTTAGAATATTAAACTTAGTTGATAAAGCAGAAGTAGGGTTTGAGAGGATTGACTCCAAATGTGAAAGAAGTTTTACTGTGGGTAAAATGCTATCAAAATAGCATTGCATGCTAAAAACAAATCGTCTGTAAAAGGAAGATTTGATTGATGGGACAAACTTCTTTCTGATCTTATTTTAAGAAAATGCCACAGCCACCCCAACCTTCAGCAACAACCTCCCTGATCAGTCCGGAGCCATCAAAATCGAGGCAGGACCCTCCACCAGCAAAAAGATTACTATGATTTGCTGAATGCTCAGACAATGGTTAGCATTTTTTAGCAATAAAATATTTTTAATTAAGGTACTGATATTGTTTTTTAGACATAATGCTATTACACACTTAATAGACTACATTATAAACGTACTTCCATATGCACTAGGAAAACAAAAAATTCGTGTGACTCACGTTATTGTGATACTTTATTGTGGTGGTCTGGAACTAACTTACAATATCTCTGAGGTACGCCTATAACTTGCCTGCTTCCTGTAATAAAGCTCAACAAGATTTATACTATTACAAAAATATCTAGCACCCAACAATGTAAAATTCACAACACTTGACATCCAATGAAAGACGATGAGGCCTGGGAAGAGGCAGGAAAACATGATCCATACCGGGGAGATAACCAACGGAAACTGACCCAGAAGTGACACAGATACAAGAATTAGCAGAGAAGGACATTAAAAGAGTGAGTAAAATTATATTTCATATCTCAAAAAGCTAATCAGAGACACGGAAGACATAAAAATGATCCAAATTAAACTTCCACAAATAAAAATTGCAAAATCTGACGTGAAAACTATATGAGATGGTGTCAGTCCATTTGGGCTGCTATAACAAAAATAGCATAAACTGGGTGTCTTATAAACAACAAACATCTATTTCTCACAGTTCTGGAGGCTGGGAGGTCCAAAATCATAGCACCAGCATATTCAGTGTCTGGTAAGAGCCCACTTCCTCATAAATGTCTCCTTTCTCACTGGAATCTTAAATGGCAAAAGGGGTGAGGGAGCTCTCTCTCAGGCATCCTATATAAAGGCACTAATCCCAATCATCAGGACTCTGCCCTCAGGATGTAATCACCTGCAAAGACCCCACCTCCTAATACCATCACCTTGGAGTTAGAATTTCAGTGTATGCATTTGGGGTCGGGGGACACAAATATTCAGCTTATAGCAGATGGGATTAACAGAAGTTCAGACACTGAAAAACAAAAATTAATGAACTTCAAGTCACAGCAATACAAAACATTCCAAAGTGAAACACAGACGAAAAAAACCTTTTTATTTTTCAAATTTTTAAATTTTTTAACATCTTTATGGGAGTACAATTGCTTTACAATGGTGTGTTAGTATCTGTTTATAACAAAATGAATCAGTTATACATATACATATATCTTCATATCTCTTTCCTCTTGCATCTCCCTCCCTCCCACCCCTCTAGGTGGTCACAAAGCATCGAGCTGATCTCCATGTACTACGTGGCTGCCTCCCACTAGCTATCTATTTTACATTCGGTAGTGCATATATGTCCATGCCACTCTCTCACTTTGTCCCAGCTTATCCTTCCCCTCCCCGCATCCTCAAGTCCATTCTCCAGTACGTCTGCATCTTGTTTTTTTTAAAAACATCTTTATTGGAGTATAATTGCTTTAAAATTGTGTTAGTTTCTGCTTAATAACAAAGTGAATCAGTTATACATATATATATGTTCCCATATCTCTTCCCTCTTGCATCTCCCTCCCTCCCACCCTCCTTATCCCACCCCTCTAGGTGGTCACAAAGCACCGAGCTGATCTCCCTGTGCTATGCGGCTGCTTCACACTAGCTATCTATTTTACATTTGGTAGTGTGTATATATCCATGCCACTCTCTCGCTTTGTCACAGCTAACCCTTCCACCTCCCCGTATCCTCAAGTCCATTCTCTAGTAGGTCTGTGTCTTTATTCGCGTCTTGCCCTTAGGTTCTTCAGGAGCTTCTTTTTTTCATTTCTTTTTTTTCTTAGATTCCATATATATGTGTTAGCATACGGTACTTCTTTTTCTCTTACTGACTTACTTCACTCTGTATGACAGACTCCAGGTCCATGCATTTCACTAGAAATAACTCAATTTCGTTTCTTTTTATGGCTGAGTAATATTCCATTGCATATATGTGCAACATCAACTTTATCCATCCATCTCTTGATGGACACTTAGGTGGCTTCCATGTCCTGGCTACTGTGAATACAGCTGCAATGAATATTTTGGTACATGACTCTTTTTGAATTATGGTTTTCTCAAGGTATATGACCAGTACTGGGTCGTACAGTAGTTCTACTGTTAGTTTTTTAAGGAACCTCCATACTGCTCTCCATAGTGGCTGTATCAATTTACATTCCCACCAACAGCGTAAAAGTGTTCCTTTTCTCCACACCATCTCCAGCATTTTTTGTTTGTAGATTTTTTGATGATGGCCATTCTGACTGGTGTGAGATGATATCTCATTGCAGTTCTGATTTGCATTTCTCTAATGATTAATGATGGTGAGCATTCTTTCATGTGTTTGTTGGCAATCTGTATGTCTTCTTTGGAGAAACGTCTATTTAGGTCTTCTGCCCATTTTTGGATTGGGTTGTTTGTGTTTTTGATATTGAGCTGCATGAGCTGCTTGTAAATTTTGGAGATTAATCCTTTCTCAGTTGCTTCATTTGCAAATATTTTCTCCCATTCTAAGGGTTGTCATTTGGTCTTATGTTTTCCTTTGCTGTGCAAAAGCTTTGAAGTTTCATTAGGTCCCATTTGTTTATTTTTGTTTTTATTTTCAATTCTCTAGGAGGTGGGTCAAAAAGGATCTTGCTGTGATTTATGTCACAGAGTGTTCTGCCTATGTTTTCCTCTTAAGAGTTTGATAGTGTCTGGCCTTACATTTAGGTCTTTAATCCATTTTGAGTTTACTTTTATGTACGGTGTTAGAGACTGTTCTAATTTCATTCTTTTACACGTAGCTGTCCAGTTTTCCCAGCACCACTTATTGAAGAGGCTGTCTTTTCTCCACTGTATATTCTTGCCTCCTTTATCAAACATAGGGTGACCGTATGTGTGTGGGTTTATTTCTGGGCTTTCTATCCTGTTCCAGTGATCTATATTTGTTTTTGTGTCAGTACCATACTGTCTCGACTGTAGCTTTGTAATATATTCTGAATTCAGGGAGCCTGATTCCTCCAGCTCCGTTTTTCCTTCTCAAGATTGTTTTGGCTATTTGGGGTCTTTTGTGTTTTAATGCAGATTGTGAAATTTTTTGTTCTAGTTCTGTGAAAAATCCCATTGGTAGTTTGATAGGGATTGCATAGAATCTGTAGATTGCTTTGGGTAGTAGAGTCATTTTCACAATGTTGATTCTTCTAATCCAAGAACATGGTATATCTCTCCATCTATTTGTATCATCTTTAATTCCTTAATCAGTGTCTTAAAATTTTTTGCATACAGGTGTTTTGTCTCCTTAGGTAGCTTTATTCCTAGGTATTTTATTCCTTTTGTTGCAATGGTAAATGGGAGAGTTTTCTTAACTTCACTTTCAGATTTTTCATCATTAGTATATAGAAATGCAAGAGATTTCTCTGCATTAATTTTGTATCCTGCTACTTTACCAAATTCATTGACCAGCTCTAGTAGTTTTCTGGTAGCTTCTTCAAGATTCTCTATGTATAGTGTATGTCATTTGCAAACAGTGACAACTTTACTTCTTTTCTGATTTGGATTCATTTCTTTTTCTTCTCTGATTGCTGTGGCCAAAATTTCCAAAATTATGTTAAATACTAGTGGTGAGAGTGGGTAACCATGTCTTTTTCCTGATCTTATTGGAAATGATTTCAATTTTTCACCATTGAGGACGATGTTGGCTGTGGGTTTGCCATAATACAGCCTTTATTATGTTGAGGTAAGTTCCCTCTATGCCTATATTCTGGAGAGTTTTTATCATAAATGGGTGTTGAATTCTGTCAAAAGCTTTCTCTGCATCTATTGAGATGATCATATGGTTTTTCTCCTTCAATTTGTTAATATGGTGTATCACACTGATTTGCATACGTTGAAGAGTCCTTGCATTCCTGGGATAAACCCCACTTGATCATGGTGTATGATCCTTTTAATGTGCTGTTGGATTCTGTTTCCTAGTATTTTGTTGAGGATTTTTGCATCTCTATTCATCAGTGATATTGGCCTGTAGTTTTCTTTCTTTGTGAAATCATTATCTGGTTTTGGTACCAGGGTGATGGTGGCCTCACAGAACGTGTTTGGCAGTGTTCCTCCCTCTGCTATATTTTGGAAGAGTTTGAGAAGGATACGTGTTAGCTCTTCTCTAAATGTTTGATAGAATTCGCCTGTGAAGCCATCTGGTCCTGGGCTTTTGTTTGTTGGAAGATTTTTAATTACACTTTCAATTTCAGTGCTTGTGACTAGCCTGTTCATATTTTCTATTTCTTCCTGGTTCAGTCTCAGAAGGTTGTGCATTTCTACGAATTTGTCCATTTCTTCCAGGTTGTCCATTTTATTGGTATACAGTTGCTTGTAATCTCTCATGATCCTTTGTATTTCTGCAGTATCAGTTGTTACTTCTCCTTTTTCATTTCGAATTCAATTGATCTGAGTGCTTTCTGGACTGGATTAACTATTTCCTTTCCCATATTAGGAAAATCTTCAACTATAATATCTTGGAATATTTTCTCAGTCCCTTTCTTTTCTTCTTCTTCTTCTGGGACCCGTATCATTCAAATGTTGGTGCATTTAATGTTGTCCCAGAGGTCTCTGAGACTGTCCTCAGTTCTTTTCATTCTTTTTTCTTTATTCTGCTCTGCTGTAGTTATTTCCACTATTTTATCTTCCAGGTCACTTATCTGTTCTTTTGCCTCAGTTATTCTGCTATTGATCCCTTCTAGAGAATTTTATATTATATTTATTGTGTTGTTCATCATTGTTCGTTTGCTCTTTAGTTCTTCTATGTCCTTGTTAAATGTTTCTTGTATTTTCTCCAATCTATTTCCAAGCTTTTGCATCACCTTTACTATCATTATTCTGAATTCTTTTTCAGGTAGACTGCCTATTTCCTCTTCATTTGTTAGGTCTGGTGGGTTTTTACCTTGCTCCTTCATCTGCTGTGTGTTTCTCTGTCTTCTCATTTTGCTTAACTTGCCGTGTTTGGGTTCTCCTTTTTGCAGGCTGCAGGTTCGTAGTTCCCATTGTTTTTGGTGTCTCCCCCAGTGGCTAAGGTTGGTTCCGTGGGTTGTGTAGGCTTCCTGGTGGAGAGGACTAATGCCTGTGTTCTGGTGGATGAGGCTGCATCTTGTCTTTCTGGTGGGCAAGTCCACATCTGGTGGTGTTTTTAGGTTGTCTGTGACCTTAATATGATTTTAGCCAGCCTCTCTGCTAATGGGTGGGGTTGTGTTCCTGTCTTGCTAGTTGTTTGGCATAGTGTGTCCAGCACTGTAACTTGCTGGTCATTGAGTGGAGCTGGGTGTTGGAACTGAGATGGAGATCTCTGAGAGATTTTCGCTGTTTGATATTACATGGAGCTGGGAGGTCTCTTGTGGACCAATGTCCTGAACTTGGCTCTCCCACCTCAGAGGCACAGCCCTGACGCCTGGCTGGAGCACCAAGAGCCTGTCATCCACATGGCTCAGAATAAAAGGGAAAAAAAAATAAATAATGAAAGAAAAAAATAAAATAAAATAAAATAATGTAAAGTTATTAAAAAATAATTATTAGAAAAATTTTAAGTAATAAAAAAAGAAAGAAGAGAGCAACCTTACGAAAAAACAAATCCACCAATGATAACAAGCACTAAAAACTATATCTAAAAAAAAAAAGGACAGCACAACCCTAAGACGAATGTTAAAAGCAAAGCTATACAGACAAAATAACACGCAGAAGCACACACATACACACTCACAAAAAGAGGAAAAGGGAAAAAAATATATATATATATTGTTGCTCCCGAAGTCCACCTCTTCAATTTGGGATGATTTGTTGTCTATTCAGGTATTCCACAGATGCAGGGTACATCAAGTTGATTGTGGAGATTTAATCTGCTGTTCCTGAGGCTGCTGGGAGAAATTCCCCTTTCTCTTCTTTGTTCGCACAGTTCCTAGAGTTCAGCTTTGGATTTGGACCCGCCTATGCGTGTAGGTCGCCTGAGGGTGTCTGTTCTTCACTCAGACAGGACGGGGTTAAAGGAGCAGCTGATTGGGCAGCTGATTGGCCTGAGCTGACTCACTCAGGCCAGGTGGAGGGAGGAGTATGGAATGCAGGGCAAGCCTGCAGCGGCAGAGGCCAGTGTGACGTTGCACCAGCCTGAGGTGTGCTGTGTGTTCTCCCGGGGAAGTTGTGCCTGGATGATGGGACCCTGGCAGTGGCGGGCTGCACAGGCTCCTGGGAAGGTAGGTGTGGAGAATGACATGTGCTTGCACACAGGCTTCTTGGTGGCTGCTGCAGCAGCAGCAGCCTTAGTGTCTCATCCCCGTCTCTGGGATCTGCACTGACAGCCGTGGCTCACGCCCGTCTCTGGAGCTCTTATAAGCGGTGCTCTTAATCCTGTCTCCTCGCGCAGCAGGAACAAAGAGGCAAGAAAAAGTCTCTTGCCTCTTCAGCAGCTCCAGACGTTTTCCTAGACTCCCTCCCGGCTAGCTCTGGCACACTAGCCCCCTTCAGGCTGTGTTCATGCAGCCAACCCCAGTCTTCTCCCTGGGATCCGACCAAAGCCGCCTCAGCTCGCAGCCCCCACTTGCCCTGGTGGGTGAGCAGACAAGCCTCTCGAGCTGGTGAGTGCTGGTCAGCACCGATCCTCTGTGTGGGAATCTCTCCGCTTTGCCCTCCGCACCACTTGCTGCGCTCTCCTCCATGGCTCCAAAGCTTCCCCCCTCCGCCACCCGCAGTCTCCACCCGCGAAGGGTCTTCCAAGTGTGTGGAAACCTTTCCTCCTTCACAGCTCCCTCCCACTGGTGCAGGTCCCGTCCCTATTCTTTTCTCTCTCTTTTTTCTTTTGCCCTACCCAGGTACATGGGGAGTTTCTTGCCTTTTGGGAGGTCTGAGGTCTACCAGTGTTCAGTAGGTGTTCTGTAGGAGTTGTTCCACATGTAGATGTATTTCTGATGTATTTGTGGGAAGGAAGGTGATCTCCACCTCTTACTCTTCTGCCATCTTGAAGCCTGCCCCCAAAAATCTTTTTAAATGTCAACAGCATAAGTGAACTGTGGGAACGACTTCAAACAACCTAATATATGAGTAATTAGTGTCTGAGGGTGAAGCAGAAAAAAATATTTCAAAAAATACTGTAACTTTCCAAACATAATGAAAGCCATGATCCCAGAGATTCAAGATGCTCAAAGAGCCCCAAGCACAAGAAACAAAGAAAATTACTTTGAAGTACATCATCAACAAACTGCTCAAAACCAGTGACAAACAGAAAATCCAAATATTAGCCAGAGAAAAAGGGCATGTTACATAAAGAACAAAAATAAGGACTGTGTCATATTTCTTATCAGAAACGATGTAACATGCAAACTGTAAACAATATCTTTAAAATTCTCAAAAAAAAAAAGCTCTCCATTTCAAATTCTATACCCAGAAACAGTATCATTCAAAAACAAATGGAGGGGCTTCCCTGGTGGCGCAGTGGTTGAGAGTCCGCCTGCTGATGCAGGGGACACGGGATTGTGCCCCGGTCCGAGAGGATCCCACATGCCGTGGAGCAGCTGGGCCCATGAGCCATGGCCACTGAGACTGTGCGTCCAGAGCCTGTGCTCCACAACGGGCGAGGCAACAACAGTGAGACGCCCGGGTACCGCAAAAAAAAACAAACAAATGGGGGACTTCCCTAGTGGCGCAGTGGTTAAGAATCCGCCTGCCAATGAAGGGGACACGGGTTTGAGCCCTGACCCAGGAAGATCCCACATGCCACGGAGCAACTAAGCCCATGTGCCACAACTACTGAGCCTGCGCTCTAGAGCCCACGAGCCACAACTGCTGCAGCCCGCATGCCTAGAGCCTGTGCTCCACAACCAAGAGAAGCCACTTCAATGAGAAGGCTGCACACTGAAACAAAGTGTAGCCCCCGCTCGCCACAACACACGAAAGCCCACACACAGCAACGAAGACCGAACGCAGACAAAAAAAAAAAAATCAAATGGTGCACCCTACACCCATTAGCATGTCTACTATCAAAAAATAATAATAACAGTGTTTGCAGGGATGTGGAGAAATTGAAACCCTTGTATACTTTTGGCTGAAATTTAAAATGGTGCAGCTGTTACGGAAAAAACAGTAGTGTGTTTCCTCAAAAAAATTAAAAATAGAATTGCAATATGACCTAGAAGTTCCACTTCTGGGTTTATACCCCAAAAAAATTGAAATCAGGGAACCAAACAGCTATTTGTACACCCACATTCACAGCAGCATTATTCACAATAGCCAAAGGTGAAAACAACGAACATGCGCATAAATGGATGAATGTATAAGCAAAATGTGGTATATACATACAGTGGAATATTATTCAGTCTTAAAAAGAAAGGAAATTCTGACACATGTTACAACGTGGATGAACCTCAAGGACATTATGCTACGTGAAATACACCAGTCACAAAAGGACAAATACTGTTTTTTTTAACTTATATGAGATATCTAGAGTAGTCAAATTCATAGAGACTGAAAGTAGAATGGTGGTTTCCAGGAACTGGAAGAGAGAGGAATAGGGAGTTATTATATATTGGGTACAGAGTTTACATTTTACAAGATGAAGAGTTCTGGAGAAGAATGTTGGTGATGGTTTCACAATATGAATGTACTCAAGGCCACTATACTGTATAATTAAAAACAGTTAAGATGGCAAATTATATGCTGTGAAAAATTTAACAATATGAAAGTAGGAATAGCTATATTCATATCAGATAAAGTAGACTGTACATCAAAAAAATAATTACCAGGGACAGAAAGAGACATTATAGAATGATAAAAGGCTCAATCTACCATGAAGAAATAGTAACTCTAAATACATATGCACCAAACAAAAGAGCTGTAAAATATCTGAAGTAAAAATTTACAGAAATAAAAGAGGAAATAGACAAATCCACAATTATAGTTGGAAATTTAAACATCCCTACCTTCAAAATTCATAGAACTAGACAAAAACTCAGCAAAGATATAGAAGATCTCAACATCATCAATCAACAGGATCTACAGCTGACCCTTGAACAACAAGGGTTTGAATTGTGCAGGTCCACTTATGTGTGGATTTTTTTCAATAAATACTACAGTACTACATGATCCATGCATATGGAACTACAGATACGACTGGCCCACTATAAAGTTATACATGGCTTTTCAACTGTGCAGGGTGTCGACCCATGTTGTTCAAGGGTCAACTGTAATTGACATTTATACAACATTCCACCCCAAAAGAGCTGAATACACTTTTTTTCCCCCAAGTGTCCACAGGACATTTACCAAGATATACTATATCCTGGGCCATAAATCACACCCTGTTAAGAAGATGAAAAGACAGCTTACAGACAGGGAGAAAATATTTGCAATCCACATATGTGACAAACAACTCTTATCTAGAATATCTTATCTTATCAAACTCAACAGTAAAATTTGAGCAATCCAAGTATGAAATGCACAAGCGTTACGAAGAGACATTTCACCAAAGAGGAGCACCTGCAAAGGTGTTCAACATCATTAGCCAGTAAGAAAGTATAAATTAAAATCACTACATACCTATTAGAACAGCTAAAATATAAAAACAGGGACAATGACAAATGCCAGCAAGAAGGAAAAGAAACTAAAACTCTCATACATTGTTGGTAGGAATGCAACATGGTACAGCCACTCTGGTAAACAGTTTGACAATTTCTTAAAAACAAAATAGCCCAACAATTGTACACCTAGTCATTTATCCAGGAAAATGAAAACTTACATCCCACACAAAAACCTATACACAAATACCATAGCAGCTTTACTCATAATAGCCAAAATCTGAAAACAACCAATATTTCCTTTAGTAGGTGAATGGTTAAACACACTGTGATACCATCCATACCATGCACCACTCAGTGATAAAAGAAACCAAGTATTAATACACACAGAAACTTGAATGGATTTCAAGGGCATTATGCTAAGTAAAAAAAGCTAATCTTCTAAAAGTCATAAACTGTATGATTACATTTATATAATATTCTTGGAATGACAAAATTATAGAGATGAAGAATAGTGTTTGCAAGGGCTTAGGGATGGTGGGGGGTGGAGCAGGTATGGGTGTGCATATGAAGGGGTAGTATGAGGAAAATCTTTGGGGTGATGGGATAGTTCTGTATATTACTGCAGTGGTACTTACATGCATCTACACATGGGATAAAATGGCATAAAACTATACACGTACAATGTACCAATGACAATCTGCTGTTTTTGATGTATTATAGTAATGCAGCAGTTAACCATCAGAGGAAACTTGGTAAAGGGTACATGGGACTTCTTTGTACTATTTCGGGGGGGGTGTTAAAATTTTCTTCTGAATCTATTGCTTTTATTTTAATTATTTTTCTTTGTACCATTTTTGCAACTTCCTGTTACTCTATAAGTATTAAAAATAAAAAGATTTTTTAAAAATAATGTGAAATAGGGACTTCCCTGGTGGTCCAGTGGTTGAGCCTCCGCACTCCCAATGCAGGGGGCCCTGGTTCAATCCCTGGTTGGGAAACTAGATCCCACATGCATGCTGCAACTAAGAGTTTGCATGCCACAACTTAAGAACCCACATGCTGCAACACAGATTGAAGATCCCACATGCCACAACTAAGACCGACTGCAGCCAAATAAATAAATAAATAAATATATTTTTAATAATGTGACATAAAGACATTTTCAAAGGCACAAATGCTGAAATAAGTCATCACCAATAGACCAGCACTACAAGAAATGTTAAAAGGTGTCAATGATGGTTAATTTTATATGTCAACTTGACTGCGCCACAGGGTACCCAGATATTTTGTCAAACATTATTCTGGTCTTTCTGTGAGAGTGCTTCTGGATGAGATTAACATTTAAATCAATAGACTGGGGCTTCCCTGGTGGTGCAGTGGTTAAGAATCCACCTGCCAATGCAGGGGAAACGGTTTCGAGCCCTGGTCCGGGAAGATCCCACATGCCGCAGAGCAAATAAGCCCGTGCCCCACAGCTACTGAGCCTGTGCTCTAGAGTCCGTGAGCCACAACAAGAGTAGCCACCACAGTGAGAAGCCCACACACCACAACGAAAAGTAGCCCCCACTCGCCACAACTAGAGAAAGCCTGCATGCAGCAACGAAGACCCAATGCAGCCAAAAATAAATAAGTAAATAAATTTATAAATAAATAAATAGATAGGGCTTCCCTGGTGGCACAGTGGTTGAGAGTCCGCCTGCCGATGCAGGGGACATGGGTTCGTGCCCCGGTCCGGGAAGATCTCACATGCCGCGGAGCGGCTGGGCCCGAGAGCCATGGCCACTGAGCCTGCGCATCCAGAGCCTGTGCTCCACAATGGGAGAGGCCACAACAGTGAGAGGCCCGCGTACTGGAAAAAAAAAAATAGATAGACAGACAGATAGATAAACAGACTGGGTAAAGCAGATTTCCCAGCATGTGGGTGCGCCTTATCCAATGAGTTGAAGGCCTGAACAGAACAAAAAAGCTGACCCTCTCCCGAGTAACAGAGAACTCTTCCTGACTGACTGCTTTTGAACTGGACATCAGCTTTTTCCTGCATTCGGACTGGAACTGAAACACTGGTCCTTCTTGCGTTTCAGGCCTGCCAGCCTTTGGACTGAAACTACATCATTGGCTCTCCTGGTTCTCAGGCCTTTGGACTCAGACTGGAACCATACCATCAGCCTTCCTGAGTCTCTGTCTTGCCAACTTATCCTGCAGATCTTGAGACCCACCAGCCTCCATAACTGCATGAGCCAATTCTTTATAAAGTCTCTTTGGAGAATCCCAAAACAATGTTCTTCAGGCAGAAGAAAAATAACAAATGGAAATTTGGATGTATACAAAGGAATAACGATTACTTGAAATGGTAACTACATGTGTAAATGCATAAGTTTTTTTCTTATTTGTATCTCTTTTAAAATAAAATTGACAATTTAAACAAAAATAATAACATAGTATTGTGGATTTTATAACATATGTAAAAGTAAAACATATGACAACAGTAGCATAAAGGCCAGGCTGGGAGATATAAAAGTACACTATTATGACATATGAAGGTAGACCAAGATAAGATATATAGTATAAGCCCTAAAGAAACCAGTAGAAAAGCAAAACAAAGAGTTACAACTAATAAGCCAACAGAAGAAATAAAACTGAATCTAAAAAATTATTCAAATATGTAATGTGACAAAGCCTCTATGATCACTCTCCTTTTTCAGTATTTCCCTGAGTAGTCTCACTGTTTATTCCTCCAGATGATCCTGCAAATATTTTCATAATACTCCTCTTTTTTTAAATAAATTATTTATTTATTTATTTATCTTTAGCTGCATTGGGTCTTTGTTGCTGCATGCGGGCTTTTCTCTAGTTGCGGAGCGTGGGGGCTACTCTTTGTTGTGGTGCACAGTCTTACTGCAGCGGCTTCTCTTGTTGTGGAGCACGGGCTCTAGGCATGTGGGCTTCAGTAGTCGTGGCTCGCAGGCTCTGTAGTTGTGTCACAGGGCTTATTTGCTCCACGGCATGTGGGATCTTCCCAGACCAGAGCTCAAACCCTTGTCCCCTGCGTTGGCAGGTGTATTCTTAACCACTGTGCCACCAGGGAAATCCGTATTTTCATAATATTTCAACATGGATTCTTCAGGAGGTTGGAATAAAAACTACACTGGACTCATAAATTGTTTTGAAGAAAAACTCACTTGAATACAAACTTACAAAAGAAGGCAGAAAAAAAAGAAGAAAAGGGGAATAAAGAATATGCAGGACAAATAAACAATTACACGGTGATAGACTCAAACTTAACCACATCAATAATCACAACAAATGTAAATATTCTAAACACCCCAGTCAAAAGACTGAGATTGTCAGAGTGGATAAAAAAGCAAAACCCAACTGTATACAGCTTACAAGAGATGCATTTTAAACATAAAGACATAAATAGGAAAACAAATAGAACAAGATACACCATGCTAACGCTAGTCAAAAAAAAGCTAAAGTAACTATATCAATAAAAGATAAAGTAGATTTAAGAGCAAATATGGTATATATCCATACAATAAGATATTACGGAACCCTGGGAATAAACCATGCACACACACAACATCTCAGAATAACTGTACTGAATGCAAGAAGCCATTCAAAACTAGAGTACATTCTCTATGATTCCATTGGTATAAAACTCTAGAAAATGCAAACTAATCTATGAAAGCAGATCAGTTGTTACCTAGGGAAGAGTGGGAAAGAGGGGTGACAAAAGGGTGTGAAGAAACTTTGAGGAATGATGTATATATTCAGTATCCGGATTGTGGTGATTGTTTCACAGATATACACACATGTCAAAACTCATCAAATTTTTTACTTTAAATATGCGCAGTTTACTGTATGTTAATTATACCTAAATAAAACTGTTAAAAGATAATTAAGAGTAATGAATTATGTCAGTGGAAAAATAGGAATACAAAAACCCTGATAAATCCTGATAACAAATGAATAAATCAATAAGTAAATAAATAAATATTAAATAAATGGGAGAAGGGAGAGCTCTTGCTTACAGTAGAATGCTGAGTGCCAACTGGTAAATAAGAAGGGAATGCTACAGTTAGAAAATGATTATTTGGCAACCATCATAAGATTGATTCAGGCAAGAACACTAATTCTTAAGGATTTTTTTTTTTTTTTGGCGGTACGCGGGGCTCTCACTGTTGTGGCCTCTCCCGCTGCGGAGCACAGACGCGCAGGCTCAGCGTCCATGGCTCACGGGCCCAGCCGCTCCGCGGCATGTGGGATCTTCCTGGACCAGGGCACGAACCCGTGTCCCCTGCATCGGCACGCGGACTCTCAACCACTGCCCCACCAGGGAAGCCCTTAAGGAAATTTTTAATAAAAAGCAGGGTATATGCATAATTTTAAAGTGTTTATTGGTTGCAAGGGAAAAATGGTTAATATACAGTGAAGATACACACTTTTGAACAGGTGATCAGTATTATCACCAATGAGGAGCAGATGGACATCAGGGGCCTCCAAATGTGATGCCCTGAGAAGGGACACAGTATCACTCATGCAGTATTCCAGTCACAAATGCATAATATGAGTCTAATCACAAGGAAACATCAGATAAATCTCAAATGAATTTTCATTTAAAACAAGGTAGGAAGCTAATGTATTCTTCCAAAATATCAGTGACACAAAAGTCAAAAGAAAGGCTACAGAAATGTTCCAGATTACAGGGGACTAAAGAGACATGTCTCATAAATGCAATACCTAATCCTAGATTGATTAGTCCTATGTTGGAGAGAAAAACATGCTATACAGTTCACTACTGAGTGTATATAACACATATTATTATTATAGATATCAATATATATTACCCTCAATAAGATGAATGTATGAATTATATTTCCTCAATAATACAGAGAAGAGAGAATGCACAAAATGTTAATAACAGGTGATTCTGGGTAAAGTAAATAGACGGGTATTCTTTGAACTATTCTTATCCTTTCAATCTTTCTCTAGGTTTGAAATTATTTACAAATAAAACTCTTTTAAGTGTATATTGCCACTGAAATCCTAATGCACCCAGTTCATCAATGTCCAGGGTCAATAATTAGGCTATTAAATGTGATGTCAGGAGTAATGCAGATGGACGATTATTGTAATAAAAACTGCAACTTCTGTATCCAGTGAACAAAGAGACATGCTGACAAGAAGCCATGTAGCTAGTATGCAGCCTCCTCCGTTGTCTTGGATCCTATTTTTTATTTAGATTTGCATCTTAGCAAATGCAAAAAAAAAAAGGATGCAGCTTTTGAATATGTTCATGTATATTAATATTTTTTAATTTAAAAATATTAATGTAAAGTAAGTTTTTCAGCATTAAATAACCCCAACCACGTTGACAAATTTCAGGAAAATATAATTCAAGTAAATGGTTTCTTTGGGCAATTTAATATTCTGATAAATTCAACTATTCACTTTCATGCTTCCCATCTTGTCGAAAAAATCTTTTGAAAATGTATCAGGGACTTCCTTGGTGGTGCAGTGGTTAAGAATCCGCCTGCCAATGCAGGGGACAAGCGTTCCATCCCTGGTCTGGGAAGATCCCACATGCCATGGAGCAATAAGCCCATGTGCCACAACTACTGAGCCCGCGCTCTAGAGCCCACGTGCTACAACGACTGAGCCTATGTGCTACAACTACTGAAGCTGCGTGCCTATAGCCCATGCTCTACAACAAGAGAAACCACCGCAATGAGAAGCCCGTGCACCGCACCAAAGAGTAGCCCCTGCTCACTGCAACTAGAGAAAGCCCGCGCCCAGCAACGAAGATCCAATGCAGCCAAAATAAATAAAAATTTTTAAAAATGTATCAGTATATTTAATCGCCTTATAGAGTAAAACACATTGATCCTAATTGAATCTCTTTAAACAGGCATCAGCCTATCAATATTCCTTATCCAGGAGTATAGAGGTATTGTTTGTATGTATGTATGTATGTATATGAGTATGTATGTATGTATGAGCATCAGCTGAAAGTGAAAGACTGATGTTGGTTTTCTTAAACTAAATCCCATTATCTGCCTATTTTATCATTTACTTCTTTATCCTAAAATTTACTCACATCGGAGAACCTTTTCTGTTTTGTGCAAAAGAAAATTTTTTTCAAAAATATCTGTTGTCAGAGGTATATTTTATTCTTCCTTTCTGTGCTGCAGAAGAGATTGCAACAATCTATTGTTTTAAAAAAAAAAACAGGAATACTGGAGCAAATGTCTACACTGGATTTCAAAATGTGAATCAATGCTTTCAAAATTTCATTAAGTTGATTTTCAAAAGTAAAAAACCTCTTATACCTTGTTTGCTAGGTTTACAGCGCTGAGAGCCTTATAATATTCTTTGCCGTCCCAATCCATATAAGCAGTGGCTAGTAACCGTAGAACTTTACCCTATAATTAAAAATAGAAAAAAAAACACACACAGCTGAGGGTTTAACTGCAATACAACAGCTGACTAGCACTTACACAGTGACAGGCATTTCTCAAACCTCAGTCATAATTATGAAATAGCATTTCCTTAAGCAACCACATAGTCTTGGGATATGTCTCATCATTATGCTACCCACACCAAATACCATCTGAGAATTTTACAGTAATAGCTTATTTAAATTTAATATAATTGTGTTAATATAATTATTTTCTTAACACTGTTTTAGTGGTAAAGTACTTAATCATCCCCACTTTAAAAATAAGGAAATGAAAGCACAGCAATATTTAATGTAATCATCTTACCACCTACTGTTTAGGTAACATTATATTAGGCCTCCATCAAAAGAAATAAATAGAAAGACATAATCCCTCTCTCAAAGACTTTATAGCCTAGTTGAGATTAACCAATTGGACCAAGGGCTCATATACCACCATTTCACTAGGAGCAGATATACTTTCCTATAGACAAGATTTTTCCCAACTCAACCAAGTTTTAAAATTAATAAAGTATTTCATAATTCAGTTTCTCCAGCCAGATCTACACTGACAAGGGGAATAACTCTACTTAGCACAGACTTATTTAACTATAGATTCACATTTTGAAAGTAGGAGGCCTATTTCAATGAAGATTCTATTCTGCCTCTAAGTGTAATGAGGACAGTAGGATCAGGCAAAGGTGTTCTTCTAATTTAAAAAAAAAATGTTAAGCACATTAGGGCTCTGCGAACCCTAGAAAAATGACTTTTAGGGTGTGACACCTTTCAGTTTTTTAATTCAAAAACCAAGATGGATATAATGTACTTAATATCATTATTATTATTGTGGAGCAACTCTCAACTTATAAACTTCCCCAGAGGACTCTGATGGAGTAAATATGGCATCTCTGAGAAAGACTGTAGCTATTTCGTAATAGTAAAAGGGTCAAATAATCAGAAAGATAAAACAAAATGGATGAACCTCAAAACTATTATGTTAAGCAAAAGAAGCCAGACATAAAACAGTACATACTGTATGATTTCATTTATACACAGTTCAAGATAAGCCAAAAATATTCTACAGCAATAAAAGTCAGAATAGTGGTTTTATCATGGGGGTATGAATGGCTATTAACTGGAAAGGGGCCAAGGTAACTTTTGAGGGTGATGGAAAGTTCTGTATCTTGATCTGTGTGGTAGTTACAAAACTATATAGATAAACTGAAACTCATCAGGCTGTACAACTTTAAAATTTGTGCAATTTAGTGTATATATTTATTTAAGTTATACCACAATAAAATACTGCTAGCATGAAAGAAAAACTATTTTATAATCTTACTTCTCCATACCTTGCAATATGAATATTAGATTTCAATCACACTTAAATCCTACCTTCCATCCTCATTTCCTCCTCCAGACGTCTTCTCACCTAGATCCCTTGCCTCATATTCCCTTCTCCCTCCCTTTTAACTACATGAACCCCATCTGCTTTTCGAGGCCTATCTCCTACCAAAAGGCTTCTTCAACTATTCTAGTCAACATTAATATTCCCCTTTTCTGCATGCCTTTGCGTATACTTCAGGTTAGTACCACACAGTTTATCACTTATTTTTCCCAAATTGTTTCACTTGTACTCATTTTTATAAATCTTTTTTTGAAATTTTAATTGAAGTATAAAATACATACAAAAAAGTTCCAAAATCTCAATGGTACAACTCTGAATTTTCACAAAGTGAGCACACATATGTTAACAACACAGAAATCAAGAAACAGAACATTAGTCTCATCTCATATCTCTTTTCAGACACAATTCCAAACAAGGGTAACCAATTATCTGACTTCCAACACCATGTATTAGTTCTACCTGCTTTTGGCATTCACATTTATGGAATCATACAGTATGTACTACTTTGTATTTTGCTCTGTTTGTTCAACATTATATGTGAGAACATCCATACTGTTACAATTATTGTAGTCTATTCTCGTTGTTATACGATATTCTATGATATGACACTATCATAATATATTTTCATTATTTTTAATTGTGATGAAATACACATAACATAAAATTGACCATTTTAACCATTTTTAAGTGTACAGTTCAGTAGCATTAAGTATACTCACACTGTTGTGCAACCAGCACCACCATACATCTCCAGAACTCTTTTAATCTCACAAAATTGAACTCTCTACCCATTAAACAATAGCTCCCCATGTTCTCCTCCCTCCAAACCTCTGCAACCACCATTCTATTTTCCACCTCTATGAATTTGACTACCCAACATATCTCACTGAACTGGAATCATACAGTATGTCTTTTTGATAATGGCTTATTTCACTTAGCATAATGTCCTCAAGGTTCATCTATGTTGTAGCATGTGTCAGAATTTCCTTCCTTTTCGTGGCTGAATAATATTCCATTGTATTCACCTGTATTAGTTTCACCCTTTAAACATAAGCTATTTAAGGGCAGAGGCCACGTTTTATACTTCTCTTTTTTTCCCATCTACCACATTGTTAGATATATTGATATATATATATGTGTGTGTGTGTGTATATACATATAAATATATGTATAGATATGTATGTGTATGTGTGTGTATGTATTCAGTTACATTTTGTGGGATATACTGTAATAATGGTAAGAAGCAGAGACGGATATTCAAAAAAATTCCATTCTGCTATGGCATGTATTAAATTAGTTTTAAATCAGATTTATTTACATAATCACATTTTACTTGATAAAATATTAAAATTAACTTCCATACCAAGCATGTTCTATCTGGGTGGTTAAAGAAACCTAGAATTTTTGAACATGCAAACAAAAACTAAAACGTATATAGCCAAACATTGTCCTAAGCACTTTACATGTATTAATTAATTCATGGGTACAAGAATTTACCTGGAGGGTAATTCTATATCAACTTTACAGAAACTAATGCACTGAGATATTAAATGATGTGCCCAGTGAATAATCTACTCACAAATGGAGGGACAGCCTATCATAATTTTCTTACAATAACATAAACTGTATTTCTTGAACCTACTTCTGCAATATTTAACATAATCCTTACCAGCATTTCCTGTGGAACAGAAAGCTTATCCATCTTCCCAGTATCATAGCTTTGTCTATCATTAAAAAAGGAAAAAAATACATATAAATACATATTTATTTCAAATTATATACATTTTTTCAAGACTACATATTACTAAGAAGACGTGTTATAATTATACTTAATTACAACTTTTCTATTTTGCACTACAACAGATGATTAGCCAATTGATACATAAAAATCAATTACATAAAGCAATACTTTCTAACTTTAGAAAACCACAGAGATAGCCTCATTCACCAGAGGGCAGACAGCTGAAGCAAGAAGAACTACAATCCTGCAGCCTGTGGAACAAAAACCACATTCACAGACAGATACACAAGATGAAAAGGCAGAGGGCTATGTCCCAGATGAAGGAACAAGATAAAACCCCAGAAAAACAACTAAATGAAGTGGAGATAGGCAACCTTCCAGAAAAAGAATTCAGAATAAAGACGGTGAAGATGATCCAGGACCTCAGAAAAACAATGGAGGTAAAGATCGAGAAGATGCAAGAATGTTTAACAAAGACCTAGAAGAATTAAAGAACAGAGATAAACAATACAATAACTGAAATGACAACTACACTAGAAGGAATCAATAGCAGAATGACTGAGGCAGAAGAACGGATAAGTGACCTGGAAGACAGAATGGTGGAATTCAGTGCTGTGGAACAGAATAAAGAAAAGAGAATGAAAAGAAATGAAGACAGCCTAACAGACCTCTGGGACAACATTAAACGTAACAACATTCGCATTATAGGGGTCCCAGAAGGAGAAGAGAGAGAGAAAGGACCAGAGAAAATATCTGAAGAGATTATAGTCTAAACTTCCCTAACATGGGAAAGGAAATAGCCACCCAAGTCCAGGAAGTGCAGCGAGTCCCATACAGGATAAACCCAAGGAGAAACATGCCAAGACACACAGTAATCAAATTGGCAAAACTTGAAGACAAAGAAAAATTATAGAAAGCAGCAAGGGAAAAACGACAAATAACATACAAGGGAACTCCCATAAGGTTAACAGCTGATTTCTCAGCAGAAACTCCACAAGCCAGAAGGGAGCGGCATGATATACTTAAAGTGATGAAAGGGAAGAACCTACAACCAAGATTACTCTACCTGGCAAGGATCTCATTCAGATTCGATGGAGAATCAAAAGCTTTACAGACAAGCAAAAGCTAAGAGAATTCAGCACCACCAAACCAGCTCTACAACAAATGCTAAAGGAACTTCTCTAAGTGGGAAACACAAGAGAAGAAAAGGACCTACAAAAACAAACCAAAAACAATTAAGAAAATGGTCACAGGAACATACATATCAATAATTACCTTAAACGTGAATGGATTAAATGCTCCAACCAAAAGACACAGGCTTGCTGAATGGATACAAAAACAAGACCCATCTATATGCTATCTACAAGAGACCCACTTCAGACCTAGGGACACATACAGACTGAAAGTGAGGGGATGGAAAAAGATATTCCATGAAAATGGAAATCAAAAGAAAGCTGGAGTAGCAATACTCATATCAGATAAAATAGACTTTAAAATAAAGAATGTTACAAGAGACAAGAAAGGACACTATATAATAATGATCAAGGGATCAATCCAAGAAGAAGATATAACAATTATAAATATATATGCACCCAACATAGAAGCACCTCAATACATAAGGCAACTGCTAACAGCTATAAAAGAGGAAATTGACAGTAACACAATAATAGTGGGGGACATTAACACCTCACTTACACCAATGGACAGATCATCCAAAATGAAAATAAATAAGGAAACACAAGCTTTAAATGACACGATAGACCAGATAGATGTAACTGATATTTATAGGACATTCCATTCAAAAACAGTAGATTACACTTTCTTCTCAAGTACGCACGGAACATTCTCCAGGACAGTTCACATCTTGGGTCACAAATCTAGCCTCAGCAACTTTAAGAAAACTGAAATCATATCAAGCATCTTTTCTGACCACAATGCTATGAGATTAGAAATGAACTACAGGGAGAAAAACGTAAAAAACACAAACACATGGACGCTAAACAATACGTTACTAAATAACTAAGAGACCACTGAAGAAATCAAAGAGGAAATCAAAAAATACCTAGAGACAAATGACAATGAAAACACGACAATCCAAAACCAATGGGATGTAGCAAAAGCAGTTCTAAGAGGGAAGTTTATAGCTATACAAGGCTACCTCAAGAAACAAGAAAAATCTCAAATAAATAATCTAACCTTACACCTAAAGGAACTAGAGAAAGAAGAACCAAACCCAAAGTTAGCAGAAGGAAAGAAATCATGAAGATCAGAGCAGAAATAAATGACATAGATACAAAGAAAACAACAGCACAGATCAATAAAACTAAAAGCTGGTTCTTTGAGAAGATAAAATTGATAAACCATTAGCAGACTCATCAAGAAAAAGAGGGAGAGGACTCAAATCAATAAAATTAGAAATGAAAAAGGAGAAGTTACAGCAGACACTTCAGAAATACAAAGCATCCTAAGAGACTACTACAAGCAACTCCATGCCAATAAAATGGACAACCTGGAAGAAATGGACAAATCTTAGAAAGGTATAACCTTCCAAGCCTGAACCAGGAAGAAATAGAAAATATGAAAAGAACAATCACAAGTAATGAAATTGAAACTGTGATTAAAAATCTTCGAACAAACAAAAGTCTAGGACCAGATGGCTTCACAGGCGAATTCTAACATTTAGAGAAGAGCTAACACCCATCTTTCTCAAACTCTTCCAAAAAATTGCGGAGCAAGGAACACTCCCAAACTCATTCTATGAGGCTACCATCACCAGACAAAGATACTACAAAAAAAGAAAATTACAGACCAATACCACTGATGAACATGGATGCAAAAATCCTCAACAAAATACTAGCAAACAGAATCCTACAACACATTAAAAGGATCATACACCATGATCAAGTGGCATTTTTCCCAGGGATGCAAGGATTCTTTGATATACACAAATCAATCAATGTGATACACCATATTAACAAACTGAAGAATAAAAACCATATGATCATCTCAATAGATGCAGAAAAAGCTTCTGACAAAATTCAACACCCATTTAAAAAAAAAGAAAGGAAAACCACAACTTCCTCAGGATATATATCCAATAAATCAACACTATAATTATATTACTGCTCTTTTCCATTTGGCTATATATACACTAGATTAAACTATTTTACATGTGTGTACAAGCCCTTACTTTATGGGCACATTTTAAAGTGTAAGAAATATATTTTTAAAATAAAACAAATACAGGAGTTTTCATGGAAACAAATGCTTTAGCAATATTTATTAAGCTTCACAACACCCTTGTGACGCACAATATTAGTTCCATTTTGCAGCTGAATGAACCAATTTAGCAGTTAAGTGATTTCTAATATTTCCTAGATTGGTATTAAAAATGAGAGTAAGGGGATGGGGAGAAAAGAAATTTGACTTTCAGTTCTCTGCTTTAGTTACCATACCATATTACCTATGGGACATTCTAATAACCACAAATAATGTATTAATATGAGCCTCAGGTTTTCTAAAAAAAGCTTTAAAGTAAAACAAAGATCACTCACCATAAAATTGGTATTCCAAGGGAGGAAGTCAATAAAATTTTGGTGAACTGGAGTAAATTGAAGCCATTACTTTGAAGTATTCCTTTTACTTTTACTTTTTAAAAGACCCATAGCTACCAAACTGAGTTTTCAGCTTGCTATCAAGGATATAATGCTGGCCTACATTATAATGGCCTCATTGTAAGCCCTATCTCATAGAGGTCTCTGTTGGTACATTAAACCTCCTACTTCCAGTTTTCAAAATAATCAATGAAAATGGAACTTCTGCAACAGTGGTATTAAGGAGCTCTTGGACCCCCTCTCCCCAGTGAAACAACCACTTGCCTGGAAAAATCATTAAAACAACCATTTAAGGTCTCTGGAAAGTGTCCTAAGGGCATACAGCAAATGGAAAAACATTTATTTTTAAAAAATCAACTGAATCTCAGTAACAACAGTGGGAGTCTGTGGCATTTGAGCCATGACCTGCTCCTATCCACACCACCTCCATGTCATGGAGGCTACACCAGATGAGTGCTGTCAAGAAAATAGGAATTCAGGAGTGGGGTAGGGAGATGAGTGAAATAGGTGACGGAGATAGAGGCACAAACTTCCAGTTATAAAATAAGTAAGTCACGGGGACATAATGTACAGTATAGGGAATATAGGCAATAATACTATAATAACTTTGTATGGTGAAAAGTGGTAACGACTTATTGTGGTATCATTTTGTAATATACAAAAATATCAAATCACTATGCTGTACACCGGAAACTGATATAATGTTGAAAATCAACTTCAATTTAAAACAAAAAGAAAGCGGGAATTACCTCTCCCTCCAGGTCCTAGACTCAGGCTGCCAGCCACTCTCATCATTCCCAGATCTGTGTTGCAGAAGTGCTATTATTGGCAGGCACAACGAGAGGACTGGGTCTTCCTTTCCCCACTCAGTTCTCACTCTTAGGGTAAGGGCTCTACCCCAGGGGTAACAGTTGAAGAATACTGGGACCCTAATCCCCTTCACCCAGGCTGGCTCATTTGGCAGAGGATGCAGGACAGGAGGGCATGCTAAGTAGATTAGGGGCTACCATCTCCCCAACATCTACTCATATAGTAGGGGTGTCACTGCAAGAGTAGCTGCCATGCTCCTGCCCCCAGCTGCAGCGGTGTGCCAGTTTCTACCCAGGGGAAGAAGTGGGCAACAAAGAGGAAGAGCTCAGCATTTCTGCCTAAGGGGAATGACTTTATTTGGAACAGAGCAAGGAGAGATTCCTACCTAAGGGCATAGTCAAAAACAATGGAGATCTTGCTGGTAAGCAATTAAGAAGGGGCTGGTACCTCCAAGATAGTAGTAGCAACAAGTGAAATAGCAGACAAGCCAGAAGTTTGAACAAAGAGAACCAGGGAGAGACAAGAAGAATAATCCTAGGGTCACACTCATCCCTGGGGATACAAAAGGCTATGCATATGTTCTAGGCTGCACCCGCTGAGGAACAATCAGAGGGAAATGTGGGACTAGAAAGCATTCCTCAAGGCATACACAGATCCATCAGCGAAGAGACTTGAGCCTGAGTGGCTCAAGGAGCTTATCAGAACCTCTGACCAAACGCAGACTGAAAATTAAGGTATTCTGATCCAGGGGTGATGGTAAGGAAGCCAAGCTTAAAAATCAAATCACACTTCCAGTTTATGGCTCCACATGTAAGGATCTTGGAAGGCACAACTCCATCCTAACAAGTAAAAAACTGGAAAGACTTTTAAAAATCAACAACTCTTCTTGGATCCAAAAGAGAGGTGAGGACACAGGGCAAACCACTACCCCCAAGATTGGGGAGACTGGCAAAAATACAAGGAGTTGACGCATAGCACAAGAGAGATTCACAAGTAAAAACTACCAAGGGCACCACTGCTAGGGCAGGAAATTGAGAACTGTAGTTGACAGACTGCTGGAGGTTCAGTGTGGACAAGTCTGAGAGTTAAAACTCCAAGAGGACATAGTTACAAGGGGATACCCACAATATCGTCAGATTAATCTCCAGGAGCTCAACCAGATTCCCACAGTAAATATCATAGAAAAATCCACTTGGGCTTTGGCAGGAAAAGGTAAAAAGGAACCATTTTGAAACAGCTTAAAGCAATCTGTTCTTAACAAGGCCTGCCCTCATGGGAAACTAGTGAACCAGGGCCTAACCTACTGGGGTATTATCAGAGACTAACTGACCTGGGGAAGAGAAATACTCAACCCCAGTGTACGCTAGCCATTCTGTACCACGTTAAGAGGGGAGGAAAAAAAAGAGAAACGTGTGAAGTTCACAGTTCAGAGGCTGAGACTCACGAAAAGACTGAAAACTAGTCATAGGACTATAGGCCTCTCCCTCTTCCACACCTAGCCACCACATTACTAAAGGCCTATTTACAGTAGTTCCGTTTACCAAGTATGTCAAATCCCACTACCAAGAAAAAAGTACAAGGCATACCAAAAGGCAAAAAACACAATTTGAAGAGACAGTAAGCATCAGAACCAGACATGGCAGTGATGTTGGAATTATCAGGCCAGGAATTTAAAATAACTATGATTAATATGCTAAGGGTTCCAATGAATAAAGTAGACAGGCAACATAAGCAGAGAGCTGGATAGGCTAAGAAAGAAGCAAAAAGAAATGCCAGAGGTAAAAAACACTGTAACAAACATGAAGATTGTCTTTGATGGACTTTTTAATAAACTTGACATGGCTGAGGAAAGAATCTATGAGCTAGAGAATCCTTGAAAACAGAAAAGCAAAGAGAACAAAGACTGAAAAAAAAAAAGAAGAGAATGTCAACGGACTGTGGGACAACTGCAAAAGGTATAATATAAGTGTAATGGGAATACCAAAAGAAAAAAGAAAGGAACAGAAGACACATTTGAAACAATAATGACTGAAAATTTCCCCAAATTAATGTCCAATACCAAACCACAGACCCAGGAAGCTCTGAGAACACCAAGCAGGATAAATACCAAAAACTACACCTATGCATATAATTTTCCAATTACAGAAAATCAAAGATAAAGAAAAAAGTCCTGAAACAAGCCAGAGGAAAAAAACACCTTATCTTAAAATTTAGGTGCAAAGATAAGAATTATATCCAACTTCTTAGAAGCCATACAAGCAAGAAGAGAGTGGAGTGAAATATTTAGTACTGAGATAAAAACAGCATCAACTTACAATTCTATACCCTGTGAAAATATCATTCAAAAGTAAAGGAGACATAAAGACTTTCTCAGACAAACAAAAATTGAGGCAATTTGTTGCCAACCGTCTGACCTTGCAAGAAATGGTAAAAGAAGTTCTCCAGAGAGAAGAGAAATAATACAGGTCAGAAACTTGGATGTACATAAAGTAAGAGCATGGAAGATGGGATAAGTGAAGGTAAAATAAAAATTTTTTTCTTGCCCTTAACTGATCTAACAGATAACTGTTCAAAATAATAACAATAAAAATGTGTTCAATACTGTGTGCATATTTATATATCTTCTCTCTGTGTATATATATATGTATATATAGAGAGAATAAAGTGAAATAAATAACACTTAGAATAAAGTGAAATAAATGACAGCAATGATACAAGGGGTGGGAGGGAGGAATTTTGATATTATAAGGTACTCACACTACTCATGAAGTGGTACAGTGTTATTTGAAAGTGTACTTGGATTAGTGGTACATGTATATTGCAAACTCTAGAGCAACCACTAAGAAAAGTTTTTTAAAGTATAACCTATATGCTAAGAAAAGAGCGAAAATGGAATCATATAAAATACTCAACTAAAACCACAAAAGGCAGAAGAAGAGTGGAAGACAACCACAGGAAAAAAGAACAAGAACAACAAATAGAAGACTGTAACAGTACAATATTGTAGATATTAATCCAACTGTATCTATCATCATTTTGAATTTCAATGGCCTAAGTGCACCAATTAAAAAGAGATTGTCCAAACGGATTTTTTTAAATGCCTGAACTATACATTGTCTACAAGAAACCCACTTTAAATATAAAGACACATAGAGATAAAAAGTAAATGGATGGAGAAAAATATACCATGCTAACACTATCCTAAGAAAGCAGGAGTAGCTATATTAATTTCAGATAGAGCACATTTCAATGTAAGGAAAATTATCAGGGATAAAGAAGGGCATTACATAATGATAAAGAGGTCAGTTCTCCAAGAAAACATAACAATTCTTAACATGTATGAGCCTAACAACAGAGCATCAAACTATGTTAGGCAAAAACTGATAGAACAGCAAGGAGAAACAGATGAATCTACTATCATTTTTGAAGATTTCAACACCTCTCTCTCAGAAATGGACAGACAGAGCAGGCACAAAATCAGTAAGAACATAGTCGAATGCAGCAACACCATCAATCAATTGGATATAATTGAAATGTACAGACTACTAGATCCATTCTTACCAAATTCAAATGGAATATTCACCAAGAAAGACCACATTCTGAGCCATAAAACATACTTTAACAAATCTGAAGTATAGAAATCATATAATATCTGCTGTCAGACCACAATGGAATTAAAATAGAAATCAATAATAGAAAGATAATATGAAAATTCCAAAATATGTAGAGATTAAACAATACTGTAAATAAAACATGGGTCAAAGCAGAAATTTCAACAGAAACTTTAAAATAATTTAAATGAAAATGAAAACACAACTTATCAAAATGTGTGGGATGCAGCAAAAGCAGTACATAGAAGGAAATTTATAACATTCAATGCATATATTAGAAAATAAGAAATATCTAAAATCAGTAAGTTTCCACCTTAAGTAACTGGAAAAAAGAGGAAATTAAATCAAAAGCAAGCAGAAAGAAGAGGAATAATAAGAATTAGAGCAGAAATCAATGAAATTTAAAAAAAGGAAATCAATAGAGAAAATAAATGAAAACAAAAGCTGGTATTTAAACAACTGATAAAATTAATAAGCCTGTTAACCAGGCTAAGAAAAAAAGAAGACACAAATTATTTTTCTTAGTTCTTTTTTTTTTACATCTTTTTTGGAGTATAATTGCTTTACAATGGTGTGTTAGTTTCTGCTTTATAACAAAGTTAATCAATTATACATATACATATGTTCCCATATTTCTTCCCTCTTGCATCTCCCTCCCTCCCACCCTCCCTAACCCACCCCTCTAGGTGGTCACAAAGCACAGAGCTGATCTCCCTGCGCTATGTGGCTGCTTCCCACTAGCTATCTATTTTACGTTCGGTAGTGTATATATATCCATGCCACTCTCTCACTTTGTCACAGCTTACCCTTCCCCTTCCCCATATCCTCAAGTCCATTCTCTAGTAGGTCTGTGTCTTTATTCCTGTCTTACCCCTAGGTTCTTCATGACATTTTTTCTTAAATTCCATACATATATGTTAGCATACGGTATTTGCCTTTCTCTTTCTGACTTACTTCACTCTGTATGACAGACTCTAGGTCCATCCACCTCATTACAAATAGCTCAATTTCATTTCTTTTTAGGGCTAAGTAATATTCCATTGTACATATGTTCCACGTCTTCTTTATTCATTCATCCGATGATGGACACTTAGGTTATTTCCATCACCTGGCTATTGTAAATAGAGCTGCAATGAACATTTTGGTACATGACTCTTTTTGAATTATGGTTTTCTCAGGGTATATGCCCAGTAGTGGGATTACTGGGTCATATGGTAGTTCTATTTGTAGTTTTTTAAGGAACCTCCATACTGTTCTCCATAGTGGCTGTACCAATTCACATTCCCACCAGCAGTGCAAGAGTGTTGCCTTTCCTCCACACCCTCTCCAGCATATATTGTTTCTAGATTTTTTGATGATGGCCATTCTGACTGGTGTGAGATGATATCTCATTGTAGTTTTGATTTGCATTTCTCTAATGATTAATATTGTTGAGCATTCTTTCATGTGTTTGTTGGCAGTCTGTATATCTTCTTTGGAGAAATGTCTATTTAGGGCTTCTGCCCATTTTTGGATTGGGTTGTTTGTTTTTTTGTTATTGAGCTGCATGGCCTGCTTATAAATTTTAGAGATTAATCCTTTGTCAGTTACTTCATTTGAAAATATTTTCTCCCATTCTGAGGATTGTCTTTTGGTCTTGTTTATGGTTTCCTTTGCTGTGCAAAAGCTTTGAAGTTTCATTAGGTCCCATTTGTTTATTTTTGTTTTTATTTCCATTTCTCTAGGAAGTGGATCACAAAGGATCTTGCTGTGATTTATGTCATAGAGTGTTCTGCCTATGTTTTCCTCTAAGAGTTTGATAGTTTCTGGCCTTACATTTAGGTCTTTAATCCATTTTGAGCTTATTTTTGTGTATGCTGTTAAGGAGTGATCTAATCTCATACTTTTACATGTACCTGTCTAGTTTTCCCAGCACCACTTATTGAAGAGGCTGTCCTTTCTCCACTATACATTCCTGCCTCCTTTATCAAAGATAAGGTGACCATATGTTCATGGGTTTATCTCTGAGCTTTCTACCCTGTTCCATTGATCTACCTTTCTGTTTTTGTGTCAGTACCATACTGTCTTGATTACTGTAGCTTTGTAGTATGGTCTGAAGTCAGGGAGCCTGACTTCTCCAGCTCCGTTTTTCGTTCTCAAGATTGCTTTGGCTATTCGGGGTCTTTTGTGTTTCCATACAAATTGGCAAATTTTTTGTTCTAATTATATCAAAAATTCCAGTGGTAGTTTGATAGGGATTGCACTGAATCTGTAGATTGCTTTGGGTAGTAGAATCATTTTCACAATGTTGATTCTTCCAACGCAAGAACATGGTATATCTCTCCATCTATTTGTATCATCTTTAATTTCTTTCACCAGTGTCTTATAATTTTCTCCATACCAGTCTTTTGTCTCCTTAGGTAGGTTTATTCCTAGATATTTTATTCTTTTTGTTGCAGTGGTAAATGGGAATGTTTTCTTGATTTCACTTTCAGATTTTTCATCATTAGTGTATAGGAATGCCAGAGATTTCTGTGCATTAATTTTGTATCCCGCTACTTTACCAAATTCATTGATTAGCTCTAGTAGTTTTCTGGTAGCATCTTTAGGATTCTCTATGTATAGTATCATGTCATCTGAAAGCAGTGACAGCTTTACTTCTTCTTTTCTGATTTGGATTCCTTTTATTTCCTTTTCTTCTCTGATTACTGTGGCTAAAACTTCCAAAACTATGTTGAATAAGAGTGGTGAGAGTGGGTAACCTTGTCTTGTTCCTGATCTTAGTGGTAATGCTTTCAGTTTTTCACCATTGAGGACGATGTTGGCTGTGGGTTTGTCATAATATGGCCTTTATTGTGTTGAGGAAAGTTCCCTCTATGCCTACTTGCTGCAGGGTTTTTATCATAAATGGGTGTTGAATTTTGTCGAAAGCTTTCTCTGCATCTATTGAGATGATCATATGGTTTTTCTCCTTCAATTTGTTAATATGGTGTATCACGTTGATTGATTTGCGTATATTGAAGAATCCTTGCATTCCTGGAATAAAGCCCACTTGATCATGGTGTATGATCCTTTTAACGTGCTGTTGGATTCTGTTTGCTAGAATTTTGCTGAGGATTTTTGCATCTGTGTTCATCAGTGATATTGGCCTGTAGTTTTCTTTCTTTGTGACATCCTTGTCTGGTTTTGGTATCAGGGTGATGGTGGCCTCGTAAAATAAGTTTGGGAGTGTTCCTGCCTCTGCTATATTTTGGAAGAGTTTGAGAAGGATAGGTGTTAGCTCTTCTCTAAATGTTGAAGGCACAAATTATTAACATCAGAAATGAAAGAGGGAACATCACTATAGAACCCTTGAAAAATTTAAAGAGCATTAAAAGGAATACTATGAACAACTCTATGTCCACAAATTTGAGAACCTGGATTAAATGGCCCAATTCTTTGAAAGACCCAAGCAGCCAAAACTCACATGAAAAGAAATGACAGTCTGATTAGACCTTTATCTATTTTATAAATTGAATCAAAAATTATTAACCTTCCAGCTCTAGTCAAGTAAGAAGCAGGCATGGGGGAAGGTGCAGGATGGAGGCTGGAGGGTGATGGAGACAAGACACATGTTGCTCTAAGGAGTTTGCACTTGACCCTACAGGTCAGTGTTTCTGAACTTCTATGGATCAACATTAAAAGAAAGAGCTGATCAAAAAAAAAATTATTAACCTTCCAAAATAGAAAGCACCAGGCCCAGATGGGTTCATGGCTGAATTCTATCAAATTTTTCTTCCAGTTTTATTGAGATATAATTGACAAACAGCACTGTACAAGTTTAAGGTGTACAGCATAATGATTTGACTTACATACATCGTGAAATGATTATCACAATGATTTAGTGAGCATCCATCATCTCATATGGATACAAAATTATATCAATAGAAAAAATTGTTTCCTTGTGATGAGAACTCTTAGGATTTATTAACTCAACAACTTTCATATATAACACACAGCACTGTTAGTCATATTTATCATGTTGTACATTAAAATCCTAGTACTTACTTATCTTATAACTGGAAGTTTGCACCTTTTGACTGCCTTCATCCAATCCTCCCTCTCCCTACTCCCCACCTCTAGTAACCACAAATCTGATCTCTTTTCCTATGAGTTTGTTTCTGAAATATAATTGACCTGCAACACTATGTTAGTTCCTGTTACAAAACACAGTCATTGGACATTCCCTATACATTTCAAAATGTTCACAATGATAAGTCTAGTTATGATATGTCACCATGCAGAGATATTAGATAGTTATTGACTGACTATATTCCCCATACCATTCATTTCATACCTCTGACATTTATTTTGCAGCTGGAGGTTTGTATCTCTTAATCTCCCTCACCTATTTCTCTCCTCCCCACCAACCCCTCCCCTTTGGCAACCACTCGTTTGTTCTCTGTATCTATAACTTTTGTTATATTTATTCATTTGTTTTCTTTCTAGATTCCACATAAAAGTGAAATCTTACAGTATTTATCTTTCTCTAAATTTATTTCACTTGGCATAATACTCTCTAGGTTCATCCATGTTGTTGCAAATGAGAATATTTCATTCTTTTTACGGCTGAGTAATATTCCACTGTGTGTGTGTGTTTGTGTATGAATGCAAATCTTTTACCTCCTTAGATTTATTCCTAGATATTTTTTTGATGTGATTGATAGGATAGTTTTCTTAATTTCTCTTTCTGATAAGTTCATTGTTAAAGTATAGAAATATAACAGAATTCAGAAATACAACTTTTCTGAATTCACTGATGAATTCTAGTAGTTTTTTGGAATTCTACAAAATATTTAAGGATGAAATTATATAAATTCTCTATAATCTCTTTCAGAGGACAGAAGCAGAAGGAAAGCTTCCTAATTCATTCTATGAGGCCAACATTACCCTAATACCCAAACCAGACAGACATTAAAAGAAAATGAATAGACCAATATCTGTCACGAACATAGATGCAAAAATCCTCAAAATCCTCAACAAAATATTAGCAAATTGAATCCAAAAACAAATTTTTTAAAATTATACACAACAAAGTGGGATTTATCCCAAATATGCAAGGCTGGTTCAACATTCAAAAATCAGTTAATGTAATCTATGACATCAACAGACTAAAAAAATCACATAATCATATCAGTAGATGCAGGAAAAGCATTTGAAAAAAATCAAATACCCATTCATGATCAAAAAATAAAAAACCTTTCATTAAACTAGTAACAACTTGATAAAGACTACCTACAAATAATATACAGCTAACATCATACTTAATGGTGAGAAGATTGAAACTTTTCCAGTAATTCAGGAAAAAGACAAGGATGTCCCTTCTCACAACTCCTTTTCAACATCATACTGGAAGTCCTTGCAAATGCAGTAAGGCAAAAATGAGAAATCAAAGATATGCAGATTGAGAAAGAAGATATAAAACTATCTTTGCTCACAAATGACATGATAATCTATGTAGAAAACTGACAAAGAGCTTCCCTGGTGGCGCAGTGGTTGAGAATCCACCTGCCAATGCAGGGGACACAGGTTCGAGCCCTGGTCCGGAAAGATCACACATGCACGGGCAACCAAGCCCGTGCGCCACAACTACTGAGCCTGCACTGTAGAGCCTGCAAGCCACAACTACTGAAGCCCGTGTGCCTACAGCCCGTACTCTGCAACAAGAGAAGCCAGCCACCGCAATGAGAAGCCCATGCACTGCAACAAAGAGTAGCCCCTGCTCGCCACAACTAGAGAAAAGCCCGTGTGCAGCAACAAAGACCCAACACAGACAAAAATTAATTAATTAATTAATTTTTTAAAAAGAGAAAATTTACAGGGCTTCCCTGGTGGCGCAGCAGTTGAGAGTCCACCTGCTGATGCAGGCGACATGGGTTTGTGTGCCAGTCCGGGAAGATCCCACATGCCACGGAGCGGCTGGGCCCGTGAGCCATGGCCGCTGAGCCTGCGCGTCCGGAGCCTGTGCTCCGCAGCGGGAGAGGCCACAACAGTGAGAGGCCTGCGTACCACCACAAAAAAAAAAGAGAAAATTTACAAAAAATGAAAGAATCAACAAAAAAACTCCTGGAACTAATAAGTGATTATAGTAAGGTTTCAGGATACAAGGTTAACATACAAAATCAATAGCTTTCGTATGTACCAGTAATGAACATGTGGAATTTAAAATTAAAAACACAATACTAAAAAAAAAACAAACACAATACTATTTATATTAGCACCCAAAAGATGAAATACTTAGATATAAATCTAACAAAATAGGTACAAGATCTATTTCAATATATGAGGAAAACTATAAAACTCTGATAAATGAAATCAAAGAAAAACTAAACAAGTTGAGAAAATTCCATGTTCATGGATAGAAAAATTCAAGATATCAATTCTTCCCAGCTTGATCTATATAGATCAGATGCAATCCCAATCAAAATCCTAGCAAGTTATATTAGAGACTGACAAAATGATCCTAAAGTTTCTATGAAGAGGCAGAAGACCAAACAGCCAACACAATATGGAAGGAAAAGAAATTGACAAATATAGGACTGCTGCTACTTGACTTCAATACTTACTATAAAGCTATAGCTCACAAAGACAGTTCCTTATTAATCAAGATATTGGCAAAAGAAAACACAAATAGATCAGTGGAACAGAATAGAGAGCCCACCATAAATATAGTCAACTGATCTTTGGCAAAGGAGCATAAGCAATACAGTGGAGCAAAGTTAGTCTCTTCAACAAATGGTGCAGGAACAACTGGACATCTACATGCAAAAAAAAAAAAAGGAATCTAGATACAGACCTTACATCTTTCACAAAAATTTTAAATTAGCTCAAAATGGATCATAGCCTGAAATGCAAAGTGCAAAACTATAAAACTTCTAGAAGATAACATAGGAGAAAACCTACATGACCTTGGGTATGGTGATGCCTTTTTAGATATAACATCAAAGGACTTCCCGGGTGGCGCAGCGATTAAGAATCTGCCTGCCAATGCAGGGGACACAGTTTCGATCCCTAGTCTGGGAAGATCCCACATGCCATGGAGCAACTAAGCCTGTGAGCCACAACTACTGAGCCCCCGTGCCACAACCATTGAAGCCCGTGTGCCTAGAGCCCATGCTCTGCAACAGAGAAGCCACCACAATGAGAAGCCTGCAAACCACAACAAAGAGTAGCCCCCACTCACCACAACTAGAGAAAGCCCACATGCAGCAATGAAGACCCAATGCAGCCAAAAATAAAATCAAAAATTAAAAGAAGTATATAACACCAAAGACACAGACACAATCCATGAAAGAACTCATTGATAAGCCAGACTTCGTTAAAAATTAAAAACATTTGCTTTGTGAAAGACAGTATCAAGTGATTTAGAAGACAAGTCACAGAGTCAGAGGAAAGATTTGCAAAAGACACATCTGATAAAAGACTGATGTCCAAAATGTACAAAGACTCTTAACAAAAAACCAAATAACCCAATTTAAAAATGGGCCAAAGTTCTTAACAGATATCTCATGAAAAAAGATATACAGATGGTAAATAAGCCTGTGAAAAGATGCTCCATGCATCATATGTCATCAGGAAATGCAAATTAAAACAATCATAAAATACCACTATGCACCTACTAGAATGGCCAAAATCCAAAACACTGACAACACCAAATGCTGGTGAGAATGTGGGAGAACATAACTCATATACTGCTGGTGGGAATGCAAAATGGTACAGCCACTTTGCAAGACAGTTAGGTGGTTCCTTATAAAACTAAACACACTCTTAACATATAACCCAGCAATCATGCTCCTTGGTATTTACCCAAAGAAACTGAAAACTTATATCAAAAGCTGCCCATGGATGCTTATAGCAGCTTTATTCATAACTGACAAAACTTGGAAACAACAAAGATGTCCTTCAGTAGGTGAATGTATAAACTGTGGTACATTCCAGATAATGGAATATTATTCAGCATGAAAAAGAAATGAACTATCAAGCCAAGAAAAAACATGAAGGAACCCTAAATGTATTATTACTAAGTGAAAGAAGCCAACCTGAAAAGGCTACATACTGTATGACTCCAACCTATATGACATTCCAGAAAAGGCAAAACTTTGGAGACTAAAAACATCAGTGGTTGACAGGGGTTGTGGGGAGGGAGACATGAATAGGCACAGCACAGATGATTTTTAGGGCAGTCAAACTATTCTGTATGATACTAAAATGCTATACTGATGGATACATATCATTATACACTTGTCCAAACCCACAGAATGTACAACAGCAACAGTGAGCCCTAAGGTAAGCTATGGACTTAGGTGATTATGATGTGTCAATGTAGGTTTACCCTTAGTTAAAAAAAAAAAAAGCACCATTCTGGTGAGTGATATTGATTATGGGGGAGGCTATGCATGTGGTAGGGAAGGGAGTATGTGGGAAATCTCTGTACCGTCCTCTCAATTTTGCTGTAAACCTAAAACTGCTCTAAAAAATTTTGTCTTAAAAATAATCAAATCACACTCATAACTGGGGAGGGGGGTGTTGGAGACTGTGAACATGCTCAAGACTGCCTACTCAGGCATGACCAGAGAAAGGACCTACTAGCTACCACCCCCTGGATGAATACAGGGCAAAATGATAAATTCACTGAACTGTGAAGATAGTCTTTAAGCCAAACACACATCCAACAGGAAAGAGTGAAAGTTGAACTGGCTTAAAACAACCTTTGACCAACAAGGGGCTTGTGTATCCAGATGCAGGGGAAAACCATGAGAAGATAAAAACAGGAGAAAAAACTCTCAGCAGGGACATTAGAGGTCACATACTGTGAGAAAAATAGACTTCACAGAATTAGTCCAGTCAAGTGACCAAACAAGTAGATGACCAAACAAGCAATAAAAAGAAAAATAAGTTCCTGAAAGTGGGGGAACTGGTATCCAAAATTGCTACAATATATTATCCAAAATGTCTAGTTTTCAACAAAATATTACATGACATGCAATAAAACAGTAAAATGTGACTCATACAGAAGAAAAGGAGCAGGCAATAGAAACTGCCTTTGAGAGGTCCCAGACATTACACTTAGTAGAAAAATACTTCAAAGAAGCTACTGGAGGGCTTCCCTGGTGGCGCAGTGGTTGAGAGTCCGCCTGCTGATGCAGGGGACATGGGTTCCTGCCCCGGTCCGGGAGGATCCCACATGCCACGGAGCGGCTGGGCCCATGAGCCATGGCCGCTGAGCCTGCACGTCCGGAGCCTGTGCTCCACAGTGAGAGAGGCTGTGACAGTGAGAGGGCCACGAACTGCAAAAAAAAAAAAAAAAACTTTAGGAAACCATGTTTAAATAATTAAAGGAAGGAAGAATAACAATGATTCATCAAATAGAGAGTAAGAATATATTAAATGATAGAAATCATTTTAAAAAAGTGGAAATTCTCAAGTTGAAAAGTACAATAACTGAAATGAAGAATTCACTACAAGAGGCTCAAAGTCGATCTGAGCAGGCAAAAAGAGAATACATAAACTTGAAGATAGACTGATAGTGATTATACAAATCTAAAGAATAAAAAAAGATGAGGAAAAAGAACAGTGCCTCAGAGAAATGTGAGACATCATTAAGCACACCAACATATGCACAATCAAGAGTACCGAAAGGAGAGAAGTGAGAGAAAGGGATAGAAATAATGGTTGAAAATGTCCCAAATTTGATGAAAAACAATAATCTACACATCAAGAAGCTTAAAAGGCTCCATGTAGGATAACACAAAGAAATCCATAACCAGACACATTATGGTCAAAGTATTCAAAGTCAAAGAGAAAGTACTGAAAGCAATAAGAGAAAAATGTTTCCTCATGTAAAAGGGAATGATAGTAAGTAACAGCTGACTCCTCATCAGAAACAATGGGGGCCAGGAGGCAGGGATGACATATTCAAAAGGCTCAGAGAGAAAAAAAAACTATCAACTAAGAATCCTATATTAGGAAAAGTATTTTTCAAAATGAAGACTAAGTAAATTACATTCCCAGGCAAACAAAAACTGAGAATTTCTTGCTAGCCTTACATAAAAGACAAAAGGACAGTCTCCAGGCTGAAAGCATGTGGCATCAGATATCAATTTGAATTCATAAGAAAAAAAAAGTGTTAGTAAAGTAATTAAGTAGATAATTATTAAAAAAAACAGCATGATTACATATTTCTTCTTTTTCCTTTCTTATTTAAAAAGCACCTGTATAAAAGTCCATAAAATTTTATTGTTGGGGCATTACATATGTAATATATTTGACAATAACAACACAAAGAAGCACAGGTTGGAATGAAATTATAATTAGAGTAAGGAAATGACACCAGATGGTAATTCAAATCTACATGAATAAATGAAGAAAACCAAAACTGATAAGAAGGTCAATATATTTTAAAATTCTATAAATATATTTATGCTCTCCTTTTTTCTCTACTCTTTGGAATACATTAAGATTATATAAAGCAATAATTATAAGCATATATTCTTGAGTTTTAAAATATATACAGACATCATATGTATAAAAATAATAGCAAAGAAAAGAGAGAAGGGAATGGAGTTATATAGAAGTTCCTATATTTTACTGGAATAAAGTTAGCATACATCCGAAGTAACTTCTAATAAATTAAGACGTATGTTGTAAGCCCCAGAACAACCAGAAAGAAAATAACTCAAAGAATATATAATTTTTGAAATTGCTCAATAAATTTAAATGATACAGTATAAAATGCCCACTTAAGACCCAGCAATTCCACTTCTAGGTATATACACAAAAGAATTGAAAGCAGGGACTCAAGCAGAGTTATATACCAATGTTCATAGCTGCATTATTCACGATAGCAAAAAAGATGGAAACAACCCAAATGTTCATCACTTGATGAATGGATAAACAAAATGTGGTAAATCCATAAAACAATATTATTCATCCATAAAAGGCAACGAAATACTAATACATGCTACAACATGGATGAACCTGAAAACATTATGCTAGGTAAAATAAGCCAATCAAAAAAGAAAAAATAATATATGACTCTACTTATATGATCAACCTAGAATATGCAAAGTCATAGAGACAAAGTAGAATAGAGGTTACCAGGGGCTGAGAGGAGTGGGAGGAGTTGAGTTATTGTTTAATGGGAACAGAATTTGATTGGAGTGATGAAAACATTCTGCAAATGGAGGGTGCTAATGGATGCACAACACTGTGAATGTACTTAAGTGCCACTGAATTGTACACTTCAAAATGGTTAAAATGGTAAACTTTATGTTATATACATTTTACCACAGTAAAATAAGTCATGAGTTAAAAGAAAAAAACAAAAGGAATGAAGTATCCATACATTATACAACATGGATGAAACTGGAAAATATCACGTTAAGTGAAATAAGCCAGACACAAAAGGACAAATATTGTGTGATTCCACTTATATGAAGTACACAGAATAGGCAAACTCATAGAGACAGAAAGCAGATTAGCTTTCTGCGGATGAGCGGGAGGGAGGAAGTAGGAGCTAATGTTTAACAGTTACAGTGTTTCTGTTTGGGTTGATGAAAAGGTTTTGGAAATAGTGATGAGAGGTGCATAACAGAGCTAATGTAATTAATGTCACTGAATTATACTTAGAATGATTAAAATAGCAAATTTTATGATATATACATAACCACAATAAAAAATAAATGCATTACTTTTCAAAAAATATCCACTTTTAAGACAAAAGGAGGTAGTAAAGGTGAAAAAGAGGGGGAAAGTAGTTATGAAACAAAACATGAAAACAAAAAGCAAAATATCAGGTATAAATCCAAAAATAATATTACACATGAGGAGGGCAGACAGCAGAAGCAAGAAGAACTACAATCCTGAAGAATGTGGAATGAAAACCACATTCACGGAAAGAGAGACAAAATGAAAAGCCAGAGGACTATGTACCAGATAAATGAACAAGATAAAACCCCAGAAAAACAACTAAATGTAGTAGATAGGCAACCCTCCAGAAAAAGAATCAGAATACTGACAGTGAAGATGATCCAGGACCTCAGAAAAGAATGAAGGCAAAGATCAACAAGATGCAAGAAATACTTAACAGACACCTAGAAGAATTACAGAACAAACACCTAGAAGAATCAAAGAACAAACAAAGATGAAAAATAAAATAACTGAAATGAAAAATACACTAGAAGGAATCATAGCAGAATAACTGAGACAGAAGAACGGATAAGTGACCTGAAAGAGAGAATGGTGGAATTCACTGCTACAGAACAGAATAAAGAAAAAAGAATTAAAAGAAATGAAGACACCCTAAGAGACCTCTGGGACAACATTAAACGCACCAACATTCGCATTATAGGGGTCGCAGAAGGAGAAGAGAGAGAGAAAGCACCAGAGAAAATATCTAAAGAGATTATAGTCTAAAATTCCCTAACATGGGAAAGGAAATAGCCACCCAAGTCCACGAACCACAGAGAATCCCAGGTCGGATAAATCCAAGGAGAAACACACTGAGACACACAGTAATCAAATTGACAAAAATTAAAGACAAAGAAAAATTACTGAAAGCAACAAGGGAAAAATGACAAATAACATACAAGGGAAATCCCATGAAGTTAACAGCTGATTTCTCAGCAGAAACTCTACAAGCAAGAAGGGAGTGACACGATATATTTAAAGTGATGAAAGGGAAGAACCTACAACCAAGATTACTCTACCTGGCAAGGATCTCATTCAGATTTGATGGAGAAATCAAAAGCTTTACAGACAAGCAAAAGCTAAGAGAATTCAGCACCACCAAACCAGCTCTACAACAAATGCTAAAGGAACGTCTCTAAGTGGGAAACACAAGAGAAGAAAAGGATCTACAAAAACAAACCAAAACCAATTAAGAAAATGTCAACAGGAATATACATATTGATAATTACCTTAAATGTGAATGGATTAAATGCTCCAACCAAAAGACACAGGCTCGCTGAATGGATACAAACACAAGACCCATATATATGCTGTCTACAGGAGACCCACTTCAGACCTAGGGACACAAACAGACTGAAAGTGAGGGGATGGAAAAAGATATTCCACGCAAATGGAAATCAAAAGAAAGCTGGAGTAGCAATATTCATCAGATAAAATGGAGTATAAAATAAAGAATGTTACAATAGACAAGGAAGGGCACTACATAATGATCAAGGGATCAACTCAAGAAGAAGATATAACAATTATAAATATATATGCACCCAAGACAGGAGCACCTCAATACATAAGGCAACTGCTAACAGCTATAAAAGAGGAAGTCAACAGTAACACAATAATACTGGGGGACTTCAACACCTCACTTACACCAATGGACAGATTAGCCAGACAGAAAATAAATAAGGAAACAGAAGCTTTAAATGACACAATAGACAAGGTAGATTTAATTGATATTTATAGGACATACCAACCAAAAACAGAAGATTACCCTTTCTTCTCAAGTGCACACAAAACACTGTCCAGGATAGATCACATATTGGGGGTCACAAATCAAGCCTTGGTAAATTTAAGAAAACTGAAAGCATATCAAGCATTTTTTCTGACCACAATGCTATGAGATTAGAAATAATTTACAGGGGAAAAAATGTAAAAAACACAAACACATGGAGACTAAACGATATGTTACTAAATAACCAAGAGATCACTGAAGAAGTCAAAGAGGAAATCAAAACATACCTAGACACAAATGACAATGAAAACACAATTATCCAAAACCTATGGGATGCAGCAAAAGCAGTTCTAAGAGAGAAGTTTATAGCAATACAAGCCTACCTCAAAAAACAAGAAAAATCTCAAATAAACAATCTAACCTTACACCTAAAGGAACTAGAGAAAGATGAACAAAAAACCCCCAAAGTTAGCAGAAGGAAAGAAATCATAAAGATCACAGCAGAAATAAATGAAATAGAAAAAGAGAAAATATCAAAGATCAATAAAACTAAAAGCTGGTTCTTTGAGAAGATAAACAAAATTGATAAACCTTTAGCCAGACTCATCAAGAAAAAGAGGGAGAGGACTCAAATCAATAAAATTATAAATGAAAAAGAAGAAGTTACAATGGACCTCGCAGAAATACAAAGCATAAGAGACAACAACAAGCAACTCTATGCCAATAAAATGGACAGCCTGGAAGAAATGGACAAATTCTTAGAAATGTATAACCTGCCAAGGCCGAACCAGGAATAAACAGAAAATATGAACAGACCAATCACAAGTAATGAAATTGAAACTGTGATTAAAAATATCCAAACAGGGCTTCCCTGGTGGCGCAGTGGTTGAGAGTCCGCCTGCCAATGCAGGGGACATGGGTTAATGCCCCGGTCCGGGAAGATCCCACATGCCGTGGAGCAGCTAGGCCCATGAGCCATGGCCGCTGAGCCTGCGCGTCGGGAGCCTGTGCTCCGCAACAGGAGAGGCCACAACAGTGAGAGGCCCACATACTGCAGGAAAAAAAAAAAAAAAGCAAACAAACAAAAGTCCAGGGCCAGATGGCTTAACAGGTGAATTCTATCAAACATTTCGAAAAGAGCTAACACCCATTCTTCTCAAACACTTCCACAAAATCGCAGAGGAAGGAACTCCAAACTCATTCTACGAGGCCACCATCACCCTGACACCAAAACCAGACAAAGATATGACAAAAAAAGAAAATTACTGATTAATATCACTGATGAAGATAGATGCAAAAATCCTCAACAAAATACTAGCAAACAGAATCCAACTACACATTAAAAGGATCATACACCATGATCAAGTAGAATTTATCCCAGGGATGCAAGGATTCTTCAATATATGCAAATCAATCGATGCAATACACCATATTAACCAACTGTAGAATAAAAACCCTATGATCATCTCAATAGATGCAGAAAAAGCTTTTGAGAAAATTCAACACCCACTTACGATAAAAACTCTCCAGAAAGTAGGCATAGAGGGAACCTACCTCAACATAATAAAGGTCATATATGACAAACCCACAGCAAACATCATTCTCAATGGTGAAAAACTGAAAGCATTTCCTCTAAGATCAGGAAGAAGACAAGGATGTCCACTCTTGCCACTATTACTCAACACAGTTTTGGATATCCTAGCCACAGCAATCAGAGAAGGAAAAGAAATAAAATGAATCCAAATCGGAAAAGAAGAAGTAAAACTGTCACTGCAGATGACATGATACTATACATAGATAATCCTAAAGATACTACCAGAAAACTCCTAGAGCCAATCAGTGAATTTGGTCAAGTTGCAGGATACAAAATTAATGCACAGAAATCTCTGGCATTCATATACAGTAACAACAAAAGATCAGAATGAGAAATTAAGGAAATAATCCCATTCACCATTGCAACAGAAAGAATAAAATACATAGGAATAAACCTACCTAAGGAGACAAAAGACCTATACTCACAAAACTATAAGACACTGATGAAAGAAATCAAAGATGACACAAACAGATGGAGAAATATACCATGTTCTTGGACTGGAAGAATAAATACTGTCAAAAAGACTATTCTACCCAAAGCAATCTACAGATTCAATGCAATCCCTATCAAATTACTAATGCCATTTTTCACAGAACTAGAACAAAAAATTTCACAATTTGTATGGAAATGCAGAAGTCCCAGAATAGCCAAAGCAATCTTAAGAAAAAAAAACGGAGCTGGAGGAATCAGGCTCCCTGACTTGAAACTATACTACAAAGCTACAGTAATCAAATCAGCATGGTACTGGCACAAAAACAGAAATATAGATCAGATCAATGAAACAGGATAGAAAGCCCATAAATAAATGTACACACCAATGGTCAATTAATCTACAACAAACGAGGCAAGAATATACAATGGAGAAAAGACAGTCTCTTCAATAAGTGGTGCTGGGAAAACTGGACAGCTACATGTAAAAGAATGAAATTAGAACACTCCCTAACACCATACACAAAAATAAACTCAAAATGGATTAAAGACCTAAATGTAAAACTGGACACTATAAAACTCTTAAAGGAAAACATAGGAAGAACACTCTTTTACATAAATCACAACAAGATCTTTTTTGACCCACCTCCTAGAGTAATGGAAATAAAAACAAAAATAAACAAGTGCGAACTAATGAATCTTTTTCACAGCAAAGCAAACCATAAACAAGACGAAAAGACAACTGTCAGAATGGGAGAAAATATTTGCAAACCAATCAATGGACAAAGGATTAATCTCCAAAATATATAAACAGCTCATGGAGCTCAAAATCAAAAAAGCAAACAACCCAATCAAAAAATGGGATGAAGACCTAAACAGACATTTCTCCAAAGAAGACATACAGATGGCCAAGAGGCACATGAAAAGATACTCAACATCACTAATTATTAGAGAAATGCAAATCAAAACTACAATGAGGTATCACCTCACACCAGTTAGAATCATCAGAAAATCTACAAACAGAAAATGCTGGAGAGGGAGTGGAGAAAAGAGAACCCTCTTGCTTTGTTGGTGGGAATGTAAATTGATACAGCCACTATGGAGAATAGTATGGAGGTTCCTCAGAAAACTAAATATAGATCTACCAGATGACCCAGCAATCCCACTACTGGGCATATACCCAGAGAGAGCTATAATTTAAAAAGACACATGTACCCCAATATTCATTGCAGCACTATTTACAATAGCTAGGTCATGGAAGCAACCTAAATGCCCATCGACGAATGGATAAAGAAGATGTGGTACATATATACAATGGAGTATTACTCAGCCATTAAAAGGAATGAAATTGGGTCATTTGTAAAGACGTGGATGGATCTAGAGTCTGTCATACACAGTGAAGTAAGTCAGAAAGAGAAAAACAAGTATCGTATATTAACACATATATGTGGAATCTAGAAAAATGGTACAGATGACCTGGTTTGCAAGGCAGAATAGAGACACAGATGTAGAGAACAAACGTATGTACACCAAGGGGGGATAGTGGGAGGGGGTGGTGGTGGTTGGATGAATTGGGAGACTGGGATTGACATATATACACTAGTATGTATAAAACAGATAAATAAGCAAATTAAATTTTTAAAATATTAACATGAAATATGAATGGATTAAACAATACAGTCAGATGGCAGGGATTTTCAGACTAAATTCAAAAACAAGATCCAACTATATGCTGTTGATGAGAGACACACTTTAGATTCAAAGAAACAAAGAGGATGAAAGTAAAGGAATGGAAGAAGATATACCATGTAAATAACAACCATAAGAGCACTAGAATAGCTATACTAATATCAGACAAAACAGACTTCAAAACAAAAGAAAATGTTACTAGAGATAAAGAAGGATATTTTGTAATGATAAAAAAGGCTAATCCATCAGGAAGATACAACAATTATAAACATATATGGACCTAACAACAGAGCCCCAAAATACATGAAGCAAAAGTCAACAATATTGAATGGAGAGGTACATAATTAAACAATGATATTTGGGGATGTCAGTGTCCCACTTTCAGTAATGCATATTACAACTAGGCAGAGCATCAAAAAGGATACAGAAGATTTGAACAACACTATGAACCTACTAACCTAACAGACAACTACACCACACTGCACCAGATAACAGCAGACTACACATTCTTCTAGAATGGAACACATTCTAGGCCTTAAAAAGCCTCAGTTGACTTAACAGGATTGAAATCATACAAAATATGTTCTCTCCTTACATGGAAATAAATTAGAAGTAAAGAACAAAAAGAAGTTATTTGGAAATTAAACAACACACTCCTAAATAACCAACGGGTCAAAGAATAAATCACAAGGGAAATTAGAAAATACCTTGAGCTGAATGAAAAAGGAAAACAAAACATACCAAAACTTACTGGATGGAACTAAAGCAATGGTTAGGGGAAATATCCTAGCCATAAACAGCAATATTAAAAAAGATCTCAACCTTTCATCTTAGGGGGAAAAAAAAGCCAGCACACTAAACCTAAAGCAAGCACAGAGGAGAAAAGTCATAAAGATTACAGTGGAAATAAATGGAATAGAATACTTAAAAAAACAATAGAGAAAATCACGAAAACCAAAAATTGGTTCACTGAAAAGATCCAACAAATTGACAAAACTTTAGCTAGGCTAGACTAACCAAGAAGAGAAAAGACTCAAATTACTAAAATCAGGAATCAAATAGGGGTGACATAACTACTGACATCTGGAGAAAGACTATTCATAAATCTCTTGTATAAATCTCTTAATCTCTCCAAATTTCCATTTCCTTATCTGTACAAGATGAAGTTGATCGATATCATTTTTTAAACTCTAAGCAGATGAATCATTTTTTTCAAACAAAATCTTAAAAGGACATACTACATAGGAAACTGATTAAAGCCTAATTTCTCTGAAGCAAGATGGGGATCTTGGAGAAGTGTGCATAAGTCTCCTCCTGTTAAAGGAGATTCTGAAGCTCTTCTGGCAGAACCTAAGGGTACCACAGAACAGTTTCTTAATTTCTGAACTAGATGATCTGTAAGGGTTCTTACAGCTATAAAGTGTTATCTATAGTAAATTATCTTATTAAAATTTCTACTATACAATTTGTTATATTTCCACAAGATGGTGCTAATACATTCCATTTTCCATTAAAACATGTCTTCTATATGATCATTTTTACAGTTAATAATTTTATCATAGTCTATGATCATATAATACCCTTAACTTTTCAAAGTACTATTGTATTACTTATGTTATCTTCATTACAAGCCACCTACACAAATAATGTTGCACTAATTTTTCAGATGATGATATCACAGCACATAGTAGTTAGGTAAGTGACCCAAGGTCACACAGTTGATTAGTAACAGATTTTCTAATGCTAGCTCTGTGTTCTTTCCCTAGATCACACTGCCTGATTACAGATAATATTGTCAAAATCTCAAGGTCTCAGGCTGAGACAGAAGCAAAAATAAAGCAATGAATATTAAGTAGCATTAAAACTGATACAAACTGCCCTTGGGCTCATATACTGAACCATTAATATTTGTGTATATAAATCCATTTATGTATATTTCCTTTACTGTTTCCCTTCTTATTAGAAGACCTCTGGTGTCACATATTCCTATACAACCATAGTAAAAGCTAAATACTGATAAATAAAAATATCTCATTAATACTGTCCTTATTGTAAACATAACTACTTTTTAAAACCATCATAGAAATTACATAATCTGGGTTTACTAACTCTAAGCACTATAAATTTAGAAACTAACACTATAATTTTTGTTAAATTCTCCTCTTTCGATTCCATAAGAGATACAAAAAGTTTTATAGAACAGGAAAGAAACACACTTCTCTTCCCACTTGAGGATACTACGTCTAACATAAAAACTATCCCCAACTACTAAGAAACAACTCACATTAGCTGCCAACTAAGACAGGCTTTAGATTCGTTTTAGAGAAATTTAAAATGGTGTTAGAAAAGGAGCTAAAAAATTACTCCTCCTCTAACATACTACTTACCCAATTATTTATTCACATCCAAAAGTCTAGCAACATTAAGTTTCGGTTGCGTGTGTGTGTGTGTGTGTGTGTGTGTGTGTGTGTGTGTGCGTGCGTGTGTGTGTGTGTTTTTAAGAAAATACGAAATGAGACCTTATGGTCTCAGAAGGATGCTAAAGAAATCATGCTTTCTTTGGATGCTGAGAGGAGAAAAGCAACCCAGGCCCCTCACACAAGGAGCTGAGAAATATTCTCATTTTTGGTAACCTACAAAGGCCTCTCCTCTTCAGAAATTTATAAGCACTTAGTCTCTGACGTGTAGGTTAAGGCAGCAGGGTCATTTAAATTTCAGTTATTAAGATCAATATTAGATTATTGTTTACAAAACACTTTGAGGGTTTTATCCAATTCTTCAGGATTCTATCCAATTCAAATGTTTTCTGTCATTTTCCCAATTTATTTCACTGTCTCTACTACAAGAGGTCACCAATTAGGAATTTTCCTGTGTATAGTTTTGGGCTCAGTTTCATTTCACTAACCTTCTTTATTTACTATACGTTTTGTAAAAACACAACTCCTTAAATCTTCCAAATACATGTCAAGGATTCTCACGTTTTCCTTGTCGTTTAATATATTAAGAGTTTTTAAAAACTATTTTTGAAAAAAAATAAAGAGAACAAAGTAAAATGTTAATACTGAGCATTTATGAGTGTGGGATTACAGGGGACTTTTACTTTCCATATTACTTTTTCTGCGACATTTAAATTTTTATATTTAGCACATACAACTGCTTTAATCAGCAAAGCAGGTTTTTTTGTTGTTTTTTGGGTTTTTTTTTTTTGCGGTACGCGGGCCTCTCACTGCCGTGGCCTCTCCCGTTGCGGAGCACAGGCTCCGGACATGCAGGCTCAGCGGCCATGGCTCATGGGCCCAGCCGCTCCGCGGCATATGGGATCTTCCCGAAACAGGGCACGAACACGTGTCCCCTGCATCGGCAGGCAGACTCTCAACCACTGCGCCACCAGGGAAGCCCAGCAAATAAGTTTTTTTAAAAATTAATTCTATTTATTTATTTTTAATTTGGCCACTCAGCGTGGCATGTGAGATCTCAGTTCCTGACCAGGGATCGACCCCATGCTCACTGCACCGGAAACGCAGAGTCTTAACCAATGGACCACCAGGGAAGTCCCCAATCAGCAAAGAAGTTTTAAACATTATTTTTACTATATCCATGGGTATTACCCTTTCATTTTGATTCTTCGCTCCCAAATTTAATTTGCCGTAATTAGAAAATAGGTCTTACAGCAAAAGGGGAAAAGTAAGGCTCCCCAAATGTTTACCAGCCAGTAGCTCCAAGGAACACAGGAGTGAATTAGAAAGAACTACTAGAAATCAAGGGAAAATCATCCTTGATAAAGAATATGATTAAGGTGGGACTTCCTGGTGGTGCAGTGGTTAAGAATCCGCCTGCCAATGCAGGGGACACGGGTTTGAGCCCTGGTCCAGGAAGATCCTACATGTCGCGGAGCAACTAAGCCCGTGTGCCACAACTACTGAGCCCACGTGCCACAACTACTGAAGCTCACGTGCCTAGAGCCCGTGCTCCACAACAAAAGAAGCCAGTGCAATGAGAAGCCTACGCACCTCAAGGAAGAGTAGTCCCCGCTCACTGCAACTAGAGAAAGCCCACGTGCAGCAATGAAGACCCAACGCAGCCAAAAATAAATAAATAAAATAAATAAGTTTTTAAAATAAATTAAAAATAAATTCTATCATGATAAAAAAAAAAAGAATATGACTAAGATATGGGGATGAGGGCATTTTTCTCCCAGGGGAAAAATAATCTCCAAAGTCTTTGCAGTAAATCAGTGTAATTGCAAAGCCTTTTGAGTTGGACTCATTTCTATTGTTTGGTTTACAGTACTTCTTGTATAATACTAATTAGTTAGAGCACAATTTCTGTAAACCTTTTCTAAAAAGCCAAGTTCAGCAAAATATATGTCCAAATTGTTAGACAGGACTTTAAAAGACTAAACACTAAATTTAAATTCTACCAGGGCAACTGAGAGGCCACTAACAAATCCCCTAGAGCGCAGAAGAAAGTTCTATATCAAGAGTCTCTTCCCACCTACTTATTCTTGCCTTTGCCAGGAGCAGACAGAGGAGCTCAGTATAGCAAGAATTACAAAAGGGGAGAAAAAGAAAAACTGTACTTTATTAAACAAGAAAACCTCTTAAACATATTTCCAAAGCTCGTTTCAAAGATCTGAAATTTTATATTCTATGGAGTCCTAACTGAATTTGTCATTTGAATACACTGAGGCAGGTACCTTGACGCCAACAGTAAAGTAAGATTAAGGATTCCCAATTTCATTCAGAATTATAGCGACCTTTCTTAATCTGTGGCATCTCTAATAAGGGGACATAATCAAAAAAGTGTGTCAGAGGGACTTCCCTGGTGGCGCAATGGTTAAGAGTCCGCCTGCCAATGCAGGGGACACGGGTTCGATCCCCAGTCCAGGAAGATTCCACATGCCGTGGAGTAGCTAAGCCCGTGAGCCACAACTACTGAGCCTGTGCTCTAGAGCCCACAAGCCACAACTACTGAAGCCTGCGTGCCTAGAGACCGTGCTCCGCAACAAGAGAAGCCACCACAATGTGAATCCTGCGCACCGCAACGAAGAGCAGCCCCTGCTGGCTGCAACTAGAGAAAGCCTGCATGCAGCAATGAAGACCCAAAGCAGCCAAAAATAAATAAATTTTTTAAAAATCCCCCCCGCAAAAAAATGTGGCAGAAATCAAGGAAAGCAGCAGCTGTTTATGAAGTTTTCTTAGCAAAAGAAAAGGGAAGAGGGAGACAAAGACTGATCAAGGTCCTAAACTGAGATCTGTTAACAAGAACTGAGAGAAAGAAAAGAGCTTTATAAGCAACACCCACTACCACCCTTTATGTTCTAGGCTTCTACTTCAACAAAATTCTAATATACTACAGCAATTCTGGTATCTTATCATTTGTGAAAAAATGAGGGGTTTCCCTTTTAGACTGAATGGGTATTTCCAAATTGTATGTAACCACTAGCTTAAGATATCCACTGTTCTCAAAAGAGTTAAGCCTGTAGAAAGTACACTCACCTTCCATGCCCTCCTTCTAGTACAAAACCTAAAGAGAAAGGTGCTTAATTAGCAGCTATTCATTCCTGCTTGTATCACCAACTGCTCCCAACAGTTTTCTCAACACACAGATAATTAAAGCACAAAGAAGAACTGCCCCCAAGAATGGCAGTATATGATAAAAAGATGTGGGTGTCTGTCTTTATAATATTTTTACTTGGGAAGTCAACAAGTAATCTGTGTTTGATTTCACTGTGATAAATTTTAGAATATACTAGTGAAGCAGCCACATTAGTGCCCATTTGCGGTAAATAGCAAACACATCACCTAGCAATAGCAGCAGCTACTGCCATATATTGAGCAGTTTCTATTTCCCAAGCCATGTTACTAAATACTCTACAATATATGCATCATCGTATTTAATCTCTAGAATAATTCTAAAAAGTAGGTATCACAATGTTGATAATTATTTTTGCCTCTTTTTAAATACATTAAAATATAACCCTTTTCAAGGCATTTGACAATACTTCACTAAGTTATTTTTATATCCCCAAAAGATGTGGAAAAATAATCTGGCAGAAAGATTAAAATAATATATAACAACTAGGGCTAGAATTCAAGTCCTTCCTGTTTTTCCCAATCTCATTCTAGTGACAAGAATACAAAAAGAGTCAAAAATATAGTGGTGCTCTATAAATTTGTTATTATCTAAATATGACTGTGGGTCAAATAATGTTCCGAATAATACAGACACTAAACAGAGTAAAAATCTGATATAGTCCGCTTATGATATAAATATCAGTCATGCTCTGTCACTGTCATATTTTCCTTCTGTACGGTTTTCTAAAAAAGATGATGACAGATAAGAGATCAACAATCCATGGCATATACGATAATAACCTACATTTATGCCACTTCAAGCCTCAGCCTACTCTTATAAGCAGTTGCTAGAGAGCATTCATGTTTATGTTCATTCTGGCATAAACTACAGGCTCACCTCCATAGTCTTAAGCTTCCAGAAGCCATCCATGGCACCACAGTATCCTTTTTTTCTTTTTTTTTTTGTCCTTCCCATTCCTGTCTCCTTGGCATACTAATCTTTTGATAGGTTGATGCCATAACCTTTGTGATTGCTGCTCCCCTAAATACTGCCAAATCCTGGAATAGAACTCATTCAATTCACTTTATAAAAAGGTTGTTCATTTAAAGGAAACTTGTTGTAAACCTATGCTAAACTAGCTAGCTCCTTTAGTATATTTTTAATAATTCAATTGATAAATGTGATTTATAATAAACATTTCAGGTATATTCCACTTGTATGAAACATTCTAAATTGAGACAAGTATACCTCTTGTAACTGCATAAGCCTGCTCTGTCAGGCATAGTTCGTTACAGAGTTTGATCAATCTTTGAGCTCTAAAAAGTCTTTTACATAAACAAGTTATTTGCATAAGTATTTTATTAGAGATATATACGCCTATGAGTACTATAATCTTAATGACCATATTTCTATTTATTTCATTAATGGTAAATGTAATTTTCACAATAGTTAGACTAATCAAGAGAATATCTCCAAATAACTAGAACTAACCCCATACTCAAAGAAGGGAAACATTTAGGAATTGATTTGCTATATTTTACTCCATAATCTTCTGATATTCAAAAGACTTGGGACTTCCCTGGTGGTGCAGTGGTTAAGAATCCACCTGCCAATGCAGGGGACACAGGTTCAAGCCCTGGTCCGGGAAGATCCCACATGCCGCAGAGCAACTAAGCCCATGCGCCACAACTACTGAGCCTGCACTCTAGAGCCCACGAGCCACAACTTACTGAAGCCCGCACACCTAGAGCCCGTGCTCTGCAACAAGAGAAGCCACTGCAATGAGAGGCCCGCGCACTACAAAGAAGAGTAGCCCCCACTCGCCACAACTAGAGAAAGTCCATGCACAGCAACGAAGACCCAACATAGCCATTAATTAATTAATTAAAAAGGAAAAGAAAATGCGAAGCACTTTATGTGACATCTCCAGAAAAATAGATTTTTCACAGAAATTCACTAGCAATTACTGAGTATCTACTATTATGTCAGGACCTGTACTGGGCATAGGTATTCAGTGAAACACAGGATTCTTGCATATAGTTGCTATATTTTTGCACTATTCCCTGGTATTTCCAGATTCAACACAACAGTACAAATCTTAGTGTAGTTCTAAGCATATAGTAAGTGCTTAATATATACTTACTTAACTGATATTAAAATACCAAGATTCTCTTAAGACTAATAATTTTAGGTGATCCTACTATTTACCCACCTGCCCTTATACTCTGGGGTTAGCAGACAGCAATACATACCAAAGCAAAAAATAAGGATTTCCATATTCTTGATGAAGATACACAGGAGGAATGGAGGGAGAACATGCTTTTATGTTATTAACAATAGAATACATTTTTCTATCAACTGGCAACATATAAGAATAATAAACAATACATGTTAAAGGAGTAACTAAATTTAGCATGTTGACTTTTGAAATCAGAAAATGTTTAAACTGCCAAAGTACCCTATAGTAAGTATTAACTGAACTCTATGATAATAATCGTTCATTTATATTCATTATTTTTTATATTACCTGAGCCAGAAAGAACTTTCTTCATATTTATTCTGCTTGTAGGTTTCTATTCCAAAGCTATAACAGAGAATATGAAGATATCCGCTCTACAATATTAAAAAAAAAGAAACAAGATACGTCAGATTCATGATTCTCTTAACGTTAAAAAAATCTATAGCATTTCAGAGTCTTTAAGACATACTTAGTGTTCTGTACATCAAAATAACCCACTCATCCTTATCAAAACCTCTCAATTTATATAAAGAGGAACTAAAAAATACTCAGGGTGTGGCATTAGTTCCCTATGGAAAGGTAATACAATACATTACTAAAAGGTCCTTTGTAACAGGAAATGGGAAAACTAATCATTGCCCAGCAAAAGAGCAGGCTAAAAATGCCTCTGTAGGTTGCCAGATTCAGTAAAAGGCGTTAGAAAAGAGTATATTCAAAGAAAACAAAATCACCACTGAGGGGGGCAAAAAAATGAATGAATACCTTTCAAAATTAAGACAACTTTAAAAAACGTGAAATGTGTCCAAAGCACTATCTAGTCATAAGACTTTAGAAAGTTAATTTAATGGATCTCTTGATAACAACAAAAATTTTCTTCACATAAATTACCACTGAGATGAAGGTAGGAACAAGTATGTGAATGATGCCATAGGAAAATACTCTTACAGATTAATCAGCATCTCAGTCGCTGTGTGAATGTCATATCATACAGAATTTTCATTCATCAAAATACTGGGAAATGGCATAAAAGAAAAAAAACTTAATTCTAATAATTTACCCAAATATCCCATCACTATTTATAGAAACCATCTATCCAGAAACTGATTATATCCATATAAAGGAGTCCTTTATAAGTTTAACCTGAGTAAGACTACAGAAGCAGATCCTCAATTAAGAATCCAAGATCTGAGGGAAGTTATTCATAAGTAATGTGTAAAGAGCTGTCTTGCTTCAAAAAAGTTTCCCTTTGAATTACAGTACAGTACATTCAGAAAGCAGAAGTTCAATATGCATGCCTGAGCACATCAGACCTACTGCATATTTGAATCTAAAATAAAGAACAGTCTTGGTAATGTGGGTCTGGCAAGAATCCAGAAGTATTTAAATGCATTCTCGACATTTCAGCAGAAAAATTTCAGCAGAAAAAGCTTAACTCATTACATGCCCCAGATCCCATAGGTTCACACAGGGCTACACCAGTTATGTAGCTATACAGGAATAATGCAGCTTATACCCACTTGCTGTAGAGAGGCTTGCAACTAACTTACACAGAGAAAAATGGAAAGTAAAACTTTTGATGAACATTTAAATGTACTGAGTCTTTATTCAATTTCCTCAGTGTTTTTTTTTCTTCCCTCACAATCCCTTCAAGTGTACTTACATTATATACTACTTCCTAAGGGAGAAAAGAATACAAAACAATAAACTTATAAGACCAAAGCTACAAAATACTAAGATATCTTTCAAGAGACCTGCACAATATTTTCAATGTAATGACCGAAAAACAATCTTTTAACTACCAGTACTGCTCCATTCACTCATTCATTTATATATTCAATGATTAATATTTACTAAGCATGTCTTATCTATTAGGTACTATTTTAGGCCTTAGAGACATATAAGTGAACAAAGCAGACAAAAATCTCTGTCCTCATGAAATATTTCTAATGGGGTATTTAGTACTAAGATTTATACAAATATCTCTTTAAAAAATACGTTCCTGGCCTTCCATGGAGTGGTAACATCTCGTTTTGCAAGTAATACACAGTGGCAAAAAAACACAAAGAAAGTAGATCTGTAAGTCTGTTGTATATTGGTCATATAGAAACGGACATATGGGACCAGAACTCATGGAATCTCTAGAAACTCCAGCCACTGCTACATCTACTGGCCCAGAAATAAAAGATCCAACCGAATACCTAATTTACAATGCCACGATGAGACTATATAGATGATTTTTAAAACTCAGTTAGATACTGCAGCTGAAAATGAGTTTGATCACTAACTTCTGAGTTCAGTATGAGGCTTCTTAAAAAAATATTTATTTATTTATTAGGCTGTGCTGGGTCTTAGCTACAGCACGCGGGATCTTCGTTGAGGTGTGCAGGACCTTTAGTTACGGCATGTGGGATCTTTTAGTTGCGGCATGCGGGCTCTTAGCTGTGGCATGAGGTATCTATTGATAGTTCCCTGACCAGGGATTGAACCCGTGCCCGCTGCATTGGGAGCACGGAATCGTAACCACTGGACCACCAGGGAAGTCCCCTTTTTATTTTTAATTAACTAGATAATTTCATTTTCTGTGAATTACTTTATAAATTAGGTTCTTAAAATTCAGAAAAAGCAAACCTATTATTTTTTTAGTTCCAAGTTATTTTTCTTTGTGATTTTGCTGTCTTTTAAACATTTATAGATCATGTATTTTTACATTTTGTTCAATTATAATTGTGTAACAATAACTGAATGATAATTGCCTGCCTTTCTTCCTTAATGGCTTTAAGACGTTTACCTTCCAATCCTCCCTTACTCAGCTTTCTCTAATCCTCAGATGTCTCAGTAATAATAAACAACAGGTCATTCGTTATTTCTCCTGGTGCTCTAAGATACAATTTTCCAAACACTTTATTTCTCTGCCTCTAAACAATACAGCATTACCTTCTGCCATCATGTCAACACCTTAAGTAATTCCTAATCTAGTTTTGGGATACAGGAAGGATGTCTCAGAAATAAGAGAGTTGGCTTATTTAATTCATTAATTCTTTTTAAGTGAATAACACTACAGTTAGCTCCTCTCCAACCTTTATCCGATCATTTCCTCTCATTATAAGATTTCTTGCCCTGGATTTTCAGGTCTTGTCTAAACCTTAAGCCCATCAAAAGCACACTAAATAATTTCATTGACCTTTAGAATGAAAATCATGAGTTTTCTAACAGTATAGTTTTATCAATCACCTTCTAAACAATATACAAACTCTCAACTCTGAACTTCAAGGTCCTTTACTGGTAGCCCCATCCTAACGAAGGCATAGTTAATAATTACTTTTCTGTTACATATCCTTGATCCTCTAATTCAGTCCTTTCCCCTCTCTTTACATTTGCTTTTCCCTTTATCATCTCTAACTCTGTGCAAGATACCAAACGTTTTCTTTCCCTAAACACCAGCTATGAGTCTCCTTTCATATCTTTCAATATGCAATTCAATGTCCATTTACTCTACAAAGCATATTAAAGAAAGGTGTCCGTCCTCTAGTAATTTATAATGTGAAATAGATAGCAACAGAGCTAGAGACAAAAGAAAGAGATGGTAAAAACATGCAAATGCAAACAATCCAAGAAACTTTACAGATGAAATTATTAGAATTAATAAAAGAGTTCAGAGAAGTTGCTGGATATTAAATAAACATTTAAAAGCAACTGCTTTGAAACGCAACCAATGACAAATAAAAATGTAAACTCTAAGATATCACTTATGACAGCAAGTTGACTGAAATATCTTTATACAGAAAATTACAAAACTATGTTGAAATACATTAAAGACGACTATATAAATTAGGACATATCACATTCATTGATAAGAAGACTCAACATTATAAAGACAGTGATACCCTCCAAATTAATTATAAATCAAATGCCATTTCAATCAAAATTTCAATAGTTTTTCACCAAACTTGACAAGGTGACTCTATAAGGAATATAGAAGAGTAAAAGGCCCAGAAGAGCTAAAACAACATTGAAGAAGAATAAAGTAAAAGGACTTATGCTATCAAGACTATACTGAGTTAAATAATGCCCTCCTCCCAAAATTCATGTCCATCTGGAACCACTGAACTTTACCTTATTTGGAAATAGGGTCTTTGCAGTATAATCAAGGTGAGGTAATACTGGATTAGGGTGCATCCTAAATCCATCATGACTGTCCTTACAAAAACAGAACTCAAAAATAATATAGATAAAATGTAATTCTAAAAATGTTCATCTAACCCACAGGAAGGTGGGAAAAAGTAGACAGGAAACAAAAAGCAGAGAAAACAAACAAAAAAGCCAGCATCACATTCCTGTTAAAGATGTCAGACTGAGCACACACAACTACCTCTGCTGTCTCCTAACACCCCAGTAAAATGATAGTAAAAGAAGAAAAGTTTTTCATTGTGGTAAAAAGCATGTAACGAAATATACCATCTTAACCATTTTTAAGTGTAGAATTTAGTAGTGTTAACTATATTCATATTGTTGTGCAAGAGATCTCCAGAACTTTTTCATCTTGTAAAACTGAAACTCTTTACCCATTGAACAATAACCCTTCATTTGCCCCTCCCTAAACCACTGGCAATCACCATTCTACTTTGTTTCTGTGAGTTTGACTACTTTAAATACCTCATATAGCTTACCATTCCCCCTCCCCATATCCTCAAATCCATTCTCTAGTAGGTCTGTGTCTTTATTCCTGTCTTACCCCTAAGCTGTGACAAAGCGAGAGAGAGGCATGGACATATATACACTACCAAACATAAGGTAGATAGCTAGTGGGAAGCAGCTGCATAGCACAGCTTTCAACAAACTTGAAAGTAAGATCAATAGAAATTATTCAGTTTGAGGAGCAGAAAGAAAAAGGAATGAAGAACAATGAACAGAGCCTGAGACCCATGAGACAACAACAATGTATGTAAAATCAGAGTCCCTGAAGGAGAGAAGACAGAGAAAAAAGCAGAAAGAATACTCAAAGAAATATTGGCCCAAAACTTCCACATTTGATAAAAAGATACAAATCTGCAAGTCCAAGAAGCTAAACAAATTTTAAATAGAATAAACACAAAGATATCCAGGACTTCCCTGGTGGCTCAGTGGTTAAGAATCCAGCTGCTAGGGCTTCCCTGATGGCGCAGTGGTTGAGAGTCCACCGGCCGATGCAGGGGACGCAGGTTCGTGCTCCAGTCCAGGAGGATCCCACATGCCGCAGAGCGGCTGGGCCTGTGAGCCATGGCCACTGAACCTGCGCATCCGGAGCCTGTGCTCCGCAACGGGAAGGGCCACAACAGTGAGAGGCCCATGTACCGCAAAAAAAAAAAAAAAGAGAAAGAATCTGCCTGCCAATGCAGGGGACTCGGGTTCAAGCCCTGGTCCGGGAAGATCCCACATGCCGCAGAGCAACTAAGCCCATGCATCACAACTACTGAGCCTGTGCTCTAGAGCCTGCAAGCCACAACTACTGAGCCCACGTGCCACAACTACTGAAGCCCTTGCGCCTAGAGCCCGTGTTCTACAACAAGAGAAGCCACCACAATGAGAAGCCCACGCACCACAATGAAGAGTAGCCCCTGCTCGCCGCAACTAGAGAAAGCCCACACGCAGCAATGAAGGCCCAACGCAGCCAAAATTAAATAAATAAATTTATTAAAAACAAACAACAAAAAAAGATATCCACACTGAGACACATTATAATCAAACCATCAGAAGACAAAGAATCTTGAAGGCAACAAGCAAGATGCACTTAGTCATGTACAAGGGATCCTCAAACTTCAGGTGATTTCCCATACAAGCCAGAACGCAGTGAAATGACATATTTAAAGTGATGAAAAAACAACTTTCAACCAAAATTTCTCTATGTGGCAAAACTATCCTTTCAGAAATGAAGGAGAAATTAAGACATTCTCATATACACAAAAGTTGAGAGTTTGTCTCTAGTAGACCTGTTCTACAATGCTAAATAGAATTTTTCAGGCTGAAATAAAAGCATGCTAGGTAGTAATGCAAATAAATACAAATAAGGGTAAAGGTAACTAGGTAAATATAAAAGTCAGAGTTATTGCATTTTTGGTTCATAACTCCTCTTTTTTTTTTTCTATACGATTTAAAGGAAAAATACACTTAAAAATAAGCATAGGGCTTCCCTGGTGGCTCAGCGGTTGAGAGTCCGCCTGCCGATGCAGGGGACACGGGTTCGTGCCCCGGTCCGGGAAGATTCCCACATGCCGCGGAGCAGCTGGGCCCATGAGCCATGGCCGCTGAGCCTGCGCGTCTGGAGCCTGTGCTCCACAACGGGAGAGGCCACAACAGTGAGAGACCCGCATACCGCAAAAAAAAAAAAAAGTATAAGTCTATGCTAATGGGCACATAATATACAAATATGTAATTTGTAAATGGAGATGTATAGCAGCAGACTTTTTGTATAATGTTGAAGCTAATAGGTATTGATTCAAACTGGATTCTTACAAGTTTATGACGCTAATTATATTTTTCAGAATAACCAATAAGAAAGTAACTGAAACATATGGTGAAAAAGGTATGAGAAGGAAATCAAAATGGAATACCAGATAAAAGCAATTAAACAAAAAAGAAGGTAGTAGTGGAGGGAATGAGGAAGAAAAAGATATAAGACACATATATAGATATATAGAAAACAAACAGGAAAATGGCAGAAGACCTTTCTTATCAGTAATTACATGTAATTTAACTCTCCAATTAAAAGGCAGAGATTGGCAGATTGGCTAAATTTTTTTTTTAAAACACATCATGATCAAACTATATGCTGGTTACAAAATCTCAGTTTACATCCAAAGACAAAAATAGACTGAAAGTGAAAACATGAAAAAAAGATATTCTAAGCAAATAGGAACCAAAAGAGAGCTGAGTGCCTATACTAATATCAGACAAAATAGACTTTAAGTCAAAAATTGTTACAAAAGACAAAGAACATTCCATATTGAAAAAAGGGTAAATTTATCAAGAAAATATAACAATTATAAACATATATACACCTAACAACAGACCCCTAAAATATATGCAGCTAAAACTGACACAAGTGAAAGGACAAACAGTTCTACAATTACAGTTGGAGATATCAACACCTCACTTTCAATCATGTACAAAGCCAGACAAAAGATCAAAAAGGAAATAGAAGACTTGAACAATACTATAAACCACCTAGACTTAATAAACATATACAGAACACTCAACCCCAAACCAGCACAATACTCATTCTCCTCAGGTACACATGGAACATTCTCCAGGACAGACCATATGTTATGCCACAAGTCTCAATAAATTTTACAACACTGAAATCATACAAAGCATCTTTTCCTACCACAATGGAATAAAACTTGAAAACTGGAAAATTCAAAAATATGTGTAAATTAAACAACAAACTCTTAAACAACCAATGGGTCAAAGAAGAAATCACAAACGAAATTAGAAAATATGTAGAGATGAATGCAAATAAAAACACAACATACTAAAACTTACGGGATTCAGCAAAGGCAATGCTCAGAAGGAAATTTATAGCTATATACACCTACATTAAAAAAACAGATCTTACAAAACTATAATTCAAAAAAGATACATAAACCCCTATGTTCACAGCACTATTCACAATAGCCAAGAGATGGAAGCAACCTAAATGTCCATCAAAAGATGAATGGATAAAGAAGATGTGGTGTATATATAAAGGAATATTAATTACTCAGCCACAAAAAATAATGAAATAATTCCATTTGCAAAAACATGGATGGACCTAGAGATTATCATACTAAGTGAAGTCAGAAAGAGAAAGACAAACACCATATGATATCACTTATATGCAGAATCTAAAATACAACACAAGTGAACTTATCTATGAAACAGAAACAGACTCACAGACACAGAGAACAGACTTGTGGTTGTCAAGGGGGAGGGGGTTGAGGGAGGGATGGATTGGGAATTTGGAATTAGGAGATGCAAACTAGTATATATAGAATGGATAAACAACAGTCCTACTGTATAGCACAGGGAACTATATTCAGTATCCTGTGATAAACCATAATGGAAAAGAATATGAAAAAGAATTATGTATAACTGAGTCACTTTGCTGTACAGCAGAAATTAACACAACACTGTAAATCAACTATACTTCAATAAAATAAATTTTAAAAATAAAGATCTCAAATCAACACGTAGGAAAAGAAGAGCAAACTAAACCAAAAGCTAGCAGAAGGAAGAAAATAATAAAAAAATGGAGATAAATAAAACAGAGAAAAGAAAATCAATAGAATTAATCAAACCAAAAGTTTGTTATTTGGAAGATCAATAAAACTGACAAACCTTTAGCTAGACTAACAAAAAAAGAAGTTTCTAAAAAGAATTACTAAAATCATAAATGAAAGTGGGAATATTTCTATGGACCTTGCAGAAATAAAAAGGATTATAAGAAATTACCATGAACATAGTATGCCAAGAAGTAAGATAACCTAGATGGACAACTCCTAGAAACATATAAACTACCAAAACTGATTCAAGAAGAAACAGAAAATCTGAACAGATTTATAACAAGAGATTGAATCAGGAATCAAAAAACTCCTCTGAAAAAAGTCCAGGACCAAATGGATTCCCTGGTGAATTTTATCCATCAATTAAAGAAGATTTAACACCAATCTTTCTAAAACTCTTCCAAAAAAATACAATATGAGGGAACCCTTCCTAACTCATGCCATGAAGCCAACATTGCCCTAATCCCAAAGCCACATAAAGGTATCACAAAATAAGGAAACTACAATGTCCTTTATGAATACAGATGCAAAATCTTCAACAAAATACAGTAAGTCCCCTACATACAAACGAGTTCCATTCCGACAGCGTATTCATAAGTCTAATTTGTTCATAAGTCCAACAAAGTTAGCCAAGTAACACAATCGGATATATAGTACTCTACTGTAATAGGTTTATAGTACTTTTTTACACAAATAATGCATAAAAAACACACACAAAGAAATTTTTAATCTTACAGTACAGTACCTTGAAAAGTAGAGTAGTACAACAGCTGGCATACAGGGGTTGGCACTGAGTGAAGTGAACAGGAGAGGAGGCGGGAGATGGTAGAGCTGAAGGATCATCAGCAATAGGTGACGGAGGGCAAGCTGCAATTTCACTCATGCCTGATGCTGGTGGCACAGGTTCTGGTTCCTTGCTGGATTCAATTCTATCTACTCTCTTGAAAAAACGGTCCAGTGATGTCTGGGTAGTAGCTCTTTTTTTCTCGTCATAGGTGACACCATACCACCGGATTGCTTTCTGAACGGCTGCTACAACCTTCGCGCACTGTTCTACGTTTGGTCCTATGCCTCAAAAACTAACAGTGCCTCCTCAAATAAAGAAAATCCGCTGCCATTTCCTGCATCGTGAATCTCTTCAGTACTTCAGTTACTTCTTCCTCTTGTCTCTCTTCGTCCTTTCTCTGGGTCTCCAATTCCATCAGGTCTTCATTAGTAAGCTCCTCGTGTTGCACAGCAAGGAGTTCAGTACAGTCGTCCTCTTGCACATCTAGCTCCAGCTTCTCGCTGAGGGTCACTAAGTTGCTGAAGACCTCTTTGGACTCCTCATCTACCTTCTCAAATCCACAAAAATCGTGAACAAACTGCAGCCAAAGGTTCTTCCAAACCCCATTCATGGTGACAGCCGTAACCTCACAAAAAGCAAAGTCAATGTTTTTTATGGCCTTGTAGATATTATCATCCTTCCGAAATTGCTGCAAAGTTGTTCCTGATTCGTCACTAACCTTTACTGTCTGATGAAAAGTGTGACGTAAATAACATTTCTTGAAAGTCGCTATAAATCCCTGGTCCATAGGCTGGATGAGCAATGTATTCAGTAGTATTTGGTGGCAGATGCACTACTCTGACGTTGGGATGAAAGTCGTCCATGAATGGGGGATGGCCTGGAGCACTGTCGAGCAGCAAAAGAATGTTGAATGGGATGTCCTTCTCCAAGCAATATTTCTCTACCTCCAGGATAAAGTGGTGGAAAAACCAGTCCTGGAAAATGGCCTGTGTAATCAGGCTTTAGGGTTACTCTTCCACACAACAGGAAGAGAGCCCTTGGCTATGCTTTTAAGGGCTCTTGGGTTCTCTGAATGATAAACTAAGGGAGGCTTCAGCTTCAGATTGCCAGAAGCATTGCCAACAAACAACAGAGTTAGCCTATTTTGCTGCTTTATAGCTGGGCATCAACTTTTCTTTCTTACTGATGTAACTTTGGTCTGGCATCCTCTTCCAGTACAGTCCTATCTCATCCACATTAAAAACCTGCTCAGGTAAATACGTGCCTTCATCAATAATTTCTCAAAGCGTTTCAGGAAATTCCCAGGCAGCTACCATATCTGCACTCGCTGCCTCACCAGGCAGCTACCATATCTGCACTCGCTGCCTCACCACTTACTTTTACGTTGTGAAGGCTGGCTCTAGCCTTGAACCGATGAAACCACCCATGGCTGGCATTAAAAGATGCTCCCTCTGATTCTTCGCCATGTTTCTTTCTCAAGTCTTTTAGGTTTCTCTTGAAGGCTTTTAGCTTTCTCTTGAATCAGCATTAAACTGAGGAGGACTCGACGCTGATGCTGATGCTGATCCTGCATCCACACACTGAGAAGTTTCTCCATCTCCTCCATCACTTTTCCACACTTCTTCGATATTATTGTCGACATCATTGGCACAGCAGACCTCACATGTTCCATGATCTTGTCCTTGTTCTCTAGAATCGTGCCGATGGTTGAATGACTCATGTTATAATAACGAGCAACGTCTACCATCTTTTCGCCTTGCTCCACTCTCTCAATTATTTTCACTTTTGTTTCCATCATTATCGCTTGGTGCTTCTTAGCAGTACCAGCTACATCACCGCTGCTTTTACGTTTGCTTCCAGACATCCTGGGCTTGAAATAAAGTTACTGTACTACTATGCTCTACACAGTAATGTACATTAAAGCACAAAAAAGCACAACCACTTGTAGAGGACGCATGCACAGACAATGTACACCAGACACGTGAACTAACTTACATGACTGGACATGCAAACACACGTTCGCATCTTTGAAAGTTCTAAACTTGAAGGTTCGTATGTAGGGGACTTACTGTACTAGCTAATAGAATCCTGGAATACACAAAAAGGATTAATTTATACATCATGTCCAAGTGGAATTTATCCCAGGAATACAAAGGGGGTCCAACATAAGAAAATAAATCAATGTACCACACCACATTAATAGGATGAAAGAAAAAAAAACACATGATAGCTCAACTGACACGGAAAAATGCATTTAACAATAACCCGACACTCTTCCATGAAAAAAAACTCTAAACAAACTAGAAATAAAAGAGAACTTCAAAAAAAAAAGAGAACTTCATCCATCTAATAAAGGGCATTTGTGAAAAACCCTCAGCTAACATAATACTCAATGATAAAAGACCGAAAACTTTCCCCTTAAGATGAAGAACGAGGATGCCTGCCTTCACCACTTCATTCAACATGGTACTGGAAGTTCTAACTGGAGGAATTAGACAAGGAAAACAAATAAAAGGCCTCCAGATTAGAAAGGAAGAAGTAAAATTATCTCTTATTCACATATGACATGATCTCAAATGTAGAAAATACTGAGGAATACACACAAGCTAAGTGCACACACACACACATTCTTACTAGAATAAGTGAATTTAGCACAGTTGCAGGATACAAAATCAACACACAAAAATCAGTTATATTTCTATATGTTAGTAACGAACAACTTGAAAAGGAAAGTAAGAAAACAATTCCATTTACGACACCATCAAAAAGATTAAAATACTTAGGAATAAATGTAATCAAGAAGGTACGAGACTTGTACACTGAAAACTATAAAATATTGCTGAAAGAAACTAAAGAAAACATAAATAAATGTGAGGACATCCCATGTTCCTGGAATGGGAAAATTAACATTGTTAAGATGGCAATACTCCCCAAAGTGATCTACAGATTCAATGGAATCCCTATCGAAATCCCAATAACCTTTTTTTGCAAAAATAGAAAAGCCAATCCTCTAACTGAGATGGAATTGCAATGAACCCTGAATAGTCAAAATAATCTTGAAAAAGAAAAACAATTTGGAAGTCTCAAACATCTGTTTTTCAGATGTACAATACAACAAAGCTACAGCAATTGAAACAATATGGTACTGTATATAACAGGGAACTCTACTCAGTATTCTGTAATAACCGATATGGAAAAAGAAACTGAAAAAGAATGGATATATGTAGAGGTACAACTGAATCACTTTGCTTCACACGTAAAACTAACACTATATTGTAAATCAACTATTTCAATATAAAATAAAATTTTAAAAATAAGTAAAATAAAAAAATTTAAAACACCAGTATGGTACTGGCATAATGAAAAGACACAGAGACCAATGGAATAGAACTGAGAACACAGAAATAAACTCTGACATCTAAGGTCAATTGATTTTTGACAAAAGTGCCAAAACCAATTAAGAGAAAAATTACTCTCTTCAACAAATGATAAACTGGATTTCTACATGAATTTGGACCCCTACCTAACACCATATACAAAAATTAAGTCAAAATGAGTCAAAGATTCTTACCATTTTAACTGCTAAAACTATAAAAAAAAAATCTTAGGAGAAAACACATGGGTAAACGATCATAACCTTGGATTTGGCAGTGGAATCCTAGATCTGACACCCCAAAGCACAAGCAACGGAAGAAAAAGTGAGTAAGTTGGATTTCATGAAAATTTAAAACTTTTGGGGCTTCCCTGGTGGCGCAGTGGTTAAGAATCTGCCTGCCGATGCAGGGGACACGGGTTTGAGCCCTGGTCTGGGAAGATCCCACATGCCACAGAGCAGCTAAGCCCGTGCACCACAACTACTAAGCCTGCGCTCTAAAGCCCGTGCTATGCAACAAGAGAAGCCACCACAATGAGAAGCCCATGCACCGCAACGAAGAGTAGCCCCCATTCTCCGCAACTAGAGAAAGCACACGCACAGCAACGAAGACCCAATGCAGCCAAAAATAAATAAATTAAATAAATTTTAAAAAAAGAAAAGCATTAAAAATCTTTAAAAAATTTTAAACTTTTGTACGTGAAAGGATACTATCAAGAGAATGAATATACAACACAGAATATACAGAAAATATCTGCAAATCATACGATATATCTGACACAGGTGTAGGAGCCAAAATACTACAACTCAGTCACCAAAAGATAATCCAATTTAAAAATGGGCAAATGGTAATTCCCTGGCAGTCCAGTGGTCAGGACTCCACGCTTCCATTGCACACTTCCATTGCAGGGAGGACAGGTTTAATCTCTGTTCGGGGAACTAAGATCCTGCAAGCTATGCGGTGCAGTCAAAAATTTTTTTAATTAAAAAAAAATTTTTTAATGCACAAACTTGAACACACATTCCTCCAAAGAACAGAAAATGGCCATACAAATGGTGAACATTTGTACAAGCACATGAAAAGATGTTCAACATTAAGTCATTCAACATTAAGTCATTAAGGAAATGCAAATCAAGATACCACTTCACACGCACTACGATGGCTTTAATTTTAAAAGTCGGAAAATAAGAAGCATTGGTGACGAAATGGAGAAATTGGAACCCTCATACATTGTTGATGGTAATGTAAAGTGGTATATATAGCCAATGTGGAAAACAATTTGACACTTCATCAAAAAGTTGAACACAGAATTATCATATGACCCAGCAATTCCAGTCCTAGGTATATATCTAAAAAAATTGAAAACAGGTACTCAGATACTTGTATTCAAATGTTCATAACTGCAATATTCACAATAGTCAAAAGGTGGAAACAACTCAGATGTCCATCAACCAATGATGGATAAAGAAACTGTGGTATATCCATACACTGGAATATCATTCAGTCACAAATTAAATCCACAGATATAGAAAGCAGATTGGTGTTTCCAACAGTATGGGATTTTACTTTGGGGTGCTAAAAATGTTTTGTAACTAGATAGAAGTGATGGTAGCATAACATTTTAAAGGTACTAAAAGAAGAGGGGTGTGGGACAGGTAATTTTGAAACATGAATTGTAGAATTATTTTTCTCTTTAAACTATGTACATATATACACTGATAAAAAATTAAAATTATGCATAAAAAGTAGGCATAAAAAGTAAACCAGGGCTTCCCTGGTGGTGCAGTGGTTGAGAGTCCGCCTGCCAATGCAGGGGACAGGGGTTCGTGCCCCGGTCCGGGAAGATCCCACATGCCGCGGAGCAGCTGGGCCCGTGAGCCATGGCCGCTGAGCCTGCGTGTCAGGAGCCTGTGCTCCGCAACGGGAGAGGCCACAACAGTGAGAGGCCCGCATACCGCAAAAAAAAAAAAAAAAAGGAGTTAACCATATACATTTAAAAATAACAATGATAGCCTGAATTAAAAATAAACATCGATATTTGTTGGAAGCATTAATGTTCTAATGGCTACATAAAGAGCCTCACTGCAGCCAAGAACATAAACAAGTCTGACCAGGCTTTCCATATGCTATATGTATTTAGTTAAAAAGTATATAACTCACTTAACATTTAATGGAACATGCCATTACAAAGATTCCAGTAAGTCATATTTAGGGCTCAAATGATTCTGAGTTTGTAATGAAGTTGATACCCTTAAGTGAGTTAACGCTCTCCCAGATACACGAAGCAGTGGGTGGGAAGGGTCAGAGAATGCAATCATATCCCACTAGCCACAACAGGCAGAAAACTGAATTTTACTTTCAGAGGAGTAATTCATTTGTGTGCTATAAGATTAGATTTTACTATGGAAGGAGAGACGTACACAATCTTACATATATGTTTCAAATATTTGGCTATAAAATGGTAAGTTTAAGTAGGCAAGAGAATAAAATCACGGTAATAAAGTCCAGGCAGCCTAGACTTCACTTAAAAGCTTTGTGCCCCTACAGAATAGCAATGAAATCTAGCTGAATCTTGAATTAATTACTTCAAAGGGTTCCAGAGGCCCACTGGCCATTTTCCTTGTGTAAATGAAACTTTCATAATGAATTAGAACTCTACACTGAAAATAAATTCTAGAGCAAGCTAAGAATAGAAATGAAAGATAAAAGCAAGTCGAACACACAAATCAACTAATGAAAATAAAATTCTGATTAAAGTTTCAAACTTTGAGGAGAAATAGTTAAATAAGTAAACAACCCTGTTAAGAGATTTCTGCCATTAAAAATGCACACATAGGGCTTCCCTGGTGGCGCAGTGGTTGAGAGTCCGCCTGCCGATGCGGGGGACACGGGTTCGTGCCCCGGTCCGGGAAGATCCCACATGCCGCGGAGCGGCTGGGCCCGTGAGCCATGGCCGCTGAGCCTGCGTGTCCAGAGCCTGTGCTCCACAACGGGAGAGGCCACAACAGTGAGAGGCCCGCGAATCGCAAAAAAAAAAAAAAAAAATGCACACACAGACACATACATTCTAGGATCTGGCCCAGGGCTTCTCTAAATCAAGAAGTAGGAATTTTTGTACTGAAGGGACACTTGTGAACTTGTTGTCATGCAATCATTTTACAGATGAGGACAATGATTTTCAGAGCAGTGAAGTATCTTACCACTGGCCACACTAGTAAGTAGCCCCTTCTATAATATTCTACACAGATCATGAACCTTGTTTTGAGTAATTACAAGAGTCTCAAATATCAAAGAAAGTGTCTCTATGTTCTACTTACCAAGGTAAGTAAGTATATGCAAACTTTTAAATAAATGCTTAAATTACTAGAATTTTCTAACTCTCACAAAACGATGTTCACTTAAACAACATATCACTACGTCCCAATTAATCCAGTTAATTTTTTCACTATGCACCTACATAAGCTATACACCAAACCAATTATTTCCAACCATTTCATTATTTCGCATGATTCTCAATGATTTTGCAACACTTCCATCAAGCTCCTAGAAGTGTTGTGTGGCATACATGTACTTTAAAATAGAAGCTAATTAAGTTTTACTTTAGAGTAGGTATTTTGGTTTTTGGTTTTTTAGAACTTCATAAAATCCTATTCTAAGGAATAGAGACATGTTGACATCAAGTCAGCCATGCCTCATACCCAGTTTCTGTGTATACTTTCTCTTCTCTGTAACATAATCACTTGACTTACAGGATTTTTGGAATTTATTTTTATAGCTCTATAATTTTCCAGAGGGAGAGAGACTCTGGCGACTGCGTGGTTTCCTTGATAAGATTCTAGCAGTATAAGAATGTATTGTTCATTCACCCAGGGGATGAGCATAGAGAGTCAGAGCCCAGTAACAGAGCATCTACATGGAGTAATGGCCAGGCATACGGTGTTGGACCAGGGTGAGGAGGATGTACACCCAGAATAAAGATTCAGAGCATGAACAGGGAGAGTAGGGCACCCTCACACTGGAGAGGGTGGCAGAGGGGATGGGAGACTGGTTACATACAGAGGGACTGATTAAATAAGCAAATATATTAAGGCTAATAGAAGCCAGGTTCCTCATTACTGGAGAAGACAATTAGAAACATGGAAAGGAAGAACACTAAGATGAATACTTTGGTGTTGGACTAGAATTGAAGGTATCATGGTTTTCAGTAGATTTGATAGATAGATAGATGACAGATAAATATGGGTAGAAATGTGTGTATATATTACATATGTATATATTATATATAAATATATATGTATATAAACAAGTGTAAGTGTATATAATATGCTCAGTTCACTGAGAGGATCTGACAGCAGTGACACCCCAAAACAATAAGCACACCTAGTGCCCAGATTTTGGCTTCTGAATAACATTTTCCACCAAAAGGAACCAAGGCTCCTGAGAGAAAAAGAGTTAATTCCATGGCTTGAGCAGCAGAGTACAGGATGAGCGTGGAACATTTTAGTGAGCCAGAAAGGAAAGAAATGTTCACAAGTGATGGCAATATGTTAAAAAGACATAGAAGTCAGCTTAAAGGGGCTCCTAGTGGCCAAATCTGGGAAATTTTGAGTATCAAAATAAATGCAGTTACAGTTCTGAGTACGTAAGATGTAATAAACACATGCCACCCTTTCTCTCCCACTGAATGTTAACTATAAAACCTGAACTAACTTCATGGAGCTATTCAAAGTCTCGGAAGAGAAAAGAACAAAAAGCAGATAGGGGAAGAATACCAGAATTCAAAGCAACACCAACCTGGTAGTGAATTTACCATTCTTTTCCTCTGGTATACCCTAGTCTAAATTAATGCACAGCCAAAAACTAAGCAGTGAGCATTGTGCTTCAGACTGAGAAAGCATCTCTAGTTCTGGCTTGAGTTATTCAGAGAGAGTACAGAAATCCTGTTTTGGTTTTTATTTTTTCTTTCCTCCATTCTCTGTGACTCAGTCCCCAGGCAATTCCATGGTGGCAACAATGCAGCTAGGGGAAACCACAAGAATTGAAACTTTGAGGAGAGAAACCTTTCTCTCCGTTCAGGGAGCTTCAGTTCCAAGAGGATGGGGAAAAAACATTGCTTTTTTCCTCTCTGACTTCCCACTGGTTGGCCCCAGATGTAGTCTGACTGCAGATATGGAGAGTCACTGGCTGGAGGACTGAAAAGGGTAGCTCAAGGGAACCAGAAACTACTAAAAAGATGATGGAGAGAGGAGTCCAGAAAAGTAAACACCATCATGTTGTTTATAAACAGCCTGAGCAAGCATGGTTCTGATCCTGATTAGCATACCAAAGACTGTGAGAACTGAACTAAGGGACAGACATCCACTAGTACCAGACTGACCAATGAGTGTCCTGCACATGCAGGACAAATCTGAATAGCACTGCACAGGCTTTGAAAACTAAATTGATATTGGAACCACAGCCCCCAGAATTTGAAAACTGTGGCATGAATTTAACCAGGTTGATTGACAGCTAAAATAAAAACATCAACATTTCTATAAAATTTAGACAAGACCCAGAGGCTCATAACATAATATTCAAAATATCTAGACACAATAAAAAACTAATCTATGAAGACCTTAAAAATCTCAACTCACATGAAAAAAGACAATCAACAGAAGTTGACAATGAGATGACACAGAATTTGGAATTACCAAGTAAGAACTTTAAAGCAGCCATTATAAAACTGTTTGAACATGCAATTATGAACACTCTCAACAGAAACAGAAAAACAGAAACTCTCATCAAATAAACAGAACAGAGATCAGCAAACTGCAAGCTGTGGGCCAACGCAGACTATGAGCAAAAATTATTTTTACATTTTGAAAGATTGTTGAAAAAGAGTATGCAACATAGACTGTACGTGATTCACAAAGCCTAAAAGATACCTTGTCCTTTACAGAAAGTTTGCTAACACCTGAAATAGAAGCTATAAAGAACCAAATGGGAATGTTCAAACTGGAAAATATAATAAGCAAAATTAAAAAACAAAAAACCCAAACACCTCATTGGATGGACTCAATAGCAGAATGGATGTGAAAAAGGAGAGAGACAGTAAACTTGAAAATAGATCAATATAAATTATCCAGTCTAAAAAGCAGACAGGAAAAAAGACTGAAAAAAAAGAGAACAGAGCATCAAGTACCTATAAGATTATAATTTAAAAAACCCTAAATTCCCAACCATTGGTGTCCCAGGCACTTGGCTGATATGTACATGAAAATGTACTCAACATCACTAATCATCAGGATATTGTAGATCAAAACCACAATGAGATATTACCTCACACCTTTTAGAATGGCAATTATCAAAAAGACAAGAGATAGCAAATGCTACTGAGGATGTGGAGAAAATGGAATCCTTGTAATGCAATGTAAATTGGTAAACTGGTACAGCCACTATGGAAAACACTATGGGTTCCTCAAAAAATTGAAAACATAACTACCACGTGATCCAACCAAAGGAACTGAAATCATAATCTCAAACTGATATCTGCACTGCCACGTTCACTGCAGCATTAGTCACAATGGCTAAGACATGGAAGCAACTTAAATGTCCACTGATGGAAGAATGGATAAAATGTGGTATAGGTATACACTGGAATATCATTCAGCCATAAAAAAAGAAGGAAAAACTGCCAGTTGTGACAGCACTGATGAACCTGGAGGACATTATGCTACATTAAAAAAGCAGGTGCAAAAGGACAAATATATTACATGATCTGACTTATATGAGGAATTTAAAATAGTCCAACTCATAGAAATAGAGTAAAATGGTAGCTTCCAGGGGTGGAGGAAGGAGAAAATGAGGAGATACTAGTCAAAAGGTACAAAGTTTCACTTATGCAAGATGAATAAGTCCTAGAGATCTACTTTACAGCATATTGCCTGTGGTTAACAATACTGTATTGTATACTTAAAATTTTTCTAAGAGGGTAGATCTTATATTTAAATGTTCTTATAAAAATAATAATAAATGAAGAGGGTGGTAGGAAACTTTTGGAGGTAATTAATATGTTTGTGGCACAGATTGGTGGTGATGAATTCTCAGATGTATACTTACCTCTAAACTTGTCAAACTTTATATATTAATTATGCAGTTTTTGGTTTGTCAATCACACCTCAATAAAATTGTTTAAAAAAATGAAGCTCGGCAAATCCCTAACAGGATAAGTCCAAAAAATATCATGCTCAGACACACCATAAGCAAACTGCTGAAAACTAAAGACAAAGGAATAATCATGAAAACAAATAGAAAAACAATGCAGTTCTAATAAAGGAACAATAAAACCACTATATCACAACTGTAATAGGTAAAAGTAAAAGGAATGACCATACCAAGTGTTGGTAAGGATGTAAAGCAACCTGCACTCTCATATGCTGCTGGTGGGAGCATAAAATGGTTCAACCTCTTTGGAAAACACTGTACTATCTTCATAAAATGTTAAACATACATCTAACATGTGACTCAGCCATTCCACTTCTACGATACCCAAGAGAAATAAAAACATATATCCAGACAGAAACTTATACTTGAATATTTAAAGCAGTTCTACTTGCATTAGATTTAAAAACAGCTAAAAACTGGCAATAATCTGCATATACATCAACAGGTGACTGGATAACCAAATTGTGGTATATCCATATAACAGAATTTTACTCTGCAATAAAAAAGAACAAACTATTGATATGAAAAAACACATGGATAAATCTCAAACTCATTATACTGAGTGAAAGAAGCCAAATCAAAAAAAGGATAGGGCTTCCCTGGTGGCGCAGTGGTTCAGAGTCCGCCTGCCGATGCAGGGGACATGGGTTCATGCCCCGGTCCGGGAGGATCCCACATGCCGCGGAGCAGCTAGGCCCGTATGCCATGGCCGCTGAGCCTGCGCGTCCAGAGCCTGTGCTCTGCAAAGGGAGAGGCCACAACAGTGAGAGGCCCACGTACCACAAAAAAAAAAAAAAAAAGGATATATACTGTATGATTCCATTTACATAAAAATTCCAGAAAATGCAGACAAATTTGTAAAGACAGAAAATTAATCAGTGGTGCTTGGGTATGAAGGAGGTGGCAGGGGAGGGGGAAGAGGAGGGACAAAAGAAAACTTTTGGGGGTTATGGAAAGGCTCATAATCTTGACTGTAATGATGGTTTCATGGGTGTACACATATGCCAAAACTCATAAAACTGTACAATTTAAATGTATGTGATTTACTATACCTCAATAAACCTCTTCTGAAAATGCCAATTTCATAAAAGATAAAGGCAAATTACTAAGGATACTAAAGAGAGAGAACAACTAAATGCAAAGCATAACCCTGAACTGGATCCTGGACTGGAGGGGAACAACATATGCTATAAAGTACAATTAGGACTTCCCTGGTGGCCCAGTGGTTAAGACACCGTGCCTCCAATGCAGGGGGCACAGGTTTGAACCCTGGTCAGGGAACTAAGATCCCACATGCTGCGTGGCCAAAAAAAAATTATTAAAAAAAATTAATAATAAAGTACAATTAACAAAATTAGAATATGGATTGTACATTAAAGAATTTATGGGATTTCCCTGGTGGCGCAGTGGTTAAGAATCCACCTGTCAATGCAGGGGCCACGGGTTCAATCCCTGGCCCAGGAAGATCCCGCATGCCGCAGAACAACTAAGCCCGTGCGCCACAACTACTGAGCCTGCGCTCTAGAGCCCGCGAGCCACAACTACTGAAGCCCGCGCACCTAGAGCCTGTGCTCTGCAACAAGAGAAGCCACCGCAATAAGAAGCCCGTTCACTGAAACAAAGAGTAGCCCCCGCTCGCTGCAACTAGAGAAAGCCCGCATGCAGCAATGAAAACCCAAAGCAGCCAAAAAATAAATAAAATAAAATAAAACTTTAGGACATGCCCTTAAAAAAAAAAAGAACTTATGAATGTTAAATCTCTTGAATTTGATCACTGTACTGTGTTTATAAAGAGGGGCTATTCTATTCTTAAGAAATATACACTGAAGTACTAAGCAGTAAAGCTGCCTGAGGAGTGCAATCTTCTCTCAATAAAGAAAACAATATGATGTATCAAAATTTACAGAAAACAACACACGCAAATCTCAATTGATTAAAAATAAAGCATTTCACAAAATCCAACAACCTTTCACAATAACCTTTCACAATAACAATAACCTTTCACAATAACCTTTCACAATAACACACAAACTAGGAATAGAAGGTAACTTCTTCAACATGATGAAAGCTGTATATGAGAAGCAGCTAACATCATATTCAATGGTGAAAGACAGAAAGCTTGTCCTCTAAAATCAAGAATAAGACATGATGCCAGCTTTCATCACTTCTATTCAACATAGTACTAGAAGTTCTAGTCAGAGCAATTAAACAAGAAAAAGAAACAAAAGACATCCATATTGGAAAGGAAGAAGTAAAACTATCTCTATTCACAGGTGACATGATCTTGTATGTATAAAATCTTAAAGAACCTTTTAAAAATGTGGAAGTAATAAGTGAATTCAGCAAAACTGCAGGTTACAAAACCAACACACAAAACTCAGTTACATTTCTATACACCAGAAATGAGCAATCAATTAAGAAAATTTTTTTTAAAATCCCATTTACAATATCATCAAAAAGAATAAAATATTTAGGAATAAACTTAACCAAGGAGGTGTAGACTTGTACACTGAAAACTAGAAAACATTGCTGAAAGAAATTAAAGACCTAAATAAATGGAAAAACATCTCACTCTCATGGGTAGAAAGACAGTATTGTAAAAATGACACTACCCAAAGAGATACATAGATTCAACGTAACACCTACCAAAAGCCCAATGGCCCTTTGTGAAGAAATTTTGAAAACCTATCCTAAAATTCATATAGATTCTCAAGGGACCCAGAGGAGCCAAAATAATTTTGGAAAAGAACAAAGTTGGAGGTCTCCCACTTCCCTATTTCAAATGTATAGTACAACCAAGTTACAATAATCAGTGTGGTACTGGTATACAGATAGACATATAGACCAATACAATACAACAGAAAGCACAGAAATATAACTCTGATATCTATGGTCAATTGATTTTTTTTACATTAATTTATTTATTTTTGGCTGCATTGGGTCTTTGTTTCTGTGCGAGTACTTTCTCTAGTTGTGGCAAGCAGGGGCCACTCTTCATCACGGCGCCTGGGCCTCTCATTATCGCGGCCTCTCTTGTTGCGGAGCACAGGCTCCAGACGCGCAGGCTCAGTAGTTGTGGCTCACGGGCCTAGTTGCTCCGCGGCATGTGGGATCCTCCCAGACCAGGGCTTGAACCCGTGTCCCCTGCACTAGCATGCAGATTCTCAACCACTGCACCACCAGGGAAGCCCCTGGTCAATTGATTTTTGACAAGGATGCAAGACCATTCAATTGGGAAAGAATAATCTCTTCAACAAATTTTACTAGAATAATTGGATATGCACATGTAAAATAACGAAGTTAGGCCCTTACCTTACACCACACACAAAATTAACTCAAAATGGATCAAATACCTGAATTTAAGAGCTAAAGCTGTAAAACTCTCAGAGAAAAACATAGGGGAAAACCTTCATGACCCTGAATTTGGTCATAGTTTCTTAAATATGACACGAAAAGCACAGGCAACAAAAGAAACCGATAAATTGTACTTCATCAAAATGAAAAAAATTTTGTTCATCAAAGGACACTATCAAAAAAAGTGAAAAGACAACCCACAAAATGGGCAAAAATACTTGCAAATCATATAAGGGTTTAATATTCAGACTATATAAAGAAGTCTTACAACTCAACAACCAAAAGAAAAACAACCCTATTTTTCCTGAAGTATAGTTGATTTACAATGTCATCCTATCAGGTGTACAGCACAGTGATTCAGATATATATATATACATATACATGTATATGTATATATATACATGTTTATATATGTACATATATATGTATATTATATATACGTGTGTGTGTGTGTGTGTGTATATATATATATATATATATATATATATATATATATATATATATATATATATAGAGAGAGAGAGAGAGAGAGAGAGAGAGAGAGAGAGAGAGAGAGAGAGAGAGGGAGAGAGAGATTCTTTTCCCATATAGGTTATTACAGAGTATGAAGTATAGTTCCCTGTGCTATACAGTAGGTCCTTGTTAGTTATCTATTTTATATAAATAGTAGTGTGTATATGTTAATCCCAACCCCTAATTTATCCCTCCCCCGACTCTTCCCCTTTGGTAAACAAAAGTTTGTTTTCTATGTCTCTGAGTCTGTTTGTATATTGTAAATAAGCTCATTTGTATCTTTTTTGGGGGATTTCACATATAAGCAGTATCATATTTGTCTTTGGCTGGCTTACCTCACTTAGTATGATAACCTCTATGTCCACCCATGTTGCTGCAAATAGCATTATTTCATTCTTTCTTATGGCTGAATAATATTCCATTGTGTTTATATATATATAAATATATATACACACACACACACCACATCTTCTTTATCCATTTATCTGTTGATGGACACTTAGGTTGCTTCCATGTCGTGGCTACTGTAAATAGTGCTGCAATAAACATTGGGGTGCAAGTATCTTTTTGAATTATAGCTTTCTCCGGATATATGCTCAGGAGTTGGATTGCAGGATCATATATGGTAACTCTATTTTTAGTTTTTTAAGGAACCTCCACACTGTTCTCCAGAGTGGCTGCATCAATTTACATTCCCTCTGACAGTGTAGGAGGGTTCCTTTTGCTCCACACACTCTCCAGCATTTATTATTTGTAGACTTTTCGATGACAGCCATTCCTTTTTTTAAATTTTTTTAAAATTTATTTATTTATTTATTTATGGCTGCACTGGGTCTTCGTTGCTGCGCACAGGCTTTCTCTAGTTGTGGCGAGTAGGGGCTACTCTTCGTTGCAGTGCACAGGCTTCTCACTGTGGTGGCTTCTCTTGTTGTGAAGCACGGGCTCTAGGTGCACGGGCTTCAGTAGTTGTGGCATGTGGCCTCAGTAGTTGTGGCTCGCAGGCTCTAGAGTTCAGGCTCAGTAGTTGTGGCACACAGGCTTAGTTGCTCTGCAGCATGTGGGATCTTCCTGGACCAGGGCTCGAACCCTTGTCCCCTGCACTGGCAGGCAGATTCTTAATCACTGCGCCACCAGAGAAGTCCCTCGATGATGGCCATTCTGACTGGAGTGAGGTGATACCTCACTATAGGAAAAACAACCCAATTTTATTTATTTATTTTTTATTTAAACAACAGAAGAATTTTTCTTACAGTTCTGAAGGCTAGAAAGTCCAAGATCAAGGTTTAGCCAACACTCTTCTATGGTGAAGGCTCTCTTCCTGGCTTGCAGACAGCTTCCTTCTTGCATGGTGGGGGCAGGGGGTGCGAGGAAAGCAAGTTCTCTGGTGCCTCTTCTTATAAGGGTACTAATCTCATCACAAGGGCCCTACCTCGTCTAAACCTAATTACCTCCCAAAGGTGCTATCACCAAACACATTGAGAGTTTGGGCTTCAGCATCTGAACCTGGGGCAGAGGGGACACAGTTCAGTTCACAGCATTTTGTAAAAACTGGCACCAGCAGAAATGCTAATATTTTTAATGTTCATCAGCTTATAACACCATTTATAACAACATTTAACATGATATTAATACATTTGTAATCTTAAAAAAAACCAATTTTAAAAGAGGCAAAGAACTTTAATAGACATTTCTCCAAAGAAGCTATGTAAATAGCCAATAAGCACATGAAAAGATGCTCAATGTCATTAGATATCAGGAAAATGCAAACCAAAGGCACAATGAGAAACCACTTCACACCTACTAAGATGGCTATAATAATATATATTTTTTAAGCCCAGAAAATAAAAAGTGTTGGTGAGGATGTGGAGAAACTAGAACCCTCATTCAACTGCTGGTGGAAATGTAAAATGGTACAGCCACTATGAAAAACAGTTTGGTGGTTCTTCAAAAAGTTAAACATAAAATTACCATGTTACCAAACATTCCAGTCCCAGATATATATCCAAAAGAATTAAATAAAAACAGGGATTCGAACAGATACTTGTACATCGATGTTCACAGCAGCACTATTCACAATAACCAAAAGGTGGCAACAACTCAAGCATCCATCAACTGATGAACAGATAAATAAAATGAGGTATATACATAAAATGAAATATTATTCAACCATAGGAAGGAATACAGTTCTGATACATGCCACAACATGGACCCTGAAAATATTAATGCTAAATGAAATAAGCCAGACACAAAAGGATAAATATTGTATGATTCCACTTATATGAAATATCTAGAACAAGCAAATTCACAGAGACAGAAAGTAAATTAGAGGTTACCAGGGGAGGCAGTAATGAGGGGTAATTGTGTAATGGGTACAGAATTTCTATGGGTACAGAGTGATGATGGTTGTACAACACTGTGAATGTACTTAATGCCACTGAATTGTACACTTAAAATGGTTAAAATGGCAAATTTTATATATTTTAGCACAGTAAAAATTATAGTAGAATGTCAGCAAATGAATATAAAAAGAAGGATGGAATTAGAAAAATAGCCAGTTGTCAACCTTCACAGTACTAATTTAGGCAAGAAGTCTCCATGGATGGTGAAAGTGGGATGAGAAATTGGATTTTACACAGTCTCAAACTATCACCTCACAAAACACTTAGGAATAACAAAGGGAAAAAATACATAAGTTTATACTGGCAAAACCTGGAAGACACCATTTTAACCAAGAAATCAAAGTTAGCACCACCAACAATAGAGTAAATTGATCCTGCATGCCACCCAATAGAATCACTTCTGTGATTTTCTAGCCCCAAATTCATAACCTGGTCTAATCATGAGGAAACTTTGAACAAACCTTAATTTGGTTAGGATGGGGGAACTGGGAAGATATACTTTAAGGGTTCAAACTTGCAACTAGTAGATAAGTTCTGGAAATCTAATGTACAACATAGTGATTACAGTCAACAATACTGTTCTATAAATTTTAAAATTGCTAGAAGACTAGAGCTTAACTGTTCTCAACACAACAAAACGATATTACTGTGACATGATAAAGGTGTTAGCTAACACTACTGCAGTAATCATACTGCAACATATAAGTGTATCAAATCAACAGGTCATACACATCAAATTTACACAATATTATATGTCAATTATATCTCAATAAAATTTCTTTTTAATTTTTAAAAAACAAATTAAGTCACATTCTACAAAATGACTGTTCTGTGATCTTCAAAAGTGTCAGGGTCATGAAAGTCAAGGCAAGAATGAGAAAGTGTTCCACTGAAAGAGACTGGTGACTAGATGAATCCTACGTTGAATCCATTTTGTGTAAAGAACAATATTGAGAAACTTGAACGGGGTCACTGGTAAAAGGGTATACAAGAGTTCTTTGTACTATTCCTATAATAGTTTTGTAACCCCTGAGGGGTGGCTGAGAGGCAGGAGGGATTACCACACCTGGAGGGACCCTCGAGGGCTTGGATCAGGGGTGAGTGCACCCAGCATTTCCCTGCTCAAGGCTGGGGAAGTCTGTCTGGCTCTCGGGCAGGGTCTTACGCCATGAGAGGCCCCCTCTGGGCCGTGTTGGTCCTGGGAGTGCAGGGGGAGAACAGGAGAGGCCAGAGGTGGAGGGGAGAAGAGAGGCAGTCAGGAGGGTCCCTCCAGGACCAGAGGAGTGGGAGAGGGGTGGAGGGCGTTGGCCCTGCCAACCCAAGCCCGGGAGACCTGCTGGGCTCCTAGGTTGGGTCCCCCGCCCTCAATGGCCCCCTCGAGGCCACGTGGGTCCTGGGGGCATAGGAGGGAGGCCAGGGAGATCAGAGGTGGGGGACATGCCAGGACCCCTTCAGTTCCTTTGAGCCTAAGCCCCACCCCCTAAACGCCCCAAGGGCCTTTTCCAGCCCTGTGGGTCCTAAGCATAGGTCCCGCCCACCATCCATCCAAACCCTGCCCCTGCTTAGGCCCCGCGGACCACAGCCAAGGCCTTTTCCACTTCTTCTTTTTTCTCCTCCTCTTTTTTACTATTGTGGTTCAGTTTTACCTTCCAGTTGTTTCATCTATATGTTTATTTTTATACTCTTTCTAACATGTCTGTTAGTTTCCTAGTCTAATTTTATTTTTTACTTCGTTTTTGTTCTTTTTTCCTTTTCCACCCCATGTGGCTTGCAGGATCCTGGTTCACAAGTTGGGGGTTGGGCTGAAGTTCCTGCGGTGGGACCTCCAAGTCTGAACCACTGGATTAACAGAGAGCCTCAGACCCCAGGGAATATTCATAGGATGAGGTCTCACGGAGGTCCTCATCTCAGCACCAAGACCCAGCTCTACCAAACAGCCTACAAATCCAGTATTGGAAGCCTCAGTCCAAACAACCAGTAAGACAGGAACACAATCCGACTCATCAAAAAATCAGAAACAAACAAAAAAAACATAGACAGCAAAAAAAATACATCACAGGGGCTTCCCTGGTGGCGCAGTGGTTGAGAATCTGCCTGCTAATGCGAGGGACATGAGTTCGAGCCCTGCTCTGGGAGGATCCCACATGCCGCGGAGCAACTAGGCCCGTGAGCCACAATTACTGAGCCTGCGCATCTGGAGCCTGTGCTCTGCAACAAGAGAAGCCATGATAGTGAGAGGCCCATGCACCACGATGAAGAGTGGCCCCCGCTTGCCACAACTAGAAAAAGCCCTCACACAGAAACGAAGACCCAACACAGCAAAAATAAATAAATTAATAAACTCCTACCCCCAACACGTTCTTAAAAAAAATACACCACAGATGAAGAAGGTAAAAACCTACAAGATCAAATAAATTAGGAGGAAATAGGTAAGTAATCTACCTGAAAAGGATCACAGTAATGATAGCAAAGATGATCCAGAATCTCAGAAATAGAATGGAGGCACAGATTGAAAAAATACAAGAAATGTTTAACAGAGATGAACAACACAATAACTGAAATGAAATATACACTAGAAGGAATCAATAACAGAAGAATTTAGGCAAAAGGAGGAATAAGTGAGGTGGAAGACAAAATGGTGGAAATAACTGCCAAGGAGCAGAATAAAGAAAAAAGAATGAAAACAATTGAAGACAATCTCAGAGACCTCTGTAACAACACTAAATGCACCAATATTCGAATTATAGGGGTCCCAGAAGAAGAGAAAAAGAAAGGGTCTGAGAAAATATGTGAAGAGATTATAGTCAAAAACTTCCATAACATGGGAAATGAAATAGTCACTAAGTCCAGAAGTGCAGAGAGTCCCATAAGGATAAACTCTAGGAGAAACACATCAGGACATATATTAATCAAACTAACAAAAATTAAATTCAAAGAAAAAATATTAAAAGCAGCAAGGGAAAAACAAACAATAATATACACAGGAATCCCCATAAGGTTATCAGCTGATTTTTCAGCAGAAACTCTGCAGGCCAGAAAGGAGTGGCAGGATATACTTAAAGTGAGGAAAGAGAAAAACCTACAACCAAGATTACTCTACCCAGCAAGGATTTCATTCAGATTCGACGGAGAAATCAGAAGCTTTTCAGACAAACAAAAGGTAAGAGAATTCAGCACCACCACACCAGCTTTACAGCAAATGCTAAAGAAACTTCTCTAGGGGGGAAACACAAGACAAGAAAAAGACCCACAAAAACAAACCCAAGACAATTAATAAAATGTCAATAGGAACATACATATCAATAATAACCTTGAATGTAAATGGATTAAATGCCCTAACCAAAAGACACAAACTGGCTGAATGGATACAAAAACAAGACCCATATATATGCTGTCTACAAGAGACCCACTTCAGACCTAGGGACACAGACAGACAGAAAGCTAAGGGATGGAAAAAGATATTCCATGCAAAGGGAAATCAAAAGAAAGCTGGAATAGCATTACTCGTATCAGATAAAATAGACTTTAAAATAAAGACTCTTACAAGAAATAAGGAAGGACACTACATAATGATCAAGGGATCAATCCAAGAAGAAGATATAACAATTATAAATATGTATGCACCCAACACAGGAGCACCTCAATACATAAGGCAAATGCTAACAACCATGAAAGCCAAAATCAACAGTAACATAATAATAGTAGGGGACTTTAACACCCCACTTACACCAATAGACAGTTCATCCAAACAGAAAATAAATAAGAAAACACAAGCTTTAAATGACACAATAGACACAGATAGATTTGACTGATATTTACAGAACACTCCACCCAAAACTGGCAGAATACACTTTCTTCTCAAGTGCACATGGAATATTCTCCAGGATAGATCACATCTTGGGTCACAAATCAAGACTCACAAAATTTAAGAAAATTGAAATCATATCAAGCATCTTTTCTGCCCAAAATGCTGTAAGACTGCCAATCAATTACAGGAAAATATCTGTAAAATACACAAATACAAGGAGGCTAAACAGTGCACTAATAAATAAGAAATTAAAGAAGATGTTTAATAAGATTTAATAAGAAATTAAATAAAATGTCAGAAATTGAAGAAATTAAAGAAGAAATTTTAAAAATACATAGAAACAAATGACAATGAAAACACAATGACCCAAAACCTATGGGACACAGCAAAAGCAGCTCTAAGAGGGAAGTTTATAGCAATTCAATCTCACCTCAAGAAACAAGAAAAATCTCAAATAAACAATCTAACCCTATACCTAAAGCAACTAGAGAAAGAAGAACAAAGAAAACCCAAAGTCAGTAGAAGGAAAGAAATCATAAAGATCAGACCAGAAATAAATGAAACAGAAATGAAGAAAACAATAGCAAAGATCAATAAAACTAAAACTTGGTTCTTTGAAAAGATAAACAAAATTGATAAACCCTTAGCCAGGCTCATCAAGAAAAAAAAGGAGGGTATGCAAATCAATAAAATTAGAAATGAAAAAGGAGAAATCACAACTAACACTGCAGAAATACAAAGGATTATAAGAGACTACTACAAACAACTATAAGCCAATAAAATGGACAACCACGAAGAAAAGGACAAATTATTGGAAAAGTACAATTTTCCAAGACTGAACCAGGAAGAATTAGAAAATATAAACAGACCTATCACAAATAATGAAGTTGAAACTATAAGTAAAAATCTTCCAACAAACAAAAGTCAAAGACCAGATGGCTTCACAGCCTAATTCTATCAAACATACAGAGCAGAGCTAACACCAATCCTTCTCAAACTCTTCCGAAAAACTGCAGAGGAAGGAACACTCCCAAATTCATTCTACCAAGCCACCATCACCCTGATACCAAAACCAAAAAAAATATCACAATAAAAGAAAAATATAGACCAATATCACTGATGAACATAGATACAAAAAACCTGAACAAAATACTAGCAAACAGACTCCAACAACATACTAAAAGGATCATACCCCATGATCAAGTGGGATTTATCCCAGTGATGCAAGGATTCTTCAATATACGCAAACCAATGTGATACACCATATTAACAAATTAAGGAATAAAAACCATATGATCATCTCAATAGATGCAGAAAAAGCTTTTGACAACATTCAACACCAATTTATGATAAAATCTCTCCAGAAAATGGGCACAGAGAGAACCTACCTCAACACAATAAAGGCGATATATGACAAACCCACAGCAAACATCATTCTCAATGGTGAAAAACTGAAAGCGTTTCCACTAAAATCAGGGACAGGACAAGGATGTCCACTCTCGCCACTCTTATTCAACATAGTTTTGGAAGTCTTAGCCATGGCAATCAGAGAAGAAAAAGATATAAAAGGAATACAAATTGGGAAAGAAGTAAACCTGTCACAGTTTGCAGATGACATGATACTGTACATAGAAAATCCTAAAGATCTACCAGAAAACTGCTAGAACTAATCAAGGAATTTGGGAAGGTTGCAGGATACAAAATTAATGCACAGAAATCTCTGGCATTCCTATACACTAACAATGAAAAATCAGAAAGAAAAATTAAGGAAACAATCCCATTTACCATCACAACAAAAAGACGAATATACCTAGGAATAAACCTACCTAAGGAGGCAAAAGACTGGGACTCAGAAAACTATAAAACACTGATGAAAGAAATCAAAGATGACATAAACAGATGGAGAAATATACCATGTTCTTGGATTGGAAGAATCAATATTGTGAAAATGACTATACTACCCAAAGCAATCTACAGATTCCATGCAATCCCTATGGAACTACCAATGGCATTCTTCACAGAATTAGAACAAAAAATTTTACAACTGGTATGGAAACACAAAAGACCATGAATAGCCAAAGCAATCTTGAGAAAGAAAAACAGAGCTGGAGGAACAGGCTCCCCAACTTCAAACTATACTACAAAGCTACAATAATCAAGACAGTATGGTACTGGCACAAAAACAGAAATATAGACCAATGGTACAGGATAGAAAGCCCAGAGATAAACCCACACATATGTGGTCACCTAATTTATGACAAAGGAGGCAAGACCATAGAATGGAGGAAAGACAGCCTCTTCAGTAAGTTGTGCTGGGAAAACTGGACAGCTACATGGAAAAGAATGAAATTAGGACACTCCCTAACACCATATACAAAAATAAACTCAAAATGGATTAAAGACCTAAATGTAAGACCAGACACTATAAAACTCTTAGAGGAAAACATAGGAAAAACACTCTTTGACATAAACCACAGCAAGATCTTTTTTGACCCACCTCCTAGAGTAATGAAAATAAAAGCAAAAATAAAGAAATGGTACCTAATGAAACTGCGAAGCTTTTACACAGCAAAGGAAACCATAAACAAGAAGAAAAGACAACCCTCAGAATGGGAGAAAATATTTGCAAATGAAACAATGGACAAAAGATTAATCTCCAAAATATACAAACAGCTCATGGAGATCAAAATCAAAAAAACAAACAATCCAATTAAACAATGGGCTGAAGACCTAAATAGACATTTCTCCAAAGAAAACATACAGATGGCCAAGAGGCACATGATAAGATGCTCAACATCACTAATTATTAGAAAAATGCAAATCAAAATTACAATGAGGTTAACACCTCAAACCGGTCAGAGTGGCCATTATCAAAAAATCTAGAAACAATAAATGCTGGAAAGGGTGTGGTGAAAAGGGAACCCTCCTGCACTGTTGGTGGGAATGTGAACTGATATAACCACTATGTAAAACAGTATGGAGGTTCCTTATAAAACTAAAAATAGAACTACCATACGACCCAGCAATCCCACTTCTGGGCATATACCCTGAGAAAACCGTAATTCAAAAAGAGACATGTACAACAATGTTCATTGCAGCACTATTTACAAATAGCCTGGACATGGAAGCAACCTAAGTGTCCATCAACAGACGAATGGATAAAGAAGATGTGGCACATATATACAATGGAATATTACTCAGCCATAAAAAGAAACAAAATTGATATATTTATAGTGAGGTGGATGGACCTAGAGTCTGTCATACAGAGTGAAGTTAAGTCAGAAAAAGAAAAACAAATACTGTATACTAACATATACATATGGAATCTAAAAAATAAAAAATGGTACTAATGAACCTAGTGGTAGGGCAGGAATACAGACATCGAGAATGGACTTGAGGACACAGGGTGAGGAAGGATAAGCTGGGATGAAGTGAGAGAGTAGCATGGACATATATATGCTACCAAATGTAAAACAGATAGCTAGTGGGAAGCTGCTGCATAGCACAGAGAGATCAGCTCGGTGCTTTGTGACCACCTAGATGGGTGGGATAGGGAGGGTGGGAGGGAGTCTCAAGAGGGAGGGGATATGGGGATATATGTATGCATATGACTGATACACTTTGTTGTACAACAGAAGCTAACACAGTATTATGAAGCAATTATACTCCAATCAAATCTATTAAAAAAAAAGAAATAACCCGTATCACTTTTTCAGAAACCCTTTCTAGTGAAGAACAAAGGAAGCAAAATATTTCAAAGCTTGGCTAAGTAAGTATATCTGATCTAAAATATAACCTCTAAAGGATCACATGAAGTAGTAATGATTCTTCCTAGAACTTGATATAGCATATTTTCAAATGCTTGGAGAATAAAGGCAGAGATTTCACTCACCATTTTGGGCAGCCTTATCAACATATCTTTACAGCGCAGTACACATGTAGATGCTCTTTGAAAATCCTGTTGAGCAACTGCCTGGGAAAGCAAAAAAACGTCAGTAACTGGTTAAAATGAAATAACAAGCTATTTGTCTATAAGTCAAATCTAACATATTTTTAACTGGTGTTAAAAAGTCTTAATTTCTTTTCTAATCTTCTTAGCAATGCTAACTGGTTGAGCTAAACATAATAGCCAGCTCAAAATACAGAGAAATAAGTGATAAGAATCTTGGGTAAGACAAAGTTGACACTGAATGACAAGAGTTATTTCATTTTTCTGGAAATATCAAAATTGGTGTATTATACAATCTTATGTTATTATATTATGATATAATGCCATGTCTGATAATGTTTCCCCAGCTTGAAGAGCTCTTGTATTTATCTCCACATTAGAGGAGTTTTTTACATTAAATAGCAGTCTTTTGTCCTAAAACAGGCTCATAGTAACTTCATAGTCTGAAATGCTGTGAGCATCTGCTATGAAAGGCAGTTTAGTGCAATCCTATCTTGGAGCTAGAAGACCTACTCTGATATTCATTACGTATAACCTTGAACCTTATGCTCTCATGGCTTTAGCTTCCTCATCTATAAAACGAGGATACTGTACTAAATTATCTCTTAAGATTTCTTTCAGCTCTACCATTCTATGACACTTAAATGAACAAAAACATCAAGCACACATTACTTCCACACCTGTAGAAGAGGCTTGTTTCAGTCATTAAAGAATTTAGCTGATGAGGCATATTAAAAGAAATGTGGACATACACAAAAAAATAATTTTCTGAAGTACTTTCTCGGGGGAAAAATCCCTACATTCACTATTTTCTTTTCTTTACGTGGTGTCAAATATTTTTGTGCTTTGGATAATACAAGAATTGAGTATAGAGAAGAAAAGATGAAGAATGTAAGAAGCCAGCTTCTCTCTAGTTTTCTCCTCTATCTACTTGCTGAATCTTAAGCTTGACATTTTGCTGAGTAGATACCCTTCTCTAAGGCTTTAATACTAGATTTTGTTAAAGGAGAAAAAAAACTGTAAGCACAAGAACTTCAATAAGCCAAATCTCAATTACCTATAGAGATTACAAAATAATATTCCCATCTATACAAATAAATGTTTGATGAATACGTGCTGATTCATTATTCAAGGTGATGAAAATATCATAAAAGAGATACACTGAGTGACAAACATCAATATCAGAGGAGGATGCTTTCTGTTCTTGAAAGATATAAAACAATACAAGCCTTTAACAGTCAAAGAATCCATAAAGTGTCTATCAATACTCAGATTTTACAAAGCTCCAAAGGTCTTTTCATGTTTTCCTAAAACTTATTGAGGTAGAAGGCAACTATTAAAAAACGTATTCAGGGCTTCCCTGGTGGCGCAGTGGTTGAGAATCTGCCTGCTAATGCAGCGGACACAGGTTCGTGCCCTGGTCTGGGAGGATCCCACATGCCGCTGAGCAAATAAGCCCGTGAGCCACAACTACTGAGCCTACGCTCCGCAACAAGAGAGGGCGCGATAGTGAGAGGCCCATGCACTGCGATGAAGAGTGGCCCCCACTTGCCACAACTAGAGAAAGCCCTCACACAGAAATGAAGACACAACACAGCCCAAAATAAATAAACTAATTAATTAATTAATTTTAAAAAATCAGAGAGAACATTTCCTGGCTGTGGTCAGAGGAAGTCCTGACTACTGAATAAAGGCACAGAGAGATGCAACACTGGTGCCTTTGAAGATGGGAGAATGAGGCTAAGAGCCAGGGAAGGCAGGGCTTAAAAAAAAAAAAAAAACTTATTCAATGAGAAATTGATAAAATACAATTTATTGGTTTTTTCTTGTTAAAAAAGAATATATGACTTTTACAGAGATCTTTAAAAATACAGAATGGGCTTTCCTGGTGGCGCAGTGGTTGAGAGTCTGCCTGCTGATGCAGGGGACACGGGTTCGTGCCCCGGTCCGGGAGGATCCCACATGCCACAGAGCGGCTGGGCCCGTGAGCCATGGCTGCTGAGTCTGCACGTCTGGAGCCTATGCTCCACAACAGAAAAGGCCACAACAGTGAGAGGCCCGCGTACCGAAAAAAAAAAAAGAATATTTTTAAAGAATAAAATCAACTGTAATCTCCAAACTCAGATGATCACTACTGATATTCGGGTGTATTTCCTTTCAAAACCATCTAGGTTTATATTTATAGAGTTTGGATCTTGTTTTATTTAATTTCTAAATTTGAATTGTTAAGTAAAGTATCTAAAATTAAACATCTTTTTCTTTCAATAACAAAAAATATACTGAGATTTTATCACAGAGGAAATAACAGGTCTAATAATTCAAGCTAGTTTTGAAAATTTATTCATCTTGTTGGGCCAGAAATCAATATTTCAAATCCAAACAATATAGAATTCCAGTAAAAGAAGTCTTAAGGAAGAGGCAGCATGATGTAATGCTGTAGAAACCTTTGGTGAGCATCATACTTACCAGTGGAGCTTTCTGAAAATCACACGCCCAGGTCCCACCACTTGGAGATTCTGAATCATTAGGTCTAGGACAATGCCCAGCCTATACTGATGTAGTAAAAAGAATATAGGATTTGGATTCCCAGCTTCCCCTCTTCTTTGCTCAGTGAACTTAGGCAAGTCACAACCTCTTTGAGCCTCAATTTCCTTAACCGTAAAATAGGGATAGTAATGTCTACCACACAGGATTGATCTTATGAGGATCAAATGAGACTACAGATATGAAGGCACTTTGTAAACTGTAAGGCAGTATACAAAAATGTTAACATATTTAACAGTCAAAACTACCACCAGTGCCAAGAATTGTAACAAAGGAAGTTATCTGTTCTTGTGTGGTACTCATTGCTTGTAAAATCATATGCTAGCAGGTCTATAAAGTATTATAGCTTATACTAATGGATCAAGGAATCTTAAGTTTCCCTTCCTTAGAAGAGAGAAGAAAAACTCCAAGGCTGGACCTGAACTGCTGCTGCAAAGGATTATTGCCATTATGCAAGGAATTAAATGTTAGACAGACTATCACCTAATATGCTACTAAGTGATGATGACAACACAATCAATCCAAAGACAGTAAACTATGCTGAATGGATCCACTAAAAATTTATGCTAACTTCAACTGGACCTTCACTTTAGCTCAGCAAACAAGAATGTTACAGCCCCTAGTACCATGTCAAGTATATAGTAAATGCTCAGTAAAAATTAGTTTCCTTCTTTGTTGATTTTCTTAGGTCATTTCCCACCCAGATGTTCCAGCCCTTCTTCGTATTCTTCAAGTGCTTCATAACATACCACAACCTCCTACTGCACCTCTCCCAAAAATTACGTCACCTGCCACCTTGTTAAAAAAAACTCATGCGCTCCTCAACATCTAATTCTTCTTTGCAGTGTAAAATACCTAACTTATGTCCCTTTCCTAACCAGAGAAAATTCACAATCTTCTTAATTTTTCACAGCATAATTAGTTGTTCACCTTTTGTTTTACTGTGGAACTGGAACTTCATTCATATGAAAGCAATTATCCTAGTGTAATATATCTGCTTATACATCTGTATCTTCCACAAAACTTACCTTAAGCTCCTATAAGAGAGGAACCACACGTTAACATGATTATTTTTTTGGCCACACCACTCACGTGGCTTGCGGCAGGGGTCCCTAACCAGGCCACATACCAGGAGGTGAGCAGCGGGCCACTGAGCGAAGCTTCATCTGTATTTACAGCCACTCCCCATCGCTCACATTACCACCTGAGCTCCACCTCCTGTCAGATCAGCAGCGTCATTAGATTCTCATAGGAGTGTGAACCCTAGTGGGAACTGCATATGCGAGGGATCTAGGTTGTGCACTCCTTATGAGAATCCAATGCCTGATGATCTGAGGTGGAGCTGAGGCAGTGATGCTAGAGCTGGGGAGTGGCTACAAATACAGATTATCATTAGCAGAGAGGTTTGACTGCACAGAGACCATAATAAATCAATCGCTTGCAGACTCATATCAAAACCCTATCAGTGAGTGGCGAGTGACAATTAAGCTCCATCTGGTGCCAGGCTTTATAGTGGCAAATGAGTTGATGTACTTCAATTGTACAGTTGCATCTGGTGGCAGGCTTTAAGTCAGGATCCGACACTCATTTTAGAACCCGCGAGCCACAATTACTAAGCCCGCATGCCTAGAACCCGTGCTCCGCAACGAGAAGTCAGCGCAATGAGAAGCACGTGCACAGCAACAAAGAGTAGCCCCCATTCACCACAGCTAGAGAAAGCCTGCATGCAGCAATGAAGACCCAACACAGCCAAAAATAAATAAATAAATTTTTATAAAAGAAAGTTTAAAATTTTGGTGAACTCCAATTTAGCGATTTTTTCTTTGCTTGTGCTTGAGGTGTCATATCTAAGAAATCATTGCCCTTACCTAAGGTCACAAAGATTTATACCTATGTTTTATTCTAAGAGTTTTATATTTTCAACACTTACTTTTAGATATTTGACCATAAATATGGGGCTATATTTCTGGACTCTCAGTTCTCTTCAATTGATCTATATGTCTGTCTTCACGCCAGCAGCACACTATCTTGATACTATAGTTTTGCAGCAAGTTTTGAAATTAACAAATGTGAGTCCTCCGGGCTTCCCTGGTAGCGCAGTGGTTGAGAGTCCGCCTGCTGATGCAGGGGACACAGGTTCGTGCCCCAGTCCAGGAATCCCACATGCCGCAGAGCGGCTAGGCCCGTGAGCCATGGCTGCTGAGCCTGCACATCCAGAGCCTGTGCTCCGCAACGGGAGAGGCCACAACAGTGAGAGGCCCGCGTACCACAAAAAAAAAAAAAAAAAAAAAATGTGAGTCCTCCAACTTTGTTCTTTTTCAAGATCGTTTTGCCTGTTTTACGTCTCATGAGTGCTGATATGAATTTTAGGATAAGGGTATCAATATCTGCAAAAAACAAGGAAGCTGGAATTTTGATAGGGATTGAATACAATCTGTAGATAAATTTGCGGGAATATTGCCATATTAACAATATTAAGCCTTCCAATCCATGAGTATAGAATATTTTTCCATTTATTTTGATCTTCTTAACTTCTTTCAATAAAATTTTATGGCTTTCTTTCACTTCTTTTGTTAAATTTATTCATGAGTATAATCCCTAAATAAAATTCTCTATTCTCAAATGACATGATCTCATACAGAGAATATCCCTAGAAATCCACACAAAAAAACTAGAAGAACTAATAAAGAAGTTCAGCCAGGTTACAGGGTTCAATAAACAAAAATCAGTTGTATTTCTATTCACTAACAATGAGTAAACCAAAAATGAAATTAAGAAATCAATTCCACTTAAATTACAACAAAAAATTAGAAATAAATTTAACAAAACAACTGCAAGACTTATACACTAAGGACTACAAAACATTGTTGAAAGAAATTAAAGAAGGCCTAAATAAACAGACAGATATCCCATGTTCACAGATCAGAAGACTTAATAGTCTTAAGATGGCAATGCTCCACAAATTGAGCCAAAGATTCAATGTAATTCCCATCAAAATTCTAGATGGCTTTTTCTGCAGACACTGATATGCTGATGTTAAGATTCATCTAAAAATTTAAGGGACCCACAACAAGCAAAACCATTTTGAAAAACAAGAACAAAGTCACAAGGCTCACACTTACTATTTCAAAACTTACTACAAAGCTACCACAGTCGAGACTATGGTATTGGCATAAGGAGAGACATATAAATCAACAGAATAAAACTAACAGTCCAGAAAGAAATGCTTAAATTTAGGGTCAATTGATTTTTGAAAAGGCTGCAAAGACAATTCAATGAGGAAAGAACAGTCTCTTTTAAAAAATGGTGCTAGGACTGAATACCCAATACAAAAGAATGAAACTGAATACCTACCTCAAGTCATATGAAAAATTGACTCAAAGTAGATCAAAGGCTTAAATGTAAAGCTAAAAGCTATAAAATTCTTAGACTAAAATACAGGAGTAAATCTTCATGATCCTGGATTAGGCAATGGTTTCTCAGATATGACAACTAAAGCACAAGCAACAAATGAAAATAATAGACGTCAATTCTCCCCAAACTGATATATAGGCTGAACATAATTTCAATGAAAATTACAGCAAAAACTCTGTGTAAATGTGAACAAGATTATTCTAAAATTTATATGTAAAGAAAACGGAATTAGAATAGCTAAAATAATTCTGAAAAATAATAATAAAATGGAAAGAATGACTACACATTTTCAAGACTTTATAGCTATAGTAACCAAGACAGTGTGGTACTGAAAGAAGGATACACCCATAGATCAAAAGGAAAGAATAGAGATCGCAGAAAGAGATCCATCCACACAAGTATGGCCAACTGATAATTAACAAATGAGCAAAAGCAATTCAATGGTGGAGGGATAGTCTTTTCAACTACAGGTGCTGGAGCAATTGGATATCCATAAACAAAAAAGGAACCTCAACCTAAACCTCACACCTTACACAAAAAATAACTCAAAACCAATCACAGATTTAAACGTAAAAGGTAAAGCTATAAAACTTTTAGAAGAAAATATAGGGAAAAATCTTTCAGATCTAAGACTTGGTGAAGAGTTTTGAGACAGAATACCAAAAGCATAATCCATAATAGAAAAAAATTAACTGCACTTCATCAAAATTACTTTTGTTCTGCAATCCGATTAAAAGACTGATCAGACAAGCTACAGACTAAGTGACAATATTTACAAACACATATTGGACAAAGGACTCAAATCTAGAATACATAATTCTCAAAATTCACAGTAAAAAATCAAATAATCCAATGACAAAATGGCCAAGAGACATGAAGAGACATCTCACCTAAGAGTATATACAAATGGCGGGACTTCCCTGGTAGTACAGTAGTTAAGAATCCACCTGCCAATGGAGGGGACATGGGTTCGAGCCCTGGTCCGAGAAGATCCCACATGCGGCGGAGCAACCAAGCCCGTGCGCCACAATTACTGGGCCTGCACTCTAGAGCCCACGAGCCACAACTACTGAGCCACAACTACTGCCACAACTACTGAAACCCGTGTGCCTAGACCCTGTGCTCCCCAACAAGAAAAGCCACCACAATGAGAAGCCCACACACCACAACGAAGAGTAGTCTCCGCTCGCCGCAACTAGAGAAAGCCTGCATACAGCAACGAAGACCCAAAGCAGCCAAAAATAAACAAATAACTAAACTTTTTAAAAAACAGAATATACAAACGGCAAATAAGTACATAAAAAAAATTCAACATCATTAGCCATTAGTGAAAGGCAAACTGAAAAGGATGAGATATCACTACACATCTAATAGAACAGCTAAAATAAGTCACAATACCAAATGCTGGCATGGATGCAGAGAATGGGATCTCTAATATACTGCTGGTGGGAATTAAAATATCACAGCCACTCTAAAAAAACGTTTGAGAGTCTCTTTAAAAATAAATAGGTAGGGGCTTCCCTGGTGGCACAGTGGTTAAGAATCTGCCTACAATGCAAGGGACATGCGAGCTGTGGCCTGGGAAGATCCCACATGCAGCGGAGCAACTAAGCCCGTGCGCTACAACTACTGAGCCTGAGCTCTAGAGCCCTCAAGCCACAACTACTGAGCCCATGTGCCACAACTAATGAAGCCTGCGCGCCTAGAGCCCATGCTCCACAACGAGAAGCCACGACAATATGAAGCCCACTCAGCACAACTAAAGAAAGCCTGTGCACAGCAACAAAGTCCCAACACAGCCATAAATAAATAAATAAATAAATAAATAGGTAGAGGGGAGCTTCAAGATGGCAAAAGAGTAAGACGCGGAGATCACCTTCTTCCCCACAAATACCTCAGAAATACATCTGCAAGTGGAACAACTCCTACAGAACACCTACTGAACTCTGGCAGAAGACCTAAGACCTCCCAAAAGGCAAGAAACTCCCCACGTACCTGGGTAGGCCACAACAAAAAAGAAAAAAACAGAGACAAAACAATAGGGACGGGAGCCGCAACAGTGGGAGGGAGCTGTGAAGGAGGAAAGGTTTCCACACACTAGGAAGCCAAGTCGCAGGCAAAGACTGCACGTGGCGGAGGGGGGAAGCTTCGGAGCCATGGAGGAGAGCGCAGCAACAGGGCTGCAGAGGGCAAAGCGGAGAGATTCCCACACAGATGATCAGTGCCGACCAGCACTTACCAGCCCGAGACGCTTCTCTGTTCACCCGCCAGGACAGGCAGGGGCTGGGAGCTGAGGCTCCGGCTTCGGAGGACAGATCCCAGGGACAGGACTAGGATTGGCTGCGTGAACACAGCCAGAAGGGGGCTAGTGTGCCACAGCTAGCCGGGATGGAGTCCGGGAAAAAGTCTGGAGCTGCCGAAGACGCAAGAGACTTTTTCTTGCCTCTTGGTTTCCTGGTGCGTGAGGAGAGGGGATTAAGAGCGAGACGCTCAGGCTGCTTCTGCAGCCACCAAGAAGCCTGTATGCTAGCACAAGTCACTATCCACACCGCCCTTCCCAGGAGCATGTGCAGCCCGCCACTGTCAGGGTCCCGAGATGCACGGAAAACGTCCCCAGGAGAACACACAGCGCACCTCAGGCTGATGCTACGTCACGCCGACCTCTGCCGCCGCAGGCCTGCCCCGCATCCACACCCCTCCCTCCCCCTGGCCTAAGTAAGCCAGACCCCTGAATTAGCTGCTCCTTTAACCCCGTCCTGTCTAAGTAAGAACAGACTCCCTCAGGCAACCTACTACACACAGAGGCAGGGCCAAATCCAAAGCTGACCCGAGGAGCTGTGTGAACAAAGAAGAGAAAGGGAAATTTCTCCCAGCAGCCGCAGGAGCAACGGATTAAATGTTCACAACCAACTTGATATACCCTGCATCTGTGGAATACCTGGATAGACAACGAATCATCCCAAATTGAGGACGTGGACTTTGGGATCAACGATATATATTTTTTTCTCCCTTTTTCCCTTTTTGTCAGTGTGTATGTGTACGCTTCTGTGTGTGACTTTGTCTGTATAGCTTTGCTTTTACCATTTGTCCTACGGTTCTGTCTGTCCGTTTTGGGGGGTTTTTTTAGTATACTTTACAGTGTTTGTTATCATTGGTGAACTTCTTTTTTTGTTTGGATCTTCTTTTCTTTCTTTCTTCTTTTCAATTACTTTAAAAGAATTTTTAAATAACTATATTTTGTTTTTTAATGACATTTTTATTTTATTATATTTTATTTTATCTTTTTCTTTCTTTCCTTCTTTTTTCCTCCCTTTTATTCTGAGCCATATGGATAACAGGCTCTTGGTGATCCAGCCAGGGGTCAGGGCTGTGCCTCTGAGGTGAGACACCCAAGTTCCGGAGATTGGTCCACAAGAGACCTCCCAGCTCCACATAATATCAAACGGCGAAAATCTCCCAGAGATCTCCATCTCAACGCCAAGACCCAGCTCCACTCAACGAACAGCAAGCTACAGTGCTTGATGCCCTAGGTCAAACAACTAGAAAGACAGGAACACAACCCCACCCAGTAGCAGAGAGGCTGCCTAAAATCATAATAAGGTCACAGACACCCCAAAACACACCAGCAGATGTGGACCTGCCACAGAAAGACAATATCCAGTGTCATCCACCAGAACACAGGCACTACTCCCCTCCACCAGGAAGCCTACACAACCCACTGAACCAACCTTAGCCACTGGGGGCAGACAACAAAAAAAACGGGAACTACGAACCTGCAGCCTGCGAAACGGAGACCCCAAACAGACTAAGTTAAGCAAAATGAGAAGACAGAGAAACACACAGCAGATGAAGGAGCAAGGCAAAAACCCATCAGACCAAACAAAGGAAGAGGAAATAGGCAGTCGACCTGAAAAAGAATTCAGAATAGTGATAGTAAATATGATCCAAAATCTTGAAAACAGAATGGAGAAAATATAAGAAACCTTTAACAAGGACCTAGATGAACTAAACGGCAAACAAACAATCATGAACAACACTATAAATGAAATTTAAAATTCTCTGGAAGGAATCAATAGCAGAATAACTGAGGAAGAAGAAAACATAAGTGACCTGGAAAATAAAATCGTGGAAATAACTACTGCAGAGCAGAATAAAGAAAAAAGAATGAAAAGAATTGAGGAGAGTCTCAGAGAGCTCTGGGACAATATTAAACTTACCAACATTCGAATTACAGGGGTCCCAGAAGAAGAAGAGAAAAAGAAAGGGACTGAGAAAACATTTGAAGAGATTAGAGTTTAAAACTTCCCTAATATGGGAAAGGAAATAGTTAATCAACTCCAGGAGGCACACAGACTGCCATACAGGAAAAATCCAGGGAGAAACACACCAAGACACGTATGAATCAAACTATCAAAAATTAAATACAAAGAAAAAATATTAAAAGCAGCAAGGGAAAAAGAACAAATAACACACAAGGGAATCCCCATAAGGTTATTAACAGCTGATCTTTCAGCAGAAACTCTGCAATCCAGAAGGGAGGGGTAGGACATATTTAAAGTGATGAAAGGGGAAAACCTACAACCCAAGATTACTCTACCCAGCAAGGATCTCATTCAGATTTGATGAAGAAACTAAAACCTTTAGAGACAAGCAGAAGCAAAGAGAATTCAGCACCACCAAACCAGCTATACAACAAATGCTAAAGGAACATCTCTAGGCAGGAAACACAAGAGAAGGAAAAGACCTACAATAACAAACCCAAAACAATTAAGAAAATGGTAACAGGAACATACTTATCGATAATTACCTTAAATGTAAATGGATTAAATGCTCCAACCAAAAGACACAGACTTGCTGAATAGATACAAAAACAACACCAATATATATGCTGTCTACAAGAGACCCACTTCAGACCTAGGGACACATAAAGACTGAAAGTGAGGGGATGGAAAAAGATATTCCATGCAAATGGAAACCAAAAGAAAGTTGGAGTAGCAATTCTCATATCAGACAAAACAGACTTTAAAACAAAGCTATTACAAGAGACAAAGAAGGACACTACATAATGATCAAGGGAACAATCCAAGAAGAAGATATAACAATTGTAAATATTTATGCACCCAACACAGGAGCACCTTGATACATAAGGCAAATACTAACAGCCATAAAACAGGAAATCAACAGTAACACCATCATAGTAGCAGACATTAACACCCCACTTTCACCAATGGACAGATCATCCAAAATGAAAATAAATAAGGAAACACAAGCTTTAAATGATACATTAAACAAGATGGACTCAATTGATATTTATAGGACATTCCATCGGAAAACAACAGAATACACTTTCTTCTCAAGTGCTCATGGAACATTCTCCAGGATAGATCATATCCTGGGTCACAAATGAAGCCTTGGTAAATTTAAGAAAATTGAAATCGTATCAAGTATCTTTTCTGACCACAACACTATGAGACTAGATATCAATTAGAGGAAAAAATCTGTAAAAAATACAAACACATGGAGGCTAAACAATATACTCCTTAATAACCAAGGGATCACTGAGGAAATCAAGAAATACCTAGAAGCAAATGACAATGAAAACACAATGACACAAAACCTATGGGATGCAACAAAAGCAGTTCTAAGAGAGAAGTTTATAGCAATACAATCCTACCTTAAGAAACAAGAAACATCTCAAACAACCTAACCTTACACCTAAAGCAATTAGAGAAAGGAGAACAAAAACACCCCAAAGTTAGCAGAAGGAAAGAAATCATAAAGATCACATCAGAAATAAATGAAAAAGAAATGAAGTAAACGATAGCAGAGATCAATAAAACTAAAAGCTGGTTCTTCGAGAAGATAAACAAAATTGATAAACCATTAGCCAGACTCATCAAGAAAAAAAGGAAGAAGACTCAAATCAATAGAATTAGAAATGAAAAAAAAAATAGAATTAGAAATGAAAAAGGAGAAGTAACAACTGACCCTGCAGAAATACAAAGGATCATGAGAGATTACCACAAGCAACTATATGCCAATAAAATGGACAACCTGCAAGAAATGGACAAATTCTTAGAAATACACAACCTTGAGTGACTGAACCAGGAAGAAATAGAAAATATGAACAGACCAATCACAAGCACTGAAATTTAAACTGTGATTAAAAATCTTCCAACAAACAAAAGCCCAGGACCAGATGGCTTCACAGACGAATTCTATCAAACATTTACAGAAAAGCTAACACCTAACTTTCTCAAACTCCTCCAAAATACAGCAGAGGGAGGAACACACCCAAACTCATTCTACGAGGCCACCATCAATCACCCTGATACCAAAACCAGACAACGATGTCACAAAAAAAGAAAACTACAGGCCAATATCACTGATGAACATATATGCAAAAATATTCAATAAAATACAAGCAAACGGAATCCAACAGCACGTTTGAAGGATCATAATCAACTGGGTTTTATCCCAGGTATGTAAGGATTCTTCAGTATACGCAAATCAATGTGATACACCATATTAACAAACTGAACTATAAAAACCATAAAACTGGAAAAGTGGACAGCTACATGTAAAAGAATGAAAGTAGAACACTCCCTAACACCATACACAAAAATACACTCAAAATGGATTAAAGACCTAAATGTAAGGCCAGACACTATCAAACTCTTAGAGGAAAAAATAGGCAGAACACTCTATGACATAAATCACAGCAAGATCCTTTTTGACCCACCTCCTAGAGAAATGGAAATAAAAACAAAAATAAACAAATGGGACCTAATGAAACTTAAAAGCTTTTGCACAGCAAAGGAAACCATAAACAAGACCAAAAGACAACCCTCAGAATGGGAGAAAATATGTGCAAATGAAGCAACTGACAAAGGATTAATCTCCAAAATTTACAAGCAGCTCATGCAGCTCAATATCAAAAAAACAAACAACCCAATCCAAACATGGGCAGAAGACCTAAACAGACATTTCTCCAAAGATGATATACAGATTGAAAACAAACATATGAAAGAATGCTCAACATCATTAATCATTAGAGAAATGCAACTCAAAACTACAATGCAATATCATCTCACACTGGTCAGAATGGCCATCATCAAAATATCTACAAACAATAAAGGCTGCAGAGGGTGTGGAGAAAAGGGAACCCTCTTGCACTGTTGGTGGGAATGTAAGTTGTTGATACAGCCACTATGGAGAACAGTATGGATGTTCCTTAAAAAACTAAAAATGGAAATACCATACGACCCAGCAATCCCACTACTGGGCATATACCCTGAGTAAGAAAACTATAATTCAAAAAGAGGCATGTACCACAATGTTCACTGAAGCTCTAATTACAAGACTCAGGACATGGAAGCAACCTAAGTGTCCATCAACAGATGAATGGATAAAGAAGATGTGGCACATATATACAATGGACTATTACTCAGCCATAAAAAGAAACGAAATTGAGTTATTTGTAGTGAGGATGGACCTAGAATCTGTCATACAGAGTGAAGTAAGTCAGAAAGAGAAAAACAAATACCGTATGCTAACACATATATATGGAATCAAAAAAAAATGTTCATGAAGAACCTAGGGGCAAGATCGAATAAACACGAAGACCTACTAGAGAATGGACTTGAGGACACGGGGAGGAGGAAGGGTAAGCTGGGACAAAGTGAGAGAGTGGTAGTGTATATATGGACATATATACACTACCAAATGTAAAATAGATAGCTAGTGGGAAGCAGTCGCATAGCACAGGGAGATCAGCTCGGCGCTTTGTGACCAGCTAAAGGGTGGGATAGGGAGAGTGGGAGGGAGGGAGACACAAGGGGAAAGAGATATGGCGATATATGTATATGTATAACTGTTTCATTTTGTTATAAAGCAGAAACTAACACACCATTGTAAAGCAATTATACTCCAATAAAAATGTTTAAAAAATTTAAAAGAAAAAGAAAGAGAAAAAGATACTACTATGTATAAAATAAGCTACAAGGATGTACTGTGTAACACAGGAATATAGCCAATATTTTATAATAACTGTAACTGGAGTATAACCTTAAAAATTGTCAATCATATTGTACACATGTAACATAATATTGTACATCAAGTATATGTCAATAAAAAATTATATAAAGCACTCAGGTTTTTTTCTCACGTGAACTGCTATCAAGCCAAATGTACCAGTGACACAGTGTATTACACAGGGAGTTGGTTTCTTAAATATTGAAATCTTATAGACTTGAGAAGTTTAAGTAACAGCCCAAGGTCATACAGCATGTTCGTGTAATAGCTGAGATATAAGACCAAGACCTGCTGGACTTCATATCAGTTTTTTATAGTAGTTGCATTAAAGTAGCCCACAAAGGATATTAACATTACAAGGCAAGACAAAATTACCACAAGGGGTTCTCTTTTTAAATAGTCAACCTACGTTGTAGGGTAGGGAGCGTTAGACTAAAAGTCAGAAAATCTTGGTTCTGGTCTTAGATCTTCAACTAACTCACACCTTCTCTCTGAACCTCAGTTTCATCATTTAAAAAATAAGAAGGAATTAAACAAAACCTAAATAAATGGGTAGATATCTCATATTCATGGATCAGAATACTTAACATTATTAAGATAGCAATACTCCTCAAACTGATCCAGATTGAACGCTATTCCTAACAGGATCCCAGCTGATTTGTTGCAATTATTGACAGGCATATCCTAAAATTCATATGGGAATGCAAGAGACCCAGAAGAGCTGAATAACCTTGAAAAATAACAAAGCTAGAAACTCACACTTCCTGATTTCAAAACTGACTACATAGCTACTGTAATCAAGACAGTGTGGCACTGGTAAAAGGACAAACATATAGATCAACGGAAGAGAATCAAGAGTCCAGAAATAAACCCTCACATTTAGGATCAATTAATGTTTTTTTTAAACACAAAGTCTTTTATTGAGAAGCTGCACAAATTAACTCCAAATTACTGCCACAGAGAAGAGGAGGCTTCAAGGCACAAAACTTGTTGCTGCACTCCATCTTACTTTATTGTAGTGTCTTCACTCAAGTACTAGAAGCTAAAAGCCATCCCTTTTACAGTATCACATCTTTTCATCTCTGCTCTTGCCCCCTGTAGTTTCATTAAAAGACAATGAACGTTTTAAGGTAGTCAAATGGAAAATATAAAATTGCACCATTTTAACAAAGCTTAAAGTATTTTCATTCTAAAGCATGAGAAGAATTCAAAATAACACACTTGGTATTTTATTACACTCCATTCCCTGTGTCATTTCCTCATCAAAAGGCTCTTGGTTGGAACAGCCTTTGGAATCGGAAAGGCGGTGCAATCCCAGACTGATAAATAGAGGTAAAATTTTTAAAAACAGTGGCCAAATTAGATCAATTTGATTTGTTCTCTAGATCATTAAACTTGATTTTTAGTTTCAAAGATAACATTATTGTAACTCTCTATTCCTCCTATGTTTAGTTGACACAGATCTAAAAATTATAGCCTTTTTTGGGGCTTTTTCTTTTTAACTTCTTTATTGGAGCATAATTGCTTTACAATGGTGTGTTACTTTCTGCTTTATAACAAAATGATTCAGCTATACATATATATTCCCATATCTCGTCCCTCTTGCGCTTCCCTCCCACCCTCCCTATCCCACCCCTCTAGGTGATCACAAAGCACCGAGCTGATCTCCCTGTGCCATGTAGCTGCTTCTCACTAGCTATCTATTTTACATTTTGTACTGTATATATGTCCGTGCCACTCTCTCACTTCCTCCCAGCTTACCGTTTCCCCTCCCTGTGTCCTAAGTCCATTCCCTATGTCTGCATCTTTATTCTTGCCCTGGCCCTAGGTTCTTCAGTCCTCTTTTTTTTTTTTAGATTCCATATATATGTGTAAGCATACAGTATTTGTTTTTCTCTTTCTGACTTACTTCACTCTGTATGACACACTCTACGTCCATCCACCTCACTACAAATAACTCAGTTTTCTTTCTTTTTATGGCTAAATAATATTCCACTGTATATATCTGGCTGAATAATATTCCACTGTATATATCTGCCACATCTTCTTTATCCATTCATCTGTTGACTGACACTTAGGTTGCTTCAATGTCCTGGCTATTGTAAATAGAGCTGCAATGAACACTGTGGTACATGACATTTTCTGAATTATGATTTTCTCAGGGTATATGCCCAGTAGTGGGATTGCACGGTTGTAGTTTTAAGGAACCTCCATACTGTCCTCCATAGTGGCTGTTATCAATTTACATTCCCACCAACAGTGCAAGAGGGTTCCCTTTTCTCCACACCCTGTCCAGCATCTACTGTCTCTAGATTTTTTGATGCTGGTATTCTGAGTGGTGTGAGGCGATACCTCAGTGTAGGTTTGATTTGCATTTCTCTAATGATTAGTGATGTTCAGCATCCTTTCATGTGTCTGATGGAAATCTGTATATCTTCTTTGCAAAAATGTCTATTTACGTCTTCTGCTCATTTTTGGATTGGGTTGTTTGTTTTTTTGATATTGAGCTGCATGAGCTGCTTGTAAATTTTGGAGATTAATCCTTTCTCAGTTGCTTTGCTTGCAAATATTTTCTCCCATTCTGAGAGTTGTCTTTTGGTCTTGTTTATGGTTTCCTTTGCTGTGCAAAAGCTTTTAACTTTCATTAGGTACCCTTTGTTTATTTTTGTTTTTATTTCCATTTCTCAAGGAGGTGGGCCAAAAAGGATCTTGCTGTGATTTATGTCAGAGTGTTCTGCCTATGTTTTCCTCTAAGAGTTTGATAGTGCCTGGCCTTACATTTAGGTCTTTGATCCATTTTGAGCTGATTTTTGTGCGTGGTGTTGGGGAGTATTCTAATTTCATTCCTTTATATGTAGCTGTCCAGTTTTTCGAGCACCACATATTGAAGAGGCTGTCTTTTCTCCATTGTATATTCTTGCCTCCTTTATCAAAAATAAGGTGACCATATGTGCGTGGGTTTATCTCTGGGCTTTCTATCCTGTTCCATTGATCTATATTTCTGCTTGTGTGCCAGTACCATACTGTCTTGATTACTGTAGCTTTGTACTATAGTCTGAAGACCGGGAGCCTGATTCCTACAACTCTGTTTTTCTTTCTTAAGACTGCTTTGGCTAATCGGAGTCTTTTGTGTTTCCCTACAAATTGTGAAATTTTTTGTTCCAGTCCTGTGATAAATACCATTGGGAAGTTAAGAGGGATTGCATTGAATCTGTAGATTGCTTAGGGTAGTACAGTCATTTTCACAATGCTGATTCTTCCAATCCAAGAACGTAATATAGCTCTCCATCTGGTTGTATCATCTTTAATTTTTTTCATTAGTGTCTTAACAGTTTTCTACATACATGTCTTTTGTCTCCTTAGGTAGGTTTACTCTTAGCTATTTTATTCTATTTGTTGCAGTGGTAAATGAGGGTGTTTCCTTAATCTCTATTTCAGATTTTTCTTCCTCAGTGTATAGGAATGCAAGAGATTTCTGTACATTAATTTTGTATCCTGCTACTTTACCAAATTCACTGATTAGCTCTAGTAGTTTTCTGGAAGCATCTTTTGGATTCTCTTTGCATAGTATCATGTCATCTGCAAACAGTGACAGCTTGACTTCTTCTCTTCCGATTTGGATTCATTTTCATTCTTTTTCTTCTCTGAGTGCTGTGGCTAAGACTTCCAAAACTATTTTGAGTTACAGTGGCGAGAGTGGACAACCTTGTCTTCTTCCTGATCTTCGTGGAAATCGTTTCAGTTTTTCACCACTGAGAACGACGTTGGCTGCCGGTTTGTCATATATGGCCTTTATTACGTTGAGGTAAGTTCCCACTATGCCTACTTTCTGGAGGGTTTTTATCATAAATGTGTGCTGAATTTTGTCAAAAGCTTTTTCTGCATCTATTGAGATGATCATATGGATTTTCTCCTTCCATTTGTTAATATGGTTTATCATATTGATTGATTTGCATATACTGAAGAATCCTTGCATTCCTGGGATAAACCCCACATGATCATGGTGTATGATCCTTTTAATGTGCTGTTGGATTCTGTTTGCTAGTATTTTGTTAACGATTTTTGCATCTATGTTCATCAGTGATATTGGCCTGTAGTTTTCTTTCTTTGTGATGTCTTTGTCTGGTTTTGGTATCAGGGTGATGGCGGACTCATAGAATGAGTTTGGGAGTGTCGTTCCCTATGCTATATTTTGGAAGAGTTTGAGAAGGATAGGTGTTTGCCCTTCTCTAAGTTTTTGATAGAATTCGCCTGTCAGGCCATCTCGTCCTGGGCTTTTGTTTGTTTGAAGATTTTTAATCAGTCTCGATTACAGTGCTTGTGATTGCTCTGTTTACGTTTTCTATTTCTTCCTCGTTCAGTCTCAGAAGGTTGTGCTTTTCTAAGAATTTGTCCCTTTCTTGCAGGTTGTCTATTTTACTGGCATATAGTTGCTTGTACTAATCTCTCATGATCCGTTGTACTTCTGGAGTGTCAGTTGTTACTTCTCCTTTTTCATTTCTAATTTTATTGAGTCTTCTCCCTTTTTTTCTTGAAGCGTCTGGCTAATGGTTTATCTATTTTGTTTATCTTCTCAAAGAACCAGCTTTTAGTTTCATTGATCTTTGCTGTTTCCTTCATTTCTTTTTCATTTATTTCTGATCTAATCTTTATGATTTCTTTCCATCTGTTACATTTGGGTGTTTTTTCTTCTTCTTTCTCTAACTGATTTACGTGAAAGGTTAGGTTGTTTGAGATGTTTCTTGTTTCTTAAGGTAGGATTGTATTGCAATAAACTTCCCTCTTAGAACTGCTTTTGCTGCATGCCATACGTTTTGGGCCATCCTGTTTTCATTGTCATTTGTTTCTAGGTATTTCTTGATTTCCACAGTGATCCCTTGGTTATTAAATAGTGTATTGTTTAGCCTCCATGTGTCTGTATTTTTTACAGATTTTTCCTTGTAACTGATACCTACTCTCATAGCACTGTGGTCGGAAAAGATACTTGATACAAGTTCAATTTTCTTAAATTTACCAAGGCTTGATTTCTGACCCAAGATACGATCTATCCTGGAGAATGTTCCATGAGTACTGGAGAAGAAACTGTATTCTGTTGTTTTTGGTTGGAATTTCCTATAAACATCAAATAAGTCGATCTTGTTTAATATATTTAAAGCTTGTGTTTCCTTATTTATTTTCATTTTCGATAATCTGTCCATTGGTGAAAGTGGGGTGTCAAAGTCCCCTACTAAGAGTGTGTTACTGTCGATTTCCCATTATATGGCTGTTAGCATATCCCTTATGTATTGAGATGCTCCTATTTTGGGTGCATACATATTTACAATTGTTATATCTTCTTCTTGGATTGATCCCTTGATCATTACACGGTGTCCTTCTTTGTTTCTTGTAATACTCTTTAAGTTTTCTTTTGTCTGATATGAGAATTGCTACTCCAGCTTTCCTCTGATTTCCCTTTGTATGGAATATCTTTTTCCATCCCCTCACTTTCTGTCTGTATGTGTCCCTAGGTCTGAAGTGACCCAGCATATATACGGGTCTTGCTTTTGTATCCATTCAGCCAGTCTATGTCTTTTGGTTGGAGCATTTAATCCATTTACATTTAAGGTAGTTATCAATATGTATGTTCCTATTTTCATTTTTAGTTGTCTTGGGTGTGTTACTGTAGGTCTTTTCCTTCTCTTGTATTTCCTACCTAAAGAATTTCCTTTAGCATATGTTATAAAGCTGTCTTAATGGTGCTGAATTCTCTTAGCTTTTGCTTGTCTGTAAAGGTTTTAATTTCTCCATCAAATCGGAATGCGATCCTTGCTGGCTAGAGTAATCTTGGCTGTAGGTCTTTCCCTTTCATCACTTTAAATATGTCCTGCCACTCCCTTCTGGCTTGCAGAGTTTCTGCTGAAACATCAGCTGTTAACCTTATGGGGATTCCCTTCCATGTTATTTGTTGTTTTTCCCTTGCTGCTTTTAATATTTTTTCTTTGCATTTAATTTTTGATAGTTTGATTAACATGTGCCTTGGCATGTTTCTCCTTGGATTTATTGTATATGGGATCCTCTGTGCTTCGTGGACTTGATTAACTATTTCCTTTCCCATATTAGGGAAGTTTTCAACTATAATCTCTTCGAATATTTTGTCAGTCCCTTTCTTTTTCTCTTCTTCTTCCGGGATACCTATTATTTGAATGTTGGTGCGTTTAATGTTGTCCCAGAGGTCTCTGAGACTCTCCTCAATTCTTTTCATTCTTTTTTCTTTATTCTGCTCTGCTGTAGTTATTTCCACTATTTTACCTTCCAGGTCACTTATCCATTCTTCTGCCTCAGTTATTCTCCTATTGATCCCTTCTAGAGAATTTTGAATTTCATTTATTGTGTTATTCATCATTGTTTACTCTTAGTTCTTCTAGGTCCTTGTTAAAGGTTTCTTATATCTTCTCCATTCTATTTCCAAGATTTTGGATCATCTTTACTGTTACTATTCTGAATTCTTCTTCAGGTAGACTGCCTATTTCCTCTTCACTTGTTTGGTCTCATGGGTTTTTGCCTTGCTCCTTCATCTGCTGTGTGTTTCTCTGTCTTCTCATTTTGCTTAACTTACTCTGTTTGGGGTCTCCTTTTCGCAAGCTGCAGGTTCATAGTTCCCATTGTTTTTGTTGTCTGCCCCCAGTGGCTAAGGTTGGTTCAGTCGGTTCTGTAGGCTTCCTGGTGGAGCAGCCTGGTGTCTGTGTTCTGGTGGATGAGGCTGGATCTTGTCTTTCTGCTGGCCAGGACCGTGACCAGTGGTGTGTTTTCGGGTGTCTGTGACCTTATTATGATTTTAGGCAGCCTCTCTGCTAATGGGTGGGGTTGTGTTCCTGTCTTGCTAGTTGTTTGGCATAGGGTGTCCAGCACTGTAGCTTGCTGTTCATTGAGTGGAGCTGGGTCTTATCGTCAAGATGGAGATATCCAGGAGAGCTATCGCTGTTTGATATTGCGTGGAGCCGGGAGGTCTCTGGTGGACCAATGTCCTGAACTTGGCTCTCCCACCTCAGAGGCACAGGCATGACACCCTGCCATAACACCAAGACCCTGTCAGCTACACGGCTCAGAAGCAAAGCAAGAAAAAAAGAAAGAAGAGAGCAACCAAACCAAAAAAATATCCACCAATGATAACAAGCACTAAAATCTCTACTAAAAAAAAAAAAAAGGACAAACAGAACCCTAGAACAAACGGTAAAAGCAAAGGTATATAGAAAAATATCACACAAAGAAGTGTACACATACACACTCACCAAAAGAGAAAAAGGAAAAAAGTATCTACCTATCTATCTATCTATCTATATATATATATAAGGAAAAGGAAGAGAACAACCAAATCAATAAACAAATCTACCAATGATAATAAACTCTAAATAGTAAACTAAGATAAACATAAAACCAGATACAAATTAGATGCAGAAAGCAAACCACAAGTCTACAGTTGCTCCCAAAGTCCACCGCCTCAATTTTGGGATGATTCGTTGTCTATTCAGGTATTCCACAGATGCAGGGTACATTAAGTGGACTGTGGAGATTTAATCCGCTGCTCCTGAGGCTGCTGGGAGAAATTTCCCTTTCTCTTCTTTGTTCACACAGCTCCCGGGGTTCAGCTTTGGATTTGGACCCGCCTCTGCGTGTAGGTCACCTGAGCGTGTCTGTTCTGCACTGAGACAGGACGGGGTTAAAGTAGCAGCTGATTAGGGGGCTCTGGCTCACTCAGGCCGGGGGGAGGGAGGGTTATGGAATGTGGGGCAAGCCTGCGGCAGCAGAGACCACCAACATGACGTTGCAACAGCCTGGGGCGTGCCGTGTCTTCTCCCAGGGAAGTTGTCCCTGGATCACAGGACCCAGGCAGTGGCAGGCTGCACGGGCTCCTGGAAATGGAGGTGTGGATAGTGACCTGTGCTTGCACACTGGCTTCTTGGTGGCTGCAGCAGCAGCCTTAGCGTTTCATGCCCGTCTCTGGTGCCCGCGCTGATAGCCGCAGCTCACACCCGTCTCTCGAGCTTGTTTAGGTGGTGCTCTGAATCCCCTCTCCTCGTGCACCCCAAAACAGTGGTCTCCTTCCTCTTAGGCAGTTCCAGACTTTTTCCTCCTGGCTAGCTGTGGCACACTAGCCCCCTTCAGGCTGTGTTCACACAGCCAACGCCGGTCCTCTCCCTGGGATCTGTCTTCCAAAGCCGGAGCCTCAGCTCCCAGCCCCCGCCCGTCCCAGCAGGTGAACAGACAAGCCTCTCAGGCTGGTGAGTGCTGGTCCGCACCAATCCTCTGTGTGGGAATCTCTCTGCTTTGCCCTCTGCACCTCTGTTGCTGCGCTGTCCTCCACGGCCCCAAACCTTCCCCCGACCACCTGCTGTCTCCACCAGGGAAGGGGCTTCCCAGTGTGTGGAAACTTTTCCTCCTTCACAGCTCATTCCCAGAGGTCCAGGTCCCATCCTTATTCTTTTGTCTCTGTTTTTTCTTTATTCTTCTGCCCTACCCAGGTACGTGGGGAGTTTCTTGCCTTTTGGGAAGTCTGAGGTCTTCTTCAGCATTCAGTAGGTGTTCTGTAGGAGTTGTTCCACATGTAGATGTATTTCTGATGTATGTGTGGGGAGGAAGGTGATCTCCACGTCTTACTCCTCTGCCATCCTGAAGTTCTCCTCTAGTAGTCTTCTTATTTAAGTATTATTTACTCAATGTGTTATTGGTTTTAGGGCATTCTATCTGAGCTTCAGGCTCCTCATTTGTAAAATCGGGATAACACCACCTCACAAACTCTCCACGCCACAAAGTCAAATAAGAGTTCCAGAGCCTCGCCAGAATCAATTTTTGACAAGAGTGCTAAGACCATTCAATGGGGAAAGGATAGTCTTTTCAATAAATGGTGCTGGGACAACTGGATAGCTATATGCAAAAGAATGCAGCTGGACTCCCACCTCATGCCATACTCAAAAATTAACTTGAAATGGATCAAAGACCTAAATGTAAGTGCTAAATCTATAAAACTCAAAGATATGCAGAAATTGGAGCCCTCAGAGACTAGTGGCAGTGTAAAATGGTACAGCCACAGTGGAAAACAGTCTGGCAGTTTCACAAAAGGTTAAACATAGAGTAATAATGTTATTCAGCAATTCTACTCCAAGGTATATATCCAAGAGAAATGTAAAAATGTACACACAAAAATATGTACATGAATGTTCACAGTAGAGTTATTCATAATAGCCCCAAACTGGAAACAATCCAAATGTTCATCAATAGATGAATGGATAAACAAAATCTGGTATATCCATACAGTATATTATTTAGTAATAAAAATACTGATACATGCTACAACATAGATGAACCTTGAAAACATGCTAAGTAAAACAAGCTAATCACAAAAGATCAAATACTGTATGATTTCATTTATATGAAATGCCCAGAACAGGTAAATCTATAAAGACAGAAAGTATATTAGTGGTTGCTAGTGCTGGGGTCAGGAGGAATAGGGAGTGACTGCTAATGGATAGGGGGTTTCTTTTGGGGTAATGAAAATGTTTTAAACTTAAGACTGTGGTGAAGGTTGTACAATTCTATGAATATACTAAAACCATTGAATTGTACATTTAAAATGTGTTAATTTTATAGTATACAAATTATAAATATCTCAATGAAGATGTTAAGAAATAAAACTAAGATTACGCTAGATGATTCTTAAGGTCTCTTTCATTTCTAGAATTACGTAATTTCAGAGAGTAAACTCATCACAGCTTACATTTTTTCAACTGAAAATGCACACCTAACTGCATGGTGACAAAAGAAGAAAACCCACAAGCCAAACTGAGGTAAAGTACAACTCTGAACACTGACACCAGCAGACTTTTAGAAAACATCAGCGAACAACCCAGAATAATTGCAAATGTGAAGGCTCTTTTTGGGCAAATATTTTAGGTAGACTGTGAATGTAAGATATCCACAGAGACAGGTATTTCAAGTAGAAGCCACTGCCACAAATAAATGATAGGTATTACATGCAGTGGTTGAAAATGATGATTAGTTATATAAGTCTTTTCAATCTCACCCACCCCGATAGGTACCAATCACCATTAGTAATGTCACCTTCAGATATAAAACAGAGATTAAAAAGGCCAAATATAATATCCTATAAAAGACCAATGACACCTGACTTTCTTCTAATAGGTTATATGTCATCACTTTTGCATTTACGTATATAAAATGCCCCACTGTGAGGCCCTACTGACTATGATACCTACTGACTCTGCCTGGTAAGAAAGCACTCTGAAAAGGTCACTCTCCGTAGCAGTCTTCTGCATAGTCACATGGACCTCAGTGGAGCAACTCTGCATTAATTTGACATATAACTTCTCCAGACCCTGGAAAATAAACCACAATACAATGTAATGATGAGAATAACCACAATTGTTACTAATAACTGCCACAGCTAAAAATCAATGGTAACTTACAGCCATGGCAGCTTGAAAAAATTCATCAGCGATCACAGCATTTCCACCATCCACCCATCCTTTTCCTGTTTTCATATTCAGCTGGAAGAAAGAAGTTAGAAAATAATTTTTAAAAACTCACACCTCTTCAAAACTGACTGAGGATTATATTGGAGAAAATATTTAATCCTCTGTTCATATTCAGTAGTGTAATCCACAGAAAACAAAAAACTAACAGCATTTATTAGACTTCTGTGCTCTGCTCAGAACTCCATAATTAAAGAGAAACGGTCTTAAGAAAAGCAATAATAAAAAATTAATATACTTGAAAACACATCTTCTAAGAAAATACTGAAAGAAAACATTGAGATAATTTAGACAGGAAGAGAAAGTTCTAAAACTTAATGCCTGGGGCTTCCCTGGTGGCGCGGGGCTTGAGAATCTGCCTGCTAATGCAGGGGACACGGGTTCGAGCCCTGGTCTGGGAGCATCCCACATGCCACGGAGCAACTAGGCCTGTGAGCCACAACTACTGAGCCTGCGCGTCTGGAGCCTGTGCTCCACAACAAGAGAGGCCGCGATAGCGAGAGGCCCACGCACCACCATGAAGAGTGGCCCCCGCTTGCCACAACTAGAGAAAGCCCACGCACAGAAACGAAGACACAACACAGCAAAAATAAATTAATAAACTCCTACCACCATCTTAAAAAGAAAAACTTAATGCCTCACATACTTGAAGAAAGTTATATGATAAGCACTAGACTGTAAGTCAACATACCTCGGTTCTAGTTTTTAACTACGTCTCTAATAAAATTTTTCTTAATCCAGCAAACGTTTATTATGTATCCTTTACATGCCAGGCACCCTGAAGAAGCTCACAGTATTATAACTGACAGACACCTAAATAAATAGTTAAGTAATATGCACAAATACTGTGGAAGCAAACAAGGACTGAATCAAGATAGAGGATTGAGCACACACTACAGCCACCCCTTCTATTATAAATCCCTAGAAATGATGTGTATATAGTACATACTATGATATATATATATAATATATACTATAAATTTTATATACTATGAACCCCTAGAAAGGATATATATATATATTTATATGATATAGTGTATATATATATATCCTTTCTAGGGATTTATATATATTTTCTAGAAATAAAAGAAAAATATACATATTTTTCTTATTAATAATAGTCCTGAAAAATAAGGGGCATTTTCAGTTGATATGAAATTATGAAGAACCTCTGAAAAACAGCAAATGGAATGAGGCAAAATCCCATATCCTAAAATGCACGAAAATGCAAAATGTGGAAACATTCTGGATATGAACAGGAGGAGTATCAGGCAGTAGGCTTCATCCCCAACAGATATATTCTCCCCTCCTCCCCAGAAAGGAACAGTAAGTACAATCACTTAGGCTAGAGAAAAACAGAGTTCCAGGTGGCTGACAACACAGGTCAATGCAAAACCTCTGGTCTTAATTCTCCATCAGTCACTGGATTCAGTTACAGTAAATAGTGTGACACAGAAGACTATCAAGGAATCTCAAATTAAATATAAGCAAGAATCACCAAATGTTTGAGGGTAACCAATAATATGAAAGGACATCACACTCAACAAACAGAATACCTAAGGAAATAGAATTAAGACAGCAAGTAGATGGAAACATAAAAAGAGAAATACCATTATTATCCACAGAATTAAACAGTAGTCATAATCGATAAAATGCTCCTTTTAGGTTCCATTCTTTGAAATCAATAAAGCCAAAAATGCAAATGTGAGAGGTAACAGAAGTTGGAAGGGTAATGGTGGGGAAAGGGAGAGAGAATGATAAAGGTACTAATATCTTCACAGAGTTGAAAGTAAAGATATACTCTCCAAAACTGATGGAGAAATAAAAACTTAAATATATTAAAATAAATAAATTTCAATTAAAATAATAATAAATAAAATAAATTAAAAACAGTATCATTAACAAAAACTGAAAGGAGTAGGGGAGGTAATATATGATGAGATAAATCTTCATCTATCATAACAGAAAGAAACAGATCATATACGGAGCTGATAAATCAAGATTTAATTATTGTAGGCTGAATTGTGTTGACCCCTCCCACCAAAAAATTCATAAGTTGAAGTCCCAGCTCCCAGTACCTCAGAATGTGACTGTATTTAAAGATAGGGCCTTTAACAAAATGATGACGTTAAAATGACACCATTAGGTGTGCCCCAATCCAATCTGACTGGTGTCCTTTTAAGAAGAAATTTGGACACACAAAGGGACACCAGGTGTGTGCCCACACAGAGGAAATGCCATATGAGGACACAGAGAAAAGGCAGCCATCTGCAAGCCAAGGAGAGAGGCCTCAGGAGAAAACAAACCTTCCAACACCTTGATCCTGGACTTGCTTTTGGATCATGATCTTGGACACAATTGTGGGAAAATAAATTTCTACTGTTTAGACCACCCACTGTATAGTATTTTGTTATGGCACCCGTAGCAAACTAATACAGTGATACAACCATATGATTAAGATATATGAAAGTAAACGTGAGAAGTAAAAACAAAAATGGTTACAAGCAATAGCCTTAAAATAGGAAAAGATATATGCACAAGGCAATTCACTGCAACATCCAAATGTCCATCAAAGAGGGCTGCTTGAATATGACAAGTTACATGCACCAACTGAATGCTATGTAGCTAAAAAAAAAACGAAAACGCATATCTCTATATACTGCTATGGAGTGATCTGTCAGATATAATGTTAAATTGGGTAAAAAAAAAAGGTGGAGAAAAGTATACATATGGAATACTACCAATTATCTAAGACACTCGGGGCAGGCAGAGATATGAATAAATACCTATTTGCTTATATTTAAAAAGCAAAAGTAGAGAGAGGAAACAAGATGGTGGAGCAGAAGGACGTGCTCTCACTCCCTCTTGTGAGAACACCAGAATCACAACGAGCTGCTGGAAATCATCGACAGGAAGACACTGGAACTCACCAAAAAAGATACCCCACATCCAAAGACAAAGGAGAAGCCACAATGAGACGGTAGGAGGGGCGCAATCACAGGAAAACCCAATCCAATAACTGCTGGGTGGGTGACTCACAGACTGGAGAACACTTATACAACAGAAGTCCACCCACTGGAATGAAGGTTCTGAACCGCATGTCAGGCTTCCCAACCTGGGGGTCCGGCAACGGAAGGAGGAATTCCTAGAGAATCAGACTTTGAAGCCAAGTGGGATTTGTACCACATGAAGGAACAAGATAACCCCCCCAAAAAAAATCTAAATGAAGTGGAGATAGGCAACCTTCCAGAAAAAGAATTCAGAATGAGAGTGAAGATGATCCAGGACCTCAGAAAAAGAATGGAGGCAAAGATCGAGAAGATGCAAGAAACATTTAACAAAGACCAAGAAGAATTAAAGAACAAACAAACAGAGATGAAGAATACAATAACTGAAATGAAAACTACATTAGAAAGAATCAATAACAGAATAAGTGAGGCAGAAGAACAGATAAGTGACCTGGAAGACAGAATGATGGAATTCACTGCTGCAGAACAGAATAAAGAAAAAAGAATGAAAAGAAATGAAGACAGCCTAAGAGACCTGTGGGACAACATTAAATGCAACAACTTTCGCATTATAGGGGTCCCAGAAGGAGAAGAAGAGAGAGAGAGAGGACGAGAGAAAATATTTGAAGACATTATAGTCGAAAACTTCCCTAACATGGGAAAGGAAATAACCACCCAAGTCCAGGAAGTGCAACAAGTCCCATACAGTATAAACCCAAGCAGAAACACGCCGAGACACATAGTAATCAAATTGGCAAAAATTAAAGACAAAGAAAAATTATTGAAAGCAGTAAGGGAAAAATGACAAATAACATACCAGAGAACTCCCATAAGGTTAACAGCTGATTTCTCAGCAGAAACTCCACAAGCCAGAAGGGAGTGTCACGATACTCTTTAAGTGATGAAAGTGAAGAACCTATAACCAAGATTACTCTACCGGGCAAGGATCTCATTCAGATTCTATGGAGAAATCAAAAGCTTTACAGACAAGCAAAAGCTAAGGGAATTCAGCACCACCAAACCAGCTCTACAACAAAAGCTAAAGGAACTTCTCTAAGTGGGAAACACAAGAGAAGAAAAGGACCTACAAACACAAACCCAAAACAATTAAGAAAATGGTCATAGGAACATACATATCGTTAATTACCTTAAACGTAAATGGATTAAATGCTCCAACCAAAAGACACAGGCTTGCTGAATGGATACAAACACAAGATCCATCTATAAGCTGTCTACAAGAGACCCACCTCAGACCTAGGGACACATACAGACTGAAAGTGAGGGGATGGAAAAAGATATTCCATGCAAATGGAAATCAAAAGAAAGTTGGAGTAACAATACTCATATCAGATAAAATAGACTTTAAAATAAAGAATATTACAAGAGACAAGGAAGGACACTACATAATGATCAAGGGATCAATCCAAGAAGAAGATATAACAATCATAAATATAAATGCACCCAACATAGGAGCACCTCAATACATAAGGCAACTGCTAACAGCTGTAAAAGAGGAAATTGACAGTAACACAATAATAGTGGGGGAATTTAACACCTCACTTACACCAATGGACAGATCATCCAAAATGAAAATAAACAAGGAAACACAAGCTTTAAATGACACAATAGACCACATAGATGTAATTGATATTTATAGGACATTCCATCCAAAAACAGCAGATTACACTTTCTTCTCAAGTGAGCACGGAACATTCTCCAGGATAGATCACATCTTGGGTCACAAATCAAGCCTCAGTAAATTTAAGAAAATTGAAATCACATCAAGCATCTTTTCTGACCTCAACGCTATGAGATTAGAAATGAATTATAGGGGGAAAAAACGTAAAAAACACAAACACATGGAGGCTAAACACTACTTTACTAAATAACCAAGAGATCACTGAAGAAATCAAAGAGGAAATCAAGAAATACTTAGAGACAAATGACAATGAATAGACGACAATCCAAAATCTATGGGATGCATAAAGATCAGAGCAGAAATAAATGACATAGAAACAAAGAAAACAATAGCAAACATCAATAAAACTAAAAGCTGATTCTTTGGGAAGATAAACAAAATTGATAAACCATTAGCCAGACTCATCAAGAAAAAGAGGGAGAGGACTCAAATCAATAAAATTAGAAATGAAAAAGGAGAAGTTACAACAGACACGGCAGAAATACAAAGCATACTAAGAGACTACTACAAGCAACTCTATGTCAATAAAATGGACAACCTGGAAGAAATGGACAAATTCTTAGAAAGGTATATAACCTTGCAAGACTGAACCAGGAAGAAACAGAAAATATGAACAGACCAATCACAAGTAATAAAATTGAAACTGTGATTAAAAATCTTCCAACAAACAAAAGTCCAGGACCAGATGGCTTCACAGGTGAATTCTATCAAACATTTAGCAAAGAGCTAACACCCATCCTTCTCAAACCCTTCCAAAAAACCACAGAGGAAGGAACACTCCCAAACTCACTCTATGAGGCCACCATCAACCAGATACCAAAACCAGGCAAAGATACTACAAAAAAAGAAAACTACAGACCAATATCACTGATGAATACAGATGCAAAAATACTAGCAAACAGAATCCAACAACACGTTAAAAGAATCATACACCATGATAAAGTGGGGTTTACCCCAGGGATGCAAGGATTCTTCAATATACACAAATCAATCAATGTGATACACCATATTAACAAACTGAAGAATAAAAACCATATGATCATCTCAATGGAAGCAGAAAAAGCTTTTGACAGAACTCAACACCCATTTATGATAAAAACTTCAGAAAGTGGGCAGAGAGGGAACCTACCTCAACATAATAGAGGCCATATATGACAAACATCATTCTCAATGGTGAAAAACTGAAAGCATTTCCTCTAAGATCAGGAACAAGACAAGGATGTCCACTCTCACCACTATTATTCAACATAGTTTTGCAACTCCTAGCCACGGAAATCAGAGAAGAAAAAGAAATAAAAGGAATACAAATTGGAAAAGAAAAAGTAAAACTGTCACTGTTTGCAGATGACATGATACTATACATAGAGTACCCTAAAGATGCCACCAGAAAACTACTAGAGCTAATCAATGAATTTGGTAAAGTTGCAGGATACAAAATTAATGCACAGAAATCTCTGGCATTCCTATACACTAATGATGAAAAATCTGAAAGAGAAATTAAGAGAACACTCCCATTTACCATTGCAACAAAAAGAATAAAATACCTAGGAATAAACATACCTAGGGAGTTAAAAGATCTGTATGCAAAAAACTATAAGACACTGATGAAGAAATTAAAGATGATACCAACAGATGGAGAGATATACCATGTTCTTGGATTTCAAGAATCAATACTGTGAAAATGACTATATTACCCAAAGCAATCTACAGATTCAAGGCAATCCATATCAAATTACAAATGACATTTTTTACATAACTAGAACAAAAAATCTTAAAATTTGTATGGAGACACCAAAGACCCCGAATAGCCAAAGCAGTCCTGAGGGAATAAAACAGAGCTGGAGGAATCAGACTCCCTAACTTCAGACTATACTATAAAGCTACAGTAATCAAGACAATATGGTACTGGCACAAAAACAGAAACATAGATCAATGGAACAAGATAGAAAGCCCAGAGATAAACCCACGCACCTATGGTCAACTAATCTATGACAAAGGAGGCAAGGATATACAATGGAGAAAAGACAGTCTCTTCAATAAGTGGTGCTGGGAAAACTGGACAGCTACATGTAAAAGAATGAAATTAGAACACTCCCTAACATCATACACAAAAATAAACTCAAAATGGATTAGAAACATAAATGTAAGACCGGGCACTATAAAACTCTTAGAGGAAAACAGGCAGAACACACTTTGACATAAATCAGAGCAAGATCTCTTTTGATCCACCTCCTAGAGTAATGGAAATAAAAACAAAAATAAACAAATGGGACCTAATGAAACTTAAAAGCTTTTGCACAGTAAGGGAAACCATAAACAAGACGAAAAAACAACCCTCAGAATGGGAGAAAATATTTGCAAACGAATCAACGGACAAAGGATTAATCTCCAAAATATATAAACAGCTCATGCAGCTCAATATTAAAGAAACAAAGAACCGAATCCCAAAACTGTCAGAAGACCTAAATACACATTTCTCCAAAGAAGACATACAGATGGCCAAGAAGCACATGAAAAGCTGCTCAACATCACTAATTATTAGAGAAATGCAAATCAAACCTGCAATGAGGTATCACCTCACACCAGTTAGAATGGGCGTCATCAGCAAATCTACAAACAACAAATGCTGGAGAGGGTGTGGAGAAAAGGGAAACCTCTTGCACTGTTGGTGGGAATGTAAACTGATATAGCCACTATGGAGAACAGTATGGAGGTTCCTTAAAAAACTAAAAATAGAATTACCATATGATCCAGCAATGCCACTACTCGGCATATACCCAGAGAAAACCATAATTCAAAAAGACACATGCACCCCAATGTTCACTGCAGCACTATTTAAAGTAGCCAGGGCATGGAAGCAACCTAAATGCCCATCGACAGACAAATGGATAAAGAAGTTGTGGTACATATATACAATGGAATATTACTCAGCCATAAAAAGGAACGAAATTGAGTCATTTGCTGAGATGTGGATGGATCCAGAGACTGTCATAGAGAGTGAAGTAAATCAGAAAAAGAAAAACAAATATTGTATATTAACGCATGTATGTGAACCTAGAAAATGGTACATATGAACTGGTTTGTAAGGCAGAAGTTGAGACACAGATGTAGAGAACAAACGTATGGACACCAAGGGGGGAAAGTCGCGGTGGGGTGGGGATGGTGGTGTGCTGAATTGGGCGATTGGGATTGGCATATATACACTGATGTGTATAAAATTGATGACTAATAAGAAGCTGCTATTTAAAAAAATAAAATTAAATTTAAAAAAACTAATACTAAACTTTCTTTGGGTTATTTGTATGGAAATATGTTAATATAAATGTTTCAGACATTACATGAAATTCCTAAAAATCTTGTATGTTCTGGTATAATGTTATAAGTCATAATTCTAGTTATTACTTTAAAATGTATATGTCAGAAATAACTAGATTTCCTTGTCAATTGCATTATTATGAACTTCCATCAAATCTTTAACTGTGGTCATTTTTAAGTCTTTTGTCATTTACAGACAGTTCTGCCTGTACTCTGATTCTTTTGCAAAAATGTTCCTATAGGGCTTCCCTGGTGGCGCAGTGGTTGACAGTCCGCCTGCCGATGCAGGGGACACGGGTTCGTGCCCCAGTCCGGGAAGATCCCACATGCTGCAGAGCGGCTGGGCCCGTGAGCCATGGCCGCTGAGCCTGCGCGTCCGGAGCCTGTGCTCTGCAACAGGAGAGGCCACGACAGTGAGAAGCCCGCGTACCACAAAAAAAAAAAAATTTTCCTATAAAACGGTTTCATCTTCAAGGAATTCATGGAAAAGACTCTGATAAGTACAGGTTTCTGGTAACTGACTATACTGCTGAACTGAATGAATAAGCATTTTCTGAACTCTAATGGAAAACTGATGAATTCATAAAAGTGCTAACAACAGATCAAGATGAAATAAATATTAATTACATGGGAGTGAGTGAACTGATGAGGATGATGATAATTTTTGTGACTTTCTGTTTGAATAAAAAAATGTGATGTAACTTTATGTAAAAAGAACTTAATGCAAAACAATGTCACTCTTCTCACATATTTTCTCTTGCTTTGGAAAATATAGATACTTTCTGCTAAAAATGTGATTTATGCTGACACGTAATACCTTGATTATTGTTATTATAAATGAATTAATAAATATTTTTAAGTTTCAAAAAAACAATAGGAGAGAAAGACAAATAATCTATGTTATCACTTATATGTGGAATCTAAAAGATAAGACAAACAAATATATATAACAAACAGAAACAAACTCACAGATATAGAGAACAAACTAGTGGTTACCAGTGGGTAGAGGGAAGGAAGAAAGGACAAGAAAGGGGTTGGGGATTTAGAGATGCAAACTATTATGTATAAAATAAATAAGCAACAAGGGTATATTGCACAGCACAGGGAAATATAGCCATTATTTTGAAATAACTTTAAATGGAGTATAATCTATAAAAATATTGAATCACTATGTTGTACACATGAAACTCCTATTGTAAATTAACTATACTTCAATAAAATACATAAAGTCATACATACATGCATACATACACACATATCAAAAGGATAAACAATAAAATAAACAAAATAGTTACCAACAGGGGAAGGGAGGGAACAGAGTAAAGAGGACAGAGATAGAAGCTAGACTTCTCTGAATATACTTCCTTTAGATTTGACTTGACCTCAGAACCATGTCAGTATTTTACATAATTATAAAACAAAATTCAGGGACTTCCCTGGTGGTGCAGTGGTTAAGAATCCGCCTGCCAATTCAGGGGACATGGATTTGATCCCTGGTCTAGGAAGAGCCCACATGCCGCAGAGCAACTAAGCCCGTGCACCACAACTACTGAGCCCACACGCCACAACTACTGAAGCCCACGCATCCTAGGGCCCACCTTCCGCAACTACTGAGCCCACGTGCTGCAACTACTGAAGCCCACGTGCGTAGAGCTAGTGCTCCATAACAAAGAGAAGCCACCGTGATGAGAAGCCCAGGCACCGCAACAAGAGTAGCCCCCGCTCGCCACAACCAGAGAAAGCCTGGGTGCAGCAACAAAGACCCAATGCAGCCATAAATAAATAAATAAAATAAAACAAAATTCAATCAAAATGGGTAGGTGGGAGCAATCACAAAAATCAAAAGCAAGCAGAAGCAAATAAATCTAGCTATATATCAAGTCGATAGCTTAATCATAGGGAAAGGAATTATTTCAGGTAATTTTAAGATATTTTAATAATATGAACACAATATTTTGACTGTACATCCCTAGTGAGGTATATCCTAAGAACAAAAGTGCAAAAAAATTCCTAAACGTTTTTAGAAATCATTCTTAGTAATAATATCGATATTGCTATATCCTGAAACTGTTTCAAAAATACATTTTCTAGGATAAAAGAGGTTATTCATTACTTTAATGTTAGGCACCAAGATTTTTAGCACCAAAGACACACAAATATAAAATCAAGAAGCTAAGTAAAACCCTATAATCCTAAATATCAATTGGAAATATCAGTATGAACTCATTATATACTTTCTCTCTTAAAAAATATATATGTCATAGCTCTGTCCACTAAAAAGGTCTAGAAACAATAATCAATGCAATAGTAATGAGCATTTGTGACGTCCAGACTGTGGGTTCTAAACAACGTTCTCCACTAAAAGAAAGCAGAGCTCCTTAGAGGAATGGCTGATTCCAGGTCTAGGGTAGGAACTATACAAGATAAGCCTGGATATCTTGCCATATCGGAAACCAAATGAAACTATTAAAGACTGCTGAGGTCATGCCAAAAGGACTCAGAATCACTTAAAGAAGCTCCTTCCAGCCCAAAATAGGACATTGTGCTTCAATAAGCATAATAACTACAATGAACTGAAAGTCATTAAATATGTTAAAATCCACAAGTTCACAGTAATACTTTAAAAAAAAAAACCCACTCAGTCATCATTTAAGGATGTTACAGAATCAACTCATTATTCTGAAAACTGTTAAATAAAGGGGAAGAGTCAGGACTTTCGTATACAAAATATACTTCAGAGTAACCAAATAGTTGATGAAAGTTTCTCTCTATTCCAGTTAATAAACAAAATAACTACAGAATTAGAATATGCAGACCCCCACAGAAATAATGGATCTGGGGACAATAATCATCAAACGACACTAACACAACAGAAAAGAGACAAGTAGACATTAGTGCCTCCTGATGGAAGTACACCATACCGCCTATGAATTATTCTTGACAAAAATGAACCTGAATCAGATCAAGCTTCTAAATCTAACTACCAGTTTACAGGAAAAACAGAGGACAAAGTACTACATTAAATGACACCATAAGGATGCAGTTATCAGAATCCAGAATTTAGGTAAACTATAGAACATATTAACAAAATACAAGGTGTGGACTTTAATCCTGATTCTAAAAAACCAACTGGAAAGAAGTGGGGGGAGGGAGGTGGGAAGAGTTGGGGGGAGGGAAGACTAGATATTTGATGATTTTAGAAAAATCTTTATTGAATTTTATCAGGTATGATAATGGATATTGGGTTTGAATAAAAAAGATATCCGGTCTTTTAGAGACATGTACTGAAATATTTATGGGAAAAATAATGCTTCTTTGGATTTATTTCAAAATAATCCATGGGGCCAGGGGTTTGCTGTTAGAGGAGATATAGAAGAAACAAGAGTGGTCATGAGTTGATGATTACTCTAGCTGAGTGATAGGTAAATAGGGGAATCATATTATCTTTTCTACTTCATGTGTACATTTGAGCTTTTCAATAAAATATTGTTTTAAAACACTAGGAAAAATACTTTCCACTAAAAAAACATACTTGCCTCTAGGAAGCAAGACAGGGGGTAGAAAGGGATGGAGCAGAAAACTATTACCTTTTATTATTTTCCTTACTTTTCATAAATCCTGAATTGTAAGTTCAATATTTAGTCCACTAAATCACTGTAATAACAACTACAGTACTGCTGAGACCTTTAATTGTAATAGATATAATTATTATAAAAGTAACATTGCCAGAACTAAAGGATATAACCCCCTTCCAGGTTTACACTAACTTCAACCATCTACACAGGAATAATGACTCTCTCACTGAATCTGCACTTTCTCCTGATTTAATTAGGACTTACCAAAATTTGTCTTTGAATAGCTTCTTCTGAAGCAGCTGAGCCTTCACACATACACATCAACTTGCAAGCAACGTGCCGTACTGCAAAACAGTAATTAGATACCCATAAACACAAAACATTCATTCCCCTTTTATATACACATATAAAGAGAAAAGAGGAGTGAAGTGAAACCACTTTTGTTGTTAAAAATAAGAACTTTAAAGGTCTTTTTAAAAAATCAATTATCAAAAGTAAATGACCTGAAAACTACCAAATGAATCATGGGCTTAATGCTTTAGTCAGACAGATATCTAATTTTCAAATTTTAATTTCTGCCTGTCTTAAATCCCAAAGACTCACATGATGCTCTTGTATGTACCATGCTGGCAGCAAAATAATTCTAAGTAGAATTGGAATCTAAAGCTATTCAACATCTGACAAAATTCCTGAACATCAGAATAGTTTAAGATTATTCTCCTCAAATGTGAAACGGTCTAAATATATTATTTTCTGCAGATGAGGTAAAAGTTCTTGAAGCATAACTTAGAAAATACAGGTATCGTCATTACACAGTTCATTTACCCTGAAAATAGGAAAGTTTGAATAATTGTAACCTCTTTAGTTGTGTGGTTTCTTTCATCATAAAACATACCCAATTTATTAAAGATGACTTCACATATAACTGAACTAGTTGTCTTGATGTTATTAAATCTCAGCAGCCATTCTACTTATGCTAACACCATTTTTAATTAATATTCCAATGAAAAAGAGAAGATTTGCCCAGCTTAAATTACGGGTAATTGAAGTAGTCAAATTTTTTTTTTTTTTTTTTTTTTTTTTTTTTTGCGGTACGCGGGCCTCTCACTGTTGTGGCCTGTCGCGTTGCGGAGCACAGGCTCCAGACGTGCAGGCTCAGCGGCCATGGCTCATAGGCCCAGCCGCTCCGCGGCATATGGGATCTTCCTGGACCAGGGCACGAACACGTGTCCCCTGCATCAGCAGGCGGACTCTCAACCACTGCGCCACCAGGGAAGCCCCATGTAGTCAAATTTTTATTAACATTACAAAATGTAAAATTTATTCATCCCTCAACAAATTTAATTTGTTTCTGGGAAAAAAACTTTCAGTAAAATAATTTCCAAACATATATTTACATTGTCCTGCATTTCCAGTTTTGTTTTGTTTTGTTTTTCTGAGGTACGCGGGCCTCTCACCGCTGCGGCCCCTCCCGCCACGGAGCACAGGCTCCGGACGCGCAGGCCCAGCGGCCACGGCCCACAGGCCCAGCCGCTCCACGGCACGCGGGATCCTCCCGGACCGGGGCACAAACCCACGCCCCCCGCATCGGCAGGCGGACTCCCAACCACTGCGCCACCAGGGAAACCCACATTTCCAGTTTTGAAAATGTTTCCTTTATTGTTTTCAAAGTTTACTAATTCTTCTGTACTCTCAAGGACCCTGATCTCAATTATTTTCCCTCTCCAAAGATATCTTCAGTGCTTCCCTCTCAATTTACTCCTTTCCCTCTACCTTCAAATATATCCATCTCCCTTCCTCGAAAAAATTCAACTAACCCCACTGTGCTTCAAGCTTCCCTCCCATTTCTCCTCTTCCTCCCATTGTCAAACTTCTTGAACTGAATGAGCTACTATGTTTTATTGCTACTCCCTCGTCTCCTTAATGCCCTGCAATCTGTTTTGCATCTTTACCACTTTACTAAAGCTGCACTCCCAAAGATCACCTTCCCTGACTTCACAGCTACATTTCACAATGATCATAATAACCTTTTTGAAAAATACTACTTCCTATGCCTCACTCTATCCTGGTTCAGCATTGAGCAGTGTCCCTCTGTGGGAAATGTCTTAGTCTAAGAACTTTGCTCCAGCCCCACATTCTTGATCCAGCTGTGTATAGTTATCACCAATAAAGCCTTCAGGCCAAAGGCACCTGAGGCTCAGACAGAATGCTACTTCAGTATAAAGATGTTGTCTTTGTTGCTGTTGCTCTACCCTTGTCTTCTCATCAGCCTCTTCTTGGCCCCTCTATACTATAAACATCTTGGTTAGGTGCTTGCTGACTGACTCCTTGCATCTGCCTTACTCTGCTCCATCAGTGCCCACAGCTTGGTATTTGAATTGACTTTAAACAACATATAAATTTGCATCCTCTGGCATTTGTGAATTCTTTATTTTTACTGTTTATTTAGCTTTAACCCACTCCTTCCTAAATCCTCAAGCATAATGTATGCCTGGTATTTTTGCCCTGGAGTCTTACCTTGTCCCTTTCACCTACTGCCTGCCATAACATGGTTTGACAACCCTATAAAAGATTATGTACTCGGGCTTCCCTGGTGGCGCAGTGGTTAAGAGTCCGCCTGCCGATGCAGGGGACACGGGTTCGTGCCCCGGTCCGGGAAGATCCCACATACCGCGGAGTGGCTGGGCTCGCGAGCCATAGCCGCTGAGCCTGCGCGTCCGGAGCCTGTGAGAGGCCGCAGCAGTGAGAGGCCCGCGTACCAGAAAAAAAAAAAAGAGAGAGAGAGACAGTATGTACTCAATAAGTGGGTAGCGAGTCTCCTCTAGAATATTTTGACTGTTACTTGTGGTATCCCATCCTTGCTCTTTTTCTTCCCAGTCCGTAACTGGAAGAATTAAGGTTAAAATCTCAGTACTCTGTTCTCTCAACACCATTGGTTCTTAATATTTGGTATGCATGAGAATTCCTGAGAAATTTTTTCAAATTACAGACATGCCCAGGTTTCATCCTAAACCCCCCAGATCAAAACCTCCAATGGTGGAGCCTGGGCATCTGTATTTTAAAAGGCTCCACAGGTTACTCTCATTTATACCAGTATCTAAGAACCACTGCTCTTTATTTTCTCCCTCAGAGAACTCAACAATTCTTGTGGCTTCAACAGTCATCTCCATGTGAATAACCATCAAATCTACAGGCAGCCCGACCTTTCTCACAAGCTCCAGTCTCACATCTCCAACCTTATTGTCACCTCAAATACAACAGGTCTAAAACTAAAGTTTAAGAGTCATTCTTCTACTTCTGCCTTTCCTATTTCTGTTCATTGTTCCATAATTCTTCCCAATAATAATAAATTGTAGTGCATAAATCTTAATGACGTTTTGATCACAACACAATCCAGGTACACTGAATTTGTTTTTGAGACAAAGTATCTTCCAATCAACAGATTTTGAGAATAAAACTTTTTAAAATCAGAGGCTTCCTGCACTACACCCTGTTTTCCACTGTATCTTAAAAGTATTATACACGTAATAAGCACCCAAATATCTAAGAACTGCTACATACAGAGTAAGTACATTAGGAAAGGTCGGTCCTAGGGCTGCAGCTCCCACTTCATCTACCAAATCCCCACTATTTAACAAGCAGTGAAAAACAGCCAGAGCAATGTTCCTTGATATGCGGAATGCGAGAAGTTTAGAATTAAAGCATTTTAACATCGCACAGTTCACCTGTGTACTAAATTTCTCCCACAGATGAATTTCCAACTCTTCCCTCCTCACAACTATAAGATCTAAGGCTTCTAGGAGCAATGATATCAACATTTATCTGAGAGTTAAAGAGACAGAACTGTTCTCTAAACATCCTAATAGAGGAGTGGGCTAAAAAGTCAGTATATTATTGACTGTATCAACCACTAATTACCCTATACATACACTGAAGTCGTATACAGTTTGGTTTATATTCATAAAGATAAATACTTAGTATTAAATTCTATTTGTTGCATACAGACAAAATTCATTTGTCTACAAGCCAAGCACTCCAGAGATTCACCTCTTGGTTTGTTGCCTCAATGTATCCTTTATAATGGGACATATACTTTCCATAAATGCATTAACTGTCCCTATCCTTGATGGAAATCAGTTAACTGTCAGCACACTAGACCCTGCCCATTTAGCTAAAGCACTCAAACTCTGCCAGACAGTAGATCACATTTAACACATCTAAGCAGCTGAATATGGTTTTGGGGTTTTGTTGTTATTATTCTTGTTTGCTCTCACAAAAAACTTCTATAATTTTTCTCAGTAACTCAGTCCAATGTTCATTAACCCACCTCATGAAGACACTATTCTTTACAGACTTTTAATCTGAATTCCTCACATAGCAACATTTTTCATTATTTTATTAATTAATGGAGAGGAAAAACTACTATTTGATGGTTCTTCAGAATCCTGAAGATTCTGATCATCTCTCCTCCAAGGAAATAATCCACGTCCTTTGAAATTTTTCAAGTTCTCATTTTCCTGCCTCATTTTTCACCAGCAGACTATTTCTTGCAGTTACGCTTTTAAATTTCTATTAATAAGGAGCTAAGCTCTGAAAAACCACAAAACCAAGGCAGGGTTTGCTTGGAAACCACTGCTTATGGGTTGTTTTGTTTAGTTTTCTTTTAACAAATCTGCATCTAAGAACAGGTCAAAATATTATTTAAACTGCAGGAACACAATCTCATGTATAATAAGAATACTCCTCATAATATGAGTCACAAAACATATACGTACATTTAGCGCTCTGCTCTTCACTTAAACCCAAAGCTCCTTTCTTGATAATTGCCCAGTTCCACAGGTTTACTGCCATTTCTTCAATCTGTACAACAGAAACATTTTCTTAGCCACTTAAAATACTGTCCACCTCCAATAATATTTTCTTTCGTGCATGTTTCACGTTTATGTGACTACTGTGGGTCATCTACAGGTCCTCCATAATCTAGTCCCATTTTAACTTTTCTCCCAAAAACTTACCCACAGAATAATTATCTTATTGTCCCATGAACACAACTTGTTCATTCCTGCGTACCTTTATTCATACTGTTGGCTTCACCTGATACACCTCCTCCCATGATCTTTATGTAACTCAAATCCAAATTCACCCGCACCAAGAACATACATAAAGTTTTCAGCAACCATTACAGTCTTCATTGGTCTCTCTCTTCTTTGAATTCCTATATTAACTAAGTTTTACATAATTGAGCAATTAACTATGCTACTGTGTATCATTTATTCTTTGTTTTTATTGTTACTCTCATTTCCCAACTAGACTCCCTGAAATCAAAGATCATATCTCACTCAATTTATGTAGCACTTATACTACCTGCCAAAGTGCTAAATAAAGAATACATATTAAAATAATAAGATTTATTGTTTTATTATGTTCTGTTCTAAGGATTATGGGGGCAAAGATTCTAGTAGCTTCTTCTGGTTTTATCTATCAGATGGAACACAGTCAACTGGACGGAAAAATAAATCAAGCTCATAGTATCTCAGGAATAAAATTTGCAGTAGATTGGTTTCTGGCAAGAGATCTCTGAAGGCCAACAGTTGGTCCTGGGTGCTACTATTGCCTCAGACCAATATGCCATAGCTCTGGTCTAAATCTTCTGGTGTGCTATAGTGACTATGATAGAAGCTATATACCATTATCTTATCATAAACATATTGGTAGTAATATGACTAAAAGGAATAACTGGAAAAAAATTAAACTCAGTTTGTGTACAATAACGGTGCACAATTGTATTTTAGTTTATTTCCTCAAGACCACTTTTTCCCCCTACAATTCATTTCCCTGATGAGCTTCCCTTTAAATGGATTATTTATGTAGCATGGCCATCATTTCACTACTATTCTGCAGCTAATTATTATGCTCATCTCCATCTCTCTCACACAGTATCCCCACGCCACAGTTGACCTAATGATGACTTTCATATGAAATATTATTTGTTTCATCAGAAGCACATGGAGTTAACATTTGACTTAAAATTTCCCAGAGGAACAAATGGTATTTAGGTGGAAAAATAAACATGCACAGTAAAACAGCTTAAAGCTGCCACTTTGGGTATTTTGGAAAGCAATTTCACAACATGAGCCAAAAAATGTTCATACCTTTTTTTTCCTAACATTTTTATTGGAGTATAATTGCTTTACAATGGTGTGTTACTTTCTGCTTTATTACAAAGTGAAACAGTTATACATGTACATATGTGCCGATATCTCTTCCCTCTTGCGCCTCCCTCCCTCCCACCCTCCCGATCCCACCCTTCTAGCTGGTCATATAGCACCAAGCTGATCTCCCCGTGCTATGTGACTGATTCTCACTAGCTATTTATTTTACATTTGGTAGTGTACATATGTCCACATATACACTACCACTCTCTCACTTTCTCCCAGCTTACCCTTCCCCCTCCCCACGTCCTCAAGTCCATTCTGTAGTAGGTCCGCCTCTTTATTCCCGTCTTGCCTCTAAGTCCTCTTTTTTTTTCTTTTAATATATATATTTATTTATTTTTGGTTGCCTTAGGTCTTCACTGCTCCTCACGGGCTTTCTCTAGTTGCGGCGAGAAGGGGCTACTCTTCGTTGCAGTGCGCGGGCTTCTCATGTTGCAGGGCACAGGCTCTAGGCGTGTGGGCTTCATTAGTTGTGGCACGCGGGCTCACTAGTTGTGGTGCACGGGCTTAGGTGCTCCACGGCATGTGGAATCTTCCCAAACCAGGGCTCGAACCCATGTCCCCTGCATTGGCAGGCGGATTCTTAACCACTGCACCACCAGGGGAGTCCCTGCACCTAGGTTCTTCAAGACAAATTTTTTTTTTGAATTCCATATATATGTGTTCTCATACGGTATTTGGTTTTCTCCTTCTGACTTACTTCACTCTGTATGAGACTCTAGGTCGATCCACCTCACTACAAGTAACTCAATTTTGTTGCTTTTTATGCCTGAGTAATATTCCACTGTATATATGTGCCACATCTTCTTTATCCATTCATCTATTGATGGACACTTAGGTTGCTTCCATGTCCTGGCTATTGTAAACAGAGCTGCAATGAACATTGTGGTACATGACTCTTTTTGAATTATAGTTTTCTCAGGGTATATGCCCAGTAGTGGGATTGCTGGGTTGTATGGCAGTGCTATTTTTAGTTTTTTAAGGAACCTCCATACTGTTCTCCATAGTGGCTGTATCAATTTACATTCCAACCAACAGTGCAAGAGGGTTCCCTTTTCTCCACACCCTCTCCAGCATTTACTGTTTGTAGATTTTTTGATGATGGCCATTCTGACCGGTGTGAGATGATATCGCATTGTAGTTTTTTGTTTTTTAATTAATTTATTTATTTGTATTTGTTTTTGTTTTTGGCTGTGTCGGGTCTTCGTTCTGTGCATGGGCTTTCTCTAGTTGCAGCGAGTGGTGTGTGGGCTTCTCATTGTCGTGGCTTCTCTTGTTACAGAGCATGGGCTCTAGAGAACAGTCTCAGTAGTTGTGGCACACAGCCTTAGTTGCTCTGTGGCATGTGGGAATCTTCCTGGGGCAGGGATCAAACCCATGTCCCCTGCATTAGCAGGCAGATTCCCACCCACTGCAACACCAGGGAAGCCCCTCATTGTAGTTTTGATTTGCATTTCTCTAATGATTAATGATGTTGAGCATTCTTTCACGTGTTTGTTGGCAATCTGTGTATCTTCTTTGGAGAAATGTCTACTTAGGTCTTCTGCCCACTTTTGGATTGGATTCTTTGTTTTTTTGATATTGAGCTGCATGAGCTCTTGTAAATTGTGGACATTAATCCTTTGTCAGTTGCTTCATTTGCAAATATCTTCTCCCATTCTCAAGGTTGTCTTTTCACCTTGTTTATGGTTTCCTTTGCTGTGCAAAAGCTTTTAAGTTTCATTAGGTCCCCTTGGTTTATTTGTTTTTACTTCCATTGCTCTAGGAGCTGGGTCATAAAGGATCTTGCTGTGATTTATATCACAGAGTGTTCTGCCTATGTTTTCCTCTAAGAGTTTGATAGTTTCTGGCCTTACATTTAGGCCTTTAATCCTTTTTGAGCTTATTTTTGTGTATGGTGTTAGGGACTGTTGAAATTTCATTCTTTTACATGTAGCTATCCAGTTTCCCAGTACCACTTACTGAAGAGGCTGTCTTTTCTCCATTGTATATTCTTGCCTCCTTTATCAAAGATAAGGTGACCATATGTTCATGGGTTTATCTCTGGGCTTTCTATCCTGTTCCATTCATCTATATTTCTGTTTTTGTACCAGTGCCATATTGTCTTGATTACTGTAGCTTTGTAGTATAGTCTGAAGTCAGGGAGCCTGATTCCTCCAGCTCCGTTTTTCTTTCTCAAGATTGCTTTGGCTATTCAGGGTCTTTTGTGTTTCCCTACAAATTGTGAGATTTTTTGTTCTAGTTATATGAAAAATGCCAGTGGTAGTTTGATAGGGATTGCATTGAATCTGTCGATTGCTTTGGGTAGTAGAGTCATTTTCACAATGTTGATTCTTCCAATCCAAGAACATGGTATATCTCTCCATCTATTAGTATCATCTTTAATTTCTTTCATCAGTGTCTTATAATTTTCTGCATACAGGTCTTTTGTCTCCTTAGGTAGGTTTATTCCTAGGTATTTTATTCTTTTTGTTGCAGTGGTAAATGGGAGTGTTTTCTTAATTTCACTTTCAGATATTTCATCATTCGTGTATAGGAATGCAAGAGATTTCTGTGCATTAATTTTGTTTCCTGCTACTTTACCAAATTCATTGATTAGCTCTAGTAGTTTTCTGGTAGCATCTTTAGGATTCTCTATGTATAGTATCATGTCATCTGCAAACAGTGACAGCTTTACTTCTTCTTTTCTGATTTGGATTCCTTTTATTTCTTTTTCTTCTCTGATTTCTATGGCTAAAACTTCCAAAACTATGTTGAATAATAGTGGTGAGAATGGGCAACCTTGTCTTTTTCCTGATCTTAGTGGAAATGGTTTCAGTTTTTCACCGTTGAGCACGATGTAGGCTGTGGGTCTGTCATATATGGCCTTTATTATGTTGAGGTAAGTTCCCTCTATGCCTACTTTCTGGAGGGTTTTTATCATAAATGGTTGTTGAATTTTGTCAAAAGCTTTCTGTGCATCTACTGAGATGACCATATGCTTTTTCTCCTTCAAGTTGTTAATATGGTGTATCACATTGACTGATTTGCATATATTGAAGAATCCTTGCATTCCTGGGATAAACCCCACTTGATCGTGGTGTAAGATCCTTTTAATGTGCTGCTGGATTCTGTTTGCTAGTATTTTGTTGAGGATTTTTGCATCTATGTTCATCAGTGATATTGGCCTGTAGTTTTCTTTTTTTGTGACATCTTTGTCTGGTTTTGGTATCAGGGTGATGGTGATCTCGTATAATGAGCTTGGGAGTGTTCCTCCCTCTGCTATATTTTGGAAGGGTTTGAGAAGGATAGGTGTTAGCTCTTCTCTAAACGTTTCATAGAATTTGCCTGTGAAGCCATCTGGTCCTGGACTTTTATTTGTTGGAAGATTTTTAATCACAGTTTCAGTGTCAGTGCTTGTGATGTTCGTATCTTTTGACATAGTAATTGCTCTTCTGAGACTCTATCCTTTGGAAATAATCCAAAATATGGAGGGGATAACCTCTGCACTGAATAGTGTTCCATAAATCATTATTTACAATAGTGAAAAGTTAAGAACAACATACGTGTCCAATAATAAAGAAATACACAGAAAAAATACGCTAAATCCACTAGAAGGAATATTATTCATCCATTTAAAATAGTGGTCACATTGGCACAAGAATAGACATATAGATCAATGGAACACAATAGAGAGCCCAGAAATAAATCCATGTACCTATGGTCAATTAATCTATGACAAAGACAAAGGAGGCAAGAATATACAATGGGGAAAAGACAGTCTCTTCAGCAACTGGTATTGGGAAAGCTGGACAGCCGCATGTAAATCCATGAAGTTAGAACACTCCCTCACACCATATGTAGAAATAAACTCAAAATGGCTTAAATGCTTAAATAGAAGACATGACACCATAAAACTCCTAGAAGAGAACGTAGGCAAAACATTCTCAGACATAAATAATAGCAGTATCTTCTCAGATCTGTCTCCCAAGGCAAAAGAAATAGAAGCAAAAATAAACACATTAGGGACTTCCCTGGTGGCACAGTGATTAAGAATCCGCCTGCCAATGCAGGGGACACGGGTTCGAGCCCTGGTCCGGCAAGATCCCACATGCCACGGAGCAACTAAGCCCATGTGCCACAACTACTGAGCCTGCGCTCTAGAGCCTGCGTTCCACATCTGTTGAAGCCCGCACGCCTAGAGCCCATGCTCCGCAACAAGAGAAGCCACCGCAATGAGAAGCACGCGCACGGCAATAAAGAGTAGTCCCTGCTCGCCGCAACTAGAGAAGGCCCGCGTGCAGCAATGAAGAACCAACGCAATCAAAAATAAATTAATTTTAAAAAATAAACAAATGGGACATAATTAAACTTAAAAGTTTTTCCACAGCAAAAGAAAAAAAAAACCATCAACAAAATGAAAAGACAACCTAAAGAATGGAAGAAAATATGTGCAAATTATGGAACTGATAAGGGCTTAATTGCTAAAATATACAAATAGCTCATAAAACTCAGTATCGAAAAAACAACCCAATCAAAAATTGGGCACACAGGGAGATCAACTCGGTGCTTTGTGACCACCTAGAGGGGTGGGATAGGGAGGGTGGGAGGGAGGGAGATGCAAGAGGGAAGAGATATGGGGACATATGTATATGTATAACTCATTCACTTTTTTATAAACCAGAAACTAACACACCATTGTAAAGCAATTATACTCCAATAAAGATGTTAAAAAATATATAAATGAAAAATAAAAAATAAACATTTTTTAAAAAATAAATAAATTGGGAAGAAAACCTAGACATTTCTCCAAAGAAAACATACAGATGGCCAACAGGCACATGAAAAGATGCTCAACATCACTATTAGATAAATGCAAATCAAAACTACAGTGAGGTATCATCTCATACAAGTCAGAATGGCAACTACAAGTTATCAATAAGTTTACAAATAATAAATACTAAAGACAGTGTGGAGAAAACTGTTGGTGGGAATGTAAATTGATACAGCCACTATGGAGAACAGTATGGAAGTTCCTTAAAAAAACAAAAATAGAGTTACCATATGATCCAGCAATGTCACTCCTGGGCATATATCCAGAGAAGACAAAAAACTAATTCAAAAAGATATATATACCCCAATGCTCATAGCAGTGCTATTTACAATAGCCAAGGCATGGAGGCAACCTAAATGTCTATCAACAGATGAATGGATAAAGAATATGTGGTATATGTGTGTGTTTGTGTTTGTGTGTGTGTGTGTGTGGGTGTGTATGTATACATACATACATACACAATGGAATGTTACTCAGCCATAAAAAAGAAGGAGAGAGCTCCCTGGTTGCCTAGTGGTTAGGACTCCAGGCTTTCACTACCATGGCCTGGGTTCAATCCCTGGTCAGGGAGCGGAGATCTCACAAGCCATGCAGCATGGCCAAAGGAAAAAAAAAAAGAATGAAATAATGCCATGTGCATAATGTGAAGTAAGTCAGACATAGAAAGACAAATATCATATGATATCACCTATTTGTGGAATCTAAAAAAAAAATGATACAACTGAACTTATTTACAAAACAGAAATAGACTCACAGACAGAAAACAAACTTATGGGGCTTCCCTGGTGGTCCAGTGGGTAAGACTCTGTGCTCCCAATGCAGGTGGCCCGGGTTCAATTCCTGGTTAAGGAACTAGATCCCGCATTCATGCCGCAACTAAGGAGTCCACATGCTGTAACTAAGAAGTCGGCATGCCGCAACTAGATCCCACATGCTGCAGCCAAGATCCCAAGTGCTGCAACCAAGATCCAGCACAGCCAAAATAAAGAAACAAATAAATATTTAGAAAAAAAGAAATGTGGGGGAGGGATAAATTAGGAGTTTGGGATTAACAGATATACACTACTGTATATAAAACAGGTAAACAAGGACCAACTGTATAGCTCGGGGAACTATATTCAGTGTATCGTAATAACCTATAATGGAAAAGAATCTGAAAAAGAACATATATCTGAATCACTTTGCTGTACACCTGAAACTAACACAATATTATAAATCGACTATACTTCAATAAAATTCTTTTTAATTTTAAAAAAATGACATTGCAAAAAAATGAAAGAAAGGGTAAGATTAATTCTGACTATAAACACTGCATATTCACAAAATGCAGATTTATTCGGCTAATATATACTGAGCACCTAATATGTGGCAAGACTTGTGCTAGGTTTATATAAATGTGTAATGATAAACACAATAAATATATGCAGCAAACAGAGGTAAATAATATGATGATTAGGCTTTCTAGAAAGAAAAATTCAAGGTACTTCTAAAACCAAACAGAACTTCTTGCAAAATAAGACCAGACTCTTACTCTGAACCTCATAACCTCTTTTCACTAACAACTTAACAGAGTAAAAAGAGGTTATAATCTAAAAAGAGACTTCCTTTTTTTTAACATCTTTATTGGATTATAATTGCTTTACAATGGTGTGTTAGTTTCTGCTTTATAACAAAGTGAATCAGTTATACATATACATATGTCCCCATATCTCTTCCCTCTTGCCTCTCCCTCCCTCCCACCCTCCCTATCCCACCCCTCTAGGTGGTCACAAAGCATCGAGCTGTTCTCCCTGTGCTATGTGGCTGCTTCCCACTAGCTATCTATTTTACATTCGGTAGTGTACATATGTCCATGCCACTCTCTCACTTTGTCCCAGCTTCCCCTTCCCCCTCCCCATATCTTCAAGTCCATTCTCTAGTAGGTCTGCGACTTTATTCCCGTCTCGCTCCTAGGTTCTTCATGAACTTTTTTTTTTTTAGATTCCATATATATGTGTTACCATATGGTATTTGTTTTTCTCTTTCTGACTTACTTCACTCTGTATGACAGACTCTAGGTCCACCCACCTCACTACAAATAACTCAATTTCTTTTCTTTTTATGGCTGAGTAATATTCCATTGTATATCTGTGCCACATCTTCTTTATCCATTCATCTGTTGATGGACACTTAGGTTGCTTCCATGTCCTGGCTATTGTAAATAGAGCTGCAATGAACATTGTGGTACATGAGTCTTTTTGAATTATGGTTTTCTCAGGGTATATGCCCAGTAGTGGGATTGCTGTGTCATATGGTAGTTCTATTTTTAGTTTTTTAAGGAACCTCCATAGTGGCTGTATCAATTTACATTCCCACCAACAGTGCAAGAGGGTTCCCTTTTCTCCACACCCTCTCCAGCATTTATTGTTTGTAGATTTTTTAATGATGGCCATTCTGACCAGTGTGAGATGATATCTCATTGTAGTTTTGATTTGCATTTCTCTAATGATTAATGATGTTGAGCATTCTAAAAAGAGACTTCTATGTAAAAAAATACACTAACAACTTTAGAACTAATTAACAAATTTAACAAGGTTGCAGGATACAAGATCAATACACGAAAAACAATTACATTAGCAATGAATAATCTGAAAATTAAATTACGAAAACAGTACATCTATGATAACATCAAAAGAAATGAAACGTAGAAAATTTAACAAAAAACTACAAAACTTACACTCCAAACTAAAAACGCTGAAAAATTAAACAATAAATGGAAAGACACGCCATTTTATGGCTTAGAACACTTAATATTGTTAAGTTGGCAATACTCCCCAAATTGATCTATGGATTTATGCACTACCCATCAAAATTCCAGCTGTCTTCTTTGCAGAAATTGGCTAGCAGATCCTAAATTTCATATGGAAATTCAAGGGACCCCAGAATAGTCAAAAGAATCTTGAAAGAGAAGAACAAAGTTAAAGGACTCACATTTCCAATTTCAAAACTTTCTACAAAGCTACAATAATCAGGAGAGTGTAGTACTGGCATAAGGACAGACATATAGATCAATGGAATAGACCTGAGAATCCAGAAATATACACTCATATTTATGGTCAATTGATTTTTGATAAGGATACTAACACAAATTTAATGGGGAAAGAACAGTCAACAAACATACTGGGACAGCTTGATATCCACATGCAAAAGAATGAATTTGGATCCCTTCCTCATATGATATGCAAAAGTAAACTCAAAATGGATCATAAACCTAAAGGTAAGAACTAAAATTATAAAACTCTCAGAAGAAAACATAACAGTAAGTCTTCACGACCTTGGGTTAGGAAAAGCCTCCTTAGATATGACACCGAAAGTATAAACAATAAAAGAAAGACTTGATAAGTTAGACTTTTACAAAATTTTAAACTTTTTTGCTTCAGAGGATACAATCAAGAAAGTGAAAAGATAACTCACAGAATGGGAGAAAATATTCTGCAAGTCACATATCTGATAAGTGACTTGTATCTGGAATATATAAAGAACTCCTACAACTCATAATAAAAAGACAACTCAGCTTAAAAATTGGCACAGGATCTTAATAGATATTTCTCCAAATAAAATATGCAAATGACCAATAAGCACATGAGAAGATGCTCAACATCATCAGCCATCAGGGAAACAAATTAACCACAATGAGATACCACCTCACACCCATTAGGATGACTACTATCAAAAAATAGAAATAACAAGTGTTGGTAAGGATGCAGAGAAACTGGAACCCTTGTGCACTACTGATGGGAATTTAAAATGGTGCAGCCACTATGGTAAACAGTATGGCAGTTGCTCAAAAAAAAAAAAATAGAATTACCAGATGATCCAGCAATTCCACTTCTGGGTATATACCCAAAAGAATTGAAAGCAAGGACTTGAACAGATACTTTTATACCCATGTTCACAGCTGCATTATTCACAAAAGCCAAAAGGTGGAAGCAGTTCAGGTATCTATGGACTGATATATAGATAAACAAAATGTGGTATGTACACATAAAGGAATATTATGAAGCCTTAAAAAGAACAGAAATTCTGGGGGAGGGGAAAAAAAGAAGGCAGAAATTCTGACACATACTACACCATGGATAAATCTGAGGACATTATACTGAGTGAAATATGCCAGTCACAATGTGAGAAATACTGTATGATTCCACTTATATGAAGTACCAAGAGTAGTCAAACTTATAGAGATAGAAAGTAGAATTGTGGTTGCCAGGGTCTGGGGGAAAGGGAGAATGGGGAGTTGTTGTTTAATAGGTATAGAATTTCAGTTTTGCAAGATGAAAAGAGTTCTGGAGATTGGTTGCAAAACGATGTGAATGTACTCAATACTACTGAATTTTACATTTAAAAATAGTTAAGATGGTAAATTTTACATTATGTATACTTTACCACAATTAAAAATAAAACAAACACAATGAGATACTACTTCACACTCACTAGGATGGCTATAATCAAAAAGCTAGTAATAAGTATTGGTGATGATGTGGAAAAACTGGGTCAATTTTTGACCCAATTTGATATGCTGCCGGTGGGAATGTAAAATGGTACAGTCACTTTGGAAAACAATCTGGCAGTTCCTCAAAATTTAAACAGAGTTACCATATGACCAGCAATGTCACTCCTAGGTATATACCTAAGAGAAATAAAAACATAAAAACCTGTACATGAATGTTCATAGCAGCATCATTCATAGTAGCCAAAAGGTGTAAACAACCCAAACGTTCATCAACAGATGAATGGATATACAAAACATGATATATCCGAAGAATGGAATATTATCAGCCATAAAAGGTAATGCAGTATATGGGACTTCCCTGGTGGCGCAGTGGTTAAGAATCTGCCTGCCAATGCAGGGGACATGGGTTCGAGCCCTGCTCTGGGAAGATCCTACATGCCGCAGAGCAACTAATCCCATGTGCCACAACTACTAAGCCTGTGCTCTAGAGCCCACGAGCCACAACTACTGAAGCCCACGTGCCTAGAACCCGTGCTTTACAACTAGAGAAGTCACCGCAATGAGAAGCCTTCACACCGCAACAAAGAGTAGCCCCCCGCTCGCCACAACTAGAGAAAGCCCACGCTCATCAATGAAGACCCAACGCAGCCAATCAATCAATAAATAAAACTCAAGCTTTCAAATGGAAATTAGAATTAAAAATAAAAGTAATGAAGTACAGATACATGCTACAACATGGAAAAACCTTGAAAACATTATGCTAAGTGACAGAAGTCAGTCCCAAAAGACCACATACTGTATGATTCCATTTATATAACATGTCCAGGATAGGCAAATCCACAGAGATGGAAAGTAGACTAGAGGTTGCCTAGAGCTGGAGGAGAGAGGAGGAAATGGAGAGTGTCTGTGAATGGGTGCAAGGTTTCTTTTGGAGGTGATGAAAATGTTCTAAAGTTAACTGTGGTGATGGGTGCGCAACTCTGTGAAATACTAAAAATCACTGAATTGTACACTTCAAATGGGTAAATTATATGGCATATGAATTATATATAAAGTTATATATATATGAGACGTATTTACAACAAATTTCATTCTCACCTTTCCATGTGTGCAATCACCAAAATGGAAGGATCTGCCCAAGGTAAACATTCCCAAAAGTATTTCAGAACCGCAAGGCAATTTCTAAATTAAGTGACAGACCTCCAATTAAACACTAGAAAAAAAAACCCAAAAAAGCATCACTGAAGCCTTATATTCAACTGAGTTCCCCGCTACCAAGTACCACGTAGTTTCTTACTTTGCTGAAGAAGGAAGGAAAAGAGAACTATTATTATTTTTTTTATGTATTAATTTTATTTATTGGCTGTGTTGGGTCTTCACTGCTGTGCGCAGGCTTTCTCTAGTTGCAGCGAGCAGGGGCTACTCTTCGTTGTGGTGTGCAGGCTTCTCATCATAGTGGCTTATCTTATTGTGGCACACGGGCTTAGTTGCTCCGTGGCATGTGGGATCTTCCAGGACCAGGGCTCGAACCCATGTCGCCTGCGTTGGCAGGCATATTCTTAACCACTGCGCCACCAGAGAAGCCCAAGAACTATTATTAAGTGACTAACTGCTATGCACCCAGGACCTTAAATATGTTATTTTGTTTACTATTCACAACAACACTGGGAGGTGGGTTTTATTATGCTCCTTTTAACAGATGAGAAAACTGAAGCCTAGACAGATTAAATAGTACATATTAAATTTGAGGCATATTTTTCCATTGGTTTCTAAAACAGTATTTTCCCTAACTGTGCCATTAGGCTTGATTTCCATGTATTTAGATTTCATGTTAATCATGAAGTCTATTTTTTTACTTATACATTAATTAAAACAGTGAATCATCAAAACTTATAAACAAAATCATCAAAACTTATAAACAAAGTACCAACCTGAGAGTCCTGCATTTCAGCCATAGACTCCCTGTTGATATTTGCTATGTCCGCGAAGAGTCTATCAATTGTCTCAGGTATCATAGATGAACCGTCTTTTATAAGCAGGTTTTCAACCATTTCTGAAATAACAATAAATGATAAAAGTGCTGTGAACTATCACCACTGGCTGAAAGTAGCAAATCATTCTGAAATCTGTTCCTAGACCTTCTGTCAAATGAATACAGCATGGAGAAACTTCAATACTCCTTAGAGTAAAACCAAACTGGAGATAAAGTTTATTCTAGCTAAAGACAAAGTATAATTTTCAAATAACATTTGTATTTCCTGGGAGTCACTTGTTTATAACTTAATCATCATTACTCATTCTCAAAGTAAAATGCATTGACTTCACAAATAGTCATGTTATTATAGGTCATCTTAAAACTACAGAAGAGAAATTAACAATGTCTTCAAAATTACAAAATGTAGAAATTCTGAAGGGAGACTTAGATACATGCCCTGTAAAACTAAAATACTTATTAATACTTTAAAGCATTAGACAGACATACGCTGAAGTCTTGACCTTACTTTGAGAGAAAAAAAATGACATGCTCAATTAGCAACAACATTAACCAGTTACTGAATCTGTACAATGATGTCACCATTTTCTAAACGGTCTTGAGCTCCAGACCCGATATAGCTGAATCTTATTAGGCCATAGAATTCCTTAAAACCCAAACATGATGTAGAACCATAACTGATGCCTTTCATATTATCAAAATTGAGGTTTTTCCAAACTCGTGTAACAGAGGTCTCCATAACCTACATGTCTCTAATTTCTTGCAACATTTCTGAGCATTAACTAAAAAGAATGTTGTTAACATTCATAACAATACCATAAGAGCACCTTCTGGAAGATTTTTAATCTGCTACAATAAACAGGTTTTTAACCTGCTACAACGAACAATAAATCTGCTAACTGAAAAATCTTCAGGACTTTGCTGGTGGCACAGTAGTTAAGAATCCGCCTAACAATGCAGGAGGTACGGGTTCGAGCCCTGGTCCAGGAAGATCCAACATTCTACGGAAGCAAATAAGCCTGTGCGCCTCAACTACTGAGCCTGCACTCCAGAGCCCGTAAGCCACAACTACTGAGCCCGCGTGCCTAGAGCCCATGCTCTGCAACAAGAGAAGTCACCACAATGAGAAACCCGCACACCACAACAAAAAGTAGCCCCCACTTGCCGCAACTAGAGAAAGCCCGCGAGCAGCAACAAAGACCCAACGCAGCCAAAAATAAATAAATAAATAAAATATTTCTTTAAAAAGAAAACTTTTCAGTTAAATATCAGAAAACAGATTCACATAGAGACTTCACAAAGAAACTTATTTTCAAATACACTCAAACATTTTTTAAAGCTCATAGACTCTTTAGTATCCACTGCATGATCAAAGATATTAGGGAAAATATACCATACATATTTCATATGCCTCAAGTAATGATACATATGAAAAGAAAAACCTCTAGCTTCCTTACTCCCATAAATTGGTTAACAGAAGGACTAATATTAAATATCTTGATTCATCTAAGATTAGGGAAGCATTAGGCTGAGAAATATATATATTATAGTCCTTGCTCAAAATACTGATAACAAAACTAGGAAAGTTTAGACTGGGAGAAAATATTTGCAAATCATATATCTGATAAGGGCTTAATATTCAAAATATATAAAGAAATCATACAACTTAATAGCAAAAGAAAATCCAATTTAAAAATGCCTGAATAGACCCTTTTCCAAAGAAAACACAGTGAAGGCCAACAGGTACATGAAAAAAAAGATGTTCAACATCATTAATCATCAAGGAAATGCAAAGCAAAACCATAATGGTGCAAATAATTGGTGCAGCCACTATGGAAAACAGTAGGCAGGTTCCTCAAAAAATTAAAAATAGGACTACCATATGATCCAGCAATTCCACTTCTGGGTATTTATCTGAAGAAAATGAAAACACTAACCTGAAAAGACCTGTGCAACCCCATGTTCATTGCAGCATTATTTACAATAGCCAAGATGTGGAAAGAACCTAAGTCTCCATCGATGAATGGATTTAAAAAATGTACTAAATATGTACAATAAAATGTTATTCAGCCATAAAAAAGAATGAAATCTTGCCATCTGCAACAGGTATGGACCTTAAAGGCATTATACTAAGTGAAATAAGTCACACAGAGAAAGACAAATACCGTATGATCTCACTTACATGTGGAATCATTTTTTTTAAAAAAAGGCTCAGAGATACAGGAAACAGACTGGTGGTTGTCAGAAGCAGGAAGTGGAGGGGGGGCCAAATGGGTAAAGGAAGTCAAAAGGTACAAACTTCCAGTTATGAAATAAATAGGTCATAGGGATGCAATATACAGCATGGCAACCATAGTTATTACTATACTGTATATTTTAAAACTGTTATGAGTAAATCTTGGGAGAAGTTTCAAGATGGCAGAGGAGTAAGACGTGGAGATCACCTTCCTCCCCACAAATACATCAGAAATACATCTACATGTGGAACAATTCCTACAGAACATCTACTGAATACTGGCAGAAGACCTCAGACTTCTCAAAAGGCAAGAAACTCCCCACCTACCTGGGTATGGCAAAAGAAAAAAGAAAAAACAGACACAAAAGAACAGGAGTGGGACCTGGACCTCTGGGAGGGAGCTGTGAAGGAGGAAAGGTTTCCACACGCTAGGAAGCCCCTTCGCGGGCGGAGACAGCGGGTGGCGGAGGGGGGAAGCTTCAGAGCCACGGAGGAGAGCACAGCAACAGGGGTGCAGAGGGCAAAGAGGAGAGATTCCCGCACAGAAGATTGGTGCCGACCAGCACTCACCAGCCCGAGAGGCTTGTCTGCTCACCCGCCGGGGCGGGCGGGGTCTGCGAGCTGAGGCTCGGGCTTCGAAGGTCGGATCCCAGGGAGAGGACTGGGGTTGCCTGCGTGAACACAGCCTGAAGGGGGCTAGTATGCCACAGGTAGCCAGGAGGGAGTCCAGGAAAGAATCTGGAGCTGCCAAAGAGGCAAAACACTTTTTCTTGCCTCTTTGTTTCCTGGTGCGCAAGGACAGGGGTTCAGAGTGCACATAAAGGAGCTCCAGAGACGGGCGCAAGCCACGGCTATCAGCGCGGACCCCAAAGACGGGCATGAGACGCTAAGGCTGCTGTTGCAGCCACCAAGAAGCCTGTGTGCAAGCACAGTTCACTATCCACACCGCCCCTCCCGGGAGCCTGTGCACCCCGCCACTGCCAGGGTTTCGGGATCCAGGGATAACTTCCCCAGGGAGAACACATGGCGTGCCTCAGGCTGCTGCAACGTCATGCTGGGTTCTGCCGCCGCAGGCTCACCCCAAACTCCGTACCCCTCCCTTTCCCCCCAGCCTGAGTGATCCAGAGCACCCGAATCAGCTGTTCCTTTAACCCCGTCCTGTCTGAGCGAAGAACAGATGCTCTCAGGCAACCTACACAGAGAGGTGGGTCCAACTCCAAAGCTGCAGCCCAGGAGCTGTGCTAACAAAGAAGAGAAAGGGAAATTTCTCCCAGCAGCCTCAGGAGCAGCGGATTAAATCTCCACAATCAACTTGATGTACCCTGCATCTGTGAAATACCTAAATAGACAACGAATCATCCTAAATTGATGAGGTGGACTTTGGGAGCAATGATATATATTTTTTTCCCTTTTTCTCTTTTTGTGAGTGTGTATGTGTGTGCTTCTGTGATTTTCTCTGTATAGCTTTGCTTTTACCATTTGTCCTAGGGTTCTGTCTGTCCATTTTTTTTGTTGCTGTTGTTTTTAGTATAGTATTTAGCACTTGTTATCATTGATGGATTTGTTTTTTGGTTTGCTTTGGTTGCTCTCTGCTTTCTTTCCTCCTCTTTTTTTATTACTTAAAAAATTTTTGAATCATTTTTTATTTTAATAACTTTATTTTATCTTCCCCTTTCTTTCTTTCTTTTTATTCTCCCTTTGATCCTGAGCCGTGTGAATGACAGGCTCTTGGTGCTCCAGCCAGGCATCAGGGCTATGCCTCTAAGGTGGGAGAGCCAAGTTCAGGACACTGGTCCACAACAGACCTCCCAGCTCCACGTAATATCAAACGGCGAAAATCTCCGAGAGATCTCCATCTCAACACCAACACCCAGCTTCACTCCACGACCAGCAAGCTACAGTGCTGGACACCCTATGCCAAACAACTAAAAAGACAGGAACACAACCCCACCCAGGAGCAGAGAGGCTGCCTAAAATCATAATAAGGCCACAGACACAACAAAACACACCACCAGATGTGGACCTGCCCACCAGAAAGACAAGATCCAGCCTTATTCACCAGAACACAGGCACTACTCCCCTCCACCAGGAGGCCTACACAACCCACAGAACCAACCTTAGCCACTGGGGGAGACACCAAAAACAATGGGAACTACGAACCTGCAGCCTGCAAAAAGGAGAACCCAAACACGGCAAGTTAAGCAAAATGAGAAGACAGAGAAACACACAGCAGATGAAGGAGCAAGGCAAAAACCCACCACACCAAACAAATGAAGAGGAAATAGGCAGTCTACCTGAAAAAGAATTCAGAATAATGATAGTAAAGATGATCCAAATTCTTGGAAATAGAATGGAGAAAATACAAGAAACGTTTAACAAGGACCTAGAAGAACTAAAGAGCAAACAAACAGTGATGAACAACACAATAAATGAAATTAAAAATTCTCTAGAAGGGATCAATAGCAGAATAACTGAGGCAGAAGAACGGATAAGTGACCTGGGAGATAAAATAGTGGAAATAACTAGTGCAGAGCAGAATAAAGAAAAAAGAATGAAAAGAACTGAGGACAGTCTCAGAGACCTCTGGAACAATATTAAACGCACCAACATTCGAACTACAGAGGTCCCAGAAGAAGAAGACAAAAAGAAAGGGACTGAGGGGCTTCCCTGGTGGCACACTGGTTGGGAGTCCGCCTGCCGATGCAGGGGGCGCGGGTTCATGCCCCAGTGCGGGAGGATCCCACGTGCCGCGGAGCGGCTGGGCCCGTGAGCTGTGGCCGCTGAGCCTGCACGTCCGGAGCCTGTGCTCCGCAACGGGAGAGGCCACATCAGTGAGAGGCCCGCGTACCGCAAAACAAAAACAAAAACAAAAAAGAGAAAAGAAAGGGACTGAGAAAATATTGCAAGAGATTATAGTTCAAAACTTCCCTAATAGGGGAAAGGAAATAGTTAATCAAGTCCAGGAAGCACAGAGTCCCATACAGGATAAATCCAAGGAGAAACACGCCAAGACACATATTAGTCAAACTATCAAAAATTAATTACAAAGAAAAATATTAAAATCAGCAAGGGAAAAACAACAAACAACATGCAAGGGAATCCCCATAAGTTTGACAGATGATCTTTCAACAAAAACTCTGCAAGCCATAAGGGAGGGGCAGAACATATTTAAAGTGATGAAGGAGAAAAACCTACAACCAAGATGACTCTACCCAGCAAGGATCTCATTCAGATTTGATGGAGAAATTAATACCTTTACAGACCAGCCAAAACTAAGAGAATTCAGCACCATCAAACCAGCATTACAACAAATGCTAAAGGAACTTCTTTAGGCAGGAAACACAAGAGAAGAAAAAGACCTACAATAACAAACCCCAAACAACTAAGAAAATGGTAATAGAAACATACTTATCGATAATTACCTTAAATGTAAATGGATTAAATGCTACAACCAAAAGACATACACTGGCTGAATGGATACAAAAACAACAAACCGTATATATGCTGTATAAAAAGACCCACTTCAGGGCTTCCCTGGTGGCGCAGTGGTTGGGAGTCCGCCTGCCGATGCAGGGGACGCGGGTTCGTGCCCCGGTCCGGGAGGATCCCACGTGCCGCGGAGCGGCTGGGCCCGTGAGCCATGGCCACTGAGCCTGTGCTCCGCAACGGGAGAGGCCGCGGCGGTGAGAGGCCCGCGTACCGCATAAAAAAAAAAAAAAAGAAAAGAAAAAAAGACCCACTTCAGACCTAGGAACACATACAGACTGAAAGTGAGGGGATGGAAAAAGATATTCCATGCAAAGGGAAATCAAAAGAACGCTGGAGTAGCAATTCTCATATCAGACAAAATAAGACTTTAAAACAAAGACTGTTACAAGAGACAATGAAGGACACTACATAATGATCAATCCAAGAAGAAGATATAACAATTGTAAATAGTTATGCACCCAACAAAGGAGAACCGCAATATATAAGGCAAATACTAACAGCTATAAAAGGGCAAGTCAACAGTAACACCAGCATAGTAGGGGACTTTAACACCCCACTTTCACTAATGCACAGATCATCCAAAATGAAAATAAATAAGGAAACACAAGCTTCAAATGATACATTCAACAAGATGGACTTAACTGATATTTATAGGACATGGCATCCAAAAACAACAGAATACACATTCTTCTCAAGTGCTCATGGAACATTCTCCAGGATACATCATATCTTGGGCCACAAATCAAGCCTTGGTAAATTTAAGAAAATTGAAATCGTGTCAAATATCTTTTCTGACCACAACGCTATGAGACTAGATATCAATTACAGGAAAAGATCTGTAAAACATACAAACACATGGAGGCTAAACAATACACTACTTAATAACCAAGAGATCACTGAAGAAATCAAAGAGGAAATCAAGAAATACCTAGAAACAAATGACAGTGAAAACACGACAACCCAAAACCTATGGGATGCAGCAAGAACAGTTCTAAGAGGAAGTTTATAGCAATACAATCCTACCTTAAGAAACAAGAAACATCTCAAACAAACAACCTAACCTTACACCTAAAGCAATTAGAGAAAGGAGAACAAAAAAACCCCAAATTTAGCAGAAGGAAAGAAATCATAAAGATAAGATCAGAAATAAATGAAAAAGAAATGAAGGAAACGATAGCAGAGATCAGTAAAACTAAAAGCTGGTTCTTCGAGAAGATAAACAAAATTGATAAACCATTAGCCAGACTCATCAAGAAAAAAAGGAAGAAGACTCAAATCAGTAGAATTAGAATTGAAAAAGGAGAAGTAACAACTAACACGGCAGAAATACAAAGGATCATGAGAGATTACTACAAGCAACTCTATGCCAATAAACTGAACAACCTGGAAAAAATGGACAAATTCTTAGAAATGCACAACCTTCCAAGACTGAACCAGGAAGAAATAGAAAATATGAACAGACCAATCACAAGCACTGAAATTGAGACTATGATTAAAAAACTTCCAACAAACAAAAGCCCAGGACCAGATGGCTTCACAGGAGAATTCTATGCAACATTTAGAGAAGAGCTAACACCTATCCTTCTCAAACTCTTCCAAAATATAGCAGAGGGAGGAACATTCCCAAACTCATTCTACGAGTCCACCATCACCCTGATACCAAAACCAGACAAAGACGTCACAAAAAAAGAAAACTACAGGCCAATATCACTGATGAACATAGATGCAAAAATCCTCAACAAAATACTAGCAAACAGAATCCAACAGCACATTAAAAGGATCATACACCACGATCAAGTGCGGTTTATCCCAGGAATGCAAAGATTCTTCAATATACGCAAATCAATCAATGTGATACACCATATTAACAAATTGAAGGAGAAAAACCATATGATCATCTCAATAGATGCAGAGAAAGCTTTCGACAAAATTCAACACCCATTTATGATAAAAACCCTGCAGAAAGTAGGCACAGAGGGAATTTTCCTCAACATAATAAAGGCCATATATGACAGACCCACAGCCAACAATTATTCAACATAGTTTTGGAAGTTTTAGTCACAGAAATCAGAGAAGAAAAAGAAATAAAAGGAATCCAAATCAGAAAAGAAAAAGTAAAGCTGTCACTGTTTGCAAATGACATGATACTATAGAGAATCCTGAAGATGCTACCAGAAAACTACTAGAGCTAATCAATGAATTTGGTAAAGTAGCAGCATACAAAATTAATGCACAGAAATCTCTGGCATTCCTATACACTAATGATGAAAAATCTGAAAGTGAAATCAAGAAAACGCTCCCATTTACCACTGCAACAAAAAGAATAAAATATCTAGGAATAAACCTACCTAAGGAGACAAAACACCTGTATGCAGAAAATTATAAGACACTGATGAAAGAAATTAAAGATGATACTAATAGATGGAGAGGTATAACCATGTTCTTGGATTGGAAGAATCAACATTGTGAAAATGACTATTCTACCCAAAGCAATGTACAGATTCAATGCAATCCCAATATACTGCCATTGGCATTTGTCACAGAACTAGAACAAAAAATCTCACAATTCGTATGGAAACACAAAAGACCCCGAAAAGCAATCCTGAGGAAGAAAAACAGAGCTGGAGGAATCAGGCTCCCTGACTTCAGACTATAGTACAAAGCTACAGTAATCAAGACAGTATGGTACTGGCACAAAAACAGAAATATAGATCAATGGAACAGGATAGAAAGCCCAGAGATAAACCCAAGCACATATGGTCACCTTATCTTTGATAAAGGAGGCAAGAATATACAATGGAGAAAGGACAGCCTCTTCAATAAGTGGTGCTGGGAAAACTGGACAGCTACACATAAAACAATGAAGTTAGAACACTGCCTAACGCAATACACAAAAATAAACTCAAAATGGATTAAAGACCTAAATGTAAGGCCAGACACTATCAATCTCTTAGAGGAAAAAATAGGCAGAACACTCTATGACATAAATCACAGCAAGATCCTTTTTGACCCACCTCCTAGAGAAATGGAAATAAAAACAAAAATAAACAAATGGGACCTAATGAAACTTCAAAGCTTTTGCACAGCAAAGGAAACCATAAACAAGACCAAAAGACAACCCTCAGAATGGGAGAAAATATTTGCAAATGAAACAACTGACAAAGGATTAATCTCCAAAATTAATCTCCAAAATGAGCAGCTCATGCAGCTCAATATCAAAAAAAACGAACAACCCTATCCAAAAATGGGCAGAAGACCTAAATGGATATTTCTCCAAAGAAGATATACAGATTGCCAACAAACACATGAAAGAATGCTCAACATCATTAATCATTAGAGAAACGTGAATCAAAACTACAATGAGATATCATCTCACACCGGTCAGAATGGCCATCATCAAAAAATCTACAAACAATAAATGCTGGAGACGGTGTGGAGAAAAGGAAACCCTAATTGCACTGTTGGTGGGAACGTGAATTCATACATCCACGGTGGAGAACATATGGAGGTTCCTTAAAAAACTAAAAATAGAACTACCATACAACCCAGTAATCCCACTACTGGGCATATACCCTGAGAAAACCATAATTCAAAAAGACTCATGTACCACAATGTTCATTGCAGCTCTATTTACAATAGATAGGACATGAAAGCAACCTAAGTGTCCATCAACAGATGAATGGATAAAGAAGATGTGGCACATATATACAATGGAATATTACTCAGCCATAAAAAGAAACGAAATTGAGTTATTTGTCATGAGGTGGATGGACCTAGAGCTTGTCACACAGAGTGAAGTAAGTCAGAAAGAGAAAACCAAATACCGTATGCTCACACATATATATGGAATCTAAAAAAAAAAAAATTGGTCATGAAGAACCTAGGGGCAAGATGGGAATAAAGACACAGACCTATTAGAGAATGGACTTGAGGACACAGGGAGGGGGAAGGGGAAGCTAGGACAAAGTGAAAGAGTGGCATGGACATATATACACTACCAAACATAAAATAGCTAGCTAGTGGGAAGCAGCCCCATAGTACAGGGAGATCAGCTCGTTGCTTTGTGACCACGTAGAAGGGTGGGATAGGGAGCGTGGGAGGGAGGGAGAGGCAAGAGGGAAGAGATATGGGGACATATGCATATGTATAACTGATTCACTTTGTTATAAAGCAGAAATTAACACACCTTTGTAAAGCAATTATACTCCAATAAAAATGTTTAAAAAAAAGAGTAAATATTAAAAGTTATCAACACAAGAAAAAAATTTTCTAACTATGTATGGTGATGGATGTTAAACTAGACTTATTGTGCTGATCATTTTGTAATATACACGAATATTGAATCATTATGTTGTACACCTGAAACTAATATAATGTTGTATGTCAATTATACCTCAATTTAAAAAATAATTAGGAAAGTTTTTAAACAATGTTTTTAAAAATCCAAATATCTTTTAAAAACAGATTTCTTGAAATGTTTTTGAAAAGAAAAAATCCAATATAAATTTTTTAATTTGACTTCCTTTTAAATAAAATCCAAATATATTTTATTAGAATACCAATTATAAGTCCTAGTGACATAGTATATGAGACTGTGAAGGCGTTAATTTTGATTTGTGAATGTTCTCTTAATATTTTATATAATTCATTCTTTGTCAAAATAATTCTGGTCCTTTCAAAACATATTTTCAGTGTCATTCAGTTGAGCAACTTGACTAACACCAGCTGAGGCAATGAGAGCACTGCAGTTCTTGAGGATAAAATGCAGTCAGCAAAGCTGAGTAAGTAATAGAGATCACATAGCTGAATGGTTGAGAGTTACACTATGAAGGAGAGACTTGCTTCTGGGAGAAGCTCAGAAAAGAGCTTGTATAAATACAGCCTATTCCTGAGATGTGAAAACAACACTCTGTATTAAGGTTATATCAGGCAATATTGTACATTTTGAAAAAAACGATTAAATTATCTTCCTGGCTACTGAAATAAACTATGATTTACAACATGATTGCAGTCAATTTTTTTTTTAATTTTTTTTGCGATCCGTGGGCCTCTCACTATTGTGGCCTCTCCCGTTGCGGAGCACAGGCTCCGGACGCGCGGGCTCAGCAGCCATGGCTTACGGGCACAGACACTCCGCAGCATGTGGGATCCTCCCGGACCGAGGCACGAATCCGTGCCCCCTGCATCAGCAGGTGGACTCTCAACCACTGCGCCACCAGGGAAGCCCCCAGTCTATTTAATTTAAATGAGATTCATCCTAGTTAAAACTGGGGAGTCACTCTACTGAGGCAGCCACGTTAATCTGTACCAATTAATTCTGATTAGATAGACAGCATTCTAGGTACAGTATAATAGAAAATAAACTTCTTCCCTTTCCTTGAGGAAGGGAGCTTCTGTTACAACATGGAAAAAAATCTATCAACAGTCCTGCCAAGTCTCTCCCAGTGACCTCCATCAACTCAACCAGTCATTCAAAAGCCAAAGCAGTTCAAAGACTTGCCAGGGTCAATTCAAGATTTTGCTCCAAATCACAATGATTACTTGCAATTTCTTCAGTGAGAAAAGAACCAAAAATGACAATAAAATTAACATTTGCATAATGCTTTACAGTCTCAAAGCTTTTTCACATGCATTCTCATTTAATCATCAATCTACTCTGTAAAGGAGATACTTTTATAAGACGCAGGAACTGAGATATAACAAAGTATAGTGACTTCTCAAAGGTGACAGAAAGAGGAAGTAGCAAACTAGGAGCTGAACTCAGGCTTTCTAATTTGAAATCCTGTCCTTCCACTATACTAGGCCTATTGGAAAAGGCCTGGAAGAACTGACTTGCCAGGACTCTGAGACAACTAAAAAACAGTAGAAAGAGAAAAAATGAGCCAACACCATTCAGAGTGTTGAGGATACTGGGAGAGGGAAGGGTAAGCTGGGACAAAGTGAGAGAGTGGCATGGACATATATACACTACCAAACGTAAAATAGCTATAATTCTGATTGTAAGCTAAGAAAAACTATTCCAGCAGAGGCTACTTTTAATGAGGACAGTCAAAATGTCCAAAACAGTATCAAAAGGGCATGGCAAAAAAACTCAAGCAAACTCAGGACAAACAGGTTTAGTGACAGATAAAACCACACTGTAAATCATACTTTCTATCTAATGGTCAGAGAGACGATCATTTTTCACATACAATGTTCCAGGAGGACCCAACTGACAAACTGGGTATGGCACAAGAGAATCCAAGCAGCGAATCATAATGCACAAGTCAGATGAAACTGCATGAACCATAGTTCCAAGAGAATTATTCACAGCAGTGTATTGTAGTTCTGAGCAGCATCTTGGTCCTGGAGAGCAACTAGGGAAGGATACAGGGCAGGCTAGCTCCATGAAAATCATGAGTCAGTAAAGATACAGTTCTAAAGCTCAACAGGTGCCTACAGTATGCCCCTAGCATGTTAAATCTCAAATCTGATGGCCAGTATGACTTCATTCCAAACCAGTCTCTTCCCTACAACATAATACTGTTATTCTTTCTTGCCCTGTACAGAACTGGCTCAGGGACTGAAACAAACCTAGACCTGGGCTCATTAGGAGATAAAGCTATGTAAAATTTTGGAGGGCAACTGGCTGGATGGTGGCGGGAGGTAAAAAGGCAAGAGCTGACTATATCATGCTAACCAAAAAAGGAATTTCCAACTTGATTCTGGTGAGGAAAGACATCCAGTCACATCCAGGGTACTAAACTTTAAAGACTAAAGGGTAGAATTATACTTACATTGAACAAACCATAGCAGTAGGAGGAATATCTCAAAAAAGCCACAACTCAGTCCTCTAAACCAAATGCACATTGTATAAATGTTGCAATGAATCTGGTATTTTATTTCTTTCACACTCCTATAAAATGCAAGGTCAATAACCAATCTCAATTTGCCAATTCATCCAATCCTACCCCTAAGCATCTGTATATATTTACAAAGTATCTGTATGTATTACTCTTTTATTCTCATTACATCATCTTACCCATTGTAGCTGAACCCTACTGCTCTTGACTGAGTCTTCTGTTCAGCTAATATCTGCTTTGTTTTAGTTACCATGGTTACCAAAGGCTATTTCTGTCTATTTAACAACTTAATTAATTAACTTGTTTACTGAGTGTTAACAATGCACTAGGCACTGAAGACAGACTTATCCAAGACACCTTCCCAGTAGATTCACATCTAAATCAGACCAAAACATACATGGAAACGTTGGGAATGCAGTAAGTAGACTATAACAACACAGTTGGAAGGCTGAAGTGGATTAGCTGAGTACATTATAGCAACTCTCACCAAAGAGGTCTTTGAAGGAAGAAAGAAACCTAAGTTGATTCAACTGTCTTTGTGATTTCTTATCTCTATACTATTGTAAACTACACATAATACACATAAAACTTGCTTGCAAAAGACGTCAAATATTTAATGAAACCAAATGCATGACGGCTAATCTTCCACACAAGATATCTTTAGCCTTTCCATTCCTAACAGAATGCACTAGTTATTTAGAGGATTGCTAAGCAAAATGTCATAAACAATTAAGCATCTTATGAACTGCTTTTTTTTTTTTTTTTTTTTTTTTTTGCGGTACGCGGGCCTCTCACTGTTGTGGCCTCTCCCGTTGTGGAGCACAGGCTCCGGACGCGCAGGCTCAGCGGCCACGGCGGCTCAGCGGCCACGGCTCACGGGCCCAGCCGCTCCGCGGCATGTGGGATCTTCCCGGGCCGGGGCACGAACCCGTGTCCCCTGCATCGGCAGGCGGACTCTGAACCACTGCGCCACCAGGGAAGCCCCATGAACTGCTTTTGATGGTGACAGAATAACACAGGAAAGTTTTATCTGAGCCCATGTGCATTTCCAAATCATCATCAGAAATATATAGCATCATTCCTGGTGACAGTGTTACTATCCTTGTGGGCAATATGAATGAATGAGACAAGAGTTATTTCATTCATTAATTCAATAAACATTTAATGATATCAAGTATTCTGCTAAGCACCAAGAATAATGTAAACAAGACACAGTTCCCTCCCTTGAGGAGCTTACACACATTTCCACACAAGATGTATGGTATACACATGTATCAATCAACCAATTTTTTAGAGCTCTAAGTCACCTTAAAATTCTAGTAACCCACTCTAATTTTACAATTAATTAAAAGAAGCTACAGGAAAGTTAATTAACTTGCCCAAGATCAAAGCTATTAGTAGTACAGCATGAACAAAATCCACAACTGTACTTTCTGCTTTGGCTGGTGTCTATATTTCTCCTTGTAAAAGTTAATACAACAAACATTTATTGAATGCTTGGTATCAGGCAGATACTAGGGATCTTACTTACTAGGAATACAAAGATGAGTGAAACAGTCTATACCATCAAGCAGATCACACAATATTAACAGAAATTAAAATGAGAAAACTTACAATATAATAAGTGCTGTGAGTGCAAGACACTACAGAAATATAAAGGAAGAATTAAGTAACTACCCGTTTGAGAGTTGGGATATAGGAATGGCAGAATAGGCTTCACTGAGTGCTATTTGAGGTGGGTCTTGATGGATCACTTAAGAGTTTGCCAGGCAACATACCAAACACAAGGAAAAACATGCAGGTGTGGAAAGCACAATGGGTTCAAATAACCATAAGTAGTTATGTATGGCTGGAAAAAAGGGTAAAGGAAGATTACAGGAAATACCATTAGAAAGGTATGTAGGGGCCAGAGCTTGAAACACACTGTATGGTATACTAACAAAGTTCCACTTTGTTAGTTAACACTGTCTCTTTATTTCATAAACTATATTATTTCTACCTAATATGTGCATACCAGATGACTCCAACAAGTATATCAACAAGATTTCTGCACAGGCCAAACAGACGCTGTGCTTATGACTCTGAGCTACATGGCACACTCTTGGGACACTTCCTAATAATTCCATCACTCCTAATCTGAGGATCCCACTGTGGCATTTAAAGGAATGGGAAAAAATTGTTGAGGGAGGCTTTCAAATGAATAAAGTCCTTTGAGATTCAATGAAAGTCAATTATCTTGAGTGAGTTTTCCTACTAAACTTTTCAGTCTAGACCTGCAGTCTAACATGGCAGTCACATGTGATTACTGAGCACCTGAAATGTAGTTAGTCCAAATTGAGATGGGCTATAATTGTAAAGTACACACCAGATTTCAAAGATTTAGTATAAAAAATGTAAAATATCTCAGTAATTTTCTATATTGATTACATGTTGAAATAATATTCTGGATGTGTAGGGCTATAAACAGAGTATCAAAATTATTATTACTATTATTATTATTTAAAATAATTGTACCTGTTTCTCTCTGCTTTTTAAATGTGGCTACTAGAAATTTTTAAATTACACTGTAGCTCACATTATATTTCTATTGTACAGGGCTGGTCTAAAGTATATACTGTCATTGGCTTCTGAAGATTTAATGATACAAACTTGTTAATACCTACTTCCTTAACAGTTGTCACAGATTTAACAGAAAAAAGAAAGTAAAAACTTGGATTTTTTTTTTCGCCGGCCTCTCACTGCTTTGGCCTCTCCCGTTGCGGGGCACAGGCTCCGGACGCGCAGGCCCAAAGGCCATGGCTCACGGGCCCAGCCGCTCCGCGGCATGTGGGATCCTCCCGGACCAGGGCACGAACCCATGTCCCCTGCATCGGCAGGCAGACTCTCAACCACTGCGCCACCAGGGAAGCCCCAAAACTTGGTTATTTTAATAGACCATAAGGATATTTATATTAGAGCAAATACAAAGATGTTCGAAATCTAGAAAAAGGAGAATTGTCTTCAAATTAACAACAGGAAAGGGAGTTCCAAAGCTTGATAAACAGTTGCCATTCTTTAAGAAGAAATAACGCTCATGTTGAGGTGGAAAACTGGCCTGAATTATCTTGGTACTACTATTCAACAACACTCAACTTTTTGCTATTCCCATGTTAAGTCACCTTCTATTTTGTATGGTCCTGGTGCTTGTCAAGATGAGGAACTTTTTCTTTCTGAATCAAGCAGGACAGTTTTAGGAAACACCCCCAGCCCAGATGCTACTGTTTCTTAAATTAAGAATTTGGGCCTTTCAAAACCTGTCCTCCAAAAAGGAAATAATCTGTAAAACCTGGTTACAAAAGCACTTTACATCTCAGCAAATCCATTCCTAGATATTCTCCCCAAAAGAAATGAAAACCTAAATCACTTAAAACTTATACATGAATATTCATAGCAACTTTAGTCATGATAGTCGAAAATGTCCACCAACCGATGAATAAACAAATTGTGATCTAGTCATTCAGTGGAATGCTACTAAACAATAAAAAAGAATTAACTATTTATATATGAAACAATATGGATGACTCTCAAAACGATTATGCTTAGTGAAAGACACCATAGCGGGGCTTCCCTGGTGGCAGAGTGGTTAAGAGTCCGCCTGCTGATGCAGGGGACACAGGTTCACGCCCCAGTCCGGGAAGATCCCACCTGCCGCGGAGCAGCTAGGCCCATGAGCCATGGCCACAGAGCCTGTGCTCCGCAACCAGAGAGGCCACAAGAGTGAGAGGCCCGTGTACCGCAAAAAAAAAAAAAAAAAAAAAAGGACACCATAGGAAAAAAGAGTATATACTGAATGATTTCATTTATAAACTAATCTGCAGTGACAGAAATCAGAACAGTGGTTGACTGGGGTAGAGGGTTGTGGGTAGATTGACAGCAAAGGGGTATGGTAGAATTCTCTGAGATGAAAATGTTCTATTTCTTGATTGTAATGGCGGTTATACATGTTACATTTGCCCCCCCACACACACACACACACACACACAAAAAAAGCATCAACCTATACACTTAAAGTGTGTGAATTTTGGACTTCCCTGGTGACACAGTGGTTAAGAATCCGCCTGCCAATGCAGGGGACACAAGTTCAATCCCTTGTCCGGGAAGATCCAACATGCCGTGGAGCAACTAAGCCTGTGTGCCACAACTACTGAGCCTGTGCTCTAGAGCCCACAAGCCACAACTACAGAGCCCACGCACAACTACTGAAGCCCACGCACCCTAGAGTCCACGCACCGCAACTACTGAAGCCCGCGTGCTCTAGGACCCATGTACTGCAACTACAGAGCCTGCGTGCTGCAACTACTGAAGCCCATATGCCTAGAGCCCATGCTCCACAACAAGAGAAGCCACCAAAATGAGAAGCCCGCACACTGCAACGAAGAGTAGCCCCCACTAGCCACAACTAGAGGAAGCCCGCATGCAGCAACGAAGACCCGATGCAGCCAAAGAATAAATAACTGTTTTTTAAAGTGTGTGAATTTTATTGTATGTAAAGTATACCTCAATAAAGTTAATTTCTAAGAAAGAAAGAATAAGAAAAGAAAAGGAAAAGGAAAGAGGAAGTTGAGGAGAGAGAAAGAAGGAAAAAGTACTACAGAGCTGAAATCCCTGGAGGCTGTAGGTCAGGAGCAGGATAGCATAGTGTGGCATCAAACTTTGTTCACCATCAAGAAGGCAGCCTCAACGGTGAACAGGAGGTTCATCCACTTTCGCCACCCTCACCCATTTCCCTCATCCCCCCCCAAAACTGTAACTATGTGAGGTGACAAATGTCTTAACATTATTTCCATAATCACTTTGCAGTACATACATATATAAAAATCACTATGCCATACACCTTAAACTTATACAATATTATATGTCAATTATATCTCAATAAAGCTGGGAGAAAACGTTGAATAGGAGTTGGTAACAGACATTCACGTACAGACAGCCCCAAGAACCCTTCAAAGAGATGAACGAAAATTCTAAATCTAGAGATAAAGCCAAGTATAGAACAAGACAGTTGCCAGGCTTTGTCAGGCAGGTTGAATAGGCATTCTCAGAATACTAGAGCAAATCAGGCAGGTGGAATAAGCATACTCAGAGGACTAGAGCTCATCAATGAATTTGGTAAAGTTGCAGGATATAAAAATAATACACAGAAATCTCTTGCATTCCTATACACTAACAATGAAAGATCAGAAAGAGAAGTTAAGGAAACAATCCCATTTACCATCGCATTAAAAAGAAAAAAAATAACTAGGAATAAACCTACCGAAAGAGGCAAAAGACCTGTACTCAGAAAACTATAAGATACTGATGACAGAAATCAAAGATGACACAAGCAGATGGAGAGCTATACCATATTCTTGGAAGGGAAGAATCAATATTATCAAAATGACTATACTACCCAAAGCAATCTACAGATTCCATGCAAACCCTATCAAATTACCAATGGCATTTTTCACATGACTAGAACAAAAAATTTTACCATTTGTATGGAAACACAAAAGACCATGAATAGCGAAGCAATCTTGAGAAAGAATAATGGAGCTGGAGGAATCAGGCTCCCTGACTTCAGACTATACTACACAGCTACAATAATCAAAACAGTATGGGGCTTCCCTGGTGGTGCAGTGGTTGAGAGTCCGCCTGCCGATGCAGGGGACACAGGTTCGTGCCCCAGTCCGGGAAGACCCCACATGCCACAGAGCGGCTAGGCCCGTGAGCCATGGCTGCTGAGCCTGTGCGTCCAGAGCATGTGCTCCACAACAGGAGAGGCCACAAAATTGAGAAGCCCGCACACCACACACACACAAAAAAAAACAGTATGGTACTGGCAGAAAAAAAGACAAATAGATCAATGGAACAGGATAGAAAGCCCAGAGATAAACCCACGCAACTACGGTCAACTGATCTATGACAAAGGAGGCAAGAATACACAATGGGGAAAAGAGAGTATCTTCAATAAATGGTGCTGGAAAAACTGGACAGCCCCATGTAAAAAAATAAAATTAGAACATTCTTTAACACCACACACAAAAATAAACTCAAAATGGATTAAAGACCTAAATATAAGACTGGATACTATAAAACTCTTAGAGGAAAACAGGCAGAACACACTCTGACATAAATCTCAGCAAGATCTTTTTTGATCTACCTCCTAGAGTAATGAAAATAAAAACAAAAATAAACAAATGGGACCTAATGAAACTTAAAAGCTTTTGTACAGCAAAGGAAACCATAAACAATACAAAAGGACAACCCACAGAATGGGAGAAAATATTTGCAAAGAAGCGACCAACAAGGAATTAATCTCCAAAATATATAAACAGCTCATGCAGTTCAGTATCAAAAAAACAAACAACCCAATCAAAAAATGGGCAGAAGACCTAAGTAGACGTTTCTCCATAGAAGGCTACAGATGGCCAACAGACACATGAAAAGATGCTTAACATCACTAATTATTAGAGAAATGCAAATCAAAACTACAAGTTATCACCTCACACCAGTCACAATGGCCATCAAAAAATCTACAAACGATAAATTCTGGAGAGGGTGTGGAGAAAAGGGAACCCTCCTCCTACACTGTTGGTGGGAATGTAAATTGGTGCAGCCACTATGGAGAACACTACGGAGGTTCCTTTAAAAAAGTAAGAATAGAGCTACCATATGATCCTGCAATCCCACTCCTGGGCATATACCGGGAGAAAACCATAATTCGAAAAGATACATGTACCCCAATGTTCACTACAGCACTATTTATAATACCTGGGACATGGAAGCAACCTAAATGTCCATCGACAGAGGAATGAAAGAAGAAGATGTGGTATATATATATATACAATGAAATATTACTCATCCATAAAAAAGAACAAAATAATGCCATTTGCATCAAAATGGATGGACCTAGAGACTGTCATACTGAGTGAAGTAGATCTCAAAGACAAATATCATGTGATATCACTTATATGTGGAATCTAAAAAAATGGTACAAATGAACCTATCTATAAAACAGAAATAGAGTCACAGATGTAGAAAACAAACTTATGGTTACCAAGGGGGAAAGAGGGGGGAGGGATAAATTGGGAGATTGGGATTGACATACACACACTACTATATATAAAATAGATAACTAGGGGGCTTCCCTGGTGGCGCAGTGGTTGAGAGGCCACCTGCTGATGCAGGGGACGCGGGTTCGTGCCCCAGTCCAGGAAGACCCCATGTGCCGCGGAGTGGCCAGGTCCGTGAGCCATGGCCCCTGAGCCTGCGCATCCAGAGCCTGTGCTCCGCAACGGGAGAGGCCACAACAGTGAGAGGCCTGTGTACCGCAAAAAAAAAAAAAAAGATAACTAAGAATCTACTGTATAGCACAGGGAACTCTACTCAATACTCTGTACTGACCTATATGGCAATAGAATCTAAAAAAGAGTGGACATATGTATAACCGATTCACTTTGCTGTACAGCAGAAACAAACACAACATTGTAAATCAACTATACTCCAATGAAAATTAATTTTAAAATAAACAAATATTTTTTAAAAAGCATACTCGAGCTTGCTGCTTAATGAACTGATGTCAACCTGAAGTTTTTATTTTTTTAATATTTATTTATTTATTTGGCTGCATCAGGTCTTAGTTGTGGCATGTGGGATCTTCAGTGTGGCATGCGGGATCTTTAGTTGAGGTATGCGGGACCTTTACTTACGGCATGCGGGATTTTTAGTTGCATCATGCGAACTCTTAGTTGCAGCATGTGGTATCTAGTTCCCTGACCAGGGATCAAACCCAGGCCCCCTGCATTGGGAGCGCAGAGTCTTAGCAACTGGACCACCAGGGAAGTCCCTAAAGTGAAGTTTTTAATGACATAACATTCTGTCCTTGGCCCTCTCCTATTTAACAAATTTATCTATGATTTGGATGAAGAAGTTGAGAGAGAAACAGATAACAAATAAGACAGAAGATATAATCAGGAACAAAAATTAAATCTCCAGTTATAGCAATGACATTAATGTAAGAAAAAATTAAAGCCCTGCACTTATGTCTCCAAAACTAACTGCACCAATATATGACAGGCAAGATGTAGCTTAATAGAAGCATGTATTAAAAAAAGACTGAGGGGGCTTCCCTCGTGGTGCAGTGGTTGAGAGTCCGCCTGCCGATGCAGGGGACACGGGTTCGTGCCCCAGTCTGAGAAGATCCCACATGCCGCGGAGCGGCTGGGCCCGTGAGCCATGGCCGCTGAGCCTGCGCATCCGGAGCCTGTGGTCCGCAATGGGAGAGGCCACAACAGTGAGAGGCCCATGTACCGGAAAAAGAAAAAAAAGACTGAGGGTCTTCTGGGGACCAAAAGCTCAAAATGAGTCATTAGTGTGGTGTGACTGCCACCACTCAATAAAAGAAAAAAAAAATCAATCTTAGCTATATCAGTATCTAAAGACGATGATCATTCCTAAATCTAAAGAGAAAAATTATTTTGAGCTGATCATATCGAACCTAGAGAATTGTGTTCTGTTCTGGGTACCATACTTTAAGGAATAACATGAAAGGAACAGAGCATGTTCAGAGGACAGCACACAAAATGATGAGAGGACTAGAAACCATGTAATATGAGAAATGACTAAAAGAACTAAAAATGCTGAATCTGAAGAAAAGACTTCCCAGGGGACACAACTACCTTCAAATAGTTGAAGAGCTGACATGCAGAAAAGGAGTTATAATTATTTAGACCCAGTGAGTATAACTTAGACCAATTTGTATTCCTTTTTGGCCTTGAAATTGATTGGAATTGATGGTACAAAAAGAGGGATGTTATGTCAATTCTCCCTGAGAAGAAAATAAGCTAAGCCATCACATGGCCCTTTGTGGTCCATTTTTACAAAATCTGACTGAAAAGGCTGTGTACACAGAAAAGAAAACTCAAATGGTCCATAAATTTATGAAAATATATCCAAGTTCACTAGTTGACAGAGAAATGCAAATTAAAACACCCATGTAATATGATAACATGAGAGAAAATAGAACTGGCTGATAGGTTTCTGGGAACTCTCTGCACTATCTCTGTAACTATTCTGTAAATCTAACATTACCCCAGGATAAAATGTTAATTAAAAACACTACCACCAGACTTCCTTGGTGGCGCAGTGGTTAAGCATCCGCCTGCCGATGCAAGGGACGTGGGTTCAATCCCTGGTCCGGGAAGATCCCGCATGCCGCAGAGCAACTAAGCCCGCACACCGCAACTATTGAGCCTGCGCTCTATAGCCCGCGTACCACAGCTACTGAAGCCCGTGCACCTAGAGCCCGTGCTCTGCAACAAGAGAAGCCACCGCGATAAGAAGCCCGTGCACCACAACTACTGAGCTTGCACTCTAGAGCCTGCAAGCCACAACTACTGAGCCCACGTGCCACAACTACTGAAGCCCGCACACCTAGAGCCCATGCTCCGCAACAAGAGAAGCCACCACAATAAGAAGCCTTCACACCACAACAAAGAGCAGCCCCCACTCACCGCAACTAGAGAAAGCCTGCGCGCAGCAATGAAGACCCAATGCAGCCAAAGCTAATTAATTAATTAATTTTAAAAACCCTTCACTCATGAACAATTTCTAAAGTCTGGCAATACCGAATATTAGCAATAATATAGGGAAAGAGAAAACAAGAGGGAGTATAAATTGTTAAAACTACTGTGGACAGCAATTTGGTAATATTTGTTAAGTTAAACATGCTTGTAGCTTTTGACCCAGCAGTAAAACTTCTTAATGTACACCCGAGAATAGCACTGCCACTATAGAGCAGCCACTAGCCACATGTGACTATTGAGTGCTTGAAATGTGGCAAGTCCAAAATGAGATATGCTCTAACTATAAAATACATACCAAATTTCAAAGACTTTGTACAGAAAAAAAAAGAATGTAAATATCATTAATAATTTTTATATCAATTACATGTTGGTATGATAACATTTTGTATGTACTGAGCTAAATAATCTGTATTGTTAAAATTAATTTCATCTGTTTAACCTTTTCTAATGTGGTACTAGGAAATATAAAATTATCTGTGTTTGCACTGTGTTTCAACTGTACAGCACTGCCCTAGAGCCTCATCCACTAGTGCTCAAGAAATAAATTTAGTGAGTCATAACCAACATTTTGTAAATGAAAAAGCATAGAATAGGAAATATCATAGTGTGCTGTGTGTAATAAGGGTAAAATGATTTCATTAAACTTTTGATACTGGGATGTGATGTAAAATATAATATTTCCTTGCCATAGGTGGCAGTCAAAAATTTTTGAAAGCTCCTAATAAACACTACAAAACACAATGTTGTAATGCTGTTGAGATTAGATAAATTGTGGTACACTTATATTCAATGTATTATTACTAGTCAGCGGTGTAAATAAATGAACTAGAGCTAAAATATCCATATGGGTAAATATCCAAAACATAATACTGAGCAAAAAATACAAGTTGCAGGGAAAAAACTATACAAAATGATACAATTTATGTAATACTTCAAATGATGAAAAACAGGCACCTCAATCTTTTCATTCTTTGGAACAGTGAAATATCTGAAGCATATGACAAAATGTGAAGATTCAACAAAACTTAGTGGTAGTTTTAGAGGCGTTCATTATATTATTCTCCTTACTTTTCTGTGTGCTTCAAATATTTATGTAAATACCAGGTCTCAAATACCATATACTTAAAAGTCATAATCCCTATTCAATACTTATATCTTTAAGATAGTATATCCTAAATTAAAACTTCTGGTAGGTGGTAGTGGGCTTTGTTGCTGTTTTAAAATGACAAGCATTAACAAAATACTGACCTAAACTTTCTTAAAGCATAGATTTGTAGCCACCCTGGTTACAACATATTTCATTATTATATAAACGTGAATGCAAATGTACCACAGGTCTAATCATGTCCCCAGAAAAAAAGAAGTATGGTGAACTCTCCCATATCTGGCATGGTCGAGGAATCTGGGGTCTAGTCCATCGAATTGCTTCTGTTTACTAAGAACTCCCACAAATATCATCCATAGAGGGCTTCCCTGGTGGCGCAATGGTTGAGAGTCCGCCTGCCGATGCAGGGGACAAGGGTTCGTGCCCCGGTCCAGGAGGATCTCACATGCCGCGGAGCGGCTGCGCCCGTGAGCCATGGCCGCTGAGCCTGCGCATCCGGAGCCTGTGTGCTCCGCAACGCGAGAGGCCACAATAGTGACAGGCCCGCGTACCGCAAAAAAAAAAAAAAAAAAAAAAAAACTAAAGCTTCACAGGATATAATTTATTTTTAACTGATGATTATGGAAAGGCACTTCAGGATCTAGCCGTAATTTTTTAATGTACTTTTAACGCAGGAGATTTCTATTTCAGATTAAACCAGTGTTATTATGCATGCCACAAAAATCCTGAGAAAACAAGCTGTGAATTGTGAATTCTATTTCCCTACGCTAGTTTATAAAAGGGTTCCGGTGTCTTAAACATCAACACTGCTTTCCGATACCTATAGGAGAAAACTTGGAGCTGTGGATAGGCCAAAGAGATAAAATTAGGAAAGAAAATACATTCAGAAGATCTTAGATAAGGTAGCGAACAGTCTGACATTTTCTAGTGCAAAGCTAAATACCTTTAAAGTCCATGAAACGAATATCAACGGCGTCCATTTTTAAATCTCCGGTTCAGGCCTACGAAATAAGAAAATATTTTAATATTCTGTCCTTTATTCTCCAGCTTCTCAATAAATTTCTTTTCAAAGTTTTCCTGTTAGTTGTTACCCAAAAAAAATGCTGAGGAAATTTTAAAACCCAGAAAAAGCAGTTAAGGAGAGGCAGCAGCAAGCGGTCCGGCAACGGGACTCCGGCCACGGGTTTCCGGCTCAGGGGAAATTTTCGTCGGACTTCTTTTCTAAGGACAATCCGCCTAATTGGTTCAAAATCCCCTGACCCCGACGCACATACGTTCTAAGCATCCAATCACTGACGGTCCTTCGCCCCCCCACCCACCCACCCCCGGGCCGGCGCACCACTCCACATACTTCATCCAAGTCCCGCGCCGTCGCACCACTCCACATACTTCATCCAAGTCCCTCCGCCGCACCACTCCCCATACTTCAAGTCCCAAAACCCTGTCTTTCCCCGTCTTCCTTCACCGGAGAGTCAGCTCCATAGTTCAAAATCACTGCCTCAGGGCCACTTTAAAAAGTGTTGACCTAACGACCGCATCTCCTTGCTAGTTAGAAACAACTAACCTGTACACCTCCGCCAGGACAGCCGACGCCACAGTGCTCCCTGCGCAAACCAAGTCCCCAGTGCCAGTGAAGACGCTTGGAAAGCTCCTCCCCCCATAGCGATGTCAATGAGAGGCCTCTCCCAATTGACGTTTTCCCTTCATCTCGAAGCCTGAGTTTCTGGGCACAGTCCAGGCGTGAAGTTCTGGGGATGCAGTTCAGAGAGCCGGGGTGAGAATCAATGAAAGTGAGGGAGTATAGTGCAATACTGAAACATACTGCAGTTACTGCGGGAAGAGTGCAGATGGCGAGGGTTACAGGAAAGAGGAGAGCAGGCCTTCGAAAGAAAAAAAGAAAAGGGACAGGGCTTCCCTGGTGGCACAGTGGTTGAGAGTCCGCCTGCCGATGCAGGGGACACGGGTTTGTGCCCCGGTCCGGGAAGATCCCACATGCCGCGGCGTGGCTGGGCCCGTGAGCCATGGCCGCTGAGCCTGCGCATCCGGAAGCCTGTGCTCCGCAACGGGAGAGGCCACAGCAGTGAGAGGCCCGCATACTGCAAAAACAAACAAACAAAAGAAAGAACAGGGACAGAGGGAGGGAGGAAGAAACGGAAAGTAAACAGTGTTGCCCAATGGTTATTCAAGAGTGCAAAGGTCAGAAATATAAGAAGTTGAGAAGGCCTTCCCTGGTGGCGCAGTGGTTAAGAATCCGCCTGCCAATGCAGGGAACACGGGTTCGAGCCCTGGTCCGAGAAGATCCCACATGCCGCGGAGCAACTAAGCCCGTGCACCACAACTGCTCAGCCTGCACTCTTAAGAGCCCGTGAGCCACAACTACTGAAGCCCCTGCACCTAAAGCCCGTGTTCCGCAACAAAAAAACCCACCGCAGTGAGAAGCCTGCACACCACAATGAAGAGTAGCCCCCACTCACCGCAGCTAGAGAAAGCCCACACACAGCAACGAAGACCCAACATAGCCAAAAATAAATAAATTTATTAAAAAAAAAAAAAAGAATCCGCCTGCCAATGCAGGGGACACGAGTTCGAGCCCTGGTCTGGGAAGATCCCACATGCCTCAGAGCAACCAAGCCCGTGCACCACAGCTACTGAGGCTTCACTCTAGAGCCGGAGAGCCACAACGACTGAAGCCCACGCGCCTAGAGCCCATGCTCCGCAACAAGAGAAGCCACTGCAATGAGAAGCCCACGCACAGCAACAAAGGGTAGCCTCCGCTTGCTGCAACTAGAGAAAGCTTGCGAGCAGCAATGAAGACCAAATGCAGCCAAAAATAAAAACTAATTAATTAATTAATTAAAAAAAAAAGTTGAGGAGACTGAACAACCCTGTAGTTCCAAGACATGTTTCTGCTGCCCTGCCATTGTCAAATCTGAAGGAAACTACACAGTGACTCCCCTGCAGGCTCACAGCAAGGGCAGGGGTCCTACCCAACTCCAAACAAATGGTTTCAGGGATGGTGTGGAATATATATATGTGAACATGTTTGATTCCAGCTAAATCTATGAATGATGCTTGCAACCAAGGAGTTGGCCTCTACTGAAATCTCCACTCAGAGACAACAGTGTTAAGGCATGAGGCCTCCAAATTTGGGGACACGCCAAATCAAAGCATTAACAAGCCTCCCACCCCTTCCCTCACATATCCCTCTTTTAAGCCTTGTGCACCTCAGTCAAGCCAGATGTGGAGCTGGCTAACAAGATGAAGAGAAGAGATTGTGGCTTCAAGTCTGGGAACACTAACAGAGTTGCCTCCTGACCCTAAGAGTCTCAGAGTCAGTCGTTATTTATCGTGGAAAAGATGGGATTTCTAAAAATAATTTCTTTTCCCTCTTCAAAATTTTCTGCATCTAGATCACATAGTATAGTGAAGAAAAGGGGGGAAACAGGAAGTACTGCTATTAACTACTTTTCTTTTGGATCCTCCTCTATTAAATCCTGCAACTTAATATATATTTCACAATCCTAGATTGCTAAATTAGGGGAAGAAGTCTGGTGGTATCCCATAATTGACTGAATCCTCACGCACTACATACTGCGTGAGCTGGCGCTAGCTACTTAGAATCTCAGCGCGCCTCAATTTCCTCATCTGTAAGATAGGAATAAAAGTAAAAGTAATTCTAGGCTTCTGGTTCAATGGAATAGTGTACATAAAGCATCTAGAACAGTGGCTGGCATATGGTAGGTACTTAAAGAATATTAGTTCCCATTATCACTCCCCATTTCCTGGTTGGCAGTTAAGGGCTCCCAACTTCTATCATTCCACCCAAGCTCCTGGCTCTAGCATAACTCCTTTGTTCACGGATGAACAGATGAAGAAACAGGACAATAATTAGACCTCAGCTCTCAAGCCCACAGGGGTCCTTTTAGAGCTCTTAGTGATTAATAATGTCTGTAGTAGAATGGATATTATATTATCCAAGATTATATCAGGCATACAGGAATCAAATGACTGTTGATTAATACTGACTGCAAATAAGACTCCAAAGTCAGGGCTACTCACTGAGCTGACACCACTGCACTGAAAGGGCCAGTGGAATAAAGGAAAATATGCAGAAAGGGTAAAAAACCCTTATGTTGTATGGGTGGCCCCAATGTTTTTGGTTTTGATCTAGATGGCCTCTCTAGATGTTAAAAGTAAATGAGAATTAAGAGACAGAAAAAAAAAGTCAAAGAGAGAAGAGGAAAAGAGATCATAAAAGAAGCAGTTACATATTGGGGAGGACATGCAAGAGTGAGTAGTAAAATACCATTAAGCAGCACTCAACATGCTGTAAATTATCTTACCTTACCCCTAGCATAAACTATAAATTTTCCACTGCAACCCTTTAACAATTTAGTGCAGAAATGTTGAAAGAGATTGTTACATAAGGCAGGTGAACAACTTGGACTCTAATGAGCGCTTATTAAGACTCTCATTAATAGACTGGATTAAAAGAGAGTAAGCAACCGAGAATGCAAAGTAGTGCAGAAGGTAGCATTACACCTTGTTAAAAGAAGAAAAACACCTCCAGAGTAAATACGCAATTATAGTCTGGAAAATTCTAAAAACAAAAGTAATAATAAAGTAAGGGACAGGGGCTTGTTCTACCAGATATTAAAACTACCGTAAATACAACTGTATGGTAATAGTGCATGCAGACAGATAAATGGAACAAAATACAGTCCACAAACAGGCCCGAGTATATATAGAAATGATTCAAATCAGTGGAGAAAAGAGCTGGTCCGGAAAAAGTATTGAAACAACCGGATAGCCATTTAAAAAAATAAATAAAACCAGATCCCTGCCTTACTTCATATACCAAAATGAACTCTGGATTCATCAAAGATTAAATTGAATCATAAAACTTCTAAAGGAAGTTTGGGTGAGTATTTTATAAACATGACAAGATCTAAACGTGACCTGAAACCAGAATCAAAAGGAAAAATAATGATAAGTTTTACCACATAAAAATTAAAATCTTCTGAATGGTACTATAAGCAAGGTTGAAAGACAAACCACAGATAAGAAAAAGATTTTTTCAACATATATAACAGATAAACAGTAAGAGCTCTTAAAATTAAAAAAACAAATAGTCTAGCACATAAATCAGCGAAGGACATGATCAGACAATTTGCACAGGAAGAAATATAAATAGCCAATAAACACATGAAGAGATGTTCAACCCCACCAGTAATCAAAGAAACGCAAATAATAAAGCAAGGTGAATTTTTTTCATTTATCGGATTGGCAAAGGTTAAAAAGATTAACAAAACCTCAAATTGACAAGATGCACAAAACAGGCACTCTTGTGCACTGTTGGTTAGGAGTACAAATTACTGCAAATTTTCTGGAGGGCAGTTTGGCAATTGGTATCAAAGTCTTAAATGTGTGTACCGTTTCCCAACAATTCCTCTTCTAGGAATTTTCCTAAAGAAGAAATTGGAAAATTTTGCAAAGATAGATTAACAGAAATGTTCACTGAGGCGTTGTAAATCTCTTATGTGTTCACCTAGTTAAATGTGGACTATTTATACAACCTAGTGTACATTAGTACCATATAGTGGCATACTTATACAGCCTTTAAAAACACTGCTGTGAAAACAACGTAGAGGTATAAAACTTGGGAAATACCTATATCCTACCATTGAGTTTAAAAAAAGAAAAAAGTTACCAACTGCTCAAAAAGGTGTAGGGATTCCCTGGTGGTGCAGTGGTTAAGAATCCGCCTGCCAATGCAGGGGACACGGGTTGGGCCCCTGGTCCGGGAAGATCCCACATGCCGCAAAGCAACTAAGCCCGTGTGCCACAACTACTGAGCCTGCGTGCCACACTACTGAAGCCCACATGCCTAGAGCCCGTGCTCCGCAACAAGAAAAGCCACCGCAGTGAGAAGCCCCTGCTCGCTGCAACTAGAGAAAGCTCGCACACAGCAATGAAGACCCAATGCAGCCAAAAATAAAAATCAATTAATTAACTAATTTTTAAGAAGTATGATTTTATAGATTTGAGTGACTAAAAAAACTACTACACATACAATAGATAAGCAACAAGGATTTACTGTATAGCACAGGGAATTATAGCCAATATATTATAATAACCTATAAATGGAAAAGAATCTGCAACAAAGCTGAATCACTATGCTGTACACCTGAAACTAACAGAATATTGTAAATCAACTATATACTTCAATTTAAGAAAACTATTGGGATGGTCTCCACCTGGGTGTGAATGGGAAGAGACAGAAGTGGCTACAGCGACCAACCAATCCCACTAATATGTAAACTGTCTCACAGAAAAGATAAACACTTATGTATGCATATTTGAATGAAAATGTCTGGAAGAGTATTTACCAAAATATTAACAATGTTTATCTTTGAGTGTTGGGATTTGGGAGAATCTTTACTTTCTTCTTGATATCTTTCAGTTTTTCAATGTCCTACAATGAACACATTTTTATCATTAGGGGAAAAAAAGAAAAGCTATTTCCATTAAAAGAAAAATCCACAGGAAGATAAGGGAGTTTTTATCTGATGGGCATGCGTTTTTGCAATAAAGTATGAGGCAAAGTCAACAGCAGACAGTAGGAGGGAGAGATTTGAAGAATGTGAGGAAGGTAAGAAACAGTTGTCTCAGAGAGCAGGGGAATCAGAGAGAAAAAGATGATTTCCGGCAGAAATCCTCTTTGAGGGCCTGATCAAGGTTGATGATCATTAATCTGCCCAGCTGTGTGATTGCCTCCAACAATCCTGAGCTACACAGGTGACAGTATGGAGAAGATGTTTGGATTCCTCCGGGTGGGGTGGAGAGGACTCGGGAGTATTGCCTAGTGAGGTGAAGATATTCGCAAGAGTGATAATGATAATAAATTCAGAAATTTAAGTGGTAAAGGGAACAAGCAAAGATTGGAGGAAACTGATAAACACAGAGAAGGTGTATCTGGGGAGCAGGGGAGTGTGAATTGGAGGATTCACGAGGTCAAAGAATTGTTGCAGTGGGGTTACTTGAGCAAATGAGCTGGAGCTTGGGAAGATGTAGACAGAGAATTTGATGTTTGAAATAGTGATTTCAGAGGTGACATTCTGGCAAAATCTAGGATATAACCATATGAGTAGGTAGCTGAGGTTAATTCATTGAAACAAATCACAGACCCACTCTCTCCTTCACATATTATAACACTCTTATCCACACACTTCCTGCCTTTTACTTGCAGGCCCTGGAATTGAGTTCTAGAGTGACTGGAATCTGCCTTTCCTGCCTTCTTTTTCCACTTCACCACTTCAAAATCCTAGGCTCTGGGCAAACTGAATTATAAACTTTCCCATCTTCTTGCCTTTGTGCACAAGGTTCCCTCTTCCTGAAATGCTCTCCCACCATATCTGAAATTACGTATTTTACCCATCCTTTAAAGCACAGCTTAAAAGCCTCAGCTTCCATGAAGACTTCACAGAACTCCTTCATGTGAATTCCCATGGTACTTCGTTCAGACCTCTCTTAGACCTCTATTATTTCCCACTTTGTGTCTGTACTTATTTGGGCCAATTTTATCTCTGGCTCCTTGAGGAGATCAAGGTTAGACCATGCCTAAAGCAATTTTCTACTCCAGCGTCAAGCATAGTGTCCTACGGAGATATTATTCACTGTGTTAACTGTTTCCAAAATATGGTGTATGTGATTATTTTAGGTGGTGCACAGCCAAACATTTTTTAATAGTTGGATATTTTAATGTGTATTAGGAAAATACTTTGTTTTCCACTTATGATAGTGGTAAATGTTTTCTTTTTTAAAGAAGTGTATTTAAGCTTAAAATTTGGTGTTTTTTTTTAAATAGTACAGGAATTACACAAAAAGAGAAAAATTCATGAAGGCTATACTTACCTGTCTGAGGTCTGGGAAACACGGCACTGAATGAAAAAAGACCTAGAGTACCAAATCAAAGAACTACTCCTTCCTCCACAAAAGATTTATTTAAACAGTAGTGCCGGGATTTATCGCTCTCTCCACTGACAATCTCCTTTAAGCATGTAAATGCAAGAATTGCCCATCTTGAAACAAAACAAAAAACCCAAACCTCTCCTTCAGCTCCCTCCAGCGGTGCCCTGAAATGCTCGCCTATAGCCCAGGTCCTCTTCCTCACCCTCCATTCACAATCCACTGCAGTCCCCCCCACCATCTTGACAGAAACTGTTCTTGAAGTGATCAATTACCTACTAACTGACAAAACCAATGAACCCTTTCTGTCCTCATCTTATTTAACTCGGCTCTCTAGGCAGCATTTGGCATTGTTGACTGCTACCTGAGAGGTCCCTTCCTCCCTAGACTTCCACATCACTCTCCTGTTTCCACCTCCTCCTACACTGAGTCCTCCTCCTCCTGTATCACTTCAATGTTAGAGTTCCTCCAATCTTTTACTATCATAGTGATTTTTAAAAGGAATTTAAAAACTAATGTTTGGGGACTTCCCTGGCGGTCCAGTGGTTGACTCCACGCTTCCACCACAGGGGACATACGTTGGATCCCTGGACAGGGAACTAAGATCCCATACGTGCAGCCAAAAAAAATTTTTCTTTTTAATTTTTTAAAAAATAAAATAATGTTTGTACCTGGTGAAAAACTGAAAAAGTACAGAGGAGAAACCAGAGGTTTCTGGTTAATTTTTCAAAAAGAATAAAAGGTATAAATGCATCCTCTTTTGCTCTTTCACACAAATATTCTGCACCTTGGGGTTTTTGTTCCATTTTGTTTTGTCTCTACTTAAAGTGTGACTTGGAGCTCTTTCCATATCACCTCTTGGCACATATAATTCTATCTTTTTTTTCTCTTTTTTTGAGTAAATGCCATGTTGTTTTATTTAACCTAGATTTATAATGAGCTTTTATGTCCAGGAAAGCAAAATCTCATCTTTTAAATGGCTGTATGTCTTCCACTGAATTAATATAACTTAACTAGTTCCTGGCCAGTGCACATCAGGTAGCTTCCAAGTTTTACGCTATTATGAATAATGTTACTGTAAACATCCTCATATACGTAAATTTTTAATTCCTATAAATGAAATTGTCAGATCAAAAAGAATGTGTTTTTAATTCTGGTATCATCAAATTACCCTCCGCAAAAGTCACAAGAATGTATATCCCCATCATGTATAAGACTGCCTGTTTACCCTCACTTTTGCCAATGCCTTGTCATCGAAATTTGTTTTGCCAGTCTGGAAGGTAAGAACTGAATTCTCATGGTTGTTTTAATTAGCATTTCTTGTTGAGTGAGGTTCAGTATCTTTTTTTATATTTGTTGGTATCTTATATTCTTTTTCTGAACACTATAACCTGTACTCATTTTTCTGTCAAGTTATTCATCTTTCTTATTTTTTATGAGTTCTTTGTACATAAAGGAAATGATATCATTTGTGCTTCAAAAGTTTGATTGTTTATTTTGCCCCAAGGCAATCTTTAGCCCCACACACAGCTTCCATTACATACTCATTTGCCCTCTGAGTTGATGATTCCTAAATCTGTAACTCTAGCCTAGCTCCAAGTTCCAATGGGTGATTATGTATCTTCACCTATATGAAGCTAAACTCATGTACATGTTTATAAACTCAGCATATCTGGAACTGAATTTATCTTTCCCCAGATATGCTCTTCCTCTTACGCTCTCCATCTTGGCTAATAATTTGACCATTCACCCAGAAAGTTCACCCAGAAATCTAAGTCGTCCACTTCTTTCTTAGCTCCAACATCCAAATGACCAAAAATCCTGAAATATTTTGCCCAAATGACTATGATGCTCTTCTAACTAATTACTGCTAGCAATGTCACACAGTGGTTAAAGAGCACAGGCTGCAGAGTCAGAACTGGGTGCATATCCTGGCCCTGATCACTCCAAGTTATGTGACCTACAGCATATCTCTTACCACAAACCTGTTTTCCTCATCTGTAAAAAATAATTACCATAACATCTACTTCATTGGGTCATTGCAAGAACTAAAAAGAGATTATATGCACAGTATCTGGCATAAAATAAATACTGAATAAATGGCAGCTATTATCACACTGCTCTAACTTCCCCCACCCTCTTCCAAGCCATCCTCCTTGCTGCTGCCAGACTAATAAATCCAACCACCCCTTTTGCTTGGAATCATTCAGTGACAACACCCCCTCCCCCGCTCCACACACACACACCATTTTAAGATAACATCTGAATTCCTAGGTAGGGTATACAAGGCTATTCGTGTGGTCTCTTACCTTTCAGCACAACCCCATATATGCTGCCCTCCAGCCACATTAAACTATGTCATACCCCCAACACAGTACGCCTTTTCACACTGTTCACTGGCAGATAAGCCCTCCCCCTCAGTCCACTTCATAAACACCTACTCAAGGGAATTCACTGGCGGTCCAGTGGTTAGGACTCCGCGCTTTCACTGCAGAGGGTCCGGGTTTAATCCCTGGTCGGGGAACTAAGATCCCACAAGCCGCAGGGTGCACTCAGGTCAAGCACATCCTTCTTTGTGCCTCTGCAGCTCTCGGCACTTACCCCTGCCCTGAGACAAATCGCATTGTTTCCTGTTTACCTGCTTGTCTCCCCCACTAGATCGTGAGTTCCTTGAGGGCAGGGACTATGTTTTATTCATGTTCGTATCCGCAGCACCCAGCACGGGCCTAGCATTTTACAGGCGCTCCTCATATGTTTGCTGAGTAAATGGAGGAATGAATAGTTCTTGGTCTGAGCAGCTCTAACCTCTGTTTCCTTACAACAACCAGTAGCTATACATATACACAGTCCTTTACCCATCCTCTCCTATTGTCCACCCCTTCCCAGAAGTACTAAACACCACAGCCAAAATTTCTGTTGTCCAGGTAGTCATAGGAGTCTGGGACTGGTCCAACTAGGAGGGGTGGAACAGAAGACAATGGTCTCAGTGTAGGCCCTGACCAATGCCAGTGTTGAGATCAGAGTCCACCCCCAAATCCTAGAGACGAGTCTTGCTGTCTACTGATTCAGAACCTAACCTTTTGTGTAGCAAGGGGAAAACATATCTCAAGATCGTTCCTTGAAGTGTGACTAGACTTGATGGCTACTTACACCACCCTACTCAAACCCCAAGCCAACAAGAAAGCACACACAGGCACAGCAGATACTTTTGCGGTGACGGCAGCAAACAAAGGACACTTATCTGAAGCTCTCCACACTGAAAGTCAGGCTCCATATCATCTCCAGTAAGCAAAGAACAAGACATAGTTTCTATTTCTAGTTTCTTTTAATAATTTTTTAAAAGCCAGTAAGCAGCTACAGATACAGTTAAAAAGTAGACGAGTGAAAAAAAAAAGACAAGAAAGAGCAGACACATCCTTCACTCCACAATAAATACAGAGCTCTATCTGTGTTGCCCCACCAACATCCCATGGGAAGCCTAGCTCTCTGTGTGGTCAGGAGTACTCTCCATTATTGTGCAGGGAGAACAGACAGCATTCAGGTGTGATGATGTCAAATCGAATGTGTACAGGCACTGCTGAGATCCAGGTCTACAGTTTTGGCCCTAGACTTGAGTGGGGGTTGGTCACTCTTAACCTCTTCCAGGCTGTGCTGCATCCCATAGCCGAAGTAGATAGCAAACCCTAGTAGGGAAAGGTAGCTGTGAGGTAGGGAAAATAGTGGCCTGTAAAAGCTTACTAGGGCTCCTACTCAAGAGGGAAAGGAGGTGGGAAAGGAGACCCGAGAGGCCTACTCTTCCCAAGTGGATACCTACCAATCAGCATCCAGACCCCAAATCGGGCCCAGGTACCAGCTGTCATCTGCATCATAAGGTAAATATTCACAAAGATGCTCATTAGTGGGAGGAGAGGCAAAGCAGGTACCTGGGAACAAAGCAAAATCTTCTTTGTACAGACCACAGGGTGATATAGAAAGAGATTCCTAACCTACTCAAGCCAGGAAAGGGAGAGTCCGACTCCTCCTCATGCTGTGTATTTCAGTGTCCATTCATGTAGTGTACCTCATATGGGACTCCAAGAATATGCAGAATTTGTGGAAATGGAAAAGGAAGGGTCAGAGAAGACATCTTTGGCCTAGGTATCTCCTATATCTTTCCCTTCTTGTCCAATGAAAGAATATGTATGAGACTGCAAGGTATCTGGAACGTATTCTTCCAAGATGGGTTGGTGGAGGGGAAAAAAAGAGGTCATTTACCTTAAAGTGAAGTGGAGTGGAGCTCTGTGGCTGTCTCCAGATGACTCCAGTGATCCCAGTAATGAGCATCAGGAGCAGCACAAACACTGCAATCCACACTGGGTCTCCAGAAAGCAGTGGAGTGGACCACTGGGCCAGCACCAGGCAAAGGACACTCAGCAGTAGAGCTTCAAGGGTCAAGTTGAGAAACATCAAAACCAGTTCTTGAGAGCAACATATTAAGACATTAGGCACCCCGCTCCAAGGAGGGTCACCCTCTCTCAGCCACCAAATGCCACACACTCCCCTCCTTCCCATCGTGCTGACCCAAGAGAAAAATGCCAATGCTCACCAAGTAGTGAGGAACAAACATAGACAACTTGGCCAGAGAGTGGAGTGGGGATGGAGTTGAGTGGACAAAATAGTCCCTGTAGGGTCAGCTTCTCTGCTTCATGGATCTTCTCCTCCTGCAACTCCACTTCACCTTCCTCATTCCTCATCTCCTGGTCAGGCTGATACCTGAGACAAGAGGAAGATGGCAGTATTAAGAACAACTCTTAACCACTATACCATCTTCTCCCAGGCAGCTTAACCTTCCTCGTCACCATTAAGAGTAGCCACTCTTTTTGGCAGGGAGGGATGTCCCTATTCCTCAAGGAAAGTCAGGATGATGAAGGAAGAGAAGGAGGAGCAGGTCCCCATCACTCCTCATCTCAGACTCAAAACCCAAACCACAGCATGCAGAGGAAAGGAGTCTCACCTGAGGATGAGAACACAAATAGCCACCAGGGAGTAAGCAAGCAGGGTCCCAATTGACATGAGGTCCACCAGATCAGTGAGTTCAAAGAGGAATGCCATGAATGCTGAAATTGATGGGCAGAAAACATGAGCAAAGGCAAGAGCAAAGTGAACGGAGTTGCTGAAACAACGAGGGGAAGGGCAAAGAAGAGTTTTCACCTGCGATAATGCCAGAGACCACAGTGGCCACGATGGGGGTGTGTGTGCCGGTGTAGATCCGGGCAAGGACACGAAACAGGAGGCCATCCTCTGCCATCGCGTAGATCACCCGAGGCATGGGGAACATAGAGCCCAAGAGGCTGGAGAGAAGTACGCCCAGAGCGGCGTTGACGGGGCATCTCTCTCCTCAGGACTGTGAGCTTAACGAGTCTCCACCTTCTGCTCACAGCCGTTTTAGGGACTACTTAAGGGCCTTTTAAGGGGTATTCTCTGGTGTGGAACGCTATCACCTGAGACTCTTACAGCAGAGGAAAACAAACATTTGACACTGACCTGGTAGAAAGAGCACAGAGGGATCCGATGGCTACAACATAGCGGGCAGGGTCCCATCCAGTATAGAGAAAGGCCTCAGGCAAGGGGCTCTCGGGTTGAAGCTGGTAGTAAGGCATCATGAGTGTGAGTGCCGAAGAGACACCAAAATAGGCCAAAAAGCAGACGAAGAGTGAAATCACAATGCCTGTGGGGATGGAACGCTGGGGATTCTGGGCCTCTTCCCCTGCAGGAAGGGGCACAAGGTTCTGAATCAGAGAAGCAGGCTCGCTCCTCTACCACTCCAACCCGCACACCGCCTGAGCACACGCAGATGCCCAAGCCCCAGACAGAACGGAATGACTGTGTTACCAGTGGTAGCAATACAGTCGAAACCAACAAATGCATAGAAACAGGTCGCTGCTCCACGGAGAATCCCCTCGAAGCCGAAAGGCACAAACCCTCCAGAGCCCAGAGGGCCCAAGCTAAAGTGAAAGAAGGGGTAGAAAAGGTAAGAGCGTGTTCAGCCAACTCTTGTTCCTTTTCTCTAAGGCCCAACTATTTAGCTGGGTCTTCAAGGCCTAGGCTCCCATTCCTCCCCACTGCCAATCCAGAATCCCTCAGCGCAGATCCCTCTGTTCCCCGTCATGCTCCCAGCTCTGCATCTCCTGAATCTCCTAACCTATAGGTGTCATTGAGTCCAGCCACGGCCAGTTTGTAGTCCTCTTCTGTGAGCTTCCAGTTGTGCAGATCTCCCTTAATGAAGCCAGAGATGATGACAAAACCGAGAACCAAAAGATTCACCACCGTGAACACTTTGGTAACCAGGGCTGACTCACTAGCCCCCAGAGCCAGCAATCCTGTGGGAAAGAAAGGCCTCAGTCCAAGCTTTGTTTCCTTGCCTCTATGTGCAGACCTTTCCTTCCCAGCTTCTTCTTTCTCACTGCTCTCACCTCCACAAGCTCCCAGGCCTAGTCCCCACTAGCCCCACCCCCGTCACTGTCCCTGTCCCTTGCCTCACCGGTGAGCAACAACACAAGGCCCATAGCAAAAAAGTCTGGATATTCTGCGAGGACATGGGGAACGTGCAGTGAGATGCTCCCCTGCAGGGTCTGAGAGATGTGGTTCCCAATCAGGTTGTCAAAAGCTGAGCTCCAGGCCCGGGCCACACTGGCTGTACCTGGTGGACCAGAGGCAGAAACACGGGGTCAAGTTTCCTCTCTCCTCTCCTCCCTCCCCCAGACCAGTCTCACAAGAATACCTGCTATTTTCACCTACTCTTACCTTTTAAGAACCAAAGCCAGTCAATTAAGGACACCAAGACAGAGGTAAGTAGAACAAACAATTTCTCCACAACTTCAACCCTCCCAGCCCCCCAACAAATACACGCATTTATGGATATTTAAGTCCTGTGAATGAACACCTCACTTCACCACTCCACCCAGATTTCCTGACTCCATGCCCCTTCATTGGTTGTGCAGTTGCCCCCTGCCCCACCATCTCACCGATGACATAGGAGAGGATGAGGTTCCAGCCAGTGGTGAAGGCCCAGAGTTCACCCACAGTGACATAGCTGTACAGATACGCAGAACCAGAACGGGGAACCCGAGCACCAAACTCCGCATAGCACAGCCCAGCCAACATAGAAGATAGGGCGGCCACCAAAAAGCAGATCACAATGGATGGTCCTGCTTTATCTTTGGCCACCTCGCCAGCCAGGACATACACGCCTGCACCCAATGTGCTGCCCACACCTAGGGCCACTAAATCCAGAGTGGTCAGGCATCTAGCAAGGCGAGTCTCAGCCATGCCTGGCTCCAGTGTACGTCTGCGTACCAGCTTTTGACCAAATCTGCAAAGCGCCTGCCACAGCATTCTGGCTGGAATTGAAGAGGATGCTAGGAAGGATCTGGTGAAAAACAAGACAAAAGACCTTCAATAGGGCTCATTATCCCTAAGCTCTAAGAGTGAATTACAATACCCACTCCACCAAGTAAAGGAGCTGGGGGGGGGATGGGAGGAGGATGTTGAAGGGACAAAGGCAAGTCACTTTTCCTCTAACCTCAGTTTCTTCATATGCAAGTAGGAATAACAATACCTCACAGGTTTGTGGAAGGACTAATTTCAGAAAAGGCATGTGAAACCTCCCGATAGTTCAGTGGCCTGGCACCTAGTAGGTGATCAATCAATATTAGTCTCTTCTTTCTTTGGCGGGGAAACTATAGCGTTTATCCTAGACCCCAACCCAGGAGCCAGAGAAGCTCAATTGTGTCCGTTCCCTGGCCTGTGGTTCTTTGGGGATTAAACAGAACTCAACCCAGTAAAAGCCAGCAGCTCTGGGGAGAACCCCCTTCTCACACCCAATATCCACATTCCTTTTCGGCGCTCGCCCCCAGGGCTTCAAATAAGCAAGGTTCCTAGATCTCCCGGAGGGAGGGGGGACCGACCTCGGCTACAGATCAAAAGTGAGCACCGACTCAGTTCCATCCTTCCTCTCCAAGCCCACACTGTGTAACTGGCGCTGCCATCGCCCAGGGGGGTAAGCAAATGTTCCCCCACTTCCTCCCGCCCCGCAAGGCTGACCAGCAAGGATCAACAGTGAGGCGGGGCTTCGACATCTAAAGATTTGGAGACGCCCCCAGAGAGGGGCCCCTGAGCAGCCAGAAATTGCTCACACCCGAGAGGAGGGGTTCCGCCCTATGCCCCGCGACTCAGCTCCCAGTTTCTTATGCCCCCATCTAGAAAAGGTCTGGGGCTGAGGTGGAAATGGGAGCCTTGGCTCCCAGGGCTGGGGTCTCGCCAGCAACAGGTCACGGCCGTGTTGATGCAACTGCATGCCATGGTTGCCAGAGAATCCTAGGTATGCCCAGACCCTCGCCCGCCCCCTCCGACACACTTGTCGGCCTCCAACGCTTACCGGGGAGCTTTTGCAAGCCCAGAGCGCGGAGCGTCTCGGATAGGGTTCGGTGAGGCTGAGTTCAGCCGACTTGGGTTGGGGATGCCGAGCTCGGCTGCTCAAGCTTCAAAGCTGCTGCTTGGGGTCGTTGCGCGCCAAGCGCCCGTTTTATACACCCGGAGGCGGAGCCGGTAACGTCATGAAATCCCACCCCCAATCCTCCTCGCTAGAACACACACACACACACACACACACACACACACACACACACACACACACACACACACACACACACACACACACACACACACACACACACACACACACACACACACACACACACACACACACACACACACACACCCCTCTCTCTCGCCCGCCCCTCCCTCTCTCTCTTTCTCTCTCTCTCCCCAGCTTTGCAAAAGGGATTGCGTGGGGCCTGACATTGCTTCCCACTTGCAAAAGCAAGACGAGCGTGGCAGGGAGCGAGAAAGGGGGGAGGGCAGCCTTTTCCCATTCTCCTCGCTGAGCGTCAGAGCCGGACAATAAGAGGCTTCCTGGCCTGAAACCCCAGGGGATTTTCTACCTTTGTGCCTTGATAGTCAGAATCGGTGATTGGCAGGAGTGGGGGAGGGGGGTGAGAGGTGGAGGGGAAAACAGCACCGGGGAGTCTCCAACTCAACTCTCATTCTTACTAAGCTTTCTTTTCTACATGAGGTTACCTCACCCCTGAAATCTTTCCCAAGGACCCTACCAGATTGTGGACAGCCATCTGACGCCAACCCCTCAGCCCTGACCCTCAACTGTGGGTGTTTCCTAATGCAGTCAGCAGGAGAATGGAAGATGATTTCAACTACCACCTGTACACAGATAATTAATCCCATCTAGATTTCTAGGCCCCAGTTTCTCCATAGTGTACCTCCAGCTACCTATAAATGTTAAACTAAATATTAACTATGAAATTCTGACAATACTGAAATATTAGAGGAGGGAGCTTATTTAATTCCATTTTACTGATGAGTAAACTGAGGCTCAGAGGCATAACTTGCCTGACATACACCATAATTATTTGTTGACCACCTTACTGGTAAAACCTGGTGTATTGGACTTCAATACCGGCCTCTATGTGTACCATACCTCACTTAAATGCACAAGAAAAGGAGGCATGGCAGCAAGCAAAGCCAAACCAGGAGAAGCACCAGCATGGAGACAAGCCCTTTTAGGCTAGTTTCTGGGAAACAGAAGAGGAGCAGAAGAATCAAAGAAAGATCACACCGGGTATCAGACCCTAAAACCCCATCCAGCCTAATCAGTTCTTAGAATGGAGCACCAAGGGTTGTGAAGGTGTGGTTCTCTTCCACCAAGACATCTCAGGGATTAAGGATGGGCCTAAATATCCTTGTTTCCTTTAAATAATCCATTATGAATATGTCACCAATAAATCTATCTAAAATATAAATCCTTTTTGAAGTAACTGGTAGTTTCAGCTAGCTACAGCTCCATTTTGGCTTTCCTTAAGTATTCATTGAGCACTGACTATGTATAGCAGCTAGCATAGCAATGAAGAGACTACAAAGGATACAGAAAATAAAATCCTGGCCCTCGTAGTCTTAAAAATCTAGTTAGGGAAAGAACACACACACAATACAATTGAAACTGTATTACCTAGTAGTTAGAAGTGCAGTCTTTGGCGTTAGACCTAGGTTAAATTTCCAGCTCAGATACTGTGTGGCCTTGAGCAAATTACCTAACATCTCTGAGCCTCAGTTTTTGGATATAATATACACGTTTCACAGGGTGGTTGAGATGCTTAGATGAGATTATGAAGTCAACTCTTCCTGCCTGGCACATGGGAAGTATTCACTAAAAACTTAATTCATATTCAGAATAATACTTTGGTGTGTATGATAATTATTTGGTTACTTAGATTAGATGATTGATTCAATTATGAGATTAATCAACAAGTTGCTGTTGTAAATATTCAGGGAAAGAAGTCCTTGGTACAGACTGGAATACTAAGAAGTAGTAACTAAGTAGAAACTAATAAGACCTCTTAGTTTGCAAGGGGTTGAGGCATGAAGTAAAGTCAGGGTCCCATGTAGAGACTAGCCTAGCATGTGCAGGTTAACAGTGGACTTAATGGGCATTCAATTATTCAATAAAAACTTGATCAGTTAATTAGAAGCATTAGGAGGTGCTCTCCAATTGTAGCGTTCCAAGATTTTATGCAACTCTTCTCATTCACCTACCTATCCCTTTCATGAATTTGTAGGATTCAACCATATTTCCTTCCTCAGCTTTTATTTTTCCAGAAGTTCCCTGATGTCCTCCACCATTATGGATTTCTCCAGCTTCATTAACTCTTTCTTGTGGTATAATGGCCAGGTGCAAAACATTGAATTTTTTTGTTTGTTTTTATTATAAAACAATTTAACACTAATGAGAACTGCAAAAAAAGAAAAAACCCACCCAATATTATCATATAATTTTGCATGCTTCTGTTTTCATGATCAAATAAATATTTTTCAAATTACTTCTAGTATTCAAAATTGTCATTGTTAGTGGTTGCATAATATTCCATAGCACTGATGTACCATTATTTATTTAACCATTTAAACATTTATTCAGGTTGTTTCCAGTTTTCCTTTGTTCTAAGAAACACCTTCATTAATACAATGTCTCTAGTTGAATTACTTTCTTAGGCTTCATTCCCAGGATTGGGATTACTGAGTCAAAGATAACGAACATATTTATAAATTTTGATACTTGTTACAGTGCTTTCCCAAAGGATTTTTATCAGTTTACAGTGCTATCAGCCATGTTACAGCAAAGCAACATTACCACAATCTCACCAGCATAGCTATAATTTAAACAAGTCATTTGCTAATAAAATAAAAGTAGAAGTGCATTCTGTTTAGAATTACTATTTCTTTTGGAAATTGTTTATTCATATCTTTTCTTTTTCCAACTTAGTTATTTGGGTCCTGATGCTTTCCTCATAAATGAGAATTAATTCTTTATATAGATATTAACCTTTCTTCTGTAATATTCGATTCAAATATTTTCCTATGTTTGTTGCTTTCATTTACAGAGCTTAAAATTTTTTAACTTTTTATTGAGGTACGGTATACACAGAGAAATGTGCACACTGGTATCGTAAGTGTACAGCTCAATGAATGCTCACAAAATGAACACACTCCTGTAACAGCACCCACATCAAGAAACAAACCATTATCAGTGCCCCAGAAATCCCCTTCATGCTTCCTTCCAGTAACTACTTTCCCTTCTGACAAGGGCAACCTCTGTCCCAACTTCTAACAGCCTAGATTTTTTTTTTACCTGTTTTTGTTCTTTATATAAATGGAAACATATAGTACGTACTCTTTTGATAATTGAGATAAAATTCACATACCATAAAATTCAACCTTTTGGGGCTTCCCTGGTGGCGCAGTGGTTGAGAGTCCGCCTGCAGATGCAGGGGACACGGGTTCGTGCCCCGGTCCGGGAAGATCCCACATGCCGCGGAGCGGCTGGGCCTGTGAGCCATGGCCGCTGAGCCTGCGCGTCCGGAGCCTGTGCTCCACAACGGGGGAGGCCACAACAGTAAGAGGCCCGCATACCGCAAAAAAAAAAGTAAAATTCAAACTTTTGAAGTGAACAATTCACTAGTTTTTAGTATAGCCACAGAGCTGTACACCCATTACTACAATCAATTGTATACATATTCATCATCCCAACAAGAAACCTTGTTCCCATTTCCAGTCATTCCCCATTTCCTCCCAAACCCCTCACTCCAGCCCTAGGCAACCACAATTCTACTTTCGGTCTCCATAAATTTGCCTATTTTTCTAGACATTTTCACCTAAATGGAAGCATGCAGTATGTGGTCTTTTGTGAACCAGCTTCTTTCATTTAGCATAATGTTTTCAAGGTTCATTGATGTTCTACCATGTATAAGTACATACTTCATTCCTTTTTATTGCCAGATAATGTTCCATTGTATGGGGAAAAAAACGTATTTATCCATTAATCAGCCAATGGACATTTGGGTTGTCTCCCTTTTTTTTTTGCTATTATGAATAATGCTGCTATGAACATTAGTATACAAGTATTTCTGTGGACATATGTGTTACATTATTTTGAGTACATACCTAGGAGTAGAATTGCTGAATCATATGGTAACTCTATCTTTAATCTTTTGAGGAACTGCCACACTGTTTTCCACAAAGGCTGCACCACTTTACATTCCCACCAGCAGTATTATGAGGGTTCCATTTATTCGACATTCTCACCAACACTTGTTATAATCCATCTTTTATTTTATCATAGCCATCCTAGTAAGTGTGAAGTGGTATCTTATTGTGGTTTTGATTTGCATTTCCCTAATGACTAATGATGTTGAGCATCTTCTCATGTGCTTATTAGTTCATCCATTTTTAATTGGATTGTCTTTTTTTTTTTTTTCTTTTTTGCGGTATGCGGGCCTCTCACTGTTGTGGCCTCTCCCGTTGCGGAGCACAGGCTCTGGACATGCAGGCTCAGCGGCCATGGCTCAGGGGCCCAGCCGCTCCGCGGCATGTGGGATCTTCCCGGACCGGGGCATGAACCCGTGTCCCCTGCATCGGCAGGCGGACTCTCAACCACTGCGCCACCAGGGAAGCCCTGGATTGTCTTTTTATTGTAGAGTCTAGACACTAGATCCTTATCAGATATAAGATCTGCTAATATTTTTGCCCATTCTATGAGCTGTCTTTTCACTTTCTTCATAGTGTCTTTTGATACACAAAAGTTTTTGATTTTGACAAGTCCAATTTATCTATTTTTTCTTTGATTGCTTCTGCTTTAAGTGTCATATGTAAGAAACCATTGCCTAATCCATGGTCACAAAGATTTACACCTATATTTCCCTCTAAGAGTTTTATGGTTTTACCTCTTATATTTAGGTCTTTGATCCATTTTTGAGTTAATTTCTGTACAAGGTGTGAGGTAGGGGTCCAAATCCATTTTTTTGCAAATGGATATCAAGTGTCCCAATACCATTTATTGAAAAGACTATTCTTTCCCCCATTGAATTGTCTTGGCACCCTTGTCAAAAATCAGCTGACCAAAAATGTGAGCGTTTATTCCTGGACTCTCAATTCTATTCCACTGAGTTATATGCCTGTCCTTATGCCAGTCCCACACTCTTGATTACTGTAGCTCTGTAGTAAGTTTTGAAATTGGAAATGCAAGTCCTTTAATTTTGTTCTTCTCTTTCAAGATTCTTTCGACTATTCTGGGGTCCCCTGAATTTCCATGTGAAATGTAGGATCTGCTTGCCGATTTCTGCAAAGAAGACAGCTGGAATTTTGATGGATATTGCCTTATATCCATAGATTAATTTGGATAGTATTGCCATCTTAACAATATCAACTCTTCTGAACTGTGAACATGGGATGTCTTTCCATTTTTTAAGGTCTTTTTAATTTCTGTCAACAATATTTTATAGTTTTCAGAGAGTAAGTTTTGTACTTCTTTTGATAAATATATTCCCAAGTATATTATTCTTTTTAATATTATTGTAAATAAAATGTTTCCTTATTTTTTTCATTGATCCTATAGAAATATAATTGATATCTGTATATTGATCTTGTACCTTGCAACCTGGCTGAGCTCACTTATAAGTTCTAATAGTGTTTTAATGGATTCCTTAGGACTTTCTATATACAAGATCATATCATCTGCAAACAGAGATGGTTTCACTTTTTCATTTCCAATCTGAATGCCCTTTATTTCTTTTCCTTACCTAATTGCTCTAGCTCAAATTTCCAGTACAGTGTTGAATGGAAGTGGTGAGAGTAGACATCCTTGCCTTGTTTCTGATTATAGGGGGAAAGCACTCCGGTTTTCACCATTAAGTATGATGGCTAGCTGTGGGTTTTTTTTTTTTTTTTTTTTTTTTTGGCTGCATTGGGTCTTCCTTGCTGCGTGCAGGCTTTCTCTCTAGTTGCAGCAAGTGGGGGCTACTCTTTGTTGCAGTGCATGGGCTTCTCATTGTGGTGGCTTCTCTTGTTGCGGAGCACGGGCTCTAGGCACACGGGCTTCAGTAGTTGTGGTGCACAGGCTTTGTTGCTCTGTGGCATGTGGGATCTTCCCGGACCAGGGCTTGAACCCATGTCCCCTGCATCGGCAGGCAGACTCTCAACCACTGCACCACCAGGGAAGCCCATGGAACTCTGATATTTTTTAAAAACAACTATAAAGGACATTATTGGGGCTACTGGGGAAATTTGAATGTGGACTATGTATTAGATGATGATAGTGTATCAGTACCAGTTTCCTGTGCATGATAATGGTATTGAGGTTATGTAGGAGAATGTCCTTGTTCTTAGGAGACACGTGCTGAGTATTTAGGGATGAAGTGTCACAAATGGGTCAGCAAAAATAATGTGCATATGTGTGTATGCACGTGCATGCACATGAGAGTGTGTGTAGAGGGAGAGAAAGAAAGCAAATGTGGCAAATACTGACAATTGGTGAATTTAGGTAAACAGTATATGGGTATTCATTACACTACTAAAATTATCCATAGGCTTGAATTGTTTTAAATTAAAAGTTTTAAATGGGGCTTCCCTGGTGGCGCAGTGGTTGAGAGTCCGCCTGCCGATGCAGGGGACACGGGTTCGTGCCCCGGTCCGGGAAGATCCCACATGCCGTGGAGCGGCTGGGCCCGTGAGCCATGGCCGCTGAGCCTGCGCGTCCGGAGCCTGTGCTCCGCAACGGGAGAGGCCACAACAGTGAGAGGCCGGCGTACCGCAAAAAAAAAAAAAATAAAAAAGTTTTAAATGATCACCCTCTTATAGATGATATCTCACTTTTTCTACTTAACCCTGTAATCCATCTGGAATTTACTTTGGTGTTTGAAATGTGATATTATATATATTATGTATATAAATAATTTGAAGTTTTGTCAAAATACAAATCAGTCGGCCTAATACAATTTGTAAGGCCAACTGGCCCGAGGCAGGGGAACACAATCAGATTCACAGGTTGCATCAGACCGAAACTCTCCGGACCACCCAGTTCCAGAAACTGACCTGGAGACTTTCGGACCACCCAGTTCCAGGAAATGACCTGGGGACTTTGAACCCGGCCCAGCCTTCCCGCCTTTCGAGGGGCGGGACTAACCGTCCCCCAGGATACCCGAAAAGACCACCAAATAAGGAATACCCTGTGCCCTCCCAGATTCACCACACCCCTTTCCCTTCTTCCCCTATAAAATCTTGCCCAACCCTCGCCCGGGTGCGACTTCTCTGGCCCCTTTCTCTGGGACCAGTGAACTTCGCCCCGGAGTGCTCCCTAATAAAGCTCACTTGAAGCTTTCTTCTGTTTCGCGGTGCCGTTTGTTAAGATCCGACCTTACACAATTCATTGGTCATTTTTTCTCGACTGTCTGATTATGTCTACTTTATCATGTAGTAAATTCTCAAATATACTAGCATATAGCTCTGGATTCTCTATTTTTCACTGATCTATGTCTGCTTTTATGCCAGCACATTAAATTTAGTTTTTAATTTAAAAATTACAAAAGCAAAACATGTAAGACAGAAAATAAAAATCCACTTCCACCTACTGTGAGATCTCCACTGTTAACAGTTTGGTTTGCTTTCTTCTAGATTCCGTGCCTATACAAGAAAATATACACATAATTTAAATACAGACAGCTTTTTTTTTAGTTAATTAATTAATTAATTTTTGGCTGTGTTGGGTCTTCCTTGCTGTGTGCGGGCTTCCTCTAGTTGCGGCGAGCGGGGGCTACTCTTCGTTGGGGTGCACGGGCTTCTCATTGTGGTGGCTTCTCTTGTTGCAGAGCACGGGCTCTAGGCGAGTAGGCTTCAGTCGTTGCAGCACGCGGGCTCAGTCGTTGTGGCACACAGGCTCTAGAGCACAGTCTCAGTAGTTGTGGCACATGGGCTTAGTTGCTCCACGGCATGTGGAGTCTTCCCCAACCAGGACTCGAACCCGTGTCCCCTGCATTGGTAGGCGGATTCTTAACCACTGCGCCACCAGGGAAGTCCCCAGATAGCCTTTTAAAATACAAATATGATTATACTATACATGTTCTTCTGGGTTTTTTTTTTTCTTGAAAATATATTTTGAACTGCTTTCCAGATCAGTATTCATGGGCCCCCCTCACTTTTTAAAATGGCTGCCTAGTGTTCCACAGTAGGGGTGGCCCATAATTTATTTAACCAGTCCCCTATTTATGCACATTTATGTGGTTTCTAGTTTCTTTTCCCAGCACATTTTAAATAATGGGTGCTTTACCATATTTTAACATTTGTTAAGGCAAAACTTACTCCTTTTACAAAGTACTCCAAGCAGTTTATTTTTCAAAGTGAGACAGTCATTTCACAGTCATTTCTGCTATCTTGCTTGTTTTGAAAATGAAAATTTTGTTCCAAAGCGATTGATCTACCAAGGCGACAATTTTAGCAGAAATCCCACTTTTGAAGCCATCCTGCCTATAGAGAGGGTGCATTCTGATTTGCTCTCTGAGGGTGGCCTAGGTTGCCCGACCAGGTGAGTTAAGTCTCTCTAATTCAGGGCAGAGAATTAAAGAAAATTAAAAGGCCCACTTGACTGCAGCTCTAAAGTCACGTCCACTCAACAGTTTCATCAGTAAGAATGCTGACATTTTAATCTCCATTTACTGGTCTCCTATGCCTTATTTCTCAGTTGGTTAGAAATTATGAAGGGGGAAAAGGAAGCATTATGTATTGACTCCTTTAAAACCTTAACATCCACTACTCAGGTAGTGTTAATCTCTTGTTCTTCTGGTTTTGTTTGTTTGTTTTTGTTTTTTCCAACAAAAATTAGAAGGATTTTAATATCCAAGTCTTCTTTTAGAAAGCAAGATTAATGCAATGCAAATAAGAACATTTAACTAATAAAATTAACAACAAACCAAAGTAATTTTGTTACATAAATTAACCATTTATTATAGGCTAGCAACATTTCAAAAGGTGGTGCTTCTACTGGTCCTTCAATTCCTTCAGACTTCTGATGGCAGACTTTACTGTGACAGCAGAAGTGGTGGTGTGGTCTAAACACCACCAGCTACCGTTTTCATGCAGGAATCACAGTGCCAAATGCCCATAGCTCATCTCTTCATCTTGGTTTTGCCACCGAAGGAGCAAGTGTACTTTGCGTGCTGGCTGATTTCAATTTTCTTCACCATTTTCCTGAGGGAAGCACCGTAACGGGTCCCGTATTTACCCACGATTCCGACCTTCTTGGTGCGTTTAGCCATGTCGCCAAAACCTAGGTCCGAGCCCAGAGAGCTTTTTCTTCTGTTTATATATCTAACATAGTACTTCTTCTATAAAAGAATAATCGTATTCAGGGACTTCCCTGGCAGTCCAGTGATTAAGACTCCATGCTTCCCATGCAGGAGGTTCAGGTGTTCAATCCCTGGTTGGGAAACTAAGCTCCCACATGCCACATGGCCAAAAAAAAGAATAATCGTGTTCATATTTTTCGTATCCCCCCTAGGCAGGCCTTCTCAAGTATAAAGATCATTTTATTCTTCTAACCCAGCACCTGGTATCTTGCTAAGTTGCTGGTCTTTAAAAAGGATATTTCCTTTTGAATTACCTTTGAAATAAAAGCTTCTCAAAAACGGTTTTCGAAGTTTCATTAGATTCCATCCACTAGTTGCTCATCTATATGCTTACTTATTAGCCTTTTAATAAGCTCTTAATATTAGGAATGCTAACTCTAATGAAAACCATGTTGCCCCGCATCTAGATTATGTCTCCTTAATTACAGGTTCTGCAAGTTTGCCTCATGGAGGGGAGCCCGTATGATTCAATGACCTTTGAACTAGATAAGAGAAAATGCACCCAAAGGTGGATGCTAGAGTTGGATGAACCAGCTCCTGATGAACGGGCAAAAGTATGCAGTTTCAGAGCTGAGAGCAGCGTGGGAAGAGAGAGCCCAAAAAGAAAGCAATAAGAAGGCACAGATATACTAAAGTGTAAAAATGGAGGTGATTATAAAGGTATCTGGAAACAGTTGCTTGGAATCTGTGTGCTCATATGAGACATAATATCATAGTTGGGTGAACCTGGAAGACCACAGCAATACAAGGTTCCTGCTTTGACATCTCTTACAGTGTGGTCCCATAGAAAGAGAAAATTAGTAGTCTAAAGTACATGATGTGGATGCTTTGATTTAAACATCTTCTCAGGATGGGAATTCATAGTTAGATGTCAAAGAAAGGTCCAGATGAAAGGTTCTACAAGGGTTTCATTGTAGGGTAGTGGATAGTGGTGTTATTGCAGTCCAGAAATGAATCCCCCGGTTTTCAGATTAAAAAAACAAGTTTAAACAAAATCTTTTAATTGAGGTACAATTGACATAACATTATATTCGTTTCAGGTGTACAATGTAATGATACAACATTTGTATGTATTGCAAAATGATCACCACAATAAATCCAAGTTAACATCCATCACCACACACAGTAACAAAATTTTTTTTTCCCGTGGTGAGAACTTTCAAGATCCACTCTCCTACTTTCAAATATGCAATACAGTATTATTAACTATAGTCACCATGCTGTACATTACATCCCATGACTTAGTCATTTTATAACTGGAAGTTTTACCTTTTGATCCCCTTCATGCATAAAAACAAGTCATTTTAAATTATTTTACTCAAAAGAGAACCAGTCAATAGGGTCAACCTCACTAGAGCTTGACTTATAACAGAATGCCACTTATAATTTAACAATTGATATCAATTTTTCTGCCACATTTATCTCCCCTTGTCTTCTGTTTTTGAAGGTAAATTGATTTAGTCATAGAATTAAGGGAAAAAGGAATGAATTTTTAATGTAACTTTTATTGCATTTTTCCATTATAGAATACGTGCTCATTGTAGAAAATTTAGAAAATACAAAAATACATAAAGAAGAAAAATTTTAAATTATTCATAACTCCCAAACCCTAAGAAAACCATTATTAATATTTTTGAGTATTTCCTTCCAGTCTTTTTCAGCATATGTTTATACGATTAGAATCACACTAAATATTATATCCTGCACTTTTATTCATATTGTAAAACTTTCTCCCGTTGTATGGACTGAACTGTGTTCCTCCAAAATTCACATGTTAAAGCCTTAACTCCCAGGACCTCAGAATGTTACTCTATTTGGAGATAGGGCCTTTCAAGTTAAAATGAGGCCATCAGGGTGGGCCCTAATCCAATCTGACTAGTATTCTTATAAGAGGAAATTTGGACACACCAGGGATGGGTGCACACTGAAAAATAAAGTCATGTGAGAACACAGCAAGAATGTGGTCATCTGCAAGCCAAGGAGAGAGGCTTCAGAAGAAACCAGACTTGCCAACACCTTGATTTTGGACTTCTAGCCTCTAGAACTATGATAAAATAAAAATCTATTGTTTAAGCTGCCCAGTCTGTGGTATTTTGTTATGGCAGCTCTAGTAAACTATTACCCTTAGCATTGAACATTCTTCAAAATCTACTGTAATATCCTTTTGAAGTATTCTAAAATAACTATTATGGTAAATTGATGTTGTTCTCAAATTTTCACTATTATAAAGAATGCTTCAATGAATAGGAAATTGGATATTCTTAGATATATTTTTCATCAAATAAGAATAGTTGGATTAACTCCTGTACTGTACTCTGGAGAAAATTATGTCTGCTCTCAAGGTCAAGCCTGGTGATATACTCACAAATTCTTACTTTTGGTTCCATTATTTCTATTCTTCTCATAGAATACCAACTTTCTGGCAACCTCAAACAGATTATATTGATAATACAATTAAATGAATTCATTTTCTTTACATCGGTTACATTCCAGACTTGAGGATTAGCCTTTGATACCCTCTGTTAGATCTGAGAATTACTCTGAGCTCTTCCTTAGGTTAGGGAAGATATTCAGGTTTCCCTGATAAAAATTTAGGGAATGTCCTTGCCTCGTAAGGACACTCAGAGGGTGTCAGTTCTTGATTCCACTCCCAACTCTTGGGGGTTCGCTATCACAAAGTAGGAAATAAGCACTGATGTAGATATCAGAAAGAGGAGGAGCTGGCAATAATTCCCTACCCTGTGAAATGTATTTAGCCTATTCTACCTGTGACTCAGGTACTCAGGCTCCATTAGTTTCTGCCATGAGAGTGTCTTTGTGATATTGTGATTTGGTCTTTGCCTCCTTTCTTGAACAGAGATCCTAAAATCCTTGGAATTCCCTAAAAGAGGAGCGCAATCAAGGTGTCTTTTGTTATGTTAATGAGTGACTTTTGGACCTAGCCTAAGAATGGGGGCTGGTTGCCAGGAGAAACAACTTTCAGTCCTACCCTCTGACCTTGGGGGAGGGGAAGGTTCTGGAGGGTGAATCAATCACCAATGGCCAATGATTTAATCAACCATGTCTATGTAATGAAGCTGCCATAAAAACCTCCCCAAAAAGGGAATTCCCTGGCAGTCCAGTGGTTAGGACTTGGCGCTTTCACTGCCGAGGGCCTGGGTTCAATCTCTGGTCGGGGAACTAAGATTCCGCAAGCTGTGTGGTGCGGCAAAAAAAAAAAAAAAAAAGCCCCAACAGACGGAGGTTTGAAGAGCTTCTGGGGTCTAGGTGCTCTCAGAGAGGGCACGGAATCTCTGTGCCCTTTCTTCATACCCTATGTATTTCTTCCATCGGGCTGTTCCTGAGTTGTACCTTTTTATAATAGACTGGTAATCTAGTAAGTAAAATATTTCTCTGAGTTCTGTGAACTACTCTAGCAAGTAATTAAAACCAAGGAGTGGGTTTTGGAACCTCCATTCTATAGCTGGCCGTTCAGAAGCACAGGTGACAACCTGGACTTGGAATTGATGTCTGAAGTTGGAGGCGGGGCAGTCTTGTAGGACTGAGCCTGTGGGATCTGATGTTATCTCCAGGTACATAGTGTCAGAACTGTGTTGAATTTAGGACACCCAGCTAGTGTCTGAGAGTTGCTTGGTGGTATGGGAAAAACAACACGTGTGCGTGTTGTAACTGGGTGCAGAATTATAGTCTTGAACTAAATGTACCTGTCAAGCACAGCTAGGTCAGGAAAGGGGCCACCATAAGCTGCAATGGACATAGGGAGGCCTATGATCATAACTCTATCCCTAAGTGACAGAATAGGGGCAGAATTCACCTTAGGGGGGCTTGAAATTTTCATGGAGACCTCAAATCGTATCTTCCTTCAACCTCTTCTGTTTAAGTCCTATGAAGCATTTCCTGTTATTCATCACCTCTTCTTTCATTTTATTCATACAACAAAAAGAATTATTGAGCTTCTATTACATGTCAGGCACCGCACTAAGACATGAAAAGTCAAGGTCCCTGTCTTTGAGGAGTTCATAGTCTAGTAGGGAAAGATGAGCGTGTAAGCAGATAATTACAACACGCTGTAATAATGCTATTACACAGTAAGTCCCCTACATACAAACGAGTTCTGTTCCGAGAGCGCATTCGAAAGTCCAACAAAGTTAGCCTAGGTACCCAACTAACACAACCGGCAACATAGTACAATACTGTAATAGGTTTATAATACTTTTCACACAAATAATACATAAAAAACAAACAAACACAAAAATAAAGAAAACATTTTTAATCTTACCTTGAAAAGTACAGTAGTACAGTACAACAGCTGGCATACAGGGGCTGGCATCGAGCGAACAGGCAAGAAGGGTTACTGACTGGAGGAGGGAGAGGAGGTGGGAGATGGTAGAGCTGAAGGATCGTCAGCAACAGGAGACAGAGGGCAAGCTGCAATTTCACTCACGCCTGACATTGATGGCATGCACGTTCACATCTTTGAAAGTTCACAACTTGAAGGTTCGTATGCAGGGGACTTACTGTATCTCAAAAGAAAGAACAATCCACAGTGTATTAGGGGAAAAGGACAGAGAAAAGCCATCCAGGAAGAACTCAAAGAAGAGGATATAAAACCTATCAAATAATCTACATGCTAGAACACTGATTCCAAACCAAGAAGGTGGGATTTAATGGTAATAAATACTTAAATGTCATATATTCAATTTTAAAACTTGACTTTGAAGGAATAAGATGGAGTAAACTGGCTTAAAATGATATGAAGAAAACCTGGAAGCTCTAAATGGGTCAACAATTTAAGTAAATCAGTTTTCTGTTGCTGTGTAACAAATGACCGCAAATTTAGCAACTTAAAACAATCCCATTTATTACTGCATAGTTTCTGTGGGTCAGAGTCCCAGCACAGATTGGCTACGTCTCTGCTTAGGATCCCAGTAGGCTGAAATCAAGGTATAGGCCAGGACTGGGGCCTCATCTGGAACTTGGGATGCTCTTCCAAACTCACATAGTTGGCAGAATTCAGTTTCTTATGGTTGTGGGACTGAGACTCTCAGCTCCTAGAGGCCACCAGCAGTTCCCTGCTACATGGCCCTCTCCATAGGCAGTTTATTTCCTAGCAGTTTGCTTCTTCAAAGCTAGCAGGAGAGTTTCTCTCATTCTAGTTTGCTGAGATAGAGTCTTATATAACCTAATGTAATCATGAGAGTGACATACCATCACCTTTGCCATATTCTATGGATTAAAAGCAAGTCACAGGTTCTACCTGCACTCAGGGGAGGGGATTATACAGGGTGTGACAAATTGGGGGTCATTTAAGGGTATGTCCACCCCAGTAAGGCAGGTACTAAATATTATAAGAGAAGCACAGTATCCATCTTGTTCATTCAAACCACATTTACAGACAACCTACAATGGGCAAGGAGCTATGTTAGGCACTGGAGATGCAGACATGAAGAAAAATCGTCCCTATTGTGTAGAACAAATAGGTAGCTATCTAGAAACAAATAAGTTGGATTCATAGATATATCCTGTACCAAAATACAATAAAATAAATTCCATATGGATAAAAAAACTTAAATATAAAATGAAACCATAACAGTACTAGGAAAAATCCTACACATCTTTTTTTTTTTTAATCTCAGAGCAGGGAGGGGAGGTGCAGCAGGAAAAAACTACTGCAAGTCCTTAAGGCCCTTGCCCAGCTAGCCTGTAGGGCAGAGGTTCCACACTGGCAAGCCTAGAAGACCAGAGGCTACCAGCCCTTTTCAGTGCCCAGCTCATAAAACAGGGGTGTCACTCCAAGAGGCCACTGTCCCTGACCTGATCTCCAGAGTAGAGGCTCAGAGACTTAGCTCAGGAGGAGAGGCAGTTCTCAAGAGCTATAAAAAATCCATTTTGTTGTGCAGTGGAGGCTAACACAACATTGTAAAGCAACCATACTCCAATAAAAATTAATTAAAGAAAAGGTGGTTGAAGCACACACACACACACACACACAAATCCACAGGTAACATCATACTTAATGGTGAAAAACTGAATGCTTTCCCCCTATAATCAGGAACAAGACAAAGATGTCTACTCTCACTACTTACATTCAACATTGGAAGTTTGAGCTAGAGCAATTAGGCAAGGAAAAGAAACAAGATGCATGCAGATTGGAAACAGTCACTATTTGCAGATGACATGATGTTGCATATAGAAAATCCCAAGAAATCCACTAAAAACCAACAGAACTAATAAGTGAGTTCAGCTGGGTTTCAGGGTACAAAATCAATATATAAAAGTCAATTGTATTTCTATACAGGAGCAATAAACAAACCAAAAATGAAATAAAAAAGTAACTCCATTTATTTATAACAGCATCAAAAAGAATAAAGAATAAAATACTTATAATACATTTATCAAAAGAAGTACAAAACTTACATTCTGAAAACTACAAAATATTGTTGACAGAAATCAAAGAAAATGTTAAAAAATGGAAAGCCAGGGGCTTCCCTGGTGGTGCAGTGGTTGAGGGTCCGCCTGCCGATGCAGGGGGCGCGGGTTCATGCCTCGGTCCGGGGAGATCCCACGTGCCGCGGAGCGGCTGGGCCCGTGGGCCGTGGGTGCTGGGCCTGCGCGTCCGGAGCCTGTGCTCCGCGACGGGAGAGGCCGCAGCGGTGAGAGGTTCGCGTACCGCAAAAAAAAAAAAAAAAAAAAACAACAAAAAAGAAAGCCATCCCATGCTAATGGACCAGAAGGCTTGACATTAAGATGGCAATACTCTCCAAATTTATCTATGGATATAAGGCAATACTCATCAAAATTCCAATGGGCTTCTTTGCAAAAACTGACAAGCTGATTCTAAAGCTCATATGGAAACTCAAGAGACCCAGAATAGTAAAAATCATCTTTAAAAAGAAGCACAAAGTTAGAAGACTCACACTTTCCAATTTCAAAACTTACTACAAAGCTACAGTAATCAAGAGAGTGTGATACTGGCATAAGGACAGATATATAACTCAATGGAATAGAATTGAGAGTCCGGAAATAAACCTTCACATTTACGGTTAACTGATTTTTGACAAGGGTGCCAAGATAATTCAATGGGAGACAGAATAATCTTTTCAACAAATTATGTTGGGACAACTAGATAGTCACTTGCAAAAGAATGACTTTGGATGCCTATCTCACACCATACACAAAAATTACCTCAAAATGGATCAAAGATCTAAATATAAAAGCCAAAACTATAAAATTCTCATAAGAAAACATAGGTGTAAATCTTCATGACCTTGGAGTCAGCAATGGATTTTAGATATGACACCAAAAGCACAAGCAACAGAATTAATAGATAAATTGGATTTCATCAAAGTTAAAAACTTTTGTTCTTCAAATGACACCTTGAAGAAAGTGAAATGACAACCCATAAAATAGGGGGAAATATTTGCAAATCATTTATCTGATAAAAGATTTGTGTCTAGAATATATAACGAAGTCTTACAATTCAATAATAAAAAGATAACCACTTCGCATCCACTAAGACGACTATTTTAAAATAAAAAAAAAAACAGAAAATAACAAGTGTTGTTGTGCCTTGCTGGTGGGAATGTAAAACGGTACAGTTGCTGTGGAAAACAGTATGGTGATTCCTAAAAAATTTAAACATAGAATTACTATATGATCCAGCAACTCCACTTTTGAGTATATACCCAAAAGAACTGAAAGCAGGGACTTGAGCAGGTATTTGTACACCTATGCTCATAGCAGTATTATTTACAATAGCCAAAAAGGTGGAACAACTCAAGTGTCCATTGGCAAATGAATGGATAAACAAAATGTGGTATATACATACAATGGACTATTATTCCACCTTAAAAAGGAAGGAAATATTGACATGTGCTACAACATAGATAAACCTTAAAGACATCATGCTAGAGGAAATAAGCCAGTCACAGAAGGACAAATATTATATGATTCCATTTATATGAGGTTCCTAGAGTAGTCAAATGAATAGAGACATAGAGTAGAATGGTAGTTTCTAGGGGATGGGGAGAGGTGAGAATGGAGAGTTATTATTTAATAGGTACAGAGTTTTAGCTGGGGAAGATGAGAAAGTTCTGGCAATGGGTGGTGGTGGTGGTTGTACAACACTGTGAACATACTTTATGTACGCTTTAAAATGGTTAAAATGGTAAATTTTATGTTATGTATATTTTACAATAATAAAAAATAAGATAAATAACTCAGTTTTAAAATGGGCAAAGGATCTGAATAGACATTTCTCCAATGAAGATATGCAAATGGCCAAAAAGAACATGACAAGATACTCAACATCACTAGCCATCAGGAAAATGCAAATCAAAACCACAATAAGGGGCTTCCCTGGTGGTGCAGTGGTTAGGAATCCACCTGCCAATGCAGGGGACACGGGTTCGAGCCCTGGTCCAGGAAGATCCCACATGCCGCGGAGCAAGTAAGCCTGGGTGCCACAACTACTGAGCCTGCACTCTGCAGCCAGCGAGCCACAACTACTGAAGCCCGCGTGCCTAGAGCCTGCGCTCTGCAACAAGAGAAGGCACTGCAATAAGAAGCCTGTGTACCTCAACAAAGAGCAGCCCCCGCTCGCTGCAATAAGAGAACCCACTGCAATAAGAAGCCTGCGCATTGCAACGAAGACCCAACGCAGCCAAAAATAAAAATAAATAAATAAAATAAATTTATTAAAAAAAAAAAACACACTGGCAGTCCAGTGGTTAAGACTCCACACTTCCACTGCAGGGGCCGTGGGTTCGATCCCTGAAAAAAAAAAGCCCACAGTAATATACCACTTCACACCCACTAGAATGATCAAAAAGACAGATAATAACAAGTATTGGTGAAGATGTAGATTAATTGGAAGCCTCATACATTGCTGGTGGGAATGTAAAATGGTGCAGTCTTCGTGGAAAACAGTCTTGGCAATTTCTCCAAAGGTTAAACATAGAATTACTATATGACCCAGCAAATGTACACCTAGATATATACCCAAGAGAAATGAAAACATATGTCCACAAAAAAACTTGTACACAAATATTGATAGCAGCATTATTTATAATAGCCAAAAAATAGAAACAAATGTCTATCAATTGATGAATGGAAAAATAAAATGTGGTATGTCCATACAGTCAAATATTATTTCTCATTATAAAGAAATGAAGTACTAAAAAAAATACTAAAAGAAAGAAAAAGAAATGAAGCACTGCCACATGTTATAACATGAACCTTGAAAACTGTATGCTAAGAGAAAGAAGACAGTCACAAAAGAGCATACACTGTATGATTCCATTTATATGAAATATCTAGAATAGGCACATTTATAGATATGGAAAATATATTAGTGGCTGCCAGGGGCTGGGAGGGTTGAGAGGAATGAGGAATGACTGCTAAACTCTGTGAATATACTAAAACCCATTTAAATAGGTGAATTGTATGGCACATGAATTATAGCTCAATAAAGCTTTTTTTTTAATATACAAGTGAATTTTTGTGTGTGTGTGTGTGTGGTACACGGGCCTCTCACTGCTGTGGTCTCTCCCGTTGCAGAGCACAGGCTCCGGACGCGCAGGCTCAGCGGCCATGGCTCACGGGCCCAGCCGCTCCGCGGCATGTGGGATCTTCCCGGATCAGGGCACGAACCCGTGTCCCCTGCATCGGCAGGCGGACTCTCAACCACTGCGCCACCAGGGAAGCCCCAAGTGAATTTTTTTTAATGAGGGAGATCTTTAGGTTTGTGGATGTATACAAACATATATATATATCTAATAGAATAGATGTAGATACATACATAGATCTCCAATACATATGGTTAAGTGAATAAAGATGTAAGACAGCATATAAGATTACATCATTTCTCTAAAAAAGAAGAAAAATTATATACATATATAATATATATATGCACAGTTGCTGTTATATACATAGTTTATCTCTACTGCTTTTCTCAACTGGGGTTCAGAGATTAAAGCCCTATAGAACATTATTTGTGTGAATATTTTCTTAATTTTCCCAAGAACTGTACATAACTAATGCCATTCTAGATGCACGGGTGATAAGTTTATTCATTACATACAACGGATGCCTTAGGGCAGGGGTCCCCAATCCCTGAGCCATGGACCGGTATCGGTCCTTGGCCTGTTAGGAACCAGGCTGCACAGCAGGAAATGAGCGGCAGGTGAGCGAGCGAAGCTTCATCTGTATTTACAGCCGCTCCCCATTGCTCACATTACCGCCTGAGTTCCAACTCCTGTCAACATAATGGTGAGTTGTATAATTATTTCATTATATATTACAATGCAATAATAATAGAAATAAAGTGCACAATAAATGTAATGCGCTTGAATCATCCTGAAACCATCCCCACCCCTGGTCTGTAGAAAAATTGTCTTGCATGAAACCGGTCCCTGGTGACAAAAAGGTTGGGGACCACTGCCTTAGGGCATTAGGGCTGGGCTGCAAAGGGTGTGTATGCAGAAACTGAAAACCCTGGTTCCCACTGGGATGGGAATGGGAGGGAAATTTTTCCTGGTATGACCTTTTATAACTTTTGAATCTTGAACCAAAAAAGAAATATTAATAGGGACTTCCCTGGTGGTCCATTGGTTGGGACTTTGTCTTCCAGTGTGGCAGGGGGTGGGGTGGGGGGGCGGGGTGCAGGTTCAATCTCTGGTCAGGGATCTGGGATCCCACATGCCTTGCGGCTAGAAAACCGAAAGGTAAAAAAAGTGGAGGCAATATTGTAACAAGATCAACAGAGACTTTAAAAATGGTCAACATCAAAAAAATCTTAAAAAAAGAAATATTAATAAAAATTTTAAGTTAAGTTTATGAAAAAAGGAAGAAAATAAAGTTAACTAAAGCTGGATATAGAATTAATGAAGTATACATTTTTCTCACAATACAGTAGATCCTAAAGCATGTTTACTAGCTGAGGGCAAAAATCTGTGATGAAGATAAAAAAGTTTAAGAGATAAGAAAGAGAAGGAATAATATTGGCCAAGTCAGGACCCTGTAGAGATGGGAGGATATAGGACGCCGAGCACAGGCAGAAGATTATTGGCTTTTCACAAAGGGAGGTAAACAGGAAAGGCTGAGCACAAATTTTGTAACTATATTTTGAAGTAGAAGAGCTGGTATTTGGCTTCAATTTTCTTTATTAAGGGGAGGCAAGAACATCTTCAAAATGGGAGGGAATGGAGACGGAGCAGGCAACCTGAGAAGAGAGGTGAGGGAAGGTTTGAAACAGCATCTATGGGGAATGGGAGCAAAATCTAGCTAGTAATAGTGAAAGGATTGCTAGGTCACTGTGGTTCCTTTGGGGGCTTTGTGCATTTCACTTGGGGCTCCACATCTAAGAAGGGCTCTGCCAGCTACATGTAAGTTCAACAAAGATGGGAAGTTTTCTGGAAACCTTGTCATATGAGAACTGGCTAAATAAGCTAGAACTACTGAACTTAAATAAAATGAATCTAAAATGGGCAGATGGGAAAGGAGCCACGAACAATAGTCAAATATGTGATGGTTTGCCACATAAAAAAAGGTCAGAATTAGGAAACCTTCTAGCTCTAAGATTCTGTGATTTGCTCCATACTACTGTTATCTTCCCAAACAGACTATAAGCATTCACTGGCTGGTGAATGAATCTGCATAAGGACTGAAAGCAGACCACCACTGGAGTGATGGGGGTTAGAATGTAGTAGATTAAAGGGTGAATGAAAGGGGAGGAAAGGAAGACAATAAATACAGACTGCTCTTTTTAAAAGCAGAGCTATGAAGGAAGAGAGAAAAATAAATTGAACTAAAGAGAAATGCAGAATTCAGGAAGGGCACAGTGATAATATCTAATAGCATTTCATCGATTCAAAAATGCACATTTCTGGACTTCCCTGGTGGCGCAGTGGTTGAGAGTCCGCCTGCCGATGCAGGGGACGCGGGTTCGTGCCCCGGTCCGGGAGGATCCCACATGCCGTGGAGCGGCTGGGCCCGTGAGCCATGGCCGCTGAGCCTGCGCATCCAGAGCCTGTGCTCTGCAACGGGAGAGGCCACAACGGTGAGAGGCCCGCGTACCGCAAAAAAAATAAAATAAAAAAATTTTTTAAATGCACATTTCTTCATGTTTTTAACATTTCTGAAATTGGCATGCAGTTTATAATTAATGGAATGTCACAATTGCTGTTGGCCAGGCAGCAGTTGTGATATAATTGTCATTGCCTGACACCTTCTGGTAAGATCGAGAAAGTACCAGCATCAAAACTTGCAGAATGGTTGTCAGCGACGTGGAAGAAAACCCTGGACAAAAGTAGAATACTTCTTTCCCCCCACCAGAAATACTGTATTGCCAATATCCTTAATGACAAAAAATAATATTGTGAGGAAAATCCAGAACATATTGACTGAGCCAAAAAGTAATTCAGAAGACTCAGATTCCAAATGTGAAGATGTTTTAGAAATACCTTAACCAATTTTCATTTCAGGGTTCTTTGTAACATATGTACAAGAGTTATAGATGATAAAAATCCATTTCTAAACAAGTCTTAAAGAACGCTCCCAATAATTATAAAGTATAAATTATAAAAGCTAAAATAGTATTGTGTTATAATTTATTTGGCTGTATTTTTTCTTTCTTTTTTGTTTATTTAATTTTTTATTGAAGTATAGTTGATTTACAATGTTGTGTTAGTTTCTGGTGTACAGCAAAGTGAAATTTTTTTCTTTCTTAGTGGTGCATAAAACAAGGGTATGTCTTATAGTCAATGCTGTTTCAGATTAGATGAAATACAAGTTCTACATCTTGAATTAGAGTACCATACTAGTAGGTGTAAAAAAAAAAAGCTCAATTATAGGGCATTAAAAAATGTATTCAGGCTTCCCTGGTGGCTCAGTGGTTGAGAGTCCGCCTGCCGATGCAGGAGACACGGGTTTGTGCCCCGGTCCGGGAAGATCCCACATGCCGTGGAGTGGCTGGGCCCGTGAGCCATGGCCACTGGGCCTGCGCGTCTGGAGCCTGTGCTCCGCAACGGGAGAGGCCACAACAGTGAGAGGCCCGCGTACCGCAAAAAAAAAAAAAAAAAAAAAAAAGTATTCATTCATTTATTCAAGAAATATTTACTTAGAGTTTACTACATGCCAGGCACTGGACGCTGGATATACAGTGGTGAATAAGACAGACATTGTCTTCACTCTCACTGAGCTTAAGTGCTAGATAAGACAGCAGTTCCCAAACTGGTCCCTCAAAATTAGTTCCTTAAGATACTCCAAGAAAAAAAATAGTTCTGTGATCAGATTAGTTTGGGAAATGCTGCACACTAAATTCACTTTTTCACAATGTACATTATCACACTAAAGGCTTTTTAAGCTTTTGTTTCACTCTGCACATCCCAAACTTATTAATTATGTAAACCCAGAGTCAGAATTGTGATGCATAATATAAAATGAACTCGTACAAATCAACTCAAAAAAGACAAACAATATGGGCGAAGGACATCAACAGGCAATTCACAGAAGAAATTGGTTAATGACTAATACATCCGAAAAAATACTCAACCTCACTCATATTTAAGAAATACAAATTAAAATAATGAGAGCGCATACTTCTGCCCATTTGAGTGGCAAAAATGGAAAATGATAAATGACAAATAGTGTTGTGAAGATGTGGGGGGGAGGATACTCTCATTCACTGATAGTTGGAGTGTGATGTGGGTCTATGTTTTAAGAGTACAATTTGGCAATATCTACCAAATTTACTTTATGAATTTATCCTACAGAAATACTTGCATGGGTGCCCAAAGATGTATGTACAAAGGATGTCTACTGCAGCATTGTCTGAATAGTGAAAAAACTGGAAAGAACCCAAATGCCCATCAATTGGACCTTTAATAAACTATATTACATCTACACAAAGGTCTACCATGAAGCCATTATAAAGATAAGAGAGTTCTAATTGAAGATATCTGAGTAAAGATGTGTGCTTATCTCTTCCCTTTTGACATCCATTAAAATGATAATAAAGGAATAAGGCCTTAACAGTGAAAAAAATGGGCTTAACGAATTTCTGGAAGATTGGAAATGTGTCAACTGATGAAACAGAATGGAACAAGGCAATGTACCTGGCAGAATCCCAGAAAGGCTCCTATTTCAGAGCTGGCAAGTATTCAAGGTCAAACTAAGAAGGGAGTCTGAAAACTATGGGGTGAATTGAAAGCCTGTCTATGAAACAAATGTCCTCACTGGTTCCCCATGATCTCCCCACCCATCATCCTCACATTCAGCATAGTTCATCCAATCTTTACCTCCCAGCAAAAAAAGAAAAGAAAAGGAAGAAAAAGAAAGAATGAATGAACGAAAGAAAGCAAGCAAAGAGAGAAAGGAAGAAAGAAAAGAGAGAAACAAAAAGAAAAAATAAAAGAAGACGAGGACTCAGTAGAAATAAAATAAACACCTGGAGAAAACTAAAGGGTAGTATAGGTTTTGGTGCTCCAGTGCAAATGAAAACGCTTCTTAATCTGGCATTTGGGGTCCCCCCACCTAAAGGCAACTTCCAAACACAAGTTTAAATAGAAGGCTGCTAGTCACAAGCCCTGACCAGTTACAAAGACGTCTAGTCCAATCCCTTATTTAGAGGAGAGAACTAGTAAGAAAATGGATCTACATACATAAAGCAGAAAAACCTATATCAACTGCCTATTCTTTCATTTATAAATATGAAGAGACAATTAAAGACCATCAGACATATGAAGAAAAACAGCATTATGAAAAGAAAGGCCAAGAGAAGCAAGCAGAATTAACCCCAGAGGAAACAGATAATTCAGAGAAGAGAAGATTTTAAGGGCCTACTAAGACCAAAGGGGAAAAAAGACCCATACTTAGACACTATATCATTTTATACCATCAGAAATAGAGAAAATTATAAATGCTTCCAGAAAGAAAAAGCAGGTTACCTGTAAAGAAACAAAAATCAGGTTTCTCATTAGCAACACTGGATGTTAGAATAACTCTCTAAAATTCTGAGGGAAAATTATTCTGAACCTAGAATTTAAAACCTAGCCAAATCACCAATCAAGTATGAGTACAAAAAGATATTTTCAGAAATGTAAAGATTCAAAAGAATAACTCCTGCACAGCCTTTCTTAGTTTGTTACTCTAAGATGTACTTCAACAAAACCAGGGTAAATCCCAGAAAGAAAAAGACATGGGAAACAAGAAATAGGAGACTTAACTCATGAATCCAGTGACAAAAACCCTCTAGGATGACAACTGGGAAGTAGGCCTGGAAAGCAATCAGTCCAATTTAGAATAAGAAACCAGAGTGCTACAGAAAGAATGTCTTCAAGAAGAATGAAATTGATTCCAAGTGATGGATAAATTAAGAAGCTAGAAAATATTAATGATTAGAAAAAGTGATCTCTTTCCTCAAGAAGAAAATATAAAAAGCAATTAGAAAATCCAGGAAAAACAAACAAAACTATACAGGAGAATAATAACAGAAATATGAAGCATTCCTGGTTATATGGTGGACTAGGTATCTGAACAAAACCTCCGACAGAAAACCACTTAAGACACTGGATAAAACATAAAGCACCTTATTAAAAGCATCAAAGAACTGGTAAGATAAAAAGAATTAATAAGATAAAAGGGAACCATATAGACATGTGATGCACTGAAGCTGTTTTGCCCTGGGAGCATTTGCAAAACCTGGTGACCTTCAGCTAAAACATTTGTGGACTCCTAGGTCCCTCCAAGGTGGGGAGTCTAAAAAAAGCCTTCTTCCTGTACCCCTGGATTCTAGCTTTCTGAAAGAATGCTCTTTTACCCTACTCCTCGAAAAACTCCCACAAATAATTTCCTGAGGAAAATGAGCAGCTCACTCTCAGAAATGAGTAAAACACACCTCTCTCACCAGAAAGCCTATTTTTTTAATATTGAAAATACCAATTTTGACAAGAATGTGGAGTGATAATTACTGATAATTACTAATGGCAGTGTAAATTGGTATAATCACTTTGGAAAACTATTTGGTAGTATCTAATAAAGCTAAACATGCATTTACTTTACAACTCAGCAATTCTACTTCTTAGGTAAACATTCAACAGAAATTAATGTATATATCCATCAGAAGACATGTATAAGAACACTCATAGCAGCTTTATTAATAAAAGTCAAACATTACCAATCCACCAACAGGAGAATAAATGAATAAACAGTGGCATATCCATACAAAGGAATATACTTAGCATTAAAAAGGAACAAACTATTGATACAGGCAACAACATGAACGAATCTCAAAAACATTACACTGAGCAAAAGAATCCAGACACAAAAAAGTATACATACTGTTGATTCCATTTATATGCCATTCTGGAAAAGGCAAATCTATAGTAACAGGAAGCAAATAAATGGTTGTCTGGTGCCATGAGTGAGAAGGATTGACTGGGAAGGAGCACAAGGGAACTTTCTGGGATGATAAAAATGTTTTCTCTTGACAGTGGTGGTAGTTACACAGGTGTATTTATTTGCCAAAACTCATCAAACTATATGTGTAGAATAGGTACACTGTATTATATTTTATTTTATGTAAATAATATTTCAGAAAGTTGATTAAAAACTTGTAAAAATGAGAGATATAATAATTGCAATTAAAACTTAATGGAGGGACTTCTCTGGTGGCACAGTGGTTAAGAATCCACCTGCCTATGCAGGGGACACGGGTTTGAGACCAGGTCCAGGAAGATCCCACATGCTGCAGAGCAACTAAGCCCGTGCGCCACAACTACCAAGCCTGCGCTCTAGAGTCCGCGAGCCACAACTACTGAGCCCACGTGTCACAACTACTGCAGCCCACATGCCTAGAGCCTGTGCTCTGCAACAAAGAGCAGCCACCACAATGAGAAGCCCACACACTGCAACAAAGAGTAGCCCCTGCTTGCTCCGCAACTAGAGAAAGCCTGAGCACAGCAACGATGACCCAAAGCAGCCAAAAACAAATAAATTTTTTTTAAAAAAGAAAAAAAACAAGGGACAGGGTGATTCTTGGAAGGTGGAAAAGAAAAAATAGGGACTTCCCTGGTGGCACAGTGGTTGAGAGTCCGCCTGCTGATGCAGGGGACACGGGTTCCTGCCCTGGTCCGGGAAGATCCCACATGCCACGGAGCGGCTAGGCCTGTGAGCCATGGCCGCTGAGCCTGCGTGTCCGGAGCCTGTGCTCCGCAACAGGAGGCCACAACAGTGAGAGGCCCGCGTACCACAAAAAAAAAAAAAAAAAAAAAATAGGATAGCCAAACCCAAAACCTATGGACAATATCTGCAACAAAACTAGGTAACAAGATACCCCCATGAACCTCAAAATATGAGGAAAGGGGACAAATTACCAGCACCTATAAGACATATGTGGGTTTCAGCAAAAGGAAGCAGAGGGAAGCAATGGGGCATCTAAAAGACCAGAGAATCCCTAAATAGCCAAAGTTACTAAGTGGAAAGCTCAGAGGGACAATTTAAGGACAGCAGCTAAAACTGGGAGAGATTTTGCACATGATTATAGCAGGGCAGTGGTAAGACCCAAAGAGGCTGGAACAATCTGGGCCTGGAGTAGTGTGAGCCCCATGAACTCTCAAAACTAACCAGCTAAAGCTCTATCCTAGGATAAAGCCCACACTGAGGAGAAACTTCTGGGAGTAGAATCCAAACTAGGCAGTGCAGCAACAGAAGGTCCAGATGAAAATAGGAGAGGGGAGCAGCACCATGATATCATTTGTTTTCATATTACACAAAAGCAACAGAAGAGGGAGCTCAAAAGCCATGAAATTTAAAAATCTACTCTAAATCCAACCTTCTTGTAAAATTTAAAAAAAAAACTTTTCATGTAAAAATGAGCAGAAAAGGATCAAGGTTATATTTATTATAATGGAAAAAATAAGGCTTATAACATCCCTTGACAACAAAAACATGGCAGATAAATAACAAAATATGAAAACTATAACCTACTATTTTAAAACAAGTAAAAAGACATTAAGAAAATGATACGAGATGTGAAAGAACAACATAATGCAGAATTAGAAAAACTCAAAAGTTAGATGATAGAAATAAGGAAAGAATTGGAAATAAAAGAAAAAATCAGAAATGAATTCGAAACTAGAAGGAGCACAAGAGTGAATAAACGCAACACACAATGCCTTAAGGAAAAAGAAAATGAAAAGAAGGAAAAAATTTAAAACTAAAAAGAAAAGAGAGATAGAAAATTTGAGGAAAAGTGACAAATTCAGAAGATAAAGAAAATCCAACATACATAAAGAAAACCAAAGCAAGGGAAAAAGAATGAATAATAAAGACCATAGGAAAGTTTTCTTGAAATAACTTTTGACACACTTGAAACAACATTTAAGAAGGGAATTTATGGGGCTTCCCTGGTGGCGCAGTGGTTGAGAGTCCACCTGCCGATGCAGGGTACACGGGTTCGTGCCCCGGTCTGGGAAGATGCCACATGCCGTGGAGCGGCTAGGCCTGTGAGCCTAGTGAGAGGCCCGCGTACCGCAAAAAAAAAGGGGGGGAATTTGTGTAACTGAGAAGATTAACCCAAAATGATCATATTGTAGTAAAATTACTGGACTTTAAGGAAAAAAATCTTATGTACCCAAGTAAAGAGAACAAGGGAAAGAAAATCAGCCAGTCATCAGATGTATTGACAGAAATGGTTTATGCCAGAAGAAAATTAATTTACATATTCAAGATATACAAGGAAAGAAAATGTGAGGTAAAGAGTTCATATCCAGCTAAACTGACTGGTGTGAGCTGAACTGTGTCCCCCCCCCCCGCCAGTGTTCTTATGTTGAAGCCCAGTATCTCAGAATGTTAACTATAATTGGAGGCAGGGCTTTTCAAGGTGATTAAGTTAAAATGGGGCCATCAGAGTGGGCCGTAATTCAATCCCACTGTCCTCATAAGAGGAAATTTGGACACAAAGAGAGATACCAGGAATGTATATGCACATAGCAAAGATTATGCAAGGACACATTGAGAAGTTGGCCATCTGCAAGCCAAGGAGAAAGGCCTGAGAAGGAATCAAACCTGCCAACACCTAGGTTTTGGACTTCTAGCCTTCAGAACAGTGAGAAAATAAATTTCTGTTGTTTAATTCACCCAGTCTGTGATATTTTGTTACGGCAGCCCTAGCTAACTAATACACTGACTTTCTAGATTAGAGCCTACAAATATTATCAACATGTAATCACTCAGGAAAGATTGGTCTTGTGAACCCTATCTGAGGAATCTACTAGAGAATAAACTTCAGAAAACCAAAATAACTAGAAAGACACTGACATAAGGACTGGTAGTGAGCATTAAATAAATATAATAAACACACACACACACTAAGATTCAATGAACGTTCTACGTAAGAGCATAGAATATAATTGCTACAGAAGGGGGGTAAATGGAGAGATGACATGCAAAAGAAATGTTTAATTGTTTTTGTAATCATACTGGTGGTGGTAGTATTAATATTGTTATTCTGAGACAGTTGTGTATGTCAGTGGGACAAAGCAAATGAGTAATTATGTGATATTCTATTATTCCCTGTATCTTTGGGAACCGAGATTCTCAAGTTTGAAAGAAAGGAGATTCAAATAAAACACAGGAGTTAACTAAAATCCCGTAGGCCTGACTTTGAATTAAAATATCTGTGTGAACTCATGAGGCATTTTTTCTTAAAAGGCTTAGAAATAGTGACCAGCCCTGCACCTATGAGCACCACTAGTATCTAGACTGTGGCCTTGAAATACCATTTCCCACTGAAAAGAAACCAGGGCTTTTTGGAGAAGTGGCTGATTCCAGGTTTGGGGCAGGAAATGTGCAAGGTGAGTCCGAGATATCAAACATATTCAAATCCATGAGTTCATAATGATTTAATTTTTGTTTAAAAAATAAATAAAATCATACATATCAGCACTATGCAAAGGGCCCCTATAAATGTACAGCAAATAGTTAACAGAGCTTATCTCTTGGGACTAGGATTATAGAGAATTTTTCTTTCAAAGTCACAACTTTCTAGGTTGTCTGTTTAAAATTTAATGAGCACACATTACTTCTGTGATTAGTGAAAGCAGTGATTAAAGAAAAATAATTTAAAGACTGTGATAATCACATAGTTCTCAGGAATCAGTTTATAAAATGAAGCATTCTCATTGACGTAACCAAAATTGAGCAATGACTAACACTTAGCTTTGGTAAATGGTATGAATAAAGTTTCCTAATCTCACTTTTAGAATGTTGTTGTATTATTGTTCAAAATTCATAGTTTTGAATAGCTAGCAGACTATTGTTATCAATAAAAATTCATATACCCTCACAAATGGATTTCTGATCAGGTGGTTCAGTAGTTAAAAAAAAAAAGTAGAACCCTGCTTTAAGTTTTAGCCATTTCTTCCCTTCTGCTTTGGTGGGATGTGAGGATCAAAGGGAAAAGCTTCACAGAAACATTCTTATCTTTCACCATTTAACCTATGTGCCATGGATCTCAAAAGTGGTCTCTAGACCAGCATGCGTAAATTCTCAGGCCCCATCCAGGCCTACAGATTCAAAATCTCTGGGAAGTGAGGCCCAGCAAGCTGTGTTTTTTTTTTAATTTATTAAATTTATTTATTTATTTTTGGCTGTGTTGGGTCTTCGTTGCTGCACATAGGCTTTCTCTAGTTGCGGTGAGCGGGGGCTACTCTTTGTTGCGGTGAGTGGGGACTACTCTTTGTTGCGTGCGCAGGCTTCTCATTGCAGTGGCTTCTCTTGTTGCTGAGCACGGGCTCTAGGCTCACGGGCTTCAGTAGCTGTGGCACGCAGATTCAGCAGTTGTGGCTCGCGGGCTCTAGAGCACAGGCTTGGTAGTTGTGGCGCACGGGCTTAGTTGCTCTGCAGCATGTGGGATTTTCCCAGACCAGGGCTCGAACCCGTGTCCTCTGCATTGGCAGGCAGATTCTTAACCACTACTCCACCAAGGAAGCCGAAGCTGTGTTTTAATAAGCCTTCTAGACAAGGTTACCAGATAAAATACAAAATGGCCCAGTTAATTTTGAATTTCAGATAAACAACAAATATTTTTTTCCTATAAATATTTGCAATATTTGGTACATAATTATATTCAAATTAAAATTTAATGGGCGTCTTGTTTTTGTTTGGTTGGTTTTTATTATTTTTTCAACATCTGGCAACTTGACCTCCAAGTAATTCTGACCCATGCTAAAGTTTGAAAACCACAGGGGTAAAGGTAAGAACACGGGGCCTTGGATTCGGATAGATCTGACTCCACCATTTTGTTAATAATGGATGGAATCTCACAAATATGACTGGTATCTCCATGTGACAAAGGAGACCATGGGGGAGAGAGCCAACCAGCCTCAGGGACTGGAGTAAAGTTTGTTAGCAGAAAGGGCCTGGATTTTACCAGAAAGTTCAAAAACACCCTGAGTGACTGCTACTCTAGTGCCCATGGGGTGCGGTTCTCATACAAAGCATAACTTTAGCCTAAATGGGAGAAAGGGCTGGGGCGGGGTTGGGGGACCCAAGGAAGGGAAAAACAGAAATATACAAGAGAGGAAGGAGAATAAAGGGCACAGAAAAGGTCTATGACTTAGAACTGGCCAACGTCAACTTGTATTCATTTCAGCTTCTCTACCACTGACTTTGTAGGGAGAAAAGACTGGGGAAGAGTCCCTCTCTTTGAGTATAAAGAGGCTCCTGGGCAGCACCAGCCCTGTTCTGTGAGCCTCTAAAGCAATGATTCTCATCCAGGGGTGATTTTAACTGTCCACAATGTCTGGAGACATTTTTGACTGGCACCATGTGGTGGGGTGGGAGGGTGTGCTACTGACACCTAGTGGGTAGAGGCCAGAGATCCTAGTGAACATCTTATATGCATAGGACAGCCCCCCACAACAAAAAATTACCCAGCTGCAAGTATCAAATTTCAAGGCTGAGAAACCCTGCTCTAAAACAGGTCAGTGCCCAGAAAGAGCTACCCTCTTTGCCACAGCCTCACCCCCTTACCCCAAACCACAGACCTGCGTTTGCACTGCACCACATTTTATACATGCACATTCCCATAATGAGCAGGCTACTACATTCTCTAAGCCTTTGTATCCAAATCTATACAATGTGGGTAAAATTATTTACCTCATAGGGTTATTGCGGGGATTAAATGAGGTAATTTAGCTCTTTAGGTTCAAACACTTATTGAGCATCGACACTATGTGCCGGGTGTTGAGGGTACAGACACAGTCCTTGCTGTTAAGGATTTAAGTCTAGTGAGTTCTAAGGCCCAGAGTAGATTTTCAAACATAGGCTAATTTCCTTCACACTCAGCCCCTACCCATGTCCTTCTCTTTCATTATTAGACAGGAGCCGAATCCTCTCTCTTCCTTGCCAGAGAACTAGAAGGAAGAGCAGAATTAATACCTATTATGAAGAGGAGTTACATCACAAGTTTGTGCTATTTTGCTGATGCTTCTCACCATGAATTCTAAACACAGCACTGAAGCGAAAGTATTGTTCTTAATATCTAAAGAGGCTAGCATCTGCTCTGTTCTCAAAATTGACTATTACCCTTGAACGTGGTCAGGAAATAAAAAGCAAGCTCACCCTCTTTCTGACCCTGACCTGCGTGGCTCCTACATCCTGCTCTGGGAGGGCTTCAATGAGCCAGGTAAGGTTATTGGAATATTAGAAAATTTAGGTGCTCTCCCAGCATTCCCATTTGTTCATGAAATGGAATGAGAGAAAGGGATGAAAGGGAGGACCCAAGCATCATATCCAGGTTTGGGGGTTGAGAAACTAAGTGATAGTGGTGCCATTTACTGAGATTGGAAAGTTTTGGGAAGCAACTTTGGAAGGGAAATCAGGAATTCCACTTCAGACATTTTAGAAAATCTCTCTTCCTCTTGCCTCTAACCTCTCCTTCTCTCAGCCTGTACAAATGATCAAGTCTCTTCTCTTAAAACAAATGAAGCCCTCCCCAAACCTTATAATCCCTTTAACTGCTACCTTCTCTCCCTCCCTTTAGGTCTGAACTTCTTTAAAGGATCATCTATTTCTCACTATATCTACTTCCTTACCTCTGAGTCTCTTCTCAACCCCTGCAATCTGGTTTCTGACCTCACCATATTATTGGAACTACATTCACTAAAGTGACAAATAATGCCCTAATTGCAAATCTAACAGATACTTTTCAGTCCTAATCTCACTGGGCCTCTCTGTAGCCTTGGACATGGCTGATCACATCCTTTTCTTTGATGATCTCTCCTCCCTTGGTTTCCCTGGCATCACTCTCTCCTGCTTCTCTCCCTCCTCTGTAACTTTTCCTTCTCGCATTCTTCCTGACTCTATCTGCTGCTTAAATGTATTTGCAGGGGTTCTGTTCAGCTCTTTCCTCACTTTACACTGTTTTCAAGGATGATCCTATCATTTAGATCCCATTTAGATGATTTTGGCTCTCATCTATAAACTGTCAACTCTCAATTTGCTATCTCCCAACTCTAATTCTCTTTGGAACTACAAACTCATATTCTGAGTTGCCTACTAGACAGGTCATCTAGATGCTCCTAGATGACAAACTGAACACATTCAGAATTCAATTCTAAACAAGGCAATTTACAGAAGAAATTCAAGTTGCCAAAAACATATGAGAAGATGCCCAATCTCACCTAGTAATCAGGAAAATGCAAATTAAAGCAATAAATGCAATGTTTCTCACCAAGGCTGGCAAAAATTCACAAGAATGATAACATCCAATGTTGTCAAAGATTAGGGATAATAGGGACTCTCATACACCTCTGGTAGAAGTAAGACTTACTGTAACCTTTCAGGAAAGTAATCTGGCAATATCTATTAAAATATGAAATACATGTATATATATATCCCTTATATACCAAAGAAATCGCCACACAGGTCCATAGGGTGCATGTATGAGTATGCTCATCACATTGTTGTTTGTGTTAACAGGAAGGTGGAGGTAATCTGCTTGTCCATCACTGGAGAAGCTGATAGGGAAAATATGGTAGACATATACCTTGGAGTACTATACGGCAGTTAGAGGGAATGCCTTAGATGCTTTTTTTTCTTTCTTTGTTTTTTATTTTATTGGAGTATAGCTGATTTACAATGTTGTGTCAGTTTCAAGTGTATGGCAAAGTGATTCAGTTATACATATACATATATTCATTCTTTTTTAGATTCTTTTCTCATATAGGTTATCACAGAATATTGAGTACAGTTCCCTGTGCTATACAGTAGGTCCTTGCTGGTTATATATCTTCTATACAGTAGTGTGTTTGTGTTCATCCCAAGCATCTGATTGGAGTGGCTTCTACAACAGTGTGCAGAGTGAAAAAAAAACATTGGAATGTCTAACACAATATGATTTATGTAAATTAAAATAATATACACATAAACTAACAAATTGCATTTTATAAGAATATATTCAAACAAAAGGATATACATTAAGGAATGGTTGCCTGAGGGGTGAAGAGGGGTGGGAGTGGAGAATGGGGCTAAAAGAAAACATACAAACAAGGGAGGAATCTTGCATGGGCCAACGATGACAATATGTTATAAACTGAGGAATATGATTCCCTCAGCCCACAGCACTGAGGACATCCCCCCAATTAATAACACACTCTCTTTGATCTTACAGTCTATTCCCAATTTTTGCCACTAACAATAATGCTGCAATAAATATTCTTTATATGTATATTTTTGTATTAGTGATTATATGTCTGTAGCATACATTTCAATTGTGATATCTCCACATATAGAATAGTATGCGGCTATTAGAAAGGATGAATTACAAAGAAATCCATGCTAAGACACATCATAATTGAACTTCTGAAAATGAAAAACAGAAAAAATCCTGAAGTCAGCCAAAGAAAAAAGATGCACTACTTATAAGTGGACATCAATTTGAATGATAACAGATTCCTCACCTGAAACCAAGCAGGCCAGAAGATAGTGGCACAAAATTTTTCAAGCACAGAAAGAGCAGAACTGTCAGATTAGGGCAGGAAACACATAAGATGAGCCTAGAACACCTTGTAGAGCCAGAAAGTAAGAAAGTGCTCAAAAGGAAAAATAACCACAATGATAGGGGTATGTCAAAGGGACACAGGAGCCAACTAAAAGAGCTCCCAATGGCAAAAGCTAGAACAATTTGAGCAACACAAAAAAGTAGTATTGGGGCTTCCCTGGTGGCGCAGTGGTTGACAGTCCGCCTGCCGATGCAGGGGACATGGGTTCGTGCCCCGGTCCGGGAAGATCCCACATGCCGCGAAGCGGCTGGGCCCGTGAGCCATGGCTGCTGAGTCTGCGCGTCTGGAGCCTGTGCTCCGCAACGGGAGAGGCTACAACAGTGAGAGGCCCGCGTACCGCAAAAAAAAAAAAAAAAAAAAAAAAAAAGTAGTATTGGATTATAATCCAAAGTATAAAATAAATACCCATAAGTCTATACTGATATAATGATTGACTGATTGGATGGATAAATACATACATACAAACATACATTTATTCATACACACATACATACATATATGGGGGGAAAGAGACAAATCTCCCAATCAAAATTCTAAATAATTTATGTAGATAGTTTGCTCTCAAGGAGGTAGAGCAAAACTCTACTCAAGTTTGGGTGCACACAGTGACTTCCAAGAGTACAATATGGGAAGGGCGATAGAAGAGTAACTTTACTGTGGAGAAACCTGACAAACACCAACTCAGCCAGGTGCTCAAGGTGAATATCTAAAGTGATAAGTCATTCTGATAATATGTACCCTTGATATGATGCAATGAAAATGGTACTTCACCTCTGTGGTCTTCCTCCACAAAACCCATAACTCCAGTTTTGTTATGCATCAGACAAATTCCAGCAGAGGATATTCTATAAAACAGCTTTCCAGTGATCCTCAAAACTATCAAGGTCATCAAAAGCAGTACAAATCTGAGAAACTGTCACAGCCAAGAGGAGCCTAAGAAGACATGATGACTAAATGTAATGTGGTATCCTGGATGGTTCTGAAACAGATAAAGGACATTAGGTTGAAACAAAGGAAATTTGGATAAAGTATAAACTTTAATAATAAGGTATCAATATTGCTTCATTAATTGTAATAAATGTACCATACTAACGTACTAATATAAGATATTAACAATAGGCGAAATTGAATGTGGGGTATATGGAAGCTCTCTGTACTATCTTCTCAATTTTTCTGTAAACCTAAAACTGTTCTAAAAAATAATTATTCAAAAAAAACCCTGTCAACCACAAATTCTATGTCTGGTAAAACTATCCCTGATACAAAGGAAAACTGAGAGAATTTGTTGCTAACAAACCTGCCCTTAAAGAACAGCTAAAGGAAGTTCTCTAAACAGAAAGGAAATGATAAAAGAAGGAGGCCTGGAACTTTAGAAAGGAAAGAACATCAGAATGGGCAAAAATAAGGGTATACTATCCTCTTAAGAAACCATGTTTGATGGTTAAAGCTAAAATTATGACACCGTCTGATGTGGTGTCTCAGTATATGTAGAGGAAATACTTAAGACAATTATACATTTTTAAAGTGGATACAGTAAAGGGATCTAAATGAAAGTAAGGTCTCTCTACTGCACTTGAAGTAGTAAAATACCAATATCAATAGACTGTTATAAGTTACATATTTATATTACAATTCCTAGAGTAACAACTAAGAAAACTATATAAAGCAGTGTGCCCAAAAATACTATAAATAAATCAAGATAGAATCCTTAAAAATGTTCAAGGAAGCACAGGAAAGCAAAAAAAGAGAAAGAAGAACAGGAAACAGAGGAAACAAACAGAAAAGAAATAATAAAATGGCAGACTCAAGCCTTAACATATCAATAATTACTATTATAGGTTGAATTGTATCCCATAAAAAGATATATTGAAGTCCTAACACCCGTACCTGTGAATGTGGCCTTATTTGGAAATACGGCTGTCTTAGTTCAGGCTTCTATAACAAAGTACTACCGAGTGGGTAGCTTATAAATAACAGAAATTTATTTCTCACAGTTCTAGTGGCTGGAAGTTTGAGATCAGGGTGCCAGCATGGTTGAATTCTGGGGAGAGCTCTCTTCCTGGTTGCAGACTGCTGACTTGTATTCTCACATGGCAGAAAGGGCAAAGGGAGCTCTCTGGGGTCTCTTTTGAAAGAGCACTAATTCTTATTCATGAGGACTCTACCCTCATAATTTATTCACCCCCAAGGCCCCCCACCTCCAAATACCATCACATTAGAAATCAGATTTCAACATATGAATTTTGGGGGAACAGGAAGATTCAGTCTATAGCAAGTGTCTTTGCAGATGTAGTCAAGTAAAGTTGAACTCATCAGGGTGGACCCTAATATAATATGACTTCTATCTTTATAAGAAAAGGGTTTCATTAGGTCCCATTTGTTTATTTTTATTTTTATTTCTATTTCTCTAGGAGATGGGTCAAAAAGGATCTTGCTGTGATTTATGTCAGAGTGTTCTGCCTATGTTTTCCTCTAAGAGTTTTATAGTGTCTGGCCTTACATTTAGACCTCTAATACATTTTAAGTTCACTTTTGTGTATGGTGTTAGGGAGTGTTCTAATTTCATTCTTTTACATGTAGCTGTCCAGTTTTCCCAGCACCACTTATTGAAGAGGCTGTCTTTTCTCCATTGTATATTCTTGCCTCCTTTGTCAAAGATAAGGTGACCACATGTGCGTGGGTTTATCTCTGGGTTTTCTATCCTGTTCCATTGGTCTATATTTCTGTTTTTGTGCCAGTACCATACTGTCTTGATTACTGTAGATTTGTAGTATAGTCAGAAGTCAGGGAGCCTGATTCCTCCAGCTCTATTTTTCTTTCTCAAGATTGCTTTGGCAATAAACAAAGCAAAAAGACAACCCTCAGAATGGGAGAAAATATTTGCAAATGAAGCAACTGACAAAGGATTAATCTCTAAAATATACAAGTAGCTCATGCAGCTCAATATCAAAAAAATAAACAACCCAATCCAAAAATGGGCAGAAGACCTAAATAGACATTTCTCCAAAGAAGATATACAGATTGCCAACAAACACATGAAAGGATGCTCAACATCCCTAATCATTAGAGAAATGCAAATCAAAACTACAATGAGGTATCACCTCACACCAGTCAGAATGGCCATCATCAAAAAATCTACAAACAATAAATGCTGGAGAGGGTTTGGAGAAAAGGAATGCCTCTTGCACTGTTGGTGGGAATGTAAATTAATACAACCACTATGGAGAACAGTATGGAGGTCCCTTAAAAAACTGAAAATAGAACTACCATACGACCCAGCAATCCCACTACTGGGCATATACCCTGAGAAAACCATAATTCAAAAAGAGTCATGTACCAAAATGTTCATTGCAGCTCTATTTACTATAGCCGGGATATGGAAGCAACCTAAGTGTCCATCAACAGATGAATGGATAAAGAAGATGTGGCACATATATATACAATGGAATATTACTCAGCCATAAAAAGAAACGAAATTGAGTTATTTGTCATGAGGTGGATGGACCTAGAGTCTGTCATACAGAGTGAAGTCAGAAAGAGAAAAAAAAATACCGTATGCTAACATATATATATGGACCAAAAAAAAAAAAAAAGGTTTTCTGAAGAACCTTAGGGGCAGGACAAGAATAAAGACGCAGATGTAGAGAATGGACTTGAGGGGCGGGGGAAGGGTAAGCTGGGACAAAGTGAAAGAGTGGCATGGACTTAAAAGTACTACCAAATGTAAAATAGATAGCTAGTGGGAAGCAGCCGCATAGCACAGGGAGATCAGCTCGGTGCTCTGTGACCACCTAGAGGGGTGGGATAGGGAGGGTGGAAGGGAGACACAAGAGGGAGGGGATATGGGGATATATGTATATGTATAGCTGACTCACTTTGTTATACAGCAGCAGCTAACACAGCAATGTAAAGCAATTATACTCCAGTAAAGATGTTAAAAAAAAAAAAAGAAAAGGGAAGCTCCTCCTCTTGACGATGGTAAGAATCCCATATAGAGTATATCGGTGGAGTAGAGAGATGTAGCTCAGTGGGGTACCCTGCAGCGCCTCGCAGGCACAGCTCCTCCAAAACCGTGATTGGTCTGGCCTGGGTGGGGAAGGGGGCAACCTGGGACTGAACCCCCTCCGGCAGCTGGCCCTCTCCTTCTCTCAGCACTCCCCGGCTCTCAGCGGCACACTTGTTTTTCCACCCAAATCGCTCCCTTCTCCCCTCTACCCGCTCCCAAGTCCCCAGAGCCCCTGCCGGCCTCCACCCCCTGGCCCCACGGTGCTCAGTCCCCGCCCCCGCCACCTTGCCTATGCACCCCTGCCCAGGCGCTTCAGTCGCCTTGCTCTAGCCACCCCACCCCCAACCAAATCAGGCAATCTCCAAGATGTGAATAAAGCAGAGGGGGAGCGGACAGCAAAATGAAGGCTGCCCACCGCCACAGGACAGGTATGTAGGTGGCCAGGAAAATGACCAAAGAAACACACGCAGGTGAGGACAGCTATATTGTGTGCGTCAAAGCTGTGGTTATGACCTCAGATGACTCCAGCGGGTGGGATGGTTTCCACAGGAAGGAAGGTGGGATCGGTAAGGTCACGCACCCGGATGACAAATCGGCTTTCTCATCCATGGTGAACGACAGAAAGACAGACTGGTGGTATTGGAACGCTATTTAAGAAACGAATTGGCCTACACCAAAGCCAACCCAACCTTTCATCATTGGAAGGTCAAACAATAGTAAGTTTTGACTTACTGTCTGAAGCCTTGAGTGAGGAAAGCAATCGAAGACCTTATAGAAAGCTCAACATCATCTTCCACCATCCGTAGTGAAGGTGAGCTTTGCGATGACGTTTTTACAACAGCTACAGACAGTTCTTCTATCAATAATCCGTCTCAGAAGAAGGAACAACTTATTCGGACAATCTCCTCCCTCACATCCTGTGAGCACCAGAGGATTTATACCCTGGGTCACCTCCACGACACATACCCCACAGACCATTATCACCTGGAACAGTTGATGGCAAGGCCCTACTGCCAGGTGAGCTTCCTGGACGACTAGGAGATCGTGCACATCAACCCAGGGAGAAGACCTGGATGACGCACACTACGAGGATTACCGGCGCCGGCGAGGGACAAATACCTGAACCCCTTGGAAGACGCGGGCTCGTACCTGCGCTTCGCCAAGGACAAGGTCCTTAAGCACGACTACAATTACCCCCATGAGGACTCCTCAGACTTTGGCATCAGCGCGGGGCCAGCATGATCAAGACACAGCCATTCCGGGGCAAGTCCCAGTGGTGGAAGGAGGACAGGGAGCGCTCCGAGTGGGCGGTGCGCGTACTGCCAGGACGCTTTCAACCATGAGGAAAACCGGAGGGGCCACTGTCAGGACGCGCCTGACTCCGTGAGAACTTTGCTTCAAGCGGTGAGCTGTATGTGGTGAGGACAGCATGCTCTATCACTGTATGTCGGACCCTAGGGAGACTATACAGACCTGTGCCTGTGCAATACGAGCTACGAGTTTTGCCTCCCGTGGATGGCTCTTACTGACTTGTGTTTCTTGGCCCCCTGTTCTTGCTGTTACCTACCCCTTCGGGCCTGCTACCACTGCGGAGTGATGTGCAGGTGCTGTGGAGGGAAGCGCAAAGCGGAGAAAGAGGGAGGTGGGGGAGGGGGGAGAGGGAGGGAGAGAGAATATGACCTCATCTTTATAAAAATTAATCATCGAGCTTCCCTGGTGGCGCAGTGGTTGGGAGTCCTGCCAATGCAGGGGACACGGGTTCGTGCCCCGGTCTGGGAAGGTCCCACATGCCGCGGAGCGGCTTGGCCCGTGATCCATGGCCCCTGAGCCTGCGCGTCTGGAGCCTGTGCTCCGCAACGAGAGAGGCCACAACAGTGAGAGGCCCGCGTACCACAAAAAAATAAAATAAAAAATCATCGTATCTGTGTGCATAAATACACACACATGAAGAAGGTGTGAAAGGCTGCACAAATTGGTACCCTCAATGTTACAAGGGGAGGGGAGGGGAATATGAAAGGGGAGATTTTTAACTTTATCTTCTTGCATTTTTTATTTCACTTGTTACAGTGAGAACATACTGTATTTGTAACTTAAAAGAAAATTTCAATTAAATAAATTTTCGAGAGAACTTTTTTCCCTCAAACCTAATTTTGCTCTTGTTCTCTGCTTGGGTGAACTGGTACCATCATTCACTTCCAAGACAAGAGACCTACAAGTAATTCTAGATCTTTCCTTTTCTGTAATCTTCCACCCTTCCACTTAATTAGTCACCAAATCCAGATTTTAGTTCATAAATATCCTTACCTTCCTCTAATTAATAAATCTTGTCTATTCTAGTTCCTAAATCTCTTTTAAAGTCCTTCCCCTCTTTACCATCCCTGCCAATAAGGCTTTTTTTAGTTCAGAACTTCATCATCTCTCGGTATTTCAATAGCCTTTAAAGTAATCCCCTGTTTGACTCCTCCATCCACTCTCTCTCATATAACGCTCTCAGAATTATCTTTCTAAACAGTTATAGTGTACCACTGTTGGGAGACAAATGAATACATTTTTATTTTAATAGGCATACTTTTTATTTTAATATTCATAAGAAAATATATTAAACTCATGATTTCAAAGATATTATTGCCTAGATTTAAGAAATTAAAATGGTGAAGGTAGAATATGAATAAGTGAAGTTGGAAAACATTGGTCTATAAGGATAAAGTCCACACTCCATGAATCTTTATGATCTAGTCCCATCCTACCTTTCCAACTTTGTCATCATAAATGTACCATTTCAATTAGGGAAAACTTTCTGATGGCCCCCAAACATGCCATGTTCTTTCATCCCTCTCTGCCCTTCCTCATGCTGTTCTCACTCATTCTGCTTAGTAAACTTTTCCTTTTCCTTCAATATTCAGCTCAAATATTTCTTCTGTGAGGATCTTTTTTTTTTTTGGATGTGAATGCTTATAGCAGCTTTATTCATAATTACTAGAAGCAACCAAGATGTTCCCCAGTAAGTGACTAAATAAACAAACTGTGGTACATCCAAATAACGGGATACTATTGAGGGATAAAAGGGAATGGACTATCAACCCATGCAAAAACATGGATGAATCATAAATATATATTTCTAGGTGAAAGAAGCCAGTCTGAAAAGACTACATACTGTATAATTCCATTTATATGACGTTCTAGAAGAGGCAAAACTATAGTGACAGTAAAAACATCACTGGTTTACAGGAATTTGGAGAAGAGGAGGAGGGTTGAATAGGTGAAGCACAGGGGAATATTTGTGGACAGTGAAACTATTCTCTATGATACTGTAATGGTGGATGCTTTACACGTTTTTCAAAAGCCATAGAACTTTATAGCACAAAGAGTAAAACTTAATATATGTAACTAAAACAAAAAATCATTTAGGAGATCAAGAGATACAAGGTAAGAATGCAGAATATGAAAAAAGAATCTGTGTTACAAATGTATGAAAGAACCTTCCTGAAGTGGGTGGGGGCAAAGGTGCAAACCTAAGTAACTTTGTAAATGAGTTGTGTCTAAGAATATAGGCAAAAGAGATTGTACATAGCACTCTATTCTGGTTGATAAAGTTGTTTCCCCTGAGGGTACAGGCTAGCAATTCTGAAACCACTATACATGTATACTGGAATTAAACAATTAAGTACCTGATGGTGGATTATAGGGGCCAGTTTTCTTACTGTTGGAGTGAGAGGGTACAGATAAGCAAAGGGAAGAAGCTAAAATGATCCACAGGGTAATAGATATGAATTGGAGACATTAGTAAGAACTCATGTTTAGCTTAATACAGATACATGTATAAATATTTATATATATATGTTGTTAAATTAATTAAATAAGGAGGCCATTAGACTGATGTGGCTCTAATGCCATGGTGGCCTATGTAAGCAGGCCAGAATCTAAGCCTATAAACGCCTCAAGGTTTCAAAATCACAGCGATAAGGACAACCAATCACACACAGCCAACTAGACTTTAAGTAATAGCCAATCAATAATTTCCTTACTTTGCTTCTGCCTTTTCTCCACAAAAGTCTCTCCCCCCACCTCCTATAGTTAGAGCGACCCCAACCACCTCCAGTTTGGCGCTGCCCAGTGCAAATTGGTTTTTACTCAAATTCCCCCAAATTTTAATATGCCTCAGCTTACCTTCCAACAGCTCTGGTGTCCGTAGAGGGAAATGAAGGAGACCCTGATGGTCCTCGGGAGCAATGAGCAAACAGGTGAAGGCACCCGCTGAGCTCCTTGAGCCGCCCCCCTCCCGCTGCCTCTGGAGGTGGTGGGCAAGCCACTACCCCTTCCCAGCTCCGCAGCCTTTGCATTATGAGCTTGTAGACTCCACCTGAGTTTCTTTTTTCCGGATTGTCTCCGGAAACCAGCAGGAGTCGACTGGGTCTGGCCCCAAAACCAGACTGGCTGAGGATTTTTTTACGGACAGCGCCCCCCACAGCACCTCTATTCTAGTACTTGCACTTTATAATATGGCAATTATTTGTTCATATTTGTGTGTTCCCCACCAAATTATGAACTCTTCCTGGACAGGGACTAAATCTTACCCAAATCCTTATCTCAAAGTCTCACCAAATACCTGGCCTAAGTAAGTACTCATAAAATTTAAGTTGAATGAAAAAATTGAAGTCTGGAACCTGGAGCCAAGGAGAACATTCCCTAATTCCAAATCTGCTTTACATGTTACTACAGCTTCCTGTCTTCTTTTAAATATCACCCTGGTCACCTAGAAAAGAACACAAAGGCCAGAGTCATAAAGGTTTCAGGGATAGGTACAGAAGAGATTAGAAGGGTTTAAGGTGGGGCCAAGCGGCACTAAGTTGACTATAATGTCGAGCCGTTTCAGTTTCTGTGGACCAAGCCTTCCTTCCTATCTTCCCTGTCTATCTGGTTTCTGACTATCTGGGGTGAGTTAAACCCACCAAGAATTTTGGCCTCAGCCTACCTCTGGGTAGCAAAAAGTGCCCTGGACAGGAGGTAACAGAATGGACATTGCTCTGCTGAGGTTTCATTTCCATGTTGACTTTGCAGCTCTCTGGACTGGTATTTCACTTCTAGATAAATCACAGTAGTTGTAAAAGTTGTTAGTGGTGGTGGGGGACAGAGAGACAGGCAAGAGAGGAGAGAGAGAACTAAGATTGACTATTATCATACAAACCTCACACAGAAAACATTTAAGCACTTTCACTTAAGGTCATCCCTAACAATAGCCCCACTTCCTGTAGGAATACTAATTGGGCAGGCAGAGAGAACTGGGGAAAGGCCGCAAGTCCCCGAAGTGACAGTCTTGGAGTGATCCCTCTATATGCCTGTTCTTCCCTTCATACTAAATATAACCGTTATGGTTTACCATCTCTGTGTGGTCTTTGGTTACAGCACCTTGACAAAGGAATTAAGTGCATAATTGGGTTGATGTTTCCAGCTTTCTAGGGGCTCCTTGTCTTGGGAAACCCCACAGATACAGTCCCCACAATCCAAGAATAAGCAATATGGCATTGACCTGCCATAAAACTGTTAATATAAAAGGGTTTTTATTGAAAATTAGTTTTTGCTTTTTTAATTATTGTTTGGGGAGTAGGAAATGGTGCCAATAAAGAAGCAGTAGATAAAAAGGGAACCTAAGTCCCTTTACTAAGCTTTTCTTCCTTCAGCCACTTGATTCTGAAAGCCAGAAAAGATTAAGCAAATGCGTGGACAGGGGTTGGGGGGTGGGGAATGGCTCACTATAGAAAATGTGAAGGTACATGGCAGACATAGGAACTACAAACCTGAGAGCTCACTAAGCATTAATATCCAATATTTTAGAAGATACTTATCATTTTATTTTTTTAATTTTTATTTTATTAGTTTTTTAAATAAATTTATTTATTTATTTTTGGCTGCGTTGGGTCTTCGTTGCTGCGTGAGGGCTTTCTCTAGTTGTGGCCAGTGGGGGCTACTTTTCGTTGTGGTGTGTGGGCTTCTCATTGTGGTGGCTTCTCTTGTTGTGGAGGATGGGCTCTAGGCACACGGGCTTCAGTAGTTGTGGCACGTGGGCTCAGTTGTGGCTCACGGGCTTTAGGCATGTGGGCTTCAGTAGTTGTGGCACGTGGGCTTAGTTGCTCCACACCATGTGGGATCTTCCCGGACCAGGGATCGAATCCATGTCCCCTGCATTGGCAGGTGGATTCTTAACCACTGTGCCACCAGGGAAGTCCAGTATTCATTATTTCTAAAGTTGGAGTCACCAACATTGCAGATGGTTAGATTCCACCTTGGGTTCTACCAGAGCCTAGCTGATCTGGAGGAATAGAAATACCCCATCCAGCCCCCTCTAGCTTTCCTGTTTCACCTAAGAAGGGGTGGGGTGTGGAATGAAAAAGCACTTATAAAGATTACAGCCCAGGAAATAGGAATATAGAATCCTTCCCATCTTCTGATGTCATACCACCACATCAGTAAGACTCATATATAAAACAGGGAATTACAATGGAAAGAACTGCACATCTCAGACCTTATTTAAGAAGGACTCTCGGGCTTCCCTGGTGGCGCAGTGGTTGAGAGTCCGCCTGCCGATGCAGGGGACACGGGTTCGTACCCCAGTCCAGGCAGATTCCACATGCCGCGGAGCGGCTGGGCCCGTGAGCCATGGCCGCTGAGCCTGCGTGTCCAGAGCCTGTGCTCCGCAACGGGAGAGGCCACAACAGTGAGAGGCCCGCATACCACACACACAAAAAAAAAGAATAAAAAAGAAGGACTCTCTAGGGAAACTCAAAGATGACAGGGGAGACAAAAAAACAGACACTGTAGGAAATTTTACCTCTGACACAGCTACAGTAAACAGTAAACTCAGCCTAACTCCTAGCCAAATAAACATACAATCTCACACTACATGCCAATTTACCTGAGTTCCTTTTACCTAGTACATCATATGTCTACCTTTCAACAACACATTACAAGGCATACTAAAAGGCAAAAAACACAGTATAAAGAGACAGAGCAAGCAACAGAACCAGACTCAGATATGGCAGAGATTTTGGAATTACCAGAACAGGAATTTAAAATAACTATATGCTAAGGGCTCTACTGGAAAAACTGGACAACATACAAGAACAGATGTGTAATGTAAGCAGAGAGAATGGAAACTCTAAGAAAGAACCAAAAAATAATGATAGAAATAAAAACCACTGTAACAGAAATGAAGAATGTCTTCTATGGGTACATCAGTAGATGAGACATAAATGAGGAAAGAATCAGTGAGTTTGTGGTATATACAGAATGGATAAACAACAAGGTCCTACTGTATAGCACAGGGAACTATATTCAATATCCTGTGATAAACCATAATGGAAAAGAATATTAAAAAGGATGTATATATATATATATATATATATATATATATGTATGTATGTATGACTGAGTTACTTTGCTGTACAGCAGTAATTAACACAACATTGTAAATCACCTGTATTTCAATAAAAAATAAATTAAAACAAGAATCAGTGAGTTTGAAGATATGTAAATAGAAACTTCTAAAAATGGAATGCAAAAAGAAAAAAGAATGAAAAAGATGGAATATGAAAAAATTGTGAGAGAATTATGAAAGGTATAATATATGCATAAAGGGAATACCAGAAAGAGAAGAAAGAAGGAAAGGAACAGAGGAAATGTTTGAACTAATAATGGCTGAGAATTTTCCAAAATTAGTGACAGATAACAAACCACAGATCCAGGAAGCTCAGAGAACACCAAGCAGGATAAATACCAAAAAAAAAAAAAACTACACACAGGCAAATCATATTCAAATTACAGAAAATCAAAGACAAGATCTTTAAAGAAGTCAGGGTTAAAAAACACCTTACCTAGAGGTACAAGGATAGAATTACATCAGACTTCGCTTCAAAAACCATGCAAGCAAGAAGAGAGTGCAGTGAAATATCTAAAGTGTTGAAAGAAAAAACCCAACCTAGAATTCTGTATCCAACAAATTTATCCTTCAAAAGATAACAACAAAACCAACCTAATTTAAAGATAGGCAAAAGACTTGAATAGACATTTCTCCAAAGAAGATATACAAATAGCCAAAAAACACATGAAAAGATGCTCAACATCACTAATCATTAGGGAAATGCATATCAAAACCACAGTGAGAAAAAAAAAAAAAAAAACCACAGTGAGATACCACTTCATACCCATTAGGATATTAGGATGGCTATTATTTTAAAAAATCAAAAGATAATAATAAGTGTTAGTGAGGATGTGGAGAAATTGGAACCCTTGTGCATTGTTGGTGGGAATGTAAAATGGTGCAGTATAGAGGTTTCACAAAAAATTAAACATAGAATTACCATATGAGTCACCAATTCCACATCTAGGTATATACCCAAAGAGAACTGAAAACAAGAACTCGAACAGATATTTGTATACCTGTGTTCATAGCAGCACTACTCACAATAGCCAAAAGGTGAAAACAACACAAATGACCATCAACATATGAATGGATAAACAAAATGTGGTATATATGTATATACAATGGAATATTATTCAAACTTAAAAAGGAAGGAAATTCTGAACACGCTACAACATGGGTGAACCCTAAAGACAGAATGCTAAGTGAAATAAGCCAGACACAAAGAGACAAATATTGTATGATTCCACTTACATGAGGTACCTAGAGTTGTTAAATTCATGGAGACAGAAAGTAGAATAGTGGTTTCCAGGGGCTGAGGGAGGAATGGAGAGTTATTGTTTAATGGGTACAGAGTTTCAGCTTGGGATGATAAAAAAGTTCTGGAAATGAATAGAGGTGATGGTTATACAAAAATGTGAATGTAATTAATGCCACTGAACTGTACAATGAAAAATGATTAAAAGGGTAAATTTTAGGCTATGTACATTTTACCATAATAAAAAAGGGAAAAATGAGACAGATCTGTAATACGAACAAGGAAGTATTTCTACATAGTTTCTGTTGTAGAAAAACGAAAAGACATGTAGAAATACTGTTGTAATCTTAAAAGCCTATAAAAATTGCTTGTAGAAATGCTTTCTTTAGTTACCTCCCAGTTCTAAAGCTGTATCTTGATTAATTTGATTGTTTCCTATGTTTCCATTAATAACACACTTGTAAACCACTTCTACAGATGGCTAATCTCATCTCTTAGATGACAATTCTTATTAAAATTTCAGTAAGTAATTTTTTTCCAAGTTTTTAGCTTCCAACATACTCATTATAGCACTAATTATTTTACCTGGCAATATCTATACACTAATCAATTCCCAGTGAGAATTATAAGACAGTCATGTCCAGTAGCAAGAAGGAACAAAAAAACTAGAATCCCTAAAACAGATGGTTAGTGATATGCTTTCAAATCTAGAATGTATGGAAAATGAAAATGTGACTCCTTGGTGATTCCCAGAAGAAATAACATTAACATAATACACTGTGTGGCTTATCAAATAAGTACTGTAGAAACCTAACTGGGACCATTTGGAATCTGACAGATGAAAGTCTTGTGGAAGTGGTTAGATCGAGTTTGGCTCTATGCACAGCTATTACACACAGAAAAAAGGGCCTGAAGAACATATACCAAAATGCTAGTATTGATTATCTCTGGGGAGTAGGGTACCCAAGTTCTCTATCTTTTCTGTTTGTTTATCTGTATTTCCTGAAGTTCCTAAAATAAACATGTTAACTACTATAATAAAAAAACTCCAAACAATAAAATTTATTAAGGACGTCACCAAAATGGTGACATAGGAGACCCTGGCCTCCATCACCCAACAAAGATCAACAATTAGACAGCTATCCATTAACAAAAACAGCTGTGGGAGAGCTCTGTAGTCCAATTAAGAAACTTTGGCAACACAGTAGAAAAACAAAACCTGAGAATAACTGCCCAAGAAGAGAAAAAAGATAGTTTCATTTTGCCTGCATCATCACATCCCCCAAGTAAGCATTGTTCAGTACCAAGAGGGGGTTTCTCAGGTAGAGGGTTCCCCTCACCAGAAAAGGAAGAGTGGGATGAGCGACCAGTTTCCAGCCTTTTGGGCACCACATGAAGGTCCCACTTCAGTTTCATTCCACCCAGACCATCAAAACTGAGACATACAGAGATGGCTAGGAATAAGGAAAAAACAGGGGCTACCAATACAGTCATTCAGTGGCAGCAATCGCAGTTCACAGTGACCTGCCCTGCAGACAAACAGCAGATTCTGCCACTGAAGAAACTAAAGGCCAACCCAGCCGCTGAAGACCCTCTAAAGATTTCACCATCTTTGCTCCATAGGTACTCACATTTGCTGATGCTAGTCACTGGAGTCCCTCTCCACACACACCCCACCAGAGCCTGGAAACTATAAAACTCCTTGAAGAGAACATAGGCAGAACACTCTCTGACATAAATCACAGGAATATTTTTTTGGATCTGTGTCCTAAGGCAAAAGAAATAAAGCAAAAATAAACAAACAGAACTTTATTAAACTTAAAAACTTTTGCACAACAAAGGAAACCATTGACAAAATGAAAAGACAAACTATGGAATGGAAGAAGATATTTGCAAATGATATGACCAACAAGGGGTTAATATCAAAAAATATATAAACAGCTCATACAATTCAATATCAAAAAACAAGCAACCGAATTTAAAAAATGGGCAGAAGACCTGAACAGATAGTTTTCCAAAGAAGATATACAGATGGCAAACAGGTGCATGAAAAGATGCACAACATCACTAATTATTAGAGAAATGCAAATCAAAACTACAGTGAGATATCACCTCATACCCGTCAGAATGGCTATCATCAAAAAGTCTACAAACAATAAATGCTGGAGAGGGTGTGGAGAAAAGGAAACCCTTATATACTGTTGGTGGGAATGTAAATTGGTACAGCCTCTATGGAAAACAGTATGGAGGTTCCTCAAAAAACTAACAGAATATCAGAGATACCTGCACCCCAATGTTCACTGCAGCATTATTCATGACAGGCAAGATATGGAAACAACCTAAGTGTCTATTGACAGATGAATGGATAAAAAAGTTGTGGGATACACACACAGACACAGACACAGACACACACACACACACACAAACACACACACACATACATACATCCGATGGAATATTCAGCCTCAAGAAAGAGAAATTCTGCCATTTGCAACAACATGGATTAACTTTGAGGGCATTATGCTAAGTGAAATAAGTCAGACAGAGAAAGACAAATACTGTATGCTATCACTTATATGTGGAATCTAAAAAAGCTGAACTCATAGAAACAGAGAGCATAGTGGTGGTTTCCAAGGGCTGGGGAGTGGAGAAGGAGAGATGTTCAAAGGGTACATAATTCCAGTTATAAGATCAATAAATTATGGGTATCTAATATACAGCATTGTGATTATAATTAATAATATTGTATTATATACTTTAAAGTTGCTAAGAGTAGATCTTAAATATTCTCACCACAAGAAAGAAATGGTAATTATGTGGCTGGTGGTAATCATTTTGCAATATGTAAGTGTATAAAATCAACACATTGTACACCTTAAACTTATACAATGTTATATGTCAATTATATCTCAATAAAGCTGGAGAAAACAATTAACAGAGAGACAGTTCATTTTTTTTTGCATTTCTTTTATTTATTTTTAAAAATTTACTTATTTATTTATTTATTTTTTGCTGCGTTGGGTCTTAGTTGCTGTGCACAGGCTTTCTTTTTAGTTGCAGCGAGCTGGGGCTACTCTTCGTTGCGGTACGCAGGCCTCTCATTAAGGTGGCTTCTCTTGTTGCGGAGTACGGGCTCTAGGTGTGCGGGCTTCAGTAGTTGTGGCACATGGGCTCAGTAGTTGTGGCTCGCGGGCTCTAGAGTGCAGGCTCAGTAGTTGTGGCACACGGGCTTAGCTGCTCTGTGGCATGTGGGACCTTCCCGGACCAGGGCTCGAACCCTTTTCCCCTGCATTGGCAGGTGGATTCTTAACCACTGCGCCACGAGGGAAGCCCAGAGACAGTTCATTTAATAGTAATTGAACTGAGTTGCATTTTCTAGTAGCTTTTTCAACTAAGGGAGTAAACAAAATCTTCTAGGACAAAGTAACACGGTAGATCAGACCCAGAGAGAGACTGATTGTACTCTATGATAAGTATTCTCTAGAATATAAAAGGAAGTTATGGACAGGAGTCCAAGCTTTTGTTCTCTTGTGTCTCTCTCTCTCTCTTGCCTCTTCTCTGGTTTTGTTCCACACTCTGAGCATTCTAAGCCAACTTATATGTGGTGGTCACCAGAAGATTCTGTAAGGAAGACTGTCTCTCTAGACTCTGTCTCTATCAATTTTCCCCTTTCACCTCTATTTTTTTTTTTTTTGCGGTACGCGGGCCTCTCACTGCCGTGGCCTCTCCCGTTGCGGAGCACAGGCTCCGGACGCGCAGGCTCAGCGGCCATGGCTCACGGGCCCAGCTTCTCCGCGGACTGGGGCACGAACCCGTGTCCCCTGCATCAGCAGGCGGACTCTCAACCACTGCACCGCCAGGGAAGCCCCACCTCTATTTTTAACATTTTCTTTTTTTTTTTTATGGAACATTTTCTTGTCTACCTACAGACATACTTAACTTTCTCCACTCGAAACAAACTACAAACACTTATATCCACCCTATTTCATCACAAACTCCTATCCTTTCTCCCTCCTTCCATTCATAGCCAGATTTCTGGAAGGATTAGTCTATATCCACTGTCAGTACTTTCTCCTTTTCCATTCATTCAATTCACTACAGTCTGGCTTCTGCCAAGATTCCATAAAACTATAAAGGAAAGCTTCCTGGTTGCTGAATTCACTGGCTTGTAGTCACATTGCCTAAAGCTATTTATTGTTTTTATTTCTCAAAAGTTCTTCTTCTTGGTTTCTGGGACACTACCGTCTCCTCATTCTTCTTTCTTGCCTTTGTCAGACGCTCCTCTTCTGTCCAATCCTTACTCATTGGGGTTAAGAAGTTCATCTGCTTACACAGCTTCAACTATCAACTATACAGTGATAGATCCCCAAATTTTGTGTGTGTGTGTGTGTGGTACGTGGGCCTCTCACTGCCGTGGCCTCCCACTGCGGAGCACAGGCTCTGGACGCACAGGCTCAGTGGCCATGGCTCACGGGCCCAGCCGCTCTGCGGACTGGGGCACGAACCCGTGTCCCCTGCATCGGCAGGCGGACTCTCAACCACTGCGCCACCAGGGAAGCCCCTAGATCCCCAACTTTTTAATACTAGCCCCAAATTCCTGCTTAAGCTTTCCAAGTTACTTATAAACATCTCTACCTATAGATTACAAGGGTACCTTAAGCGCCACTGGTCTGAAATCAGACTTGTGTTCTCTACTGCCCCAATCCTCCACAATATATTGGATTCCTTAATTATATTCTCATTCTCAGTCACAAACCAGGTTCCCAAACTAGAAACCTTTGCTTTTGCCCCAACTACCTCTTCTTCCTAACCCTGCATATTCAATCAAGCAGCACGCAATTCTATTGATTCTACCTCAGAAATATAATTCTGCCAAACCTGGCCTGCACTGCCACAATCTGGGTTCAGGCTCTTATAATAGTAGTTTGAACTACTTACTACAACACCTGCTAACTAGTCCTGTCACCATTCCCTCCCCACTCCAGACCAGTTCAGCTTCCACACTGCTTTCAAAATGATCTTTACAAAACAAAAACAAAACCACTCTTTTGACTTCCAAATTCCTACAGGATAAAATCCAAACTCCTTGGTCTAGCATATTAGGATCCAGTCTACCTTATGAGCCTCACTTCCTACCCCACCACCAACTCCAGCTATGAAGCTTCTCACCATTCCACAAACACACCAGGCCCTTTTATGTCCTCATGTCTTAACACATTGTATTCCCTCTTAGAACGTCCTTCTCTTTCTTCCTCACCTGACAATGTCCTAGGTGTCTAAGAAGGGGAATTTGCTTTTTTCCCTACAGCATCTTCCACATGTCTGACATGTAGACAATCTGCAATAAATACCTATAGCATGAATGAATGACAGATTTCATGCTTCAACCTAACACTTCACCTTCAGCCATACAGAATTTCAAATCCCTGCATACATGCTATTACCTCCATGCATTTGTACACACTATAACCTTCTAACTCTCAGGGAAAAAATGTGTACATGTCTTCTCAGGAAACACAAACTAGCTATCATTTATTGAGCAGTTTTACTAAGAAATTTATGTTCATTAGCTTATTTTAATCCTCAATCAATACCGTCATATGGGACTTCCCTGGTGGTCCAGTGGTAAGACTCTGTGCTCCCAATGCAGGGGTTCAATCCCTGGTCGGGGAACTAGATCCCACATGCATGCCACAACTAAGAGTCTGCGTGCTGCAACTAAGAAGTCCGCGTGCCACAACTAAGAAGTCTGTGTGCCGCAATCTGAGTTTGCATGCCGCAACTAAGAGTTGGCATGCCGCAACTAAGAAGCCCTCATGCTGCAATGAAGATCCCACATGCTGTAACTAAGAAGTCTGCATGCCACAACTAAGAGTTCACATGCTGCAATTAAGAGTTGGCATTCTGCAACTAAGAAGCCCCCATGCTGCAACAAAGATCCCATGTGCTGCAACTGACCTGGCACAGCCTAAATAAATAAATATTTTTAAAAATACTGTGGTATTATTATCATTTTATAGATAAAACCCCCTGAGATTTAGAGGAGTTAAATAACTTTTCCATCTTGTAAATTGTGGGATTTAAATACAGCCCTTCAAAGGCTGAACCTTTAACCATTGTGCTTCAGACAATGTGTATTACACACAAATGATTGCTCTGCCCTCTATGTTCCTATAGCATTCTGTTCACCGCTCTGTAATGGCAGTTACTACACTGGAATGTAATATTTCTGTTTATACAATATCATCCCCATTAGACTGTAAATCCATAGTGATAGCAACAAAGTCCCACTAATCTTTGTATCCCCAGTGAGTTTAGCACATTGTAAGCGCTCAATAAATGTTTACTGTGTAAATGAATTCCAAAACCTCTCTTTGGCAGTAGCCTTTTTGTTGCTGCCTTGCTTTTCTTCTTCTTGCCGTATCCTTTCAACACTCAACTACAAGAATTGAATGCGAACAACTTGGTAGTGTTTAATAAAGATCACTTTTCATATACTAAGTGAATTTGTCTGAAGTGATCAACAGAGGAATAGATCAGGAGTGCTTCTTTATTTTTGGACTTTATTCTGTAACATTATTGATCATGTTAATACTGTATTTTAAAAAACATTTTCTTGTATTTGATGCAAAAACACATAATAGTGATGATGTGTTTTATTTTAGGAATCAAGGTTTTCAGTCTAAAAGGAAAGGAAATACAATCAAAGAATCAAGAATTTAGGCACTGTTGAGGATTACTGTTGAGCTTGTTAATCATGTTAGTATTAACTCTTTTACTGGTATTATGAAGAATATAGAAACTGTTAAGGAGAGCAGTTAGGAGACATTTTCTGACTCAAGGGGAATATTAGTAGAATGAACCTTTTAAGTTCTGACCTTGAGTCAGAAGAAGCCATGCGAAATATCCAAAATTCAACTGGATCAAATTTTAAGGATGCTTAAGAGCTATATAGTCCTATGATTGTGAAAAATGCCCAATTCCATCAGGTGCTATACGTTAAAATTAAATGCAAAAGACATTACTATAGAACATCAAGTTTAAGAGTCTCTGGAGACATTTACATATATTTACTTTTTTAAGCAACATGTATACATTTATATATCTTAAAATTTCAAAACTCAATAAATTGATCAACTTGGGTAGGAACTGCAGACTTTAGGGAGAAAAAAAAACTAACATAAAAATTGAACCCAGGGGGGCTTCCCTGGTGGCGCAGTGGTTGAGAGTCTGCCTGCCAATGCAGGGCACACGGGTTCGTGCCCCGGTCTGGGAAGATCCCACATGCCGTGGAGCGGCTGGGCCCATGAGCCATGGCTGCTGAGACTGCACATCCAGAGCCTGTGCTCCACAATGGGAGAGGCCACAACAGTGAGAGGCCCGCGTACTGCAAAAAAAAAAAAAAAAAAAAAATTGAACCCAGGGAAGCCAGCTAGGTGATCACTCGCTATTTATGTACCTAGATATACAGTATTTATGTATTAACTTTTTGTTTTTTTGTCTGGAGTATTTTAAAGCAAATCCCAGACATCGTATCATTTCATTCAATTATCTCCCCACCTTAAAGTTATGGAATCATTAACATAATCATATATCAAGTTTAGTGTTGCCCATTAGGGCCTCAAACAAGGTTTCTCAGCCTCCCACCCCAAGTGTCTGCTAGTAAATAGCTTCACTTAACTAGTATTTTAACTGCCTTCTTAGATGGGTAAACGTCTTTTAACTTGGGAAGCTTTAGAATAAAGTATAGAAATATTTAAGAGACCCATTATATGAATATTTTTGTGTTAAAAAAGATGGCTTTGCATATTTGATGTTTTATATGTTTGTCACCAGAGGGTGGATTTGTTTTGGTAGAATGGCAGCTTTGTAACCAACTTGAAATGCTTTTTTTTAAAATAAATTTATTTATTTTATTAAAAAAAAATTTTTTTGGCTGCATTGGGTCTTTGTTGATGCACTTGGGCTTTATCTAGTTGTTGCAAGCCAGGGCTACTCTTCGTTGTGGTGCGTGGGCTTTTCATTGTGGTGGCTTCTCTTGTTGCAGAGCATGGGCTCTAGGCACATAGGCTTCAGTAGTTGTGGCTTGCGGGCTCTAGAGCACAGGCTCAGTAGTTATGGCACATGGGCTTAGTTGCTCCACGGCATGTGGGATCTTCCCGGACCAGGGCTCGAACCTGTGTCCCCTGCATTGGCAGGCAGATTCTTAACCACTGTGCCACCAGGGAAGCCCAACTTGAAATGTTTGAGCAGTTTACATTTTTTTTAAGGTGAAATCTTACTAAATTATTCTTTTTTTTATCTAGATTTATTGAAGCATGATTGACAAAGAAAATTGTATATAGTTAAAGCTTACAATGTGATGATTTGATATATGTATACTCTGTGAAATGATTACCACGATCAGGTTAATTAACACATCTATCACTTCATATAATTATCTTTTTTGTGTGTGGTGAGAATATTTAAGATCTACTCTCTTAGTAAATTTCAAGTATACAACACAGTATTATTAACTATGGTCACCATACTATATGTTGGAGCCCCAGAATTTATTCATCTTATAACTGAAGGCTTGTACGCTTTGACCAATATCTCTCCATCTTCCCCACCTCCAACCCCTGGTAACTACCATTCTACTCTCTGTTTCTATGAGTTCAACCTTTTTTTCCCCCACATATAAGTGAGCTCATACAGTATTTGTCTTTCTCTGTCTGGATTATTTTACTTAGTATAATGTTCCATATGGTGTCAGGATTTCCTTCTTTCTCATGGCTGAATAATATTTCACTGTGTATATATACCACATCTCCTTTATCCATTCATCTGTTGATGGACACTTAGGTTATTTCCATAGTTTGGCTGCTGTGAATAATGCTGCAATGAACATGAGAGTACAGATATCTCTTTGAAATTCTGATTTCATTTCCTTTGGACATATACTCAGGAGTGGGTTTGCTGGATCATATCATAGTTCTATTTTTAATTTTCTGAGGAATCGCCGTACTATTTTCCATAGTGGCTGCACCAATTTACATCCCCACCAACAGTGTACAAGTGTTCCTCTTTCTTCAAATCGTCGCCAACACTTGTTATCTCTCATCTTTTTGGTAAAAGTCAGCAGTACTTCTTGAATTAACTTCCTCTTTCAACAGCCTAATCTACTGATGCCTTTTCTTCAAGCTATTAATGTTCTCAAGCCTTTGCCTATCTTAATAAATATAGTGCTCCTTCTACCACACTTTTTTGTCTAACTGCTGCCTCCTTTCCCTATTGCCCTTTCCTTCTGCCAAACATCTTCAAAGATTGGTCTGCATTACCACACCTCCCATTCACTTTTTTAAAATTTGGAAATACTCTAAGCAAACAAAAAAAGGGTAGAAAATAATATAATGAACATCCATGTACCCACAACTCAGTTGGTTAAATACTAACATTTTGCCAAATTTCCTTCCTATTTTTTAAAGAAATAAAACATTACTGCTATAGTTTATGTATCATGTGTACCTATCATTCCCTATTCCTCTTTGTACCTCCCCAGAGGTAACCACTATTCAGCCTTTGGTATTTCTTATTTCCATACATGTTTTGATATTTATACTACATATGTATATATTCCTAAAAAATATGTAGTCATGGAAGATATCGGATCAATGGCCCCCAGTGAACCATGCCTCCCTGAATCCACACCCTTGGGGAGTCTCCTCCTGCATTGACTCTGGATTTGGCCACGTAATTTGTTTTGGCCAATGGGATATCTACAAATGTGATGCAAGCAGAAGCTTGAAAAGCACTTGTACATCAGAGCTTGCTATCATATGAACGGATCCAAACCTTCTGGAGATGTCACATGGAAGAAAATCTAGGCAGCCTGGCTGACAGCCTGCCAACTGCCAGACATGTGAGTAAGGTCATCTTAAATCATCCAGCCCCTACAAAGTGGTCAGCTGACTGCCACAGCATGAGTGAGCCTAGGCAAGACCAGTAGAAGAAATGCCCAGTTAAGTCTAGTCCAAATTGTCCACAGAATTTTGAGCAAACAAAATAAATGTTGGTTTAAGCGACTAAGTTTTGGGGTGGTTTAGCTTTATATTAGTGGTATCATATTATACATGGCATATCACAAGCACATATAACAATTTGCTTTTAAAGCTGGCAGACTTTAACCAACTGATCAACGTTAGTGTCACCAGTAATGGCACAAATAGGTATCACATGACTCCTGATATCATGCACTGAGAAGGACACAAATTACTTCTGTGGTATTCCCATCCACATGCATGATTGAATCTAATCATGTGGAAACGTCAGACAAATCCAAAATGAGGGGCACTCTACAAAATAACTACTCTATACTCTTTTTTTTTTTTTCTGGCTGCGCCGCATGGCTTGCGGGATCTTAGGTCACCAACCAGGGATCGTACCCATGCCCCCTGCAGTGGAAATGCAGAGTCCTAACCTCTGGACCACCAGGTAATTCCCTCTGTACTCTTAAAAAAAATACCGATGTCACGAATGACAAAATCTAAGAACTCTTCCAGATTAAAAGAAACTCAATTTGGTGGTTCCTCAAAAAGTTAAATATAGAATTACCGTATGACCCAGCAATTCTACTGCCAGGTATATACCCCAAAGAACTGAAAACAGGTGCTCAAACAAAACCAGGTGCACATATGCTCACAGCAGCACTATTCACAATTGCTGAAAGGTGGAAACAATCCAAATGTCCATCAACAGATGAATGGATAAACAAAATGTAGTACATCCAAGCAATGGATTATTATTCAGCCACAAAAAGGAACAAAGTACTGATACATGCTACAACATGGATGAACCTTGTAAACATTATGCTGAGTGAAAGAAGCCAGACACAAAAGGTCACATATTGTATGATTCCATTTGTATGAGAGGTCCAGAATAGGTAAATCCACAGAGACAGAAAGCAGACTTGTAGCTGCCAGGGGCTAGGTATTAGCAGGGGGAAGAGAGGCAAATGGGGAAATACTGCTTAATGTATATGGGGTTTTATTGGGGGGTAATGAAAATGTTTTGGAACTTGATAGAGGTGGTGGTTGCAGAGCACTGTGGATGTACTAAATGCCACTAGATTGTTCACTTTAAAACAGCGTTATGTGAATTTCACCTCAATTTTAAAAAAAAGAAACTAAAAGAGACATGACAATTCAATGCAACGTGTTATCCTGGATTGGATCTTGGACATTTTTTTTTCTTTTGCAATAAAGGACATTAGTGGGACAATTGGTAATTTGAATAAGGTATGTAGATTAGATAGTAGTATCGCATTGATGTTAATTTCCTTATTTTGATAATTGTCTTGTAGTTATATAAGAGAATGTCCTTGTTTTCAGGAAAAACACTCTGAAATATTTAGGGGTTGAGGAGCACTATGTCTACAATTTGTGTGATTCAGAAACAAATGAAGAGAGTGAGAGAAAAGAGAGGAGGAAGAGGAGGAGGAGAAGGGAGAGAGGGGAAATGATAAAACAAATGTGGTAAAATATTTACAATAGGGAATCTGGGTGAAAAATAAGATAATTATATTTACTACTTTTACAACTTTTCTGTAAGTCTGAAATATTTCAAAATAAAAAGTTTTCACTATGTCAAAGAGATATCTGCACCCCAATGTTCAAATAGCACTTGACTATCTTACACCACTCACAAAAATTAACTCGAGGGAATTCCCTGGAAGTCCAGTAGTTAGGGCTACACACTTTCACTGCAGGGGGCAGTGGAAGTCTGATCCCTGGTCAGGGAACTAGGATCCTGTAAGCCACGCAGCGCAGCCAAGATAAACAAATAAATAAATCAACAAAACTCTTTAAAAAAGTTAACTCGAATTAGATTAAAGACCTGAAACCATGAAACTCCTAGAAGAAAACATAGGAAAAAAGCTACTTGACATGGGTCTTGGTAGTGAATTTTTGGAAATTACACCTAAAGCACAAACAGCAAAAATAAAAAATAAATAACTGGGACTACATCAAACTAAAAAGTTTCTGTACAGCAAAATAAACCATCACCAAAGTGAAAAGACAGCCTACGAATGAGAAAATATTTGCAACCATATATCTGATAAAGGATTAATATCCAAAATATATGACGAACTCACACAACTCAACAGCAAAGAACCAAGTAATCCAATTAAAAAATGGGCAAAGGACCCAAATAGATATTTTTCCAAAGAAGATCTGCAACTAGCAGGTACGTGAAAAGATGTTCAATATCACCAGTCATTAAGGAAATGCAAATTAAATCCACAGTGAGGTATCATCTCAGGCCTGTTAGAATAGCCATCATCAAAAAAGATAGAGGGGACTTCCCTGTTGATCCAGGGGTAAAGAATCCGCCTTACAATGCAGGGGACACGGGTTCGATCCCTGGTCAGGGAACTAGGATCCCACATGCTGCGGGACAACTAAGCCTGCGTGCCACCACTACTGAGCTCGTGCACCTCAACTAGAGCCCATGCGCCTCAAACTACAGAGCCCACGCGCTCTGGAACCTGCGCACCACAACTACAGAGCCCATGTGCTCTGGAGCCTGCGTGCCACAACTACAGAGCCCATGTGCCCTGGAGCCTGCGCGCCACAACTAGAGAAGAGAAAAGCTGCATGGCACAACTAGAGAGAAGCCCACGCACCACAATGAAGAGCCCGCATGCCACAACTAAGACCCGATGCAGCCAAAAATAAATAAAATAAATAAATCTTTAAAATAAAGATAAGAGATAAGAAGTGTTGGTGAATCTGTAGAGAGAAGGGAACCCTTGTGCACTGTTTTTGTTTTTGTTTTTTTAAATTGATTAATTTATTTATTTTTGGTTAGGTTGGGTTTTGTTGTTGCGCGTGGGCTTTCTCTAATTGCGGTGCATGGGCTTCTCACTGCGGTGGCTTCTCTTGCTGCGGAGCACAGCCTCTAGGCGCACGGGCTTCAGTGGTTGTGGCTCACGGGCTCAGTAGTTGTGGCTCGCGGGCTCTAGAGCACAGGCTCAGTAGTTGTGGTGCACAGGCTTAGTTGCTCCCTGGCATGTGGGATCTTCCCAGACCAGGGCTCGAACCCGTGTCCCCTGCATTGGTAGGCGGATTCTTAACCACTGCGCCACCAGGGAAGTCCCCGTGTGCACTGCTGATGGAAATGTAAATTGGTACAGGCACTATGAAAAACAGTATGGATTTTCCTCAAAAAATTAAAAATAGAACTACCATATGATCCAACAATTCCACTTTTGGGAATGTATCCAAAGAAAACAAAAACACTAATTCGAAAAGATATCTGCACCCCCAAGTTCATAGCAGCATTATTTACAATAGCCAATGTATGGAAACAACCTAAGCATTCATCAAAGAATGAATGGATAAAGAAGTTGCAATATATATGTATAAAAAACTCATATATATATTATTCAGCTATATATGAATATTATTAAGCCATAAAAAGAAGGAAATCCTGCCATTCATGGCAACATGGATGGATGGTCCAACATGGATGGACCTTATGCTAAGTGAAATAAGTCAGACAGAGAAAGACAAATACTGTATGATCTCACTTACATGTGGAATCTAACAAAACAAAACAAAAAACCAAATTCATAGAAAAAAGATCAGATTTGTGGTTATGAGAGGCAGGGGGTGGGGGAGGGGGAACTGGACAAAGGTGGTCAAAAGGTACAAACTTTATAAGACGAATAAGTAGGGGCTTCCCTGGTGGCGCAGTGGTTGAGAATCTGCCTGCTAATGCAGGGGACATGGGTTCAAGCCCTGGTCTGGGAAGATCCCACATGCCGCGGAGCAACTAGGCCCGTGAGCCACAACTACTGAGCCTGCGCTCCGCAACAAGAGAGGCCGCGATAGTGAGAGGCCCACGCACCGCGATGAAGAGTGGCCCCCGCTTGCCACAACTAGAGAAAGCCCTCGCACAGAAACGAAGACCCAACACAGCCAAAAATAAATAAATAAATAAATAAATAAATTTTAAAAAAAGATGAATAAGTAGTAGGGATGTAATGTACAACACGATGATACTATAGTTAACACTGCTGTATGTTGTATCTGAAAGTTAAGAGAATAAATCCTAAGAGTTCTCATCACAAGGAAAAAACCACTTTTTTCTCTCTTTTTTTTTGTATCTATATGAGAGGATGGGTATTAACTAAACTTATTGTGTTAAGTCAAATAATTATGCTGTACACCTTACACCTATACAGTGCTAGATGTCAATTGTATCTCAAAAAGCTAGGAAAAACAAAAAAAATTTTTTTTAACTTACTGTAAGTTACCCAGATGGGGGAGAGGGAGAACATATAGTGAGCTGCTGAAGTGCTAGTAATATTTTATTTCTTGAATTCAGTAGTGGTTATACAGGCTTTCATTTTATAATTATTTGTTAAACTGTAAATACATGTTATATGAATATTCTATATGCATATTTCACAATTTGAAAAGTAAAAATGAATAAATAAATATCCTAATGTAAAAATGAAGAACAGAACGCCATAAACATATACTTGTCTTTCAAAGAGAAAAGAAGTCTCTGCTTCTAATATACCCAGGTTCTTTTATGGTGATGGGTGCGACACAAGCACTGCCCTGAAAGACTGGGTGGTGATGGATATTTTGCTAGCCCTAGCCTTTCTCCTACTTCTCTGGCCAATCCTTCTTTTAGTTTTCCTTCTCCATTTCCTCTGCCTCATTCCCCACCCACCTTAAATGCCTGTTTTCTACGTCTTATCCTCAATTCTTTTCTTGTCTCATGATCCAAATTCTCGCTGAATGACTGCATCATTTCTCATGGCTTCAGCTAATAGCTATAAAACTGACAAATCCTAAATCTCATAAATTTTAAACCCATATATCCAGGTATCCACCATACATCTATACTTCGATTTTCCACAGGCTCTCAAACTCAACATATACAAAAATGATGTTATCATCTTTCACATCCTCCACAAATCTCAAATCTTGTCCTCCTGAATTCTTTTTTTTTTTAACATCTTTATTGGGGTATAATTGCTTTACAATGGTGTGTTAGTTTCTGCTTTATAACAAAGTGAATCAGTTATACATATACATATGTTCCCATATGTCTTCCCTCTTGCGTCTCCCTCCCTCCCACCCTCCCTATCCCACTCCTGAATTATTTATTCAGTGAATGGTACTCAAGTCTGGAGCACAGGATTCATCCTTTACATCTATCTCAATTAGTCCCCACATATGATCTTCCAGAGCTTCTTGACTTGGCCCTAAATTTCTGTCAAATCTGCCCCCATCTCCCCATCTTCACTGCCACTGCATAGGTTCAAGCTCTGAATTTTTTTTTTTTTTTTTTGCGGTATGTGGGCCTCTCACTGTTGTGGCCTCTCCTGTTGCGGAGCACAGGCTCCGGACGCGCAGGCTCAGCGGTCATGGCTCACAGGCCCAGCCGCTCCACAGCATGTGGGATCTTCCCGGACCGGGGCACGAACCTGTGTCCCCTGCATCGGCAGGCAGACTCTCAACCATTGTGCCACCAGGGAAGCCCAAGCTCTGAAATTTTTTAACTGAATTGTTTTGGTAGCTGTCTAACTAGTCTTCATGCTTCCAGTTTTGTCTCCTCTACCAATCCAGCCTTCACATAACCACCAGAGTAAATTTTCTAAAATGAAAATTTGACCATGACTGCTCTACTTAAAGTCCTATGGTTTCCCATAGCTTCAAAATAAAGTCTAAATACCTTGGTACAGCATGACCTACAATACTCTTTATGGTCTAGCCCCTGACTCTCTCCAGACTCATTTCTAAGCACTCTCTTATGTTCTCTCATTTCTGTCCCTTTGCCTAGAATCCCATTTCCTCTAATATTTCACTTAGAAACACTAACTCCTACCTTTCCTTCAAAACACAGCTTGATCATCATCTCGTCTAAGAAGTCTTCCTTAACATCCTTCTAAAATGGGTTAGAGGGACTTCCCTGGTGGCGCAGTGGTTAAGAATCTGCCTGCCAGTGCAGGGGACACAGGTTCGTGCCCTGGTCCGGGAAGATCCCACATGCCACGGAGCAACTAAGCCTGTGCACCACAACAACTGAGCCTGTGCTCTAGAGCCCCCGAGCCACAACGACTGAGCCCGAGTGCCACAACTACTGAAGCCCACGTGCCTAGAGCCCGTGCTCCACAACAAGAGAAGCCACCGCAACGAGAAGCCCACACACCGCAACAGAGAATAGCCCCCGCTTGCCGCAACTAGAGAAAGCCCACGTGCAGCAACGAAGACCAAATGCAGCCAAAAATGAATAAATAAATAAAACGTATATTAAAAAAATAAAATTAAATGGGTTAGTTACTTCTCTTATATTCTTTCATTGTATATGATGCTTACTTTTGTCACAGTATTTATCACAAGGTGCTACAATTATCTGTTTACCCATATGTCTCTCACACCAAGCTGTGAGTGTCGTAAGGATAGGGACCATAGCTTATTTTTCTCTGTATTCTTGGGGCCTAGGATAATGTCTGGTACACATGGGTTCTCAATAAGTTCCTGTCAAATAAAATTAACCATTATGGTCAGGGGGCCACAGAGCTCTCAGTCAATAATGGGTTTCATCATAGGTCAAGGAATTCAAATTGATTGTCTAGTCCAATTAGAATTTAGGGGATCCATCAACAGATGAATGGATAAAGATGTGGTATATATACACAAAGGAATACTACTCAACCATAAAAAAGAATGAAATTTTGCCATTTGCAGCAACATGGATGGACTTGGAGGGTATTATGCTAAGTGAAATAAATAAGTCAGACAGAGAAAGACAAATACCGTATAATATCACTTATATGTGGAATCTAAAAAATATCACAAACTAGTGAATATTACAAAAAAGAAACAGGGCTTCCCTGGTGGCGCAGTGGTTGAGAGTCCGCCTGCCGATTCAGGGGACACGGGTTTGTGCCCTGGTCTGGGAAGGATCCCACATGCCGCAGAGTGGCTGGGCCCGTAAGCCATGGCCGCTGGGCCCACGCGTTCGGAGCCTGTGTTCCTCAACGGGAGAGGCCACAACAGTGAGAGGCCCACGTACCACAAAAAAAAAAAAAAAAAAAAAAAAGAAACAGACTTACAGATATACAGAACATACTAGTGGTTACCAGTGTGGAGAGGGAAGGGGGGAGGGGCAATACAGGGGTAGGGGATTAAGAGGTACAAACTATTATGTATAACATAATGTACAACGCAGGGAATATAGCCAATATTTTATAACTATAAATGGAGTATAACCTTTAAAATTATGAATCACTATATTGTACACCTGTAACTTACATAATATTGTACACCAACTATACTGCCATTAAAAAAGATTTTATAGGATCCTATAAAAAGAATTAAGAATTTTAACCTTTGTACACTTAATCTTATTACTTAAATGATGTACCATCTGAAACAGGCAGATGGTAAAAGCTCAAAAAAAAAGCAACAGTGTCACTGACTTTTAATGGAATTAGAGAGATATATGTTAAAGATTCACTACTGGTTAAAGGAAAGATATAATCAAGCATGCCTGCAAGTACCCATAACAAGTCTACCTTTTGAGTCTGTCCATCCCACTTCACTCCCATTGCCATGTCAGACTCTCATCATCTCTCTCCTGGATTACTGTAATGGCCTCTTGTACTGAGGTGAATAATGTCCCCCAAAATTCATGTCCACTTGGAATCTCAGAATGTGGCTTTATTAGGAAATAGGGTTTTTGCAGATATAAGCAGCTAAGATGAAGTCATATTGGATTAAGGCGGGCCCTAATAAAGCCATGTAAAGACATGCAGAAAAGAAAGCCATATAGACACGAGTATTTACAGGAAAGAGGCAGAGAAAGCTACATAACAGGGAGGCAGAGATTGTAATGATGCAGCTACAAGCCAAAGAATGCCAAGGATTGCTGGGAGCACCAGAAGCTAGGAAGAAACATGGAAGGATTCTTCTCTAGAGCTTTCAGAGGGAGTATAGCCTTGCCAACATCTTGATTTTGGACTTCTATCCTCCAGAAATATAATACATTTCTGTTACACTAAGCCAACTAATTTGTGGTAATTTGTTATGGCAGCTCTAGGAAACTAATATACCTCCTAACTGATCTCCCTGCCTTGGCTTGCTTCCTTCTAATCCATTTTCTACACTGCCACCAGGATGGCTCTTTCTAAAATACACATGTAGTCATATCACTCCTCTGCTTAAAAGCCTGCCATGGTTCCCCATTGATCCATGCTGATCTTTGCAGCTTCAGCTCTTGCTACTCCATTACATAATCCCTACACATTAATAATATATTACTTGAAATTCTCCCCAAATACTATGGTCATGCACACTTCTGTGCTCCCTCTGCCTAGAATACCATCAAATTTTTGCTTGCTTTGTCTCCACAACCACATATGCAAGGAGTGGCAGTAATGAATATAGAATGTTTTTTCAAGAAATCTGGCTGTGAAGGCTGAGAATCTTTTGTCAGTGACAAATTTTGAAATCAGAGATTCTGGAATCTGCTTTCTAACAAACACTGCTATAAAGGGATCCCTTACTTATATGAAGCCGTTCTCCCAAGTTCTGTCATTGGTCCTCTTCTGTTTTCCCTCTACTATTTTCTCCCTCTGCAATGGCATCCAGCCTATGGCTTCAAATACTATCAATTATAATTGAGACTAGCAAATCTCTATCTCTACTTTCAATATCTCTCCCAAGTTCAGACCACTTGAAGTTGTCCCAAAGTATACTGATGCTCTGTTAATTTTTTCTTCTAGTCATTTTTTCATGTGTGTTTCATTTCAGATAGTTTCTACTGCTGTGTCTTCAAGTTAACGAATTTTTCCTTTGGTAGTGTCTAATCTGTTAAAGCAATCAAGTATTTTTTTTCTCTGACATTGTATGTATCATCTCTAGAAGTTTAATTTCAGTCTTTTTATGTCCTCCATGTCTCTCCTCAACATGATCACATTTCCTTTACTTTACTGAAAAAATAGAGTACATTCAAAATAATTATTATAATGTCCTTGTCTACTAATCCTATCATCTGTGCTATTTCTGGGTCTGTATCTGTTGATTAATTTTGCTCATATCTTCCTGCTTTGTATACCTCATCATTTGTTACTAGATACAAGACATTGTGGATTTTATGTTGTTGGGTGCTGGAGTTTTTCTTTATTTTTCCTTTAAATACTTTTGCAATTTGTTCTGAGATATAGTTAAGTTACTCAGAAACAGTTTAACCCCTTCAAGGCTTGCTCTTAAGTTTTGTTAGGCAGAACCAGAGCAACCTTTGGTCTAGAGCTAATTTGTCCTCACTACTGAGGCAATACTCTTTCTTAGCCACTTCAGCTTCCCTGAATTCTCAACTCTGCCTCCTAAACTCAGAGAGACCACTAGACTCTATCCAGGCTCACTCTCTCTGAACTGTTGTTTCATATATTTTGTCCAGTTTTGCAGTTATTTAAGGCAGAAGGGTAAATCCAGTCCTTGTTACTCCATCATAACCAGAAGGATAAGTCCTTACCCTTTTGAAAAGATCACTGTATCTACTCTAGAAAAAAATGAATTGTTGAAGGGCAAAGGTGGAAGCAGACAGACTAAGCTATCACAATAATCCAGGTAGAATTTATCATCTAGGCGGGTAGCAGTGGAGATGGAGAGAAATACTAGATTCTGGGTGCATTTTTGTTTGTTGTTTGAGAGTAGCAGGTGGATCTGTTACTTACCACTAAACCTTTAACACAGTACCTGCCCACTGTAGATGTTTAATAAACAAAAGGCAATATGTCACCTTTGAGTGACTAGCTCAAAGATAAATAATACAGAGTCACTGTCCACAAGAAATTAACAATCCAGTGCTGAAAAAAGGATCTGAATATGTTACCTTGTTGGCTCAAAAGCCTTTTTTTGATGGCTCCCCATTACTTGCAAAATAAAGTCAAAAGTCAGTACATCATGCAAAGTCCTCTTTGATGAGCTTCTTTCTTTCTAGGCTGTCTGCAACTGGACCCCTACCCTGACAAACTCTCACACTCTAATCTCACCAAACTACAAATAAATAAATCTTGAATAAACAAATAAATGACATTATACAAAAAATACATATATAGTTCTAATATTTTCTAGTTCCTGACTATATCTTAGGAAGATATTAAATTCAGAGAATGAGCATCTCACACCAAGCCACAGCTATTTCGAATTTTTAACAATCTAGAATAGATTATTTACCCTAACACTTGGCTCCCCTTCTCAAATATCCCATTCCTGTTAGTGGTACCACAATTCTTCCAGTCTTTTAGGTAAAAGTCTCAGCCTCATCTTCGGATACAGGGTGCAAAAATAGATCTGTCATTTATTCCATTATAATGTGTCTCATTTACACATCCTTCTTCAACGATAGTGGGATCACCCAGGATCTCATTGCTGCACACCTGGTTTGCATGACAGATTCCTAGCTGGTCTCCCTTTACTGTTTCCCAGTATATCTTACACACAGCTTTGGGAAAATCTTCCTAAAGCACAGCTTTCATCATGCTATTCTCTTGCTCAAGGAACCTCAACAGTTCTCTAGTTGCCTCAAGTCGAAACACTTCATCTTGGTTTTCAAAGTCTTCCATTATCTGCTATCCTTCTGCCAATATACTACTACCTTATTTCCTGTTACTCTCACACTTGTAATTGCCACTAGTTATACCAACTTCTTCCTCACTCTTTCTGGAGCACACCAGGCACATTCCTATCTCCATACCTTTCTTCGTACTGTTGCCTCTTCTTAGAATGTCCTCCCACTACCTCTCCCTGTGCCTAAATCCTCCTCTTGTTTAATAAACAACCCTAGGGACTTCTCTGGTGGTGCAGTGGTTAAGATTCCGCCTGCCAGTGCAGGGGACACGGGTTCGAGCCCTGGTCTGGGAAGATCCCACATGCCGTGGAGCAATTAAGCCAGTGTGCCACAACTACTGAGCTTGAGCTCTAGAGCCCATGAGCCACAACTACGGGAGCCTGCGCACCTACAGCCTGTGCACCACAATGAAGAGTAGCCCCCGCTCACCACAACTAGAAAAAGCCCACGTGCAGCAACGAAGACCCAACGCAGCCAGAAATAAATTAATTAATTAAAAAAAAAACCTAGTCCCACCTCTTCAGTGATGCTTTTTAAAATTACTGTACCTTGAGAGCACAAGGTATCGCACACCATAGATAGCTTCCAAAGCTCTTGGCATAGCACTGGGCATGAAAAGCTCAAATAAATACCTTCCCAAACTGATGAGCATAAAAATTAACAAGAACTAAATTCATAATATTGAATGAACATAATCTCAATCTCCTTTACTGGCTCTTCATTCTCTTTTCATTTCTTAATTAATAAAAATGGGGATTATAGTAACACCTCATTTAACGTTGTGAGAATTAAAATAAGTACATATAAAGCACTTAGTATAGTGCCTGCCACACAGTGGGCTCTCAATAAATGTTAGCGATTATTATATCACAGTCACCACTCTCCAAACTTGTTTTACTGCTAACCATTTTGTTTGTTTGTTTGTTTTTGCGGTACGCGGGCCTTTCACTGTTGTGGGCTCTCCCGTTGCGGAGTACAGGCTCCGGACACGCAGGCTCAGCGGCCATGGCTCACAGGCCCAGCCGCTCCGCGGCATGTGGGATCTTCCCGGACCAGGGCAGGAACCCATGTCCCCTGCATCGGCAGGCAGACTCTCAACCACTGCGCCACCAGGGAAGCCCTACTGTCAACAGTTTTATTCTTAGTTAATGGTCTCATCACTGACCTAGTCTCCTAAACCAGGGCCCTTTAAGGCTTTAAGCCATTTTAATCCATTTAAAGGCTTTAAGCCCTTCTTAACTCCTCTCGTTCTCTCCATATTTACTTAGTCAGCAAAGGTCTATTGAATCGTCTTCAGAAATACCTCTCTAAATCTATCACTTCCTCTCTTTGTTCAGGACCTCATTTCTCCCTTGAGACAATTCCAATAGCCGCCTAAACTAATCTCCCCTTCCTCTGGTCTTTCCCAGTCTATTCTTCACATTGTAACCAGCTGTCTAAAACACAGTGCACTTTCCCCTTTAAAACTCTCCAATGGGAATGCCCTGGTGGTCCAGTGGTGCTTTCACTGTGGCCTGGGTTCAATCCCTGGTCGGGAAACTATGATCCCGTAAGCCTCGTGGTGCGGCAAAAAAACCCCAAAACAACAACGACAAAAAACAACCTCTCCAATGGCTACCACACAGTTTGGTATACAAGGCCCTTTTGTTTTGTTTTTGTTTTTGTTTTTATTTATTTATTTGGCTGTATTGGGTCTTAGTTGAAGCACGCAGGATCTTCGTTGTGGCATGCAGGCTTCTCTAGTTGCTGCACATGGGCTTCTCTCTAGTTGTGGTGCGCTGGCTCCAGAGCGTGCGGGCTCAGTAGTTGCAGCACGCAGGCTCAATAGTTGTGGCACGTGGGCTCCAGAGCATGCGGGCTCAGTAGTTGCGGTGCGTGGGCTCTAGAGCGCATGGGCTCAGTAATTGCGGCACACAGGCTTAGTTGCCCCATGGCATGTGGGATCTTAGTTCCCTGACCAGGGATCGAACCCGCATCCCCTGCATTGGAAGGTGGATTCTTAACCACTGGACCACCAAAGAGTCCCTACAAGGCCCTTTTGTGTTCTGACCCCTGCCCACCTATCCAACTTTATCTTCTATCAATTCCTTATTCTATACCTATAGTTCAGCTATACTAGTCTATTTTCAGTTACAAGAATGGGCCATGCTGCTTTACCATTTCATGCCTGGGCAATTCAGTTTCTTCCTGAAATGCCCTTCCTTACCTTGTGCACTTAGTAAATGTTTATTCTTTCTCTGTCTTTGTTTAATTGCCTTCTCTCTGAAGATGTATGTCTCTAATCTCACTCTCTGTTGTTACTTTGTCACATTTTCTCTAGTTATGTTTCCCTTACCACTAGATTGTCTTTATTCCTTAAGAGCAAAAGTCACATCTTATTCATATTTTTATTCTCAATGTGTTGCAGTGTCTAGTGAATAAAAGTATCACCTCCAAAGATCCTGATTTAGTAACTGGGGGTGGAACCTGGGAATTGGCTTGTTAAAGAAGCATTCCAGGTGATTCTGATGCAGGTGAGTGGGTCTGTACATGCCCTTTGGGAGGTTCATGAACTCCATGAAATTACATGAAAACTGTGTAAATATATAAATATATGTGCATTTTTCTAGAAAGATCTCCCACAGTTTATATCATCTATGACCTCCAAAAAAGTTTAAAACTCACTGATTAAATGGGAAACATATATTAATTGACAAGTTACAAAACAATTAAGCTAAATGCTAGAACAAAAATATAAATAAGGTGCTGTGGGAACATAGACTAGGGAGCAATTAGGTGTGCCTGGGGCAGCTAGGAAAAGCTTCACATGAAGGTAACATTTGAGCAGAATCTTCCAAAGTGAGTATCAGTTTGCCAAGTGGAATAGAAAAATATTAATATTCTATTTCATATAAATGAAATCATACAGTATGAGGCTTTTTCTGTCTGGCTTTTTTCACTTAGGATTATTCTGCTCATTCATCCATGTTGCAGCATGTATCAGTACTTCATTCATTCATTTTTTTTTTCTGAAGTGTTCCATTGTATGGCTATACCACATTTTGCTTATCTGTTAATCAGGTGATGGATATTTGGCTTGTTTCCATTTTGGGCTATGATGAATAATGCTGTCATGAACATTCATGTACAAGTTTACATTTGAAAGCCTGCTTTCAATTCTCTTTAATAATATACCTAGGAGTGAAACTGCCAAGTCATATGAAAATTCTGTGTTTACCTTTTTTAGGAACCCCAACAGAGACTTTTAAGCAAAGAAATGATCAGTAGGATAGTAGCTACAGCAAAGTGTTGAAGAAAGCTGGAATGGGGAAGAGATAGGAGGCATGAAGACCACAGGGATGACTACTGTAATAGTCTAATAAGAGTAGATAAGGGTTTAAATTAAAAAGAGGCTAGAGAAAAGGCAAAATAACAGTGTGTATAATGTTCAGGATAAGGAACAGGGATAAGTCAAGAAGATGACACTGACTTTGCCAGCTTAAAAAACCTGAGGGATGGTGACATTAACTGAAACTAAGAACAAAGGATGGTGAAGAAATTTAAGAACGGTAGTAGAACACAGTGGTTAAAATTAATGGCTCTAGAGCCAGACTGCTTAGGTTCAATTTCAGGCATAGCCACTTACTAGCTATGTGACCTTGGACAGGTTACTTACATTTCCATGTATCAATTTCCTCATCTGGAAGATGGATATAATATGCCACTTCATCAAGGTGCTGTGAGAAATAAAATGAGTTAAAGTACGTAAAACACCTAGTACTCAGCATGTAATAAGTGCTCAATATCATCTACTGTCATGTTATTTTTTTTTAACGATTTCAATCTTTTTAATTTATTAAGACTTGTTTTGCAGCCTAACATGTGATCTCTCCCCAAGAATGTCCCCCATGCACTGGAAATGAATGTGTATTCTGCTGTTGTTGGGTGGAATGTTCTGTACATTAAGTCTCCTACATACAAACTTACAAGTTACAAACTTTCAGAGATGCGAACGTGCATTCCACCAACATCAGGCATGAGTGAAATTGCAGCTTGCCCTCCATCTCCTATTGTTGATGATCTTTCAGCTCTACCATCTCCCAGCTCCTCTCCCTCCTCCAGTCAGTAACTTTTCTTGCCTGTTCACTTGATGCCAGCCCCTGTATGCCAGCTGTTGTACTGTACTACTGTACTTTGCAAGGTACTGTACTGTAAGATTAAAAATGTTTTCTTTATGTTTTTTTTAATGTATTATTTGTGTGAAAAGTATAATATTATACTATATATCCAATTGTGTTAGCTGAGTACCTAGGCTAACTTTGTTGGACTTATGAACAAATTGGATTTACGAATGTGCTCTCAGAAAGGAACTCATTCATATGTAGGGGACTTACTGTATATGTCTGTTAAGTCTAGTTGGCTTTTTGTTTTTTTATTTGCATAATACTTGGTACATACATAAGAATATATAACATATAAAGCATAAGGTGAAAATCCATGAAGCCACCACTCCCCTTGAGCATGAGAATGTCATCAACACCTTCACTCTCCCCAAAACACACCCCTGTGCCATCCCCACAGGGAAGCATTGTGGCCACTGTGTTGATTCCCTTGCTTTCCTTCATAATTATAGCACATATGTATGAATCCAATGAAATGTATATTTAGTGTTCGGCTTTATAAAAGTGGCATCATATTGCATGAACTTACATGACTTGCATTTATCCTGCACCATCTGAGAAGAATCCATGGTGATGTCAGGGCTGTGGTCCCTGTTCCACTGCCCTGACATTGCGGTACAGTCACCCCTCATGTCCATTATCCATCTTTTTGTGGGTGGGATTTTGGGTGGCTTGCAGCCTTTTGCTCATCTCCATCTCCTGATTTCTCTGTATTCCACTCAAGAGCACCCAAAATGTAAACGACTGAGGGTGCAGAGATGCTCAATGAGACCACATGGTAGGATGACACCCTCAGTTATGCCTAAACCCCCAGAAAGGAGGGCCTGCTATTGTTAATGATGATGATATTATTTGAGATGAAAAATCTAAGTCTTAGATGCTAAGTTTGAAATATTCAGGGAAGAAGAGTCCAGTACACAGTTAGAAATACTAAACTGAATTTTGAAAAAAGAGTATTTAAAGCCACTGGTATAGATAAGACTTCTTACAGAGAATGTGTAAAGCAAAACAAAACAAAACAAAAAACCCCAAGGATAGAAGACAGAAATCTTCCTGGGCTATTCCTTAACTCATCCTCTAAAATTCCCTTGGGTACTAACATTAGCCTGTTCCTCTTGTTATAATCTCTGTAAGTGATCTCTTATATTCCCATGCTTTTAACCATTAGCTAAGTGCTGATAGTTCTTAAATCTCTACTTCCCGCCTTCATCTCTCTTTTAAGCTTCGAATTCTTATATCCTGTTGCCTGATTACTGCCTCTTCTTGAGTGCCCTAAACATCTCTAAAACTGAACTTATTGTCACCCTGGCAACCAAACTTGTTCCTCCTATATTGCTTATCTCAGTCAATGGTACCATTTTCCTCCTTAAGTCAAGCCAGAAACCTGGAAGTCATCTTCTTATTCAACAATGACACCACCAATATATACATATCTTAGTTCTCACTGAAGTTGTATTCTACTCTTATAAAGATCTCTAGAATCCATCTTCTCCAACTTTACAATTGCCCTAGTTCACGTCCTCACCATTTTGTATATGGTATAGCTATTATATCCTCACTGGTCTCCCAGCCTTGGATCTTGGCCAACAACTATTTCATTCCCACCCACCACATAGCCACCATTATTATCGATTTAAAATTCAATTCCATTCTGTTTTCTTAAAACCTACTTGAAGCGCTACAGGGCTCTTTTCCAATAACCACAGCACTGATAGAGGTTAGCAGTCCCCAGCAGCCTAGCCTCTACCTGCTTATCCTCATCTTTAGCCACTCATCACTTGCTACTTCTCAGTGCTGTCTGAAGTTCATCAAAGGAGAGAATTAACCAGCAATATTAACCTACTTTAGGTCTCCCTTGTTAGAACAGGAGAAATAGAAGACATCCTGCAGTATGTTGAGAAGAGATTCAATGGGAAGTGAGAAAGGACACATTCAGATACCCAGTGCCAGTGTTTTGACAAATTTATCCCAAAAATGAGAGTGAAAGGAAAGAGGGAAACTATAGTTTGAGAAGAGGCAGAGTATTTCTTCCTGGATTGAGGATTTGAGTATATTTGTAGATAGGGAGGAAGGAAGCAGAAGAAGAAGGGAGAGGAAGAGGATAAAGATACAAGAGAGAAGAGCATAGCTGATGGAGCAAGGTCATGGAGAAATAGGGAGGGGATCATCAAGAGCAAAGATAGAGAGTGCTTTTCTCTACTTCTTTCACTGTTTAACTTTTTATAATAAACGTTATCATTTGGGGGAAACAAGCAAATTCATTATTTTAAATTAAAAAAGAAAAAAAGGTGGAAGAGTTAGCCTAAGACAGGAAGGCTGGAGTCTGAAGGGAAGAAGGTAAAAAATGGGTGTCACCACTAGTCAGCTTGGAGGTAGAGAGAAAATTCCTCACTTCATAACTAATATATTCTCTGAAGTAGAAGACAGGCTCGTGAGAGAGTAAGAAGGCCACAGTGGAGGGCTTAATAAGAATGGCAAATTCTTAGAAGAGATAAACAGGAGAGTGAGAAAGCGTTGACGATGGATAAGTAAAAGGCTGCAGAACAGTGCAGCAAACCAAGCTGAGCTTGGGAATGCTATTAATTTTACAGTTGCTCCTATCTACGGGACTATGATATTTACTCCATGTCAGGAGTATGAGGGATGAAAGCACATGGCTGCATTTGCCCAAGATTGGGGATAAGTTGAGCTTGTGTAGGGAAATTTAACTTTAACACAAAATACGTGTCTATCCCCACTACTAGCTATACTTTGTTGACCTTTCTATGCCCTAGAGCCTTGTACATATTAGGCTTTCAAATATTTCATACTTAAGGACCATTGATTAGATGGTTTTCACACAAGAAGAAAAAAAAAAAGAATACTAGTCATTGTCCATTCTCCTACATTTCACAACCCAGCTTTTAAGACTTGTTCCCCTACAGGTAGCAGCTTTACCTAACAACTTCTTGTAAAAACTGATAAATATGCAATCTTCAATTGAAGGGATCCTGGCCTTAACGTAGTGTGTTACTTTCTCAGGTCATTTTGGGGCAACCAAAAAGGTTTGTAAATTCCTGCCCATGTGCCTCCCCCAAATTATCACCCATCGCAAACTGTCTTTAGTAGTAGTTTTAGATGCAACCAACTACTACTAAAACCCTCTGGTGTCTGTTAAACACACCTTGTAACAAGTCACTATGCCAGCCAGAAAAGAAGAGGACTGGTAGAAAAGGAGCTCAGGGAAACTTTGAAACAAGTTTTTTAAGCTAAGGGTTTTAAATCTATCTTAGTTCCAACATATCCTAATACTCCCTCTAAGGTTATTTTCTAAAACCTATTTAAATATAGAGAAACTCATGAAGTATCAAACCCCAGAATGCTACACATTAGACGCATCCCTCATTAAATATAACCACTGGAAAAATGATTAAAAAAATTAAAATGTTACACTAGAAAACATTCACTTAATACAAAACAAAGCAGTGAAGGAAGACTAGAGAAACAAAAAAGAGATGAAACAGAAAATAAAAACGAAAATGGCAGATATAATCCAACTATATCAATATCATTAAATGTGAGTGGATTAAACAATCCAATCAAAAGGCAGTTATTGTAAGATGGATTTTTAAAAGCGATCCAACTATATGTTATATACTGGAGAAACACTGTATTTTATTATCTTTATTGAAGTATAGTTGATTTCCAATATTATACTCGATTCAGTTGTACAACATAGCAACACAATATTTTTATAGATTATATTCCATTTAATGTTATTATAAAACACTGTCTGTGTTCCCTGTGCTGTAAAGTATATCCTTGTAGCTATTTATTTTATACATAGTAGTTAGAACCTCTTAATCATCTACCCCTATTTTGCCCCTCCCCTCATCCCTCTCCCCACTAAAAACCACTAGTTTGTTCTCTATATTTGTGAGTCTACTTGTATTTTGTTATATTCATTCATTTATTTGTTAGAGTCCACATATAAGCGATATCATACAGTATTTGTCTTTCTCTGCCTGACTTATTTGATGAAGCATAATACCCTCCAGGTCCATTCATGTTGCTGTAAATGACAAAAAAAATTCATTCGTTTTCATAGATGAGTAATATTCTATCATATATGAATATATATATGTATATTATGTATATAATATACATATATATATATTTTATATATATATATTATATATATATATATATATACACACCACATCTTCTTTATCCATTGATCTGTTGATGGACACTCAGGTTGCTTCCACATCTTGGCTATTCTAAATAATGCTGCTATGAACCTTGGCGTGCATGTATCTTTTCACATTCATGTTTTCTGGGTTTTTTTTGGATATATACCCAGGAGTGGAATTACTGGATCATATGGTAGCTCTATTTCTAGTTTTTGGAGGAACCTCCGTACTGTTTTCCATAGTGGCTACACGAATATACAATCCCATCAACAGTGTACTAGGGCTCCCTTTTCTCCACAGCCTTGCCAACATTTGTTATTTGTGGTCTTTTTTTTTTTTTTTTTTTTGCGGTACGTGGGCCTCTCACTGTTGTGGCCTCTCCCGTTGCGGAGCACAGGCTCCGGATGCGCAGGCTCAGCGGCCATGGATCACGGGCCCAGCCGCTCCGCGGCATGTGGGATCTTCCCGGACCGGGGCACGAACCCGTGTCCCCTGCATTGGCAGGCGGACTCTCAACCACTGCGCCACCAGGGAAGCCCTATTTGTGGTCTTTTTGATGATAGTCATTTAACAGATATAAGGTGATATCTCATTGTGGTTTTGATTTACACTTCTCTGATGATTGGCAATGTTGAGCAACTTTTCATGTGTCTGTTGGCCATCTGAACATCTTCTTTGGAAAAATGTCTATTCAAGCCTTCTGCTCATTTTAAAATCAGGTTGTATTTTTGATATTGAGTTGTATGAGCTGTTTATATATTTTGGATTAGCCCCTTATTGGTCGTATCATTTGCAAATACTTTCTCCCAGTCGGTTGTCTTTTCATATTGTCAATGGTTTCCTTTGCTGTGCAAAAGCTTTTAAGTTTAATTAGGTCCCATTTTTTATATTTGCTTCTGTCTCCTTTGTCTTAGGAGACAGATCCATAAAAATATTGCTACTATTTATGTCAAAGAGTGTTCTTCCTGTGTTTTCTCCTAGGAGTTTTATGATTTCCAGTCTTACATTTAGATTTTTAATCCATTTGAGTTTGTTTTTGTATGAGATGTAAGAAAATGTTCTAATTTCATTCTTTTACATGTAGCTGTCCAGTTTCCCAGCACCACTTACTGAAAAGACTGCCTTTCCCCCCATTATATATGCTTTCCTACCTTGTCGTAGATTAATTGACCATAAGTGTATGAGTTTATTTCTGGACTCTCTATTCTGTTCCATTGATCTATGTGTCTGTTTTTGTGCCAATAAATCAGTGAGCATGATACCTCCAGCTTTGTTCTTGTTCTCAAGGTTGCTTTGGCTATTGGGGGGATCTTTTCTGATTTCCATATAAGTTTTAGGATTATTTGTTCTGGTTTTGGGCAAAATGTCATTTTAATAGGGACTGCATTAAATCTGTAGATTGCTTTGGGTAGTATGGTCATTTTAACAATATTAATACTTCTAACCCATGAACATGGGATTATCTTTCCATTTTGGGGGATCATCTTTAATTCCCTTCACCAGTGTTTTATAGCTTTCAGAGTATAGTCTTTCACCTCCTTGGTTAAATTTACTACTAGGTATTTTATTCTTTTTGATACAATTTTAAACAGGATTGTTTTATTACTTTCTCTTGCTGATAGTTCATTATAAGTGTATAGAAAAGCAACAGAGGGCTTCCCTGGTGGTGCAGTGGTTAAGAATCTGCCTGCCAATGCAGGGGACACGGGTTCGAGCCCTGGTCCGGGAAGATCCCACGTGCCGCAGAGCAACTAAGCCCGTGCGCCACAACTACTGAGCCTGGGCTCTACAGCCCGCGAGCCACAACTACTGAAGCCCATGTGCCACAACTACTGAAGCCCGTACACCTAGAGCCCGTGCTCCGCAACAAGAGAAGCCACTGCAATAAGAAGCCTGCGCACCACAACAAAGAGTAGCCCCTTCTCGTCGCAACTAAAGAAAGCCTGCACACAGCAACGAAGATCCAACACAGCCAAAAAATAAACAAATAATAAATATATAAGTCTGCTTCCCTTTACATATGTTGGTCCCTAATAAATATCTTTAAAAAAAAGAAAAGCAACAGATTTCTGTATATTAATCTTGTATCCTACAACTTTACTGAATTCATTTATTAAGTTCTAATAGTTTTCTGATGGAGACTTGAGGGTTTTTTATATATAGTATCATGTCATCTGCAAATAGTGAGTTTTACTTCTCCCCTTCCAGTATGGATGCCTTTTATTTCTTTTTTTGCCCGATGCTGTGGCTAGGACCTCCAATACTATGTTAAATAGACATGGCAAGAGAGGGCATCTTGGTCTTGTTCCTGTTTTTAGAGGAAAAGCTTTCATCTTTTCACCACTGAGTATGATGTTAGTTGTGGGTTTGTCATATATGGCCTTTATTATGTTGAAATATGTTGCCTCTCTATCCACGTTGATGAGAGTTTTTATCATGAATGGATGCTGAATTTTGTCAAATGCTATGAGATGACCATGCATCTACTGAGATGACCATGTGATTTTTATCCTTCCTTTTGTTAATGTGATGTATCACATTGATTGATTTGTGGGTACTGACCCACCTTTGCATCCCTGGAATAAATCCCACTTGATCGTGGTGTATGATCCTTTTTATATATTGCTGAATTCAGTTTGCTAATATTTTGTTGAGGACTTCTGCATTTATATTCATCAGAGATATTGGCCTGTAATTCTTTTTGTAGTGTCTTGTCTGGTTTTGGTATCAGGGTAATGGTGGCCTCTGGGAATGAATTTGGGAGTGTTCCCTCCTCTTCAATTTTTTGGAATAGTTTGAGAAGGATAGGTTATTAGTTCTTCTTTATATGTTTACTAGAATTCCCCTATGAAGCTGTCTGGTCCTGGACTTTTGTTTGCTAGGAGTTTTTTTATTACAAATTCTATTTCACTATTTATTATTGGTCAGTTGAGGTTTTTACTTCTTCCCAATTCAGTCTTGGAAGGTTGTATGCTTCTATAAATTTATCTATTTCTTCTAGGTTGTCCAATTTTTTGGCATATAACTATTTGTAGTATTCTCTTATGATATTTTGTATTTCTGTAATATCAGATGTTATTTCTCCTCTTTCGTTTCTTATTTTGTTTATTTGGGTCCTCTTTTTTTTCCTTCATGAACCTCGCTAAAGGTTTATCATCTTGTTTGTCTTTGCAAACAATCAGCTCTTGGTTTCATTGATCTTTTCTATTGTTTTTTGGGGGGGTCCTCTATTTTATTTATTTCCTCTCTGATTTATTATCTCCTTCCTTCTGCTGACTTCGGGCTTTGTTTGTTCTTCTTTTTACAATTTCTTTAGATGTTAGATTGTTTGTTTCAATTTTTTCTTGTTTCTAGAGGTAGTTCTGTATCATTACAAACTTCCATCTTGGAACTGCTTTGCTGTGTCCCATAGATTTCTGGACATTGTGTTTTTATTTTCATTTGCCTCAGGTATTTTCTGATTTCCTCTTTGATTTATTCATTGACCCACTGGTTTTTAGTAGCATGTTGTTTAGTCTCCACGTGTTTTTGTTTTTTCCATTTTTCTTCCTGTAGTTGATTTCTTGTTTCATACCGTTCTGGTAGGAAAAAATACTTGATATAATTTCTACCCTCGTAAATTTGTTGAGACTTGTTTTGTTGCCTAGCATGTGATCTATCCTGGAGAACATTCCATGTGCACTTGAAAAGAATGTGTATTCTGCTGTTCTGGGATGGAATATCCTGCAGATATCAATTAAGTCCAATTGCTCTACTGTATCATTTATGACCATTGTTTCCTTATTGACTTTCTGCCTGGATGATCTATCCATTGATGTAAGTGGGTTGTTGAAGTCCACTACTATTATCGTATTATTGTCAATTTCTCACTTTATGTCTGCTAATATTTGCTTTATGTATTTAGGTGCTCCTGTATTAGGTGCACATGTATTAATGACTGCTGTATCCTCTTCTTGTATTAATCCCTTTATCATTTTTTTTTTATTTTTTTTATTTTTAAACATCTTTATTGGAGCATAATTGCTTTACAATGGTATGTTAGTTTCAGCTTCACAACAAAATGAATCAGTTATATATATACATATGTTCCCATATCTCTTCCCGCTTGCGTCACCCTCCCTCCCACCCTCCCTATCCCACCCCTCCAGGCGGTCACACAGCACCGAGCTGATCTCCCTGTGCTATGCGGCTGCTTCCCACTAGCTATCTATCTTACGTTTGGTAGTGTATACATGTCCATGCCTCTTTATTGCTTTGTCACCGTTTACCCTTCCCCCTCCCCATAGCCTCAAGTCCATTCTCTAGTAAGTCTGTGTCTTTATTCCTGTTTCAGCCCTAGGTTTTTCATGACATTTTTTTTTTCTTAAATTCCATATATATGTGTTAGCATACGGGTCTCTTGTAGACAGCAAATATATGGGTCTTGTTTTTGTATCCATTCAGCCAATCTGTGTCTTTTGGTGGGAGCATTTAGTCCATTTACATTTAAGGTAATTATCGATATGTGTGTTCCCATTCCCATTTTCTTAATTGTTTTGGGTTTGTTATTGTAGGTCTTTTCCTTCTTTTGTGTTTCTTGCCTAGAGAAGTTCCTTTAGCAGTTGTTGTAGAGCTGGTTTGGTGGTGCTGAACTCTCTCAGCTTTTGCTTGTCTCTAAAGGTTTTAATTTCTCCATCAAATCTGAATGAGATCCTTGCTGGGTAGAGTAATCTTGGTTGCAGGTTTTTCTCCTTCAACACTTTCAATATGTCCTGCCACTCCCTTCTGGCTTGCAGAGTTTCTGCTGAAAGATCAGCTGTTAACCTTATGGGGATTCCCTTGTGTGTTATTTGTTGTTTTTCCCTTGCTGCTTTTAATATGTTTTCTTTGTATTTAATTTTTGACAGTTTGATTAATATGTGTCTTGGCGTATTTCTCCTTGGATTTATCCTGTATGGGACTCTCTGTGCTTCCTGGACTTGATTAACTATTTCCTTTCCCATATTAGGGAAGTTTTCAACTATAATCTCTTCAAATATTTTCTCAGTCCCTTTCTTTTTCTCTTCTTCTTCTGGAACCCCTATAATTCGAATGTTGGTACGTTTAATGTTGTCCCAGAGGTCTCTGAGACTGTCCTCAGTTCTTTTCATTCTTTTTTCTTTGTTCTGCTCTGCAGTAGTTATTTCCACTATTTTATCTTCCAGGTCACTTATCCGTTCTTCTGCCTCAGTTATTCTGCTATTGATCCCATCTAGAGTACTTTTAATTTCATTTATTGTGTTGTTCATCATTGCTTGTTTCATCTTTAGTTCTTCTAGGTCCTTGTTAACTGATTCTTGCATTTTGTCCATTCTATTGTCCATTCTATCTCCAAGATTTCGGATCAACCTTACTATCATTATTTTGAATTCTTTTTCAGGTAGACTGCCTATTTCCTCTTCATTTGTTAGGTCTGATGGGTTTTTATCTTGCTCCTTCATCTGCGGTGTGTTTTTCTGTCTTTTCATTTTGCTTATCTTACTGTGTTTGGGGTCTCCTTTTTTGCAGGCTGAAGGTTCGTAGTTCCTGTTGTTTTTTGTGTCTGTCCCCAGTGGCTAAGGTTGGTTCAGTGGGTTGTGTAGGCTTCCTGGTGGAGGGTACTAGTGCCTGTGTTCTGGTGGATGAGGCTAGATCTTGTCTTTCTGGTGGGCAGGTCCACGTCTGGTGGTGTGTTTTGGGGTGTCTGTAGACTTATTATGATTTTGGGCCGCCTCTCTGCTAATGGGTGGGGTTGTGTTCCTGTCTTGCTAGTTGTTTGGCATAGGATGTCCAGCACTGTAGCTTGCTGGTCGTTGAGTGAAGCTGGGTGCTGGCGTTGAGATGGAGATCTCTCGGAAATTTTTGCTGTTTGATATTATGTGCAGCTGGGAGGTCTCTTGTGGATCAGTGTCCTGAAGTTGGCTCTCCCACCTCAGAGGCACAGCACTGACTCCTGGCTGCAGCCCCAAGAGCCTTTCATCCACACGGCTCCTTAATTTGGGATGATTGGTTGTCTATTCAGGTATTCCACAGATGCAGGGTACATCAAGTTGATTGTGGAGCTTTAATCCGCTGCTTCTGATGCTGCTGGGAGAGATTTCCCTTTCTCTTCTTTGTTCTCACAGCTCCCAGGGGCTCAGCTTTGGATTTAGCCCCGCCTGTGCGTGTAGGTCGCCGGAGGGCGTCTGTTCTTTGCTCAGACAGGACGGGGTTAAAGGAGCCGCTGATTCGGAGGCTCTGGCTCACTCAGGCCCGGGGGTAGGGAGGGGCACGGAGTGTGGGGCGGGCCTGCGGCGGCAGAGGCCGGCGAGACGTTGCAGCCTGAGGCGCACCTGTGCATTCTCCCGGGGGAGTTGTCCCTGGATCCCGGGACCCTGGCAGTGGCGGGCTGCACAGGCTCCCCGGAAGGGCGTGTGGCTAGTGACCTGTGTTCGCACACAGGCCTCCCGGTGGCGGCAGCAGCGGCCCTAGCGTCTCATGTCTGTCTCTGGGCTCCGCACTTTTAGCCGCGGCTCGCGCCCGTCCCTGGAGCTCTCTCAAGCAGCGTTCTTAATCCCCTCTCCTCGTGCACCAGGAAACAAAGAGGGACGTAAAAGTCTCTTGCCTCTTCGGCAGTTCCAGACTTCTCCCCGGACTCTCTCCCGGCCAGCCGCGGTGCACTAACGCCCTGCAGGCTGTGTTCACGCCGCCAACCTCAGTCCTCTCCCGGCGCTCCGACAAAAGCCGGAGCCTCAGCTCCCAGTCCCGCCCGCCCCGGCGGGCGAGCAGACAAGCCTCTCGGCTGGCGAGTTCCGGTCGGCCCGATCCTCTGCGCTGGAATCTGTCCGCTTTGTCCTCCGCACTCCTGTTGCTGTGCTCTCCTCCGCGGCTCCCAAGCTCCCCGACTCCGCCTCCCGAAGCCTCCACCCGCAAAGGGGCTTCCTAGTGTGTGGACACTTTTCCTCCTTCACAGCTCTCTCCCGCTGGTGCAGGACCCGTCCCTATCCTTTTGTCTCTGTTTAGTTTTTTCTTTTGCCCTACCCAGGTACGTGGGGGGTTTCTTGCCTTTTGGGAGGTCTGAGGTCTTCTGCCAGCGTTCAGTAGATGCTCTGTAGGAGTTGTTCCATGCGTAGATGTATTTCTGGTGTATCTGTGGGGAGGAACGTGATCTCCGCGTCTTACTCTTCCGCCATCTTCCCGGAAGTCCCTTTATCATTATATAATGCCCTTCTTTGTCTTTGGTATAGACTTTGTTTTAAAGTCTACTTTGTCTAATATGAGTATTGCTACCTCCACTTTCTCACCATTTCCATTTGCGTGAAATATTTTTTCTATCCCTTCACTTTCAGTCTGTGTGTGCTTTTAGCTCTGAAGTGAGTCTCTTGTAAGGAACATATAGATGGGTCTTGTTTTCTTTATCCAATCAGCCACCCTCTATCTTTCGATTGGAGCATTCAGTTCATTAACATTTAAAGTGATTATTGATAGGTATGTTCTTATTGCCTTTTTATTAACTGTTTTCTGACTGTTCTGGTAATTCTCCTCTGTTCCTTTTCTCTTCTTTTAGTTTCTTCACTTGTTGTTTGATGATTTTCTTAAGTGGTATGTTTGTGTTCCTTTCTCTCTAGTTTTTGTGTATCTACTGTAGGTTTCTGATTTGTGGCTACCATGGGGTTCGTATATGTTGACCTATAACTATATGTACTTGTTTTGAACTGGTAGTCATTTCAATACAAACACCTTCTAAAAGACCTTTTTTTTTTTTTTTTGCGGTACGCAGGCCTCTCACTGTTGTGGACTCTCCCGTTGCGGAGCACAGGCTCCGGACGCGCAGGCTCAGCGGCCATGGCTCACGGGCCCAGCCGCTCTGCAGCATATGGGATCTTCCTGGACCGGGGCACGAACCCGTGTCCCCTGCATTGGCAGGCGGACTCTCAACCACTGCGCCACCAGGGAAGCCCCTAAAAGACCTTTTTTAATTCCCTTCTTTTTTACTGTTTTTACTCCCCTCTCCCACATTTTTATGTTTTTGCTGTCATATTTTATATCTTCATGTTTATTCCTTAACTGTTTATTATAGTTATAGTTAATTTTACAATTTTTGTCTTTTAATCTTTGTTATAGCTTATTTATTTAAGTGGTTGATCCACAGCCTTTACTATATATATTTGCCTTTACTAGTGGGATTTTTTCTTTCCTATAGATCCTTACTTCTTGTTGTAGCCCTTTCTTTGCAACTTAGAGAAGACCCTTTAACATTTCTTTTAGGGTCAGTTTAGTATTGATGAACTCTTTTAGTTTTGGCTTGTCTGAGAAGTTCTTTATCTCTCTGCCAGTTCTGAATGATAATCTTGCTGGGTAGAGTATCCTACTTTGTAGGGTTTTCCCTTTTAGCATTTTAAATATATAATGCCACTCCCTTCTGGCCTGCAAAGTTTCTGCAGAAAAATCAGCTGATAGCCTTATGGGGGTTCCATTATATATGACTCTGTTTTTCTCTTGCTGCCTTTAGAATCCTCTTTAATTTTTGCCATTTTAATTATGATATGTCTTGGTGTGGGTATGTTTGGGTTCATCTTGTTTGAGACCCTCTGTTCTTCCTGTACCTGGATATCTGTTTCTTTCTTCAGGCTCCGGAGATTTTCAGCCATAATTTCATCAAATATATTTTTGACCTCTTTCTCTCTCTCTTCTCCTTCTTGGACTACTTTAATGTGAATGTTGGTACACTCTGTGTTGTCCCAGAGGCCCCTTAAACTGTTCTTACTTAAAAAAATTTTTTTGTTTTGCTATTCTGATTGTGTGGTTTCCATTATTCTATATTCTGGATCACTTACACGTTCTTCTATATCACTTAGTCTTCTGTTAATTCCTTCTAGTGTGCTTTTCATTTCAGTTTTTATAGTCTTCAGCTCTGACGGGTTCTTTTTTATATTTGCTAGGTCCTTGTTAACATTCTCACTGTGTTCATCTATTCTTTTCCCAAGTTCAGTTAGCATTTTCTGAGTAATGCTTTGAACTCTTTACCTGGTAAATTATTTATCTCTGTTTCATTAGTTGTTTTTCAGGGTTTTATAAATTTTTCTTTGGTTTGAAACAAATTCCTTTGTCTTCTGATTTTGTTTAATTTTCTCTGTGTCTATGAAATTAGGTGAAACAGTTACCTATCCTGGTCTTGAAGGGGTGTTCTTGTGTGGGGACATCTTTATACAGTCTGCATGTGCCCAGTGGCTTTGGTGGGAGAGTTAGATCTGAAGTGAGCACAGGTCATGTCTTCCCCCAGTGTTTGATGGCAGTTATCACCTTGGTGGGAGGTGGGACTGGAGATGGAGGTGCTAGAGCCAGAGCGAGGGCTTCTCCTATGCTCAGTGGTCGGTACCAGGGTCAGGGTTGGGTGCCAAGGTGCTAGAGCAGAAGCCCTGAGGGTAGGGTCTGAGCTGGCTCTGTTCCCTCTGAGTGTGTGCTCTCCTCACTCCTGGCAACAGCACCTTCGCCCCAGAAGGTAGCAGTGCTGGAGCAAGGGGTGCTGAACTAGGCTCCCGGTATGGGTCACAGCGTGTGCTGGGGTGGTCCCAGCACACCAGTCAGAGTTCCAGACTGCTCCTGATCTGCTGCCTCTGTGAGCACCAGTAAGGCTGCCCTAGCCCCGTTCAGATGCAGTGCCAGGTATGAGCCATCTCTGTCCCAACCAAGTGTGCACTTTCCTTGGCAACGTCAGCCTTTGTCCTAGTGCAGAGCTGTGTTGAAGGAGCTAGCCAGGACAGAGCAAGCGCTCAGCATGGGCCAGTGCACACAGTGGGATAGTCCTGGAATGTCAGTCAGAGCTCCAGACTGCTTCTGATCTGCCACCTCTGCGAGCACCAGTAATGGCTGACCTCACCCCATTCAGATGCAGTGCTGGCTCTGAGCTGGCTCTGTCCCCACTAAGTGTGCACTCTGCTCAGCAACAGCAGCCTTCATCCTAGTGGGGAGCTGTGCCAGAGCTAGAGGGGTCAGGGAATGCACTGGGGTGGTCACGGGAAACCAGCCAAAGCCCCAGGCAATTTCAATCTGATTCCTCCACCTTGTTCCTAGGAGCAAGCAAGCATGTGCATGCTCTTCATGAGTAGAGTCTGAGTTTCTTACAGCCCTCCTGTACGTACCACTGGTTTTCAATCCAGCTAAGGGGACTCATATTCCTCTTATCGAACCCCTGGGTTGGGGTGCCCAATACATGGTTCGAACCCCTCCCCAGGGAGGATCTCCTAGCCTGTGATATTCCCTTCCTCTTCTGTGTCCCCTCCTGGAGGCACAGGTCCTGAACTGATTGCTTTTCCTCCCTTCCTAACTGACTCTGTATGGATCTTTCTTTACAGGCTCAATTGTAGAAGAATCTTTCTACCAGTCTCCAGTTTGTTTTCAGTGAGAATTACTCCACTTGTAGATGTATTTTTGATGTGTTTGTGTGGGACGTGAGCTCAGCGTCTTCCTACTCCACCATCATGATCTCCTCCCTACAGGAGAAACACTTTAGATCAAAGATACAAATAGGTTGAAAATAAAAGGATGGAAAAATATATACCATGCAAACAGCAACCATAAGAAAACTGGAATGGCTAGACTAATATCAGACAAAATAGACTTTAAGAATAAAATGTTACTAGAGACGAAAGGGACATTTTATAATGACAAACACATCATGAATATATAATAATTATAATATACACATACCGAACAACAGAACCCCAACGTATGTGAAGCAAAAACTGACAGAATTGAAGGGAAAAAAAGAGAATTCAACAACAGTAGTTGGAGACTTAAATATCCCACTTTTGATAACGGCTAGAACAACAGGACAGAAGATCAGGAAGGAAACTGAAGACTTAAACAACACTATACACAAACTAGACCTAATAGATATCTATAGAACACCATGTCCAACAATAGAAGATTATACATTCCTCTGAAGTGCACATGGAACATTCTCTAGGATAGACTATATGCTAGGCCTCAGTAAATTTTAAGTGACTGAAATTATACAAACTATATTCTCCAATTACAATGGAGTGAAATTAGAAATTAAGTAACAGAAAAATTTGGAGGAATTAACAAATATGTGGAAATTAAACAATGCATTCCTGGAAAAGCAAGTGTTGTTTATTTTTAATATTTATTTATTTGGCTGCATTAGGTCTTAGTTGCGGAATGCGGGATCTTCGTTGCGGCATGTGGGCTTCTCTCTAGTTGCAGAGCACAGGCTCTCTAGTTGCGGCAAGTGGGCTCAGTAGTTATGGCACATAGGCTTAGTTGCCCCATGGCACATGGGCTTAGTTGACCCATGGCATGTGGTATCTTAGTTCCCCAACCAGGGATCAAACCTGTGTCCCCTGCATTAGAAGGCGGTTTTTTTTTTTTAATAATCCTGGCTTTTATTTTTTAATTAATTAATTAATTTATTTATTTATTTTTTGCTGTGTTGGGGCTTTGTTGCTGCACACGGGCTTTCTTTAGCTGCAGTGAGCAGGGGCTATTCTTTGCTGCAGTGCGCAGGCTTCTCATTGCAGTAGCTTCTCTTGTTGTGGAGCATGGGCTCTAGGTGTGTGGGCTTCAGTAGTTGTGGCACGTGGGCTCAGTAGTCGTGGCTCGTGGGCTCTAGAGCACAGGCTCAGTAGTTGTGGTGCATGGGCTTAGTTGCTCCACGACATGTGGGATCTTCCCGGACCAGGGCTCAAACCTGTGTCCCCTACATTGGCAGGTGGATTCTTAACCACTGGACCACCAGGGAAGCCCCAAGCAAGGGTTTAAAAGAAGAAATCACAAGGGAATTTAGAAAATACTATGAGATGAATAAAAATGCAAACACAATATACCAAAACTTATAGAATGCCACTAAAGCAATGCTTACAAGAACTGTATAGATATAAATGTCTCCATTAAAAAAGAAAGATCTCAAATCAGCAACTTAACCTTCCATTTGAAGACACTGGGGAAAAAAGAGAAAACTAAAGTGAAAGCAAACAGAAGAAAGAAAATAATAAGGATTAGAATGGAAACTAATAAAATAGAGACTAGAAAAACAATATAGAAAGTCAATGAAATTAAATGTTGAATCTCTGAAAAGATAGAAAAAACTGCCAAACCTTTAGCTAGACTGATGAGGAAAAGAAGATTGAAATTACTAAAATCAGAAAGGAAAGTGGAGACTTCACTACTCACATTAGAAATATAAAAAAGATTATTAGGGAATGCTATGAAAAACTGTATGGCAACAAATTAGATAACCTAGTTGAAATAGACAATTTCCTAGAAAGATACAAAGTAAAATTACTCAAGAACAAATCAAGGACTTCCCTGGTGGCACAGTGGTTAAGAATCTGCTTGCCAATGCAAGGGACACAAGTTTGAACCCTGGTCCGGGAAGATCCCACATGATGTGGAGCAACTAAGCCCATGCACCACAACTACTGAGACTGCACGCTAGAGCCCGCATGCCACAACTACTGAGCCTGCATGCCACAACTACTGAAGCCCATGCGCCTAGAGCCTGTGCTCCGCAACAAAGAGAAGCCACCACAATGAGAAGCCTGCGCACCACAATGAAGAGTAGCCCCTGCTTGCCACAACTAGAGAGAAAGCCCATGTGCAGCAACAAAGACCCAACACAGCCAAAAATAAATAAATTAATTAATTAATTAATTAAAAAAAGAAGAAATTGAAAATGTGAATAGGTCTAAATAATAAAAAGGTTGAAATGGTAATCAAAATGCTTCCCACAAGGAAAAGCCCAGATCCAGATGACTTCACTAGTGAAGTCTACCAAACATTTAAGGAAGAGTTAATACTAATTTTTCATAAACTCTTCCAAAAAAAATAAAAGAGGGGGAACACTTCCCAACTCATTCTATGAGGTCAGTATAACCCTGATACCAAGACCAGAAACACCACTACGAAAGAAAATTACAGAATCTCTTATGACTATAGACACACACACACACACACACACATTAATCCAGCAATACATAAAAGGAATTATAAACCATGCCCAAGTAGGATTTATCCCAATAATGTAAGGTTGGTTTAACATCCAAAAATCAATTGGTGTAAAACATCATATCAATAGAATAAACAAAAACCATATTATCATCTCAATAGACACACACTGACAAACTTCAAAAACCTTTCACGATAAAAAACATTCACTAAAACAGGGGAAAAGGGAACTTCCTCAACCTGGTAAAGGGCATATATGAAAAACCCACAGCTAACATAATATTTCATGGTAAAAGACTGAATGTTGGGGCTTCCCTAGTGGCGCAGTGGTTGAGAGTCCACCTGCTGATGCAGGGGACACGGGTTCATGCCCCGGTCCAGGAAGATCCCACATGCCGTGGAGTGGCTGGGCCCGTGAGCCATGGCCGCTGAGTCTGCGCGTCCAGAGCCTGTGCTCTGCAATGGGAGAGGCCACAACGGTGAGAGGCCGGCGTACCACAAAAAAAAAAAAAAAAAAAAAAACTGAATGTTTTTCCCTAAGTTCAGGAGCAAGACAAGTATGTCTACTCTCACCACTTGTATTCAACACTGTATTGGAGGATCTAGCCAGGGCAATTAGGCAAAAAAAAAAAAAAAAAAAAAAAAGAAGAGAAAGAAAAAAGAAAAGAAATACAAAGCATCCAGACTGGAAAAAAAAAGTAAAACTATCTCTATTTGTAGATGACATAGTTTTGTATATAGAAAATCCTAAGAAATCCACTAGAAAATAATTAGACTTAATAAATGAATTCAGCAGCATTGCAAAATATGAGATAAATATACAAAAACTGATGGTATTTCTATACACTTGCAAAGAACAATCTAAATATGAGATTAATGAAACAGTATCATTTATAAACGTTAAAAAGAATTGTGAATAAATATATCAAAAGTACAACATGTATATTCTGAAAACTATAAAACATTGTTAAAAGAACTTGAATAAGAACTAAATAGGAACTTCCCTGGAGGTCCAGTGGTTAAGACTCCACACTTCCATTGCACAGGGCACAGGTACGATCCCTGGTTGGGGAACAAAGATCCCTCATGGCACGGCCAAATAAATAAATAAAATGGTAAAGACCTCATTTTACAAAAAAGAACGAAACAAGTGGAAAGACACCCCATTTCATGGATGACATTTTAACAATATTAGACATAATATTGTTAGACATTTTAACAATATTAGACATAATGTCTAATGTCTAACATAATGTCTGACATTGTTAAAATGTCAATACTCCCCAAATTGATGTGTAGATTTAAAGTAATCTCCACGAAATTTCCATCTGTTTTCTTCACAGAAATTTATAAACTGAACCTAAAATTTATATGGAAATTCAAGGGACCCAGAAGGTCAAAACAATCTTGAAAAATGAAACAAGGCTAGAAGAATCACATTTCTCAATTTCAAAACTTACTAAACACAGCTACAGTAATCAAGATAGTGTGGTTCTGGAATTAGGGACAGACATATAGATCAATGGAATAGAATTAAGAGTCCAGAAATAAACCCATGTATCTGTGGTCAATTGATTTTTGAAAAGGGTGCCAAATACATTCAATAGGGAAAGAGTTGTCTTTTCAACAAATGGTGCTGGGAACATTGGATAGCCACATTCAAAAGATAAAGTTGGACCCTTATCTCACATCATATACAAAATTAACTCAAATTGGATCAAAGACCTAAATGTAACATAAATGTAAATATTCATTACCTTGGATTGGGCAATGGATTCTTAGGTATGACACCAAAGACATGAGTAATCAAAGAAAAAAATAGATGTACTGGACTAACAGAAATTTTAAACTTTGGTATTTCAAAGGACATATCAATTAAGTGAAAAGATTTTCCATCAGTAAAAGGATCCATGGCAAGATAGTCCATGTCAGATCCCAGGAGAATAAGACATGAGCTCCCAAAATATAAGCAGGGGCTAAAGAACTTGGACAAGGAGAATAAAGAGGTCATAGCTGTAAACTGCATCTAAATTAATTTTCTTACAGTTTTAAAGTACAAGACATCCAGGATTATGAAGGTCTCTCCAATTGCAATCAACTTATCTAATTTTATTCTTGAAGGTAATCTCACATACCCAAATTCAAAATGCTCAGAGATAACATAAATAAGAGATACCACTTTACCTATGAGAATAACTACTCAGAGAAGGCAGATGCACAGGTACCTGAGATGCACAGGACACTTATAAAGAGACAATTCAGCAGGGAAACTATTTTTAAAGCACAAAAATTTACTTGGGGAGGAGAATTCAGAGGATGATTTATTTAGACAATAATTTGTGTTTTATTCTCTCTTCTGTGAAACATCAAAAAATGAGAGGTATTAGACCCTCCCCATTCTAAATCAGTAGCCACACGAATGTGTCCAGAATCTAGGCTCCCTAAGTCAAGGACCTTAATGACTGTTCTGTGACATAACCTAAAATAAGACGTTGACAAACACATGAAAGACAAAAATCCCCCAGTTCCTGCCATCAGATCTTGTTTGAGAGATGGCAGCTCATAAAAAGGTACTGGGATAGAAAGTGGTTAAAACATCTGGGGGAAGAAATAACTCAAATTTAGAGGAAAAGGTTGAGCTTCTCCAGGACAATGAAGAAAGAAGGTACTAGACTTCCAGGGAGTAATGAAAAAAGAAAAAGAAAGAAAGTGGAAAGACAACTCACAGAATGGGAGAAAAATATTTGCAAATCATATATATGTTAAGGGACTTATATCAAAATATATAAATTCTTACAACTTAATACTAAAACAAATAATCCAATTAAAAATTGACAAAGGAGCCTTCCAATTTCTAGTCTGGCATATAAGGAGAAGTCACCACTCCATCTTAACAAGTAAAAAGCTGAACAAACTAAAAAAATCAACAACTCTTCTAGATCTGTCAGTGAGGTAACAAGGCAAACACTGCCCCTAAAATTGCAAAGACAAACAGGCAGATACAGAGAATCACAACTTGACAGAACAGAAACCCATGAGCAGAAACCTCCATGGGAACCAGTACTGGGGTAGAAAACTCTGAACTATTGATGAAATGCTGGAGTATCAGAGTCGACAAGCCTGAGAGATTAAAAAAAAAAGCCAGGGAGACCCAGTCATGGGGAACCCACAACTCTCAGGATTCCAGTAGGAGGAGGAGAAAGTAATCATTTTGAAATATGCTAGACCATTCTGTTCTACCCTTAAGAGAAACTATTTCACCAGAGCCTAATCTGTTGGGGTCTCATCAGAGCCTAACCAACTTAGAGGAAGGGAAATACCCAACTCTTGCCCCCTCTAAACACCCTGTACCACCTAAGTGGGGAGAAAAAACTGAGAGACACATAAGGTTCACAGCCCAGGGACACAGGCTCACTAAAAGACTAAGACTTAATCAGAGGATTATAAAACACTTCTCCTCCCACCGTACCTTACCAGTACATTACTACAGTGCTATTTACCAAAGCTCCTTTTACCTCATACACCATGTCTGGCTTCCAGTGAAAAATTACAGGGCATGCCAAAAGGCAAAATACAGTTTGAAGTGAAAGAGCAAACATCAGAACCAGACTCAGACACACCAGATGCTAGAATTATCAGGCTATGAATTTAAAACAACTATGATAAATATGCTAGGGGATGTAATGGAAAAAGCAGATAATGTGTAAGAACAGATGAGTAATTTAAGCAGAGAGATGAAAATTCTAAGAAAGAATCAAAAAGATTTTCTAGAGATCAAAAACACTGTAACAGAAATTAAGAATGCCTTTGACAGGCTCATTAGTAGACTGCACATGGCTAAGGAAAGGATCTCTGAACTTGAGGATATATCAATAGAATCCTCCAGAAATAAAAAGCAAAGTAAAAAAAAAGACTTTTTTAAAAAAAGGAAAAGACTATCTAAGAACTGTGGGTCAACAAAAATAAAAGTGTAATATATGTATAATGGGAGTACCAGAAGGAGAAGAAATAAAAAAAGGAACAGAAGAAATTTTTCTCATTCTAAATTGATCTTAAATACCAGTTTGCTCAAATAGCAACAGTGTATTCAATTATGTATGCTTGTGTGTGTGTGTGTGTGTGTTTATAATGAAGCAAAATGAGTGACAGCAATGATACAAAGAATGGGAGGGAGGAATTAGGATTATTTTGTTATTATAAGGCACTCATGCTACCTGTGAAGCAGTATACAGTCATCCCTAGGTATCCACAGGGGATTGTTTCCAGGAGCCCCCAATCCGTGGATGCTCAACTCCCTTATATAAAATGGCATAGTACAGTTGCCCCTCCACATCTGCGGGTTTCACATCTGTAGATTCAACCAACCGCAGATGGAAATTTCAATATGCAGTTAGTTGAATCCACAGATGCAAAACCCGTGAATACAGAGGGCTAACTGTATAATTATTGGAAAAAATCTGCATATAAATGGACCTGTGCATGTTGTTCAAAGGTCTACTGTAGTGTTATTTGAAAAGTAGATTTGGACTAGCTATAAATGTATATGGAAAACTCTAGGGCAACTACTAAAAAGGGGAAAAAAAGTATAATTGACATACTAAGAAAGGAGACAAAAAGGAACCATAAAAAATGTTCAGTTAAAACCACAGAAGACAGAAAAAGAATGGAAGATGAAAATGGGAACAAAGAACAAGGGCAGCAAATAGAAAACACTAATGAATATGATAAATATTATCACTTTGAATGTTAATGGTCTAAATGTACCAATTAAAAGACAGAGGTTGTTAGAGTGAATAAAAAAATAAGACCCAGCTATATGCTGTCTACAAGAAGCCCATTTTAAATATAGACACACATAGATTAAAAGTAAATGCATGGAATAAAATACACTGTGCTAACACTAACAACAACAAAACAGGAAGTAGTAGCTATATTAATTTCATACAGAGTGGACTCTGAAGCAAGAAAAGTTATCTGGGATAAAGAAGAGCATTACATAATGATAAAAGGGTCACTTCTCCAGGAAGACATAACAATCCTTAATGTATATACAACCTAACAACAGAGCATCAAATTATGTGAGGCAAAAACAGCATTGTAAAGAGAAATAGATAAATCCAATATCTTGGTTGGAGACTTCAACATCCCTCTGTCAGGAATGGACAGATCCAGCAGACACAAAATCAGTGAGGATGTAGTTGAACTCAACAATACCATCAATCAACTGGATATAACTGACATCTATAGACTACTTCATACAACAACAACAGAATATACATTCTTCTCAAGCTCACATGGACCATGCACCAGGATAAAACACACCTTAACAATTTAAAGAACAGAATTTAAAAGAATAGAAATGATACAATTTCTGCTGTCAGGCCACAGTAGAATGAAACCAGAAATCATAACAGAAAGATGACTGAAAAAAATCCCCAAATATATGGAGATTAAACAACACACTTCTAAATAATACATGGGTCAAAGGAGAAATCTCAAGAGAAATTTAAAAATATTTTGACTAGATGAAAATGAAAACATAACTTGGGGATTTCCCTGGTGGTCCAGAGGTAAAGAATCCACCTTACAATGCAGGGGATGTGGGTTCGATCCCTGGTCAGGGAACTAAGGTCCCACATGCCGCGGGGCAACTAAGCCCACGTGCCACAACTACTGAGCTCATGCACCTCAACTAGAGAGGCCATCTGCTGCAAACTACAGAGCCCACACACTCTAGAACCTGCACACCACAACTACAGACACCATGCGCCCTGGAGCCTGCATGCCACAACTAGAGAAGAGAAAACCCGCACGCCACAACTAGAGAGAAGCCCACGCGCCACAACAAAAGATCCTGAGTGCCTCAATGAAGATCCTGTGTGCCGCAACTAAGACACAACACAGCCAAAAATAAATAAATAAATAATAAATCTTAAAAAAAAAGAAACATAACTTATCAAAATGTGTGGGATACCACAAAAGCAGTGCTTAGAGAGAAAGTCATAGCATCAAATGCATGAAAGAAGAACAATCTAAAATCAGTAATCTAAGTTTCCACCTTAGGAAACTAGAAAAAGAAGAGCAAGTTAAATTCTAAGTAAGCAGAAGAAAAGAAATAATAAGAATGAGAGCAGAAATCAATGAAACTGAAAATAGAAATCAGTAGAGAAAAATCAATGAAACTAAAAGCTGGTTCTTTGAAAAGATCAATATACTAAATTATACATTGGATTGTACACTTTAAATGGGTGACTTCTGTGGTGTGTGAATTAGACCTCAATAAAGCTATTTTTAAAAATCAGATCAAAACTATAGAAACAGTAAAAAGACCAGTGGTTGCCAGGGGTTAGGAGAGAGGGATAAATAGGAAGAACACAGAAAATTTTTAGGGTGGTGGAACTATTCTGTATGATACTATAATGGTGGCTATATGTCATCATACACATTTGTCAAAACCCACTGAATGTACAATACCAGGAATGAACCCTAATATAAACTATGGACTTTGGGTGATAATAATGTGTCATTGCAGGTTCATTGATTATAAGAAATGCACCACTCTGGGGCAGAATGTTGATTGTGGGGGAGGCTGTGCATGCATGGGGTCAGGAGGTACACAGGAACTCTCAGTACTTATAGCTCAGTTTTGCTGTGAACATAAAACTGCTCTAAAAATAAAGGATATTTAAAAAGAAAAACAAATTTAAATCAGAGACTCTTCAAATAGAACGTGAAATAACAACACAAAAAATCCTGTACCTTTATACTTTCTCTTGCATGGCTCCTTTTTAGGCCTAGCAAAACTAGGTCCATAAAAAGCACAGTCCATGTCCTCCTTTGCTATCTAGACTGAGAAGCCTAACTCCTCCTCCTTAACTTGAATAGGCTGGCCAGAGAGCCTCATTAGGACCTCTGTTTTAGACTCCCTGTGGCACTTCAACTCCAGGCATTCTGTTTCACTCTACCCAGACAAGTGACCTAATGAGTTCAATCCAAAAGGTGATCTGTACTAACTATGGAGAAATCTTTACCTTTTATACTCTTACCATCTTCTCTGTTTTCAACTAGCATGGTCTATCTACCTGACCTGTCCTTCATTTTGCCATCTTCCCCAAAATTCAAGATCTAAGTCAAACAAACAAAAATATTAAAAACACTAATGACAAATCTAACTAAAAATACTAATGTTAAAAGCACTGTTCTGGAAGGAAAGTGTAGAACACCTAATTTGTTACAAACTCAGGAAACAAAGGAAGCTACCTTCCTTCAAACTGGCCTAATTAGCACCCACTAGCCTGATCTCCAAGATGTTCTGACCCTGAAACTTCTTGCTGCAAACTGTTGACAAGAAATAACTGATTGCATGCCTACCTGTGAAGAATCATTTATCACAGTATTGAACTTCCATCTCATATACTCTCCTTTCCAATGCCTGATAATAGTGACTGTATATTGAGCTCTATGTATGTGCTAGGCATCATGTTTATGCTTTATATATTTTTTCATTTAATTCATACAATAACCATGTAAGTATAAATAATCTATTTGATAGGTAAAGAAACTGAAGTTTGAGAAGGTTAACCAATTTTCCCATGATCACATAGCTAGTAAGTGAAAGAGCTGGGATTCATTCTCTTAACTATTAAATATTAAAGAAATCTTTAAAATATGATTATCATCTATAGAGAGCTGATGTTTCTTTAGAAAAAGATACTTCATAACTGAATCATTTTACTGTACACCTGAAACTAACACAACATTGTAAATCAACTATAGTCCAATATAAAATAAAAATTTTAAAAAACAAACAAAAAAATAAAATATTGGTATAAAAAGAAAGAAAGAAAAAGATACTTCATTAAAATTAAACTTCTCTCCATCTTAACTTCAAAGCATACTTCCTTCCTATTTAACCTTGCCTTCATAGGTATTTTTATTGCAGTTCAATCTAAGTTTCTTCATTCTTGAAGTCAAGCCAGGTCTCAAAACAGACGTAATTCTCCCAGCGTTTTTTTCATGAATACCACTCTAGTGAACTTGTACATAACCCCCAGGGTCATCTCCACCTGTTTTGCTGCTTATGGCCCAAGGCTTAACTTCTACTCTAGGGCCTAAGATTCATATCTAGATTTTTCCATACTCCCCTCCTTTGCTTTTTTTCTTTCTTGTTCTTTTCAGAGAACAAGGAATTAGTCCATAGGGACTACTCACCTGGCTAGACCAGAATGACATAGATTGCCTCATGAACTGGAATTCTGACAGCCCAAGAGCTCAATATCCCAGGTCACAAATGATGAAGAGGACTGTACAGGCAATCGCTTTTCTGTGATCTCTTTCCTGATGGCTACTGGAATGACAAAAAAAGAGAAATATTACATCTATAAGAGTAACCATTAAACTCTTTCATATTATTACAGAGTAGAATCAATAAAACAAGTCCCCAGCATAATCATAAATAATTTTTCTGCTGTTATCAACCAATGCCAAATACACAGTATTAATATAAAAACAGCTATAAGGCTTCTTGCCAGCTAACCAACTCCCCTCCTCCATCCCATTGCCAGCAATTATGCACCTCAGTATCCAATTATTTCAATGTTCTTTCAGTTCATAACAAAGGATAGCTAGAATTGAAAATACACCAGATTACCATCACAGCAGTTAATCTTCTTAAAGTTTTCATAGCTGGAGCTCTACATCTACAATTCAGTCTCATTTTTGCTTTACATTTTCTCTTCTCCTACGCTCCTATGTTTCTTATACATAGACACAATCACATCAAATAGAGTTAGTCAGGGCAACTGAGATCAAAATCCTCACACTAAAGCAGATCCTACACAGTCTTCTATATATAGTGAATTACATATGGTTCTGGAAAAGAATAGATTATTCCAAAAAGTCAATACATTTTTTTTACATCTTTATTGGAGTATAATTGCTTTACAATGGTGTGTTAGTTTCTGCTTTATAACAAAGTGAATCAGTTATACATATACATATGTTCCCATATCTCTTCCCTCTTGCATCTCCCTCCCTCCTACCCTCCCTATCCCACCTCTCTAGGTGGTCACAAAGCATCGAGCTGATCTCCCTGTGCTATGCGGCTGCTTCCCACTAGCTATCAGTTTTACATTTGGTAGTGTATATATGTCCATGCCACTCTCTCACTTTGTCCCAGCTTACCCTTCCCCCTCCCTGTGTCCTCAAGTCCATTCTCTAATAGGTCTGTGTCTTTATTCCCGTCTTGCCCCTAGGTTCTTCATGACCAATTTTTTTTTTTTTAGATTCCATATATATGTGTTAGCATACTGTATTTGTTTTTCTCTTTCTGACTTACTTCACTCTGTATGACAGACTCTAGGTCTATCCACCTCACTACAAATAACTCAGTTTCGTTTCGTTTTAGGGCTGAGTAATATTCTATTGTATATATGTGCCACATCTTCTTTATCCATTCATCTGTTGATGGACACTTAGGTTGCTTCCATGTCCTGGCTATTGTAAATAGAGATGCAATGAACATTGTGGTACATGACTCTCAAAAAGTCAATACATTTTTAAAGCTCCAATCTTTTTCTTTGATAGACGGCAAACTTTTTTTTTCAAATGTATTTATTTTTGGCTGTGCTGAGTCTTCGTTGCTGCGCACGGGCTTTCTCTAGTTGCGGTGAGTGGGGCCTTCTCTTGTTGCAGAGCACAGGCTCTCGGCTCGCAGGCTCAGTAGTTGTGGCGCATAGGCTTAGTGACTCCATGGTATGTGGGATCTTCCTGGACCAGGGCTCGAAACTGTGTCCCCTGCATTGGCAGGTGTATTCTTAACCACTGTGCAACCAGGGAAGCCCTACAGCTTCAATTTTCTAATTACGAAACACCTAAACTCATCAGTCTACTGGATACATTCCTATCAAAATTATGATTTACAGTCACCTTCAATTCCAATGGTGGCATTAATAACTTATCAAACCTACACCAGTTCACATCTGTCACAGTCAAAATATTCCAATGCTGTCAAATTGTTTCCCAGCTACCAATACCAGTTCCAGAATTTCCCTAAGATCTAAACAAAATAATTTCAAAAAGTTTCCTTAGTGTACCATCTAACTAATATTTTAAAAATAACCCTAGTTATATTTTAGATTCAAACTAACCACATAGATTCCAATATTATCTTCTAATATACTCCTAATTACACCTATGCTTAAGCAAAAAAAAGAACTATCCACCATTTCCTAAAACCTTCTTGCTTTTGGTCTTGTTCATCCATTCAATCTCTATCTCTTCTCCTTAACTCTGGGTATCCAAAATTCGGTTTCCCTTGCAAAGTTCATAATTGGAAGCTACTCATTTTCCTTTATTCATCCTTCCACATAAGTCAAGACCAAGTTAGCATCTTCTCATGTCTTGTTCGCTGGATCCCCAAAGTATTATTTTAACATCTTCTCTCAACAGCCCTTCTTTCTTCAAAATTTATACTACTCAGTTTTATCATCCTGTTAATGTTAAATGTCAACTTCCAGATCTCTCCCTGACACTCACTGAGGACTTTGGTACCAACGGTTTTCTTTCCCCTTTTCATCCTGAAAGCCTTCACTATCCCCCCTTGATGATCTAACATCCAAACTTCGCAGCTCTATGACATATCCTATTTTAATTTCTTCAGCTCAACTCCATTTCAGTCATCCATTTCTGTAGTGCCACCTGGAATGGCTCTACCTCCAAAACCAGAGTCCACACTCAGAACTACCCATTTTTCTACCTGTCCTACATCTTACACTATTTGAATTTACCCTTCAACTTTCCCAAGGCCTTTGATTCATCAACCCTCTTACCTATTCTCCAAGGCCTCAATGTCCCTTTGGACTTCACTTCCTTCTCTACCTAGGAAAGATTCCATGGACAGTGGGATTTCAATGACAGTAACCAGCGCTCTCAATTCTCCTATCCCCTTGATTTTCCACCATACCTATCCTGCCAATCCCCACCCACAAATCAACCCAACTATCTCTATTTGCTATTCCTGTTTATAGATTACAAACTACTACTGAGTAAAATCCTCTACTCCTGACCACTAGTTTTCCCTCCACCCAAGTGATCTTCCATTGCTATCAGAATGATCTTATAAAACATAAATTAAGCAGGACTTCAGGAATGGCAGAATGAGGGGTTCAGCTAATTGTCTCCCCCCAAAACAATGATACAACTGTACAAATTTGTCAAAAACAACCATTTCAGGATTCTGGAAATAGATCAAAATTAAATAATAAATTAAGAAGTATTTAAGAAAACTTATTGAACCTTGGGTAAGAACAGTGGGAATCTATGGTGTTTTAGCCTGAGGCTGTTCACATTCCCACTTCCCTCCCCAGCTCTACTGGAGCTGATTTTACAAGGGTAGGCCAAGTCAAGCCATAAAATCCAACAACTTGGCTGCTGGAGGGGAATTACTTGTATAGGAATGAGCTCAAAAAAAGTTCTATGCCCAGGGGTGTTGAAAATAATAGCAAACTCCTTAGATCAGAGAAAATGAACATCACAGTTACCTGAGATTACAACATCGGTTGGGGCAAGCAACAGAACAGCAGGCCTGCTGAAAGTTTAGCAGAGAGATCCAGAGAATAAGACAACCCTAGCAGGGCTTGATAAGCTCACTCATATCCCTGGGGTCTAGAAGGCTATACATATGTACATGGCTGCACTCAAGCTCAAGGTACTGGAGAGGGTCCTAGTTACCTACATTTCCCTGTCTGAATGTGAAGCCTTACAGAGGTACAGAGGAGACATGAGAAGGCCTAGCAGAAAGTAAAAATCAGGGAAGATTTGTAAACTCCCTGAACTTCGACTATACTTCCCAACCTATACACAATTCCATCAACAAAGGGTGGAAGACAATACTGGCCCAAGGAGTTTAGAGACAATCTCTAACAAATCACTGGCTGAACACTAAGCTATCCTGACCCAGGTATGACACCTAGGAAGCCAGGCTTATAAATAAAAAGAGTAGAAACATTAATAGGTTACAAACTGAAGAGGAGACAGAATCTACAGAATTAGTCGAGGCAAGTCACCACAGAAACCTCAGAGGAGGGGTGGGTAGGGATCAGAACCTGAAATTAACCTTTTGAGGAACTGCCAAGTGTTTTCCAAAGTGGCTACACCCACTAGGATGGCTATGATCAAAAAGATGGACAATAAACAAGTGTTGGCAAGGATGTGGAAAAAACTGGAACTCTCATACACTATTGCTGGGAATGTAAAATGGTGCAACTGCTCTGGAAAACAGTGTGACAGTTCCTCAAAAGGTTAAACTTAGAGTTACCTACCATATGTCCCAAACAACCCAAAATATCCAACAACTGATAAATGGATAAACAAAATATGGTATATTCATACAGTGGAATACTATTCAGACATAAAAGGAATAAAGTAAGTTCTGATACATGTTATAACACGGATGAACCTTGAAAACACTGTGATAGGTGAAAGAAGCCAGACCAAAAGGTCATATATTGTATGACTCCATTTATATGAAATGTTCAGAGTGGACAAATTCATAGAGACATAAAGTAGATTGTTGGTTGCCAGGGCCTGGGGGGAGGGGGAAAAAGGGAACTGACTGCTAACTGGTACAGAGTTTCTTTTTGGCGTGATGAAAATGTTCTGGAATTAGATGGTAGTGATGTTTGCACAACCTTGTGAATACACTAAAAACCACTGAGTTATATACTTTGAAATGGTGAATTTTATGGTATGTGAATTACATCTTAATTTTTTTAAAAAAAACTAATGCTAAGTGAAAGCAGCAAGATGCAAAAGGTTATATAGTGTATGATTCTATTTATATGAATTCTACAGAAAAGGCAAATCTATAGAGGCAGAAAGTAGATTAGTGGTTGGCTAGGGGTGAGAAAGGGAATTGATGGGAAAAGGGTACAAAAGATCTTGTAGTCTGATGGAAATGTTCTAAAGTCAGATTGTGGTCATAGTTGTACAATTATATAATTTACTAAAAATCACTGAATTGTATACTTCAGATAGGTGAATTTTATGGTATGTAAATTATACCTCAATAAAGCTATTGTTAAAAAAGAAAACATAAATAAACTAAGGCTCCTTAGAGAAATGGCAGGTCTCAGGCAGGAAATATACATGATAATCTTCGTGCCAAAAATCAAGCAAACTATAGAAACCTAATGAGTAGTGTGGAAAGGATACAGGAGGTAACATTTGGGCAAGATATGGGACAATTTGAGCATTAACAAGGATAATGAATGCAATCAATTGAAACCCACTGAATGTATTTTTAAAAACACCAGCTCATAATGATAAAGAGAGAACAGACACATACAACTCATTGGATATCATTGAAAGTAAGTAATCAGGGCACCAAGCCTTTATTCTAAAAATTGGCAATAAAGTCCAAGATGAAGAATTAAGCATCTTTCCTGTCCTCTCTGTGCAGGTAACTCGATAGCCATAACTGATGAGGGAAAGTTTATTTTCCGAAGAATTCCAGCTAACTAATGTAGAAGATAAAATTAGGAAATCACCACTTTGAAATTCCTAGTGAAATAATTAATTCTGGAAATGATCATCAATGGATTAAACTATTAGATGAAAGGTTAATGGGAAACATCATAAAGAAGGAATCAGACTGTCACCTGCTCATTAAAGATGGAGCAGACATGAGCCTCCAGATGTGATTCAAAGTGCATTACACACCAACCCCCGTGAAATATTCTTGACAAAAAAAAAATAATTGAACCTGAATATCATCAAGCTTCTAAAGCTAACTTCCATTATAGAAAAATATGGGGTGTATAGAAGAATAAAGTAAATGACAGTGTAAGAAAGATAACAGACAAGTCCAAAATGCAGGATTTTCTAGGACAACTGACACACTTTCTGCGACAAGTCGATGGCTTGAAAAAGAAAAAGTGAGGTGCAGACTTCTTTAGATTAAGAGAGACTTAAGAGGGCTTCCCTGGCGGTGCAGTGGTTGAGAGTCCACCTGCTGATGCAGGGGACACGGGTTCGTGCCCCGGTCCAGGAAGATCCAACATGCTGTGGAGCGGCTGGGCCCGTGAGCCGTGGCCGCTGGGCCTGCGCGTCCGGAGCCTGTGCTCCACAACGGGAGAGGCCACAACAGTGAGAGGCCCGCGTACTGCAAAAAATAAATAAATAAAAATAAATCATCAAGTTGTACACCTTAAATATATGAATTTTTTTTTTTGGCTGTGCTGAGCGGCTTGCAGGATCTTAGTTCCCCAACCAGGGATCAAACACGGGTCCCCTGCAGTGGAAGCACAGCGTCCTAACAACTGGACCACCAGGGAATTCCCTAAATATACACAATTTTTATTTGTCAATGACACCTTGTCTTAGTCTGTTCATCCAGGCTGCTATAACAAAATACCATATACTTGGTAGCTTATAAACAACAGAAATTTATTTCTCACAGTTCTAGAGGCAGGGAAGTCCAAGATCAACGCACTGGCACATTAAGTGTCTGGTAAGAGCCCGCTTCTTGTTCATAGACAATCCTCTTTTCGCTGTGTCCTCACATGGTGGAATGGGTGAGGGATCTCTCTGGAGTCTCTTTTATAAGGGCACTAATCCCATTCATGAGGGCTCTGTCCTCATGACCTAATCACCTCCCAAAGGCCCCACCTCCTAACACCATCACACTGGGGGTTAGGTTTCAACATATGAATTGTGGGGGGTGACACAAACATTTAATCTATAGCAATCTCAATAAGCTGATAAAAAAGATAATAACCAATTGTAATATAAGAACATTGTTTGGATCTTTATATGAACAAACCAACCGTTAGACAACCTTTTGAGATAATCTGAGAAATTTTATAATGGACAGGGTATTAGATGCTATTAAGGAATTATTAATTTTGTAAGATAGCCTAACGACAGCATGGTTATATAAGAAAATGTTTGTACTTTTTAGACATGCCTACTGAATATGCACAGGTGAAATAACATGATGTCTGGAATTGGCTTTAAAATACTTCAGCAAATTTTAAGAAAGAAAAAAAGAGATAGCTGAAACAAGATCGGCAAAATCTTGATAATTATTGAATGTAGTTAATGGGTACATGAAGGTCCATTATACAATTTTCTTTACTTATGAGTACATGTGAAAACATTTAATAATTTTTTAAAGTCACAAATCTGACCATGTAACTTCCAAGTATAAAAACAACTTCAATTGTTCCCCAAGGTCCACAGAGATAAAGCTCAAATCTACAGCATGGTCTATAAAGCCCTCCATAATGTGGTCCCCAACCTCATCTCCTACTGCTCCCTAAATTCCAGCCACTAAACCTATTTCATACCTCCATGCCTTTGCATCCACTGTTTCTTCTGTCCTTTGTTATCGCACTTCTTCCCAAACCTTTCTGACCTGAGGAGAGCTTTCTGAATCCAACACAGGTCTCTGTGAAGCCTTTCTTGACCTCCAATATTCAGTCTACTCTGGTTTTGAACCTTATTCTCCTATCACATAATGTCTGGGTTCTCATCTGTAGCCTTAGAGTCTTTGGTGAGGTTCGAACTCCTGTACCCAGGAACTCTTGCACCTAGTCCTTCCATGGCTCTCACTGGTCTGTTTCCCACTGACAGAGCTCAAAGTCACTGTCCTACAGCACAACATTTAAGGAGGCACTCACTCTCAGGGTCAAGCAAGTGTAGCATCGGCACTACAGGCACCTCATTTGCTTCACCCTAGTTCTGGCCCTGGTCCCTCCCCACACCTATGTCCAAGCATTAAAGTCCTTCCTCTTATATTTTACCACTCTAGTCTCAGGTACACTCACCCACATTCACCTCTTTAACTCCCTTCTAATACTTGACATATGGGAAAATGTGCCTCTCTTCATTTGTAAGCTGAAAATTTCCCCTGATTGTGGGCCCTGGTTGCTGAGTATAACAGAAGTGTTGGTATTACATCAGTCACAGAAATGGAAATAGCTTAAATGCTTAGTGAAATTAAACATAAGAACCAGTGCCATCAAATTCTAAAAGCTCTTGAAAATACTCAGTGGACCCCTTCAAATCACCATAAGTATGCATCTACATCTTCTTCCTCTAAGTGAAACTGCCTTTCTCTCAAGTACTAGCACTCAAGTTAAACTTCAAAAACTCATTCAATTTTCATTTGTTTAATAACTAATATTACAAAAATATTTTCTATTTTTCATTGCTTATGTGTAATGTTTAATTTACCCTGTGGATTAAGTAGGCTTTTATCTGCTATTCTGGAAACACAACCACTACTCATAAATGGTTTCTCTGATAAAATTGTCCCAAACTTCAAGTCACTAATTTAAATAAACGTTTAAAAATATAATCACAAAAGAATTAAACATTTACGTCACCAATCATGTACAAACTGTATTTCAGTATACCAAATAGACCTAGTCAGTAAGGGAAAATTCTTTATGAAAGAATTCCAGCTAACAGATGTAGAAAGAATGATAGAACTAGAAAAATCACCAGTTTGAAGCCCCTTATGAAATAACTGATTCACATAATGATCACCACTGGATGCTAAAACTAATAGAAGACAAATAGGGAACTTTACAGTGGGAGGATCAAGTGGTCACCAATCTGCACTCACTGCTCAATCACAGCATCACTAAAAGTGGAACAACCAGACACTGGAATAGCATGTGTGAAGGTTTGGATTCGAGAGCAAGAGAGCATGGAGTTGTCCAAGAATGGAAGAAGGAGTTTAGAATGACTGAGATAAAAGAGTTTGAGATGGAAAGTTTTGATAAATGAAGCGGATGCAGGAGCAAGATGTAGGGCCTTGGAAGCTACTCAAAGAATTGTGGACTTTCTCTTATGGGGACTAGGAAGCCACAGAAGGGTTGTGCTTTAGAAAGTGTTCTCTGGCTACAGTGTGGAGAATGATTCAGGGGTAGGAAAGAGTGGGAGCAGGGAGATGAATTAAGAGACAGTTGCAGTAGTTCAGGTGAGAGGTGATGGTGGCCTGGACAGAATAGTGGCAGTAGGAGTAGAGAGAAGTATATGGATTCAACAGCTATTTAGCAAATAGGACTAAAAGGATTTAGTGGTAGACTAACTAGAGGGAGGATGGTATGAAGGTTTCAGGCTTAGGTGACTGAGTTGACAGTGGTGCCATTCTCTGAGATAAGGAACACAAGAGGAGGAACAGGTTTAGAAGGAAAGGGGAAGAACAAGCTCAATATGGGAAATGGTGAATTTGAGATGCCTATCCACATAGGCAGAAGGATACACAGGGTCTGAAGCTCAGGAAAGAGGTCTGGGTTGGACATACACTTGTGTGAAGTGAGTGTGTAGTAAGCAGTTGAAGCCATGGGAATGGATAAGATAACCCTATTTAAAAAAAAAAAAAGTGGGAGTTCCCTGGTGGACTAGTGGTTAGGATTCCAGGCTTTCACTGCTGTGGCCTGGGTTCAATCCCTGGTCAGGGAACTGAGATCCCATAAGCCACATGGTGCGGCCAAAAAACAAAACAAAACCGCAAAGCATAACACATTGCCTGTGGCCTCATATCTTTAACCACTAGCAACTCCAGGCCAATGGCAGAAGAGAAGTCAGATGACTTGAAGAGCAAGAGGTGAGGAAATAAAAGGTGACTGAAGGTAAAGAAGGAGAGAGGACAGGAACTGAAAGAGAATATGAATTTGCATAGCATTCATCCATGCTGCCCAATTAACCCTTTACTAAATACTGTCCTATGTTATAAATATATAGTGTTATCTTCTTCAAGAAATGCCTTAAATGCATGTCTACTCTTCTCAGTAAAACTATAAGCTCCTCATGGAGCTTTTTAAAATGTCTTTGCATCCCACACTATACGTACAGAAGTCAAAGAGCTGTTTAAGGTCAGAAGGCTTGTTGCCAACTACAGAAGAATGACCTCCTAGGTAGGCAATATCTTTGTGGCATCTCAGTGGTCCAAGGTATGGTGCTTAGGAAGCCAAATTAGTCAATCCCACAATTAGCCAGATTATATGCCAAAGTGTTAATTTACAAAAGGGAAGCAGAATTACTTTAAGAACCAGCACCAGGTCATCTGTACAGGACAGTCCCTCTAGGGGGGCAGGCATATTCGGCAGTCCAGACTATATATTAAAAGGTGGATTTGTGAGCACAATTTTAAAACAAAAGGAATTTATATCCACAAAGGATATATACCCATCAAATTATAAGAGCCTGATAAAATACCCTTCTCTACTCAAGATATTTCTATAAAAAGCCGACCTAGTATGCAGAAAACTATAAGACACTGATGAAAGAAATTAAAAATAATACAAAAAGATGGAGAGATATACCATGTTCTTGGATTGGATGAAGCAACACTGTGAAAATGACTATTCTACCCAAAGCAAACTACAGATTCAATGGAATCCCTATCAAACTACCAATGGCATTTTTCACAGAACTAGAACAAAAAATTTCACAATTTGTATGGAAACACAAAAGACCCCGAATAGCCAAAGCAATCTTGAGAAAGAAAAATGGAGCTGGAGGAATCAGGCTCCTGGACTTCAGACTATACTGCAAAGCTACAGTAATCAAGACAGTATGGCACTGGCACCAAAACAGAAATATATATCAGTAGAACAGGAGAGAAAGCCCAGAGATAAACCCACACACATATGGTCACCTTATTTTTGATAAAGGAGGCAAGAATATACAATGGAGAAAAGACAACCTCTTCAATAAGTGGTGCTGGGAAAACTGGACAGCTACAGGTAAAAGAATGAAATTAGAACACTCCTTAACACCATACACAAAAATAAACTCAAAATGGATTAAAGACCTAAATGTAAGGCCAGACACTAACAAACTCTTAGAGGAAAACATAGGCAGAACACTCTATGACATAAATCACAGCAAGATCCTTCTTGACCCACCTCCTAGAGAAATGGAAATAAAAAACAAAAATAAACAAATGGGACCTAATGAAACTTAAAAGCTTTTGCACAGCAAAGGAAGACATAAACAAGACAAAAAGACAACCCTCAGAATGGGAGAAAATATTTGCAAATGAAGCAACTGACAAAGGATTAACCTCCAAAATTTACAAGCAGCTCATGGAACTCAATATCAAAAAAACAAACAACCCAATCCAAAAAGGGGCAGAAGACCTAAACAGACATTTCTCCAAAGAAGATATACAGATTGCCAACAAACACATGAAAGAATGCTCAACATCACTAATCATTAGAGAAATGCAAATCAAAACTACAATGAGGTATCACCTCACACCAGTCAGAATGGCTATCAATAAAAAATCTACAAACAATAAATGCTGGAGAGGGTGTGGAGAAAAGGGAACCCTCTTGCACTGTTGGTGGGAATGTAAATTGATACAGCCACTATGGAGAATAGTACGGAGGTCCCTTAAAAAACTAAAAATAGAACTACCATACAACCCAGCAATCCAACTACTGGGCATATACCCTGAGAAAACCATAATTCAAAAAGAGTCATGTACCACAAGGTTCACTGCAGCTCTATTTACTATAGCCAGGATATGGAAGCAACCTAAGTGTCCATCGACAGATGAATGGATAAAGAAGATGTGGCACATATATATAATGGAATATTACTCAGCCATAAAAATAAACGAAATTGAGTTATTTGTAGCGAGGTGGATGGACCTAGAGTCTGTCATACAGAGTGAAGTCAGAAAGAGAAAAACAAATATCGTATGCTAACAAATATATATGGAATCTAAAAAAAAAAAAAGGTTCTGAAGAACCTAGGGGCAGGACAGGAATAAAGACGCAGATGTAGAGAATGGACTTGAGGACACGGGGACAGGGAAGGGTAAGCTGGGACGAAGTGAGAGAGTGGCATGGACTTAAAAATACTACCAAATGTAAAATAGATAGCTAGTGGGAAGCAGCCGCATAGCACAGGGAGATCAGCTCAGTGCTTTGTGACCATCTAGAGAGGTGGGATAGGGAGGGTGGGAGGGAGACGCAAGAGGGAGGAGATATGGGGATATATGTATACGTATAGCTGATTCACTTTGTTATAAAGCAGAAACTAACACACCATTGTAAAGCAATTATACTCCAATAAAGATGTTAAAAAAAAAAAAGCCTACCTAACCTGAACCAGGGGCAAGAGAATTGGTGAAAGGACACTTATTCTTACCTGTAATGTTTTAATATTATTTACAGGAAGAAGTATTCACATATTATCGGTGTAATTTAAAACAAATAACAGAAAGAACCCTCAGAAAAGGCTAAAGAAACAAAATATCACTCTTCTCCTTTCCAGGCTCCTTGCTGATAACCACCCTTCCCCTTCTATGCATGGATCACTATGTCAGATGGCCAAGTTATAACGCAGTTGAGTAAGTTGGGATTTCTTTGCGTTATTACATTTCATTCTCTTCTTCCTAAGACTACACTCTGGTCTTTGATGGAAACTTGAAAGTTACTCTAGTCTCATTAAAAGAAAACCTAGAAACTCTCTCTTAAGGTAGGTTAATTCTGTCAGATGTATGCTTTCAGATAGCTGCTTTTATCCTTCATATTTAATTTTAAGACAATAACCTTTCCCTATGCTTATTTGCAATTCTGAGAGCACCTTATAGAATAAGGCATATTTCCTCCTTTTTAATAAGGTGTATAAGTACTTGTTGACTGATTTAGCAGATTAAAAGAGAAGGGTACATTAATAGGAGGTTTTTGTCAGTCAAATTTTTGAAGCTTGAACTAGATGACCCTTAAAGTTCCTTAGATTCAATGAAGATTCTTTGATTAAAGTAGAATAGTCTTGGCTCCCTGAAACATTTCTCTTTGCCTCTGTCACCAAGGAGGACAGAGAAGGAGCCAGACCAGGTCAATTTCCACTCAAGAATAAGTTTGGACTATGTGAAAGGCCTCCATTTTACAGGAAATAAGCCTTCCTATGACCTTGAAGCATTGACCCTATGAAAAAAACTTAAAAATTGGACCTATTTTGTGTACTGTGATAGGTCTGTTAGCTCAGATCCTATATACAACAGTAACTGAAGGTAGATGAACAGCAGTAACCCTTATTTGATGGATTGATTTCAACATGGGAGAAAGTCTCTAGTCAGGCTGAAAAGATTTGAGCTTTACCTTGCCCTTCTTGATATTTTTAAATAGTTACTTGTATGAACACACTAATGGCATACTAATCAAATTTGCAGATGATAGCTAGAAAGAAAGCTAGTACAACTGCATGACTTTTGGGATTCAAAATAAGCTTGACAAGCAGGAATAATAGGCTAAATTTAACAAGGTGAAGAGAAAGAGATCAACTTAAAGACATGTACTGGGTCCTAAAACACAACTGTGCAAGCACCAAATGGATGCACACAGCAGCATAATTAGTCTTAGGGATTTCAACTACCTTCCTCAACATAAGTCAACACAGTGATTGATGTGATTGTGAAGAAAGAAAAAAAAAAAGAAAAGAAAAAAGCTAAATTAATCTTGGCCTGCATGAGTAGTAGCATAGGGTCTAGAACAAAAAATGTCATTGAACCACTCCTCTGTAGTGATCAGAACATTACTTGAAATAGTACGTTTCATTTTAGATGCCAATCTTTAAAGAGAGATATTAATGAACTGAAATATGAAGAGAACAGAATAACCAGAATGATGAGTAAATCTTAAAATTCTGCCATGAGAATAATGGCAGTAAAGGAATTGCAGATGTTTAGCACAAAGAAGACAAGACTTAGTAGAGCAAACCAATGACCACTGTTTTCAAATGTAAAGGGTCGTCAAGTATCAGAGCTGACCAACAATGGAAGAGACTATCTCTGGAGCAGTATCCCCAAATAATGAAGTGTTCAAGCACAGACCTAGACAATCACTTGGTGGGAATATTGAGAGAGATTCAAAAGCCTAGGATAATTCCTAGGCCTCTCTGCTTTTAGCCAAAAGCCATGACACTTCAGTAGCAATAAATATACCTAGCACCCAGATCTTGGTTTCTAAATATCATTCCTCATTTAACAGAGCCAAAGCTCCTTGAAGAAATAGCTGATTCCAGGACTACAGCAGGGAAAATATAAGATAAGGCTGAAATATTCTTGTTGTCCCAGAAAGTAAGGAAGTGCTAAAGAATGGTGGGGACATGTAAATAGACACAGAAATCAGCTTGAAAGGGCTCCCACTGGCCAAGTCTGGGCCAATTTAAGCATCAAACTGAATAATGATAGTAAAAACATTATAACCCATGCAAAAAATAATCCATGTGTCCATACTGATAATCAAGAATCAATCAATCAATACATGGGGTAAAGGGAAAGCTCTTCGTTACAGTAGAATGCCAACTAATAAATGTAGAAATAGAGATGTATTTAGAAAACCACCATTTTTCAAACAACACAGTAGTAACTGATTCAGGCAAGAATCATCAATGAATGTTAAAAACTATTGGGTGAAAGTTTGATGAGGAACAAGACGTTTATACAGTCTCAAATTATACCTCCACAAATTAGATATTAATTACAAAGGGAAAATAGTAAATTTATAATGGAGAAACCTGGCAGACTACGCTTTAACCGAATAGCCAAACTTAACATCAGCGATCGTGGGACAAACTGACATCATGTACCTCCTGTTGTAATGCATTAAGAACATACCACTTCTGCTATATTCCTCTAAAAAATGCATAACCTGAAGCTAATCATAGATAATCCCAAACTAAGGGACATTCTACAAAATAACTGGCCTGAACTCTTCTAAAATGACAACACAATGAAAGAAAAAAAGACAGAGGAACCATTTTAGATTAAAGGAGAATAGGGATTTCCCTGGTGGTCCAGTGGTTAGGACTCGGCGCTTCCACTGCAGGGGGGCATGGGTTCGATTATGCATTTATTTATTGTACATAATAGTTTGTACCTCTTAATCCCATACCCCTCTCCTGCCTCTCCCCCTTCCCTCTCCCCACTGGTAACCACTAGTTTTTTCTTTATATCTGTGAGTCTGTTTCTGTTTCATTATATTCATTTATTTGTTTATTTTTAAGGTCTCACATATAAGTGATAACATACAGTATTTGACTATCTCTGACTTATTTCACTAAGCATAATAGCCACCAGGTCCATCCATATTGTTGTAATGGCAAAATTTCATTCTTTTTTATGCCTGAGTAATAGTCCATTTTATATATATATATATATATATATATATATATATATATATATATATATATATGTATACACACACACACGTCTTCTTTATCCATTCATCTCTTGATGGACACATAGGTTGCTTACATAACTTGGCTATTGTAAATAATGCTGCTATGAACATTGGGGTGCATGTATCTTTTCAAATTAGTGTTTTCATTGTCTTTGGATATACACCCTGGAGTGGAATTGCTGGATCATATGGTAGTTCTATTTTTAGTTTTTTGAGGAACCTCCATACTGTTTTCCATAGTGGCTGTACTGCATTCCCACCAACAGTGTAACAGGGTTCCCTTTTCTCCACAGCCTTGCCCACATTTGTCATTTTTGGCCTTTTTGATGATAGCCATTCTAACAGGTATGAGGTGATATCTCATTGTGGTTTTGATTTACATTTGTCTGATGATTAGCAATGTTGAGCACCTTTTCATGTGCCTGTTGGCCAACTGCATTTCCTCCTTGGAAAAATGTCTATTCAAGCCTTCTGCCCATTTTAAAAATCAGGTTGTTTGTTTTTGATACTGAGTTGTATGATCTGTTTATATATTTTGGATTATTAACCCTTTATTGGTCATATCACTTGCAAATACTTTCTCCCACTCAGTTGTCTTTTCATTTTATCAATGGTTTCCTTTGCTGTGCAAAAGCTTTTAAGTTTAATTACATCCCATATTTTATTTTTGCTTCTGTTTCCTTTGCCTTAGAAGACAGATCCATAAAAATATTGCTACTATTTATGTCAAAGAGCGTTCTGCCTGTGTCTTCTCCCGGGAGTTTTATGGTTTCCGGTTTTACATTTAGGCGTTTAATCCATTTTGAGTTTATTTTTGTATGAGGTGTGAGAAAATGTTCTAATTTCATTCTTCTACATACAGCTGTCCAGTTTTCCCAGCACCACTTACTGAAGAGATTGCCTTTAACCCCATTATATATTCTTCCCTACCTTGTCATAGATTAACTGACCATAAGTGTATGAGTTTATTTCTGTGCTCTCTATTCTATTCCATTGACCTGTGTCTATTTTTGTGCCAAGAAATCAGTGAGCATGATACCTCCAGCTTTGTTCTTTTTCTCAAGGTTGCTTTGGCTACTGGGTGGGGGGGGGTCTTTTCTGATTTCCATATAAGTTTTAGGATTATTTGTTCTGGTTCTGTGCAAAATACCATGGGTATTTTAATAGGAATTGCATTAAATCTGTAGATTGCTTTGGGTAGTATGGCCATTTTAACAAAGTTAATACTTCCAATCCATGAACACGGGATATCTTTCCTCTTTGTATTGTTTTCAATTCCCTTCACCGGTGTTTTATAGTTTTCAGTGTATAGGTCTTTCACCTCCTTGGTTAAGTTTACTCCTAGGTATTTTATTCTTTTTGATGTGATTTTAAGCAGGATTGTTTTCTTGCTTTCTCTTGCTGATAGTTCATTATAAGTGTATAGAAAAGCAACAGATATCTGTATATTAATCTTGTATCCTGCAACTTTACTGAATTCATTTATTAGTTCTAGTAGTTTTCTGATGGAGACTTTAGGGTCTTCTATATATAGTATCATGTCATCTGTAAATAGTGAGAGTTTTACTTCTTCCCTCCCAATTTAAATGCCTTTTATTTCTTTGTCTTGTCTGATTGCTGTGGCTAGGACTTCCAATACTATGTTAAATACACGTGGTGAGAGTGGACATCCTTGTCTTTTTCCCAATTTAAGAGGAAAAGCTTTCAGCGTTTCACCATTGAGTGTGATGTTAGCTGTGGGTATTTCATATATGGCCTTTATTATGTTGAGATTTGTTCCCCCATATCCACTTTGATGAGAGTTTTTATTATGAATGAATGTTGAATTTTGTCAAATGCTTTTTCTGCATCTATTGAGATGATCATGTGATTTTTATCCTTCCTTTTGTTAATGTGGTGTATCACATTGATTGATTTGCGAATGTTGAACCATCCTTGCATCCCTGGAATAGGTCCCACTTGTTCATGATATATGATCCTTTTTATATATTGTTGAATTCAGTTTGCTTATATTTTGTTGAGGATTTTTGCATCTATATTCATCAGAGATACTAGCCTGTAATCTCTTCTTTTGTAGTGTCTTTGTCTGGTTTTGGTATCAGGGTAATGGTGGCCTCGTAGAATGAATTTGTGAGTGTTCCATCCTCTTCAGTTTTTCGGAAGAGTTTGAGAAGGATAGGATTCTTTACATGTTTGGTAGAACTCCCCTGTGAAGCCATCCAGTACTGGACTTTAGTTTGCTGGGATTCTTTTTAATTACTAATTCAATTAGTACACTGTACACTCTCCTCAGCAACAGCAGCCCTCGCCCTAGTGGGGAGCTGTGCTGGAGCAAGAGAGGTCATAGTGGGTGCTTGATGTGGGCCAGGGCACATGTTGGGGAGTTCGTGGGATACTGGCCAGAGTCCCAGGCAGTTTTGATCTGCTTCCTCTGCCTTGTTTTGGGAGTAAGCAAGTGTGTGCATGCTCTTCAGGGGCACAGACTATGTTTCTTACAGCCCTCCTGTTAGTCCCACTAGCTTTCAAAGCAGCTAAGAGGACTTGTCTTCCCAGTGTCAGACCCCAGGGCTGGGGTGCCCAATATGTGGTTTGAACTGCTCACTCCCCAGGGAGGATCTCCAAGTCCACATAATCCCTCTCCTCTTCTATGTCCCCTCCAAGGTGCACAGGTCCTGACGAGATCACTTCTCCTCCCTTTCTACGCAACTTCGTTTGGATCTTTCTTTACAGCTTTGGTTGCAGCAGAGTCTTTCTGCCTCTCTCTAGTTTGTTTTCAGTGAGAACTGCTCCACATGTAGATGTATTTTTGATGTGTTTATAGGGGTAGGTGAGCTCAGTGTCCTCATACTCCACCATTTTGATCTCTTCCCCAAAGAGACAATAATCTTAAAGAATTTTTACAAGTCTTTTTTTAATAAATGTATTTATTTAATTATTATTTTTTTAAATTTTTGGCTGTGTTGTGTCATTGTTGCTGCGCAGGCTTTCTCTAGTTGTGGCGAGCGGGGGCTACTCTTCGTTGTGGTGCGTGGGCTTCTCATTGCGGTGGCTTCTCTTGTTGCAGAGCACAGGCTCTAGGCACGCGGGTTTCAATAGTTGTGGCTCATGGGCTCTACAGTGCAGGCTCAGTAGTTGTGGCACATGGGTTTAGTTGCTCCGCAGCATGTGGGATCTTCCCGGACCAGGGCTTGAACTTGTGTCCCCTGCAATGGCAGATGGATTCTTAACCACTGCACCACCAGGGAAGCTCTACACGTCTTGAAAAAGTTATAAAGAGACTAAAAATAGTCTTTATGTAAAAGAAGGACCATGGTATTTTGTGTCACACAGGCCAGGATTCAAATCCTTGCTCTGCCACTTATTATTTGCATGACCTTGGGCTTAGCTTTTCTCAGCCTCAATTTCTTCATGTTGTAAAGACAATACTATTTACTTCTCTAGTTACACTTACACACACAGACACACAGACACACACACACACACAAACACACCCCTCCCTAACTTACAAAGAGCTTTCATAAATCATTACAAATCAACATGAAAATGATGAACTCCTCCCAAAAGAAAAATGGGCAAAGAAAAAGAACAGGCAATTAATGGAAAATTATATACAGATAATCAATAAATACAGTTTTTGAAAAAATGTTTAACCTCACCACTAGTCAAAGACATGCCAATAAAAATGAAATATAATTTTTAACCTATGAGACTGGCAAGGAATAAAAACATTGATAAAATCCAGTGTTGATGAAAGTATGAGAAAATGTACTATTGGTGATAATGCAAACTGGTACAACATTTCTATAAGGCATTTGATAACATCCATTAAAACTGATCTAGAAACTTCTACACTGAAAGCTGCAAAACATTCTAACGAGAAATTTTTAAAGGCCTAAATAAATGGATATACCATGTTCCTAGACTGAATGACTCAATATTGTTAAGGTGCTAAACCTCCCAAAATTCATCTATAGATTTAATAAAATTGTAATAATAATCCCACCAGGTTTTAAAAATAGAAATTGACAAGCTGATTTTTAAATGTCTGTGGAAATGCAAAAGACCTAAAATATCCAAAGGAATCTTGAAAAAGAATAACAAAAGTTGGAGGATCTATATTCCTGACTTTAAGACTTACTACAAAGCTACAATATTTGACAGACAAATAGGTCAATGGAACAGAACAGTGAGTCCTATACATATAAAGTAATTTGATTTTTGACAAAGCAATATTGAACTGGGGAAAGGAAAAGTCTTTCAACAAATGGTGCTGGAATAACTGGATATCAATACAGAGAAAATAAACCTCAACCCCAACCCTACACCATTCACAAAAAACTAACTGAATGTCAATTATACCTCAATAAAGCTGAAATTTTTAGAAAACTAATTGAAGATGGATCATGGAACTAGCCATAAAAGATAACTGTTAAAACTATAAAGTTTCTAGAAGAAAACTCAGGAAAGGATCTTTGAGACTTGGGGATAGGCAAAGCTTTCTTAGAAAGGACACAGAAGGCAGTAATCATAGAAGAAAAAACTTATAAATTAGATTTCACCAAATTAAAAGAACCTGTTCATCAAAAATCACCACACACAAAAAAAATCACCACTAAGAAAATGAATAGGTAAGTGACAGACTAGGAGAAAATATTTGCAAAACATATACCTGACAAAGAACTTGTTACCAGAGTATAGAAAGAACTCCTATCTTAGAAAATGATGTCAAAATATATAGAATGTGTTGAAAGTCACAATGTAGGAGAAAGATAAATGGCATCTCTGTTTACCAGATGGTCTGTGGTCATAGCAACCAGACCTGTAGGTACAACAGGAGGAGGTGTCTTCCGCACAGTCTTAACAGGAGCTAAAGGAACCACTTCCACAGGCACTGCATGAGTATACTCGTTTCGCTACCTCTCTGCCAGCAACACGTATAAAAACTTCATCTGTAAGCATAGGTACAGGGAGTATATGGGAAATCTCTGCCCCTTCCCCTCAATTTTGTTGTGAACCTAAAAATTTCCCAAGAAATTAAAGTCTTAATTTAAAAATACAGAAAAAAGAACTCCTACAATTTAATAATTTAAAAAGTCAAGCAATCCAATTTGAAAAATGGAGAAAATATTTAAATAGACACTTCACAAAGAAAGATGTATGAATAGTCAATAAGCATGTGAAAAAGTGATTGACATCACTAGTCATCAGAGAAACGCATATTAAAACTATAATGAGATACTACTACACACCAAAATGGCTAAAATTTAAAAGACTGACCATATCAAATGTTGGACAGGATGAAGAGCAAGTGGAATTCCTATACATTGTCAATATGAATATAAAATGGTACAACCACTTAAGAGAATTGTTCTGAAGTGTCTTATAAATTTAAATATACTTCTACCCTACAGTCTAGAAATGCCACTTCTAGATACTTACCAAAAACAAAGGAACAAAAACAAAAAAAGCATATGTTTACAAAAAGACTTGTACTAGAATGTTCATTGCAGCTTTAGTCATAATAGCTAAAAAACGTAAACAATTCAAATGTCCATCAATAAAAGAAAGGACAAACTGTGGTGTATTCATACAATGGAATGTCACTCAATAATGAAAAGGAGAAAACTTGATATGCACGATTAACATGGGAAAACCTCAGAAACATTATGCTGAGCAAAAAAAGCATTACACAAAAATTGTTCCTTACAAGCTATAGATTTTGGAATAAATGTTGGTTAATAAATGCATTAATAAGTAATACATTTTACTTTAAGGAGAGAACCAGACAAGTACACAAAGATGCATGGGTAAGAATGTTCATCACAAGAGCTTATAATAGCAAGAAGACAATCTAAATGTCCAGGGGCTTCCCTGGTGGCGCAGTGGTTGGGAGTCCACCTGCCGATGCAGGGGACACGGGTTCGTGCCCCGGTCCGGGAGGATCCCACATGCCGTGAAGCAGCTGGGCCCGTGGGCCATGGCCACTGGGCCTGCGTGTCCGGAGCCTGTGCTCCGCGCTGGGAGGGGCCACAGCAGTGAGAGGCCCGTGTACCGCAAAAAAAAAAAAAAAAAGTCCATTAGGAGAAAATTAAATAAAATTATGTCACATCCATACAATGCAATGCTACACAGCCACTTAAAATGATGATATAGTCTATATTCATTGACACAGAAAGAAGTTCAGAACATAAAGAAGTTCAGAACATACTGCTGAGTGCAAACAGAATGGATTACAAACAACATGAAAGAAAGAACAAGAAATTTCTCATCTATCATATTGGTAAGGATGAAAAATGACTGATAATACCCAATATTGACAAATATGTGGGAAAAACATATCAATACTTTCATATCCTATTGGTAAGGAGTGTAAAATGGTAGACTCTAGAAGGCTACATGACTATAATTAAAATTCTAAATGTGCATACCATTTCACATAGCAATAATTTCTAAAACTTCATCCTACATAAATACTCACATAGGCACACAGTTATGTGTACAAAGAATGTAGCAGTACTTGTAATAGTCAAACATTATAACAACCCAAATGTCTATCAGTGGATTTGGCTAAATAAAATGATGGTCCGTATATACAATGGAACACTATGCAGCTATTAAAATTAATTAGTTGGCATTGAATCAGAAAGTGGAATGGTGGCTACCACAGGCTGGGGGGGGGTGGGGAAAGAGAAGATAATTTTTTTTTTATCAAAGGGTACAAACTTTCAGTTATAAGATAAATAAGTTCTGGAAACCTAATGTACAGCATGGTGACTGTAGTTAATAAAAATGTATTACATTGCTAAGAGAGTAGATCTCAAGTGTTCTCACCACATACACCAAAAAAAGATAACTATGGGAGGTATGTTAAGTAGTTTGGTTGTGGTAGTCATATCACAATGTATACATTTATCAAAACATCACATTTTATACCTTAAATATATACAATTTTTAAAAATACATATGTATATACAATTTTTATTCATCTAAATAAATAAATAAAATATTTTTTAAATGAGTGAGTTAACACCCCCAATAGGCAAAGCAATCTTGAGAAAGAAGAACATAGTACCACACTTCCCAATTTCAAACTATATCACAAAGCTAGAGTAATCAAAAGAGTATGGTATGGGCATAAAAACAGACACATAGATCTATGGAATAGAATAAATAGCCCAAAAATAAACCCATGCACTTATGGTCAATTAATCTATGACAAAGGAGACAAGAATATACAATGGAGAAAGGGCAGTCTCTTCAACAAATGGTGCTGGGGAAACTGGACAGCTACATGTAAAAGAATGAAATTAGAACATTTTCTAACACCATATACAAAAACAAACTCAAAATGGATTAAATACCTAAATGTAAGATTGCATACTATAAAACTCCTAGAGGAAAACATAGGTGGTAAGTTCCTTGACTTGGGTCTTGGTGATGATTTTTTGGATTTGACATCAAAAGCAAAGGCAACAAAAGCAAAAACAAACATGTAGGACTACCTCAAACTAAAAAGCTTCTGCACAGCAAAGGGAACCATCAATAAAATGAAAAGACAACCTAATGAATGGGAGAACATATGTGCAACTCATATATCTGCTAAGGGGTAAATATTCAAAATATATAAAGAACTCATACACTCAAGAGTAAAAACAAACAAACAAAACAGAAACCTGATTTAAAAATGAGCAGAGGGGGACTTTGCTGGTGGTGCAGTGGTTAAGAATCCGCCTGCCAATGCAGGGGACACAGGTTCGAGCCCTGGTCCAGGAAGATCCCACATGCCTTGGAGCAACTAAGCCCATGTGCCACAACTACTGAGCCTGCGCTCTAGAGCCTGCGAGCCACAACTACTGAGCCTACATGCCACAACTACTGAAGTCCACAAGCCTAGAGCCCATGTTCCGCAACAAGAGAAGCCACCACAATGAGAAAAGCCTGCACACTGCAACAAAGAGTGGCCCCCACTCGCCACAACTAGAGAAGGCCCGCACGCAGCAATGAAGACCCAACACAGCCAAAAATTAATTAATTAATTAATTAATTTTTAAAAAATGAGCAGAGGATCTGAATAGACATGTTTTCAAAGAAGACATACAAATGGGCAAGAGGCACACGAAATGATGCTCAACATCACTAATCATCAGGGAAATGCAAGTCAAAACCACAATGAGATATCAACTCACAATTGTTAGAATGGCCATTATCAAAAAGACAAGAAATAGCAAGTGTTGGCAAGGATGTGGAGAAAAGGGAACACTTGTGCACCATTGGTGGGAATGTAAATTGGTGTAGCCATGAGGGAAAACAGTTTGGAGGTTCCTCAAAAAATTAAAAATAGAACTACCATATGATCCAGCAATTCCACTTTTTGGTATTTTTCTGAAGAAAATGAAAACGCTGGACTTCCCTGGTGGCACAGTGGTTAAGAATCTGCCTGTCAATGAAGGGAACATGGGTTCGAGCCCTCTTCCGGGAAGATCCCACATGCCTCGGAGCAACTAAGCCCGTGCACCACAACTACTGAGCCTGCGCTCTAGAGCCCGCGAGCCACAACTACTAAGCCCGCACGCCCTAGAGCCCATGATCCACAACAAAAGAAGCCACTGCAATGAGAAGCCCACGCACCACAATGAAGAATAGCCCCTGGTCACCACAACTAGAGAAAGCCCACGTGCAGCAACAAAGACCCAACGCAGCCAAAAATAAAATAAAGATATATAAATAAAAAAGAAAATGAAAACGCTAACTCAAAAAGGTATATGCACCCCCATATTCAGTGCAGCATTATTTACAATAGTCAAGATATGGAAACAACCTAAATGTCCATCAATGATGTGGAACAAGCCTGTCTGTATATCTGGTAGCTCTCTCTTGCTTTCTCTTCCTTACCAGTATTCTGCCCCACGTTTGCTTCTGTGATGGTTATATTGCGTATCAAGCACACCCACGGTTGTAAAAATAGTATAGCAAAAAAGAAAAAAACTCAGTTACTGATGTACTAGATTTGTGTATGTCTTTTAAACATACATAGTTTCCACCTTACATGGAATAATCAGGAAAAGTGCAAAAACTCAAAAGTGAAATAAAAAAATAACTGTCCATCAATGGATAAATGGATAAAGATGATGTGGGAAATATATACAGTGGAATATTATTCAGCCACAAAAAAGAATGAAATCTTACCATCTGTGACAACATGGATGGACCTTGAAGGCATTATGATAAGGGAAATAAGTCAGAAAAAAACAGATACCATATGATCTCACTTGTATGTGGAATCTAAAAGCAAACAAACACACAAAAAACAAAACAAACCAAGCTCATAGACATGAGAGAACAAATTAGTGGTCGCCAGAGGTGGGGGGCAATATGAGTAAAGGGAGTCAAAAGGTACAAACATCCAGTTATAAAATAAATAAATCATGGAGATATAATGTAAAGCATGGTGACTGTAATTAATAATACTGTATTGCATATTTGAAAGTTGCTAAGAGAGTAAATCTTTTTTTTTTTAATAATCAACAAGGACCTACTGTATAGTACAGGGAACTATACTCAATACTCTATAATAACCTATATGGAAAAAGAATTTGAAAAAGAATAGATATATTAATATGTATAACAATCACTTTGTTGTACACCTGAAACTAACACAATATTGTAAATCAACCATACTCCAATATAAAATAAATTTTTTAAAAAAATGAAAAAAAGGGACTTCCCAGGTGATGCAGTGGTTAAGAATCCGCCTGCCAGTGCAGTGGACAAGCGTTCGAGCCCTGGTCCGGGAAGATCCCACATGCCTCGGAGCAACCAAGCCCGTGTGCCACATTACTGAGCCTGAGCTCTAGAGCCCATGAGCTGCAACTACTGAGCCTGTGTGGCACAACTACTGAGCCCGCGTGTTGCAACTACTGAAGCCCATGCGCCTAGAGCCTGTGCTCCGCAACCAGAGAAGCCGCCGCAATGAGAAGCCCGCGCACCACAACGAAGAGTAGCCCCAGCTCACCGCAGCTAGAGAAAGCCCACATGCAGCAACAAAGACCCAATGCAGGAAAAATAAAAAAGAGAGTAAATCTTTAAAAGCTCTCACCACAAGAAAAAAAAGTTTGTAGCTATGTATAGTGATGGATGTTAACTAGACTTATTTTGGTGATCATTTCTCAATATACACAAATGTTGAATCATGTTGTACACCTGAAACTATTATAATGTTATATGTCCATTTATACCTCAATAAAAAATTAAGTTTGAATTTAGAAAACATGAATGCATTGATGCTGTATGTATAAAAAGACAAAAATGTCCAAAATATATTATGCAAAAAGGAAGTTGCAGAATGGTGTACAAAATATAGCATGCGGGGACTTCCCTGGTGGTCCAGCAGTTAAGAATCCACCTTCTAATTCACGGGACACGGGTTCAATCCCTGGTGGGGGAACTAAGATCCTACATGCTGCGGGGCAACTAAGCCTGTGCACTCTAGAGCCCTCGCGCCACAACTAGAGAGCCTGCATGCCGCACACTCTAGAGCCCATGAGCCACAACTAGAGAGAAGCCCGTGCACCATAACAAAAGATCCCGCATGCCACAATGAAGATCCTGCGTGCTGCAACTAAGACCTGATGCAGCCAAATAAATAAATATTAAAATAAAATATAAGATAGTGTGTACCCATTTATTATAAAAATTATCTGAAAGTATATGTGTAGATGAAACTCTGGAAGACTTACACTAAATTCTTAACAGGGGTTATCTCAGAGTGATAGAATTACCAGAGACTTACACTGTCTAGGTTGTAGGTTTATATTATTAAGCAAATCTTTTATAACACATATTATGTTTAAAATAATAATAACACGTTTGAAAAATAAAGTGGAGGGGTTATGGATCTGAAGGGCAATTACAAAGGATTAAGGTAGTGAGAAAGCTGGAACAAACCAAAGTCAAGGACAAAGAATGAGATAATGGAATTTTACATTTTCAGTAGAGTAATTCTGGGAAATGACCAAATCCAGGAGCAGGTGGAGAGATTTTTGTCACAGAAGTAGAGTGGAGAAGAACACTAGCTGTGGCCAGGGAACTGTGAAGCTAGGGTGTTGTTTGGCCAGTCCAATCTCAGAGCATTGTGATCGGCTAGCAGGTGAAGAGCTGGAGTTTGGGAAGAGGGGAGAATAAGAACCAGATGCCCGAGTTCTCAAAGAATATAAGGAAATATAAAAGAAGTTAATAAATGACTACATCAAGAAGGAATAAAGAATTCCCAGCAGGAATTCCCTGGTGGTCCAGTGGTTGGGACTCCACATTCTGACTGCCAGGGGGCCGGGTTCAATCCCTGGTCAGAGAACTAAGATACCACAAGGTATGGGACGCGACCAAAAAAAAAAGAAGGAATAAAAAGTAATACTACCAGAAGGCATGAGCCTCAAAGGAGAAACTTTTAATCTGAGAGTTGAAAGCAATGGTCTGAAAACAGTGAAGAATAAGAATGATAACTTCTCCTGTGAAACAAATAAAAATGACTAATGACTGAAAAAGATAAATAACTCTCCAGTAATGGTGAGGTGTAAGAATATGGGCACTCTCATGTATGGCTGGTAAGAATGTACATTAGAACAAACTTTCTGGATAAAATTAATTTGGCAGTATTTATCGAATTTTTTAATTCTCATGCCATCTAATTCAGCAGTTCCAATTCCATAAATCTATCCTACAAATCCATTCACATGTACTCAAACATAGATGTAAGGATGTTCATTGTGGCATTGTAATAGCAAAAACAAAACAAAGCTGGAAACAACCTAAATGTTCATCAGTAAGGACACTGGTTAAACAAATAACATGAGGCTTTTACTCAAGAGCCATAGCAATAAGGGAGGTGTATCCTTGGGGAGAAGCAAGGCTTCAGTTAAAGCAAATGAAAAGAGAATTGGGGGAGGAAATTTAGTGTACACTTGAGTTTGTTTACAATGAAATCAGTTTTGCAGAAAACACCGTGCAAAGAATTGGCAAGAGAGGCAACAGTGGGTGGATGAACGGGGTAAGGGAAGGTGTGGAAGGGTAGCTGGAAGCTCAAAAAAGAGTGAACAAAAAGGCAAATGATCAAGGAGGCTTGCAGGATAAACTGGCTTTCAGGTTAACTGGATCCTTCAGTGTAAGATGCCCTTACCCCACCCTTGAAAGTCCAGGAAACTCCTACTCATTCTTTAAGTCTCAGACCAAAGATTATCTTTAATGAGGCTTTCCCTAATACCCTGTGGTAGAGTTATGAAATCCTTCCCTCAAATCCTATAGCAGTTTATACAACCACTATTATAGGATTTATCACTTTTGATGAGGGATACTTAACATGAGGTTTATGGATGGCAGCAGGTACACTCAAAAAATTCACAGATAAGAAAAAGAGAGAAGTAAACAAAGGATTACAAAATAGTATAAAACATAAATGAAGATCTAAATAAATGGAAAGATATACCACGTTCCTGTTGGGAAAACTCAATAACGTAAAGATATCAACTCCCCCTCAATTAAGCTGAAATTTCAATGTAATCGCAACTAAAATCTCAGCAAGATATTTTGTGGAATTTATTGGCTGATTCTAAAAATTCTCATGGAAGGAAAAATGAGGTAGATTAGTCAAGAAATATTTTAAATACAACAGAGGAAAACTTGCCTTACCAGGTATCAAAATTTGTGATAAAGCCTTAGCAGTAATTTTCATATTGATATTGATATTGACATTAATAGTGGCATAAGAACAAACAAATACATCAGCAAAACAAAAAGATGGTCCAGAAACACACTGATGTGTATAGGGGAATTTAGTATATGATAAAGGTGGCATTTCAAATCATTGGAGAAAGTCAATAAGTAGTGCTGGGACAATTAGCTACCTGTTTGGAAAAAAATTAAATTATAGCAATACCTCACACCACTCACAAAAATAAATTCTAAACAGTTTAAAGAATAAAACCTAAAAAACAAACTCAGAAACAACCTATGTTGGACAAAGATTCCTTAGATATGAAACCAAAAACATGAGTCATAAAAGAAAAAATCGATATACTGACCTTCATCAAAATTATGAATTTCTGCTCTTCAGAAGATACTGCTAAGAGAATGAAAAGACAAGCTACAGACTGACAGGAAATGTTTGCAAATCACATATCTGATAAAGGACTTGTACCCAAAAATACATAAGAACTCTCAAAACTCAATAATAGGGCTTCCCTGGTGGCGCAGTGGTTGCGAGTCCGCCTGCCGATGCAGGGGACACGGGTTCGTGCCCCGGTCCAGGAAGATCCCACATGCGGCGGAGCGGCTAGGCCCGTGAGCCATGGCCGTTGAGCCTGCGCGTCCGGAGCCTGTGCTCCGCAACAGGAGAGGCCACAACAGTGAGAGGCCCACATACCGCAAAAAAAAAACAAAAAACCTCAATAATAAGAAAACAATCCAGTTTTTTTTTAAGTGGGCAAAAGATTTGAACAGACATTATACCAAAGATGCTCAATATCATTAAGTCATCAGGAATATACAAATTAAGACCACAATGAAAAACCATTACATAAGGCTTCCCTGGTGGTGCAGTGGTTGGGAGTCCGCCTGCCAATGCAGGGGACACGGGTTCGAGCCCTGGTCCAGGAAGATCCCACATGCCGCGGAGCAGCTGGGCCCATGTGCCACAACTACTGAGCCTGCGCTCTAGAGCCCGTGAGCCACAACTACTGAGCCCACGTGCCACAACTACTGAAGCCTGTGCGCCTGGAGCCCGTGCTCCACAACAAGAGAGGCCACCACAATGAGGGTCCCGTGCACTGCAACGAGGAGTGGCCCTGCTCCCCGCAAGTGGAGAAGGCCTGCGCGCAGCAACAGGGACCCAATGCAGCCAAAAATAAAATAAATAAATTTATTTTAAAAAAAAACATTACATACCTATTAGAACATCTTAAAAAAAAACAAAACCAAAAACTGACACTACCAAGTGCTGGGGAACTAGAAGTAACTGGAACTCTCATACATTACTGAAAGGAATACAAAATTGTATAACCAATTTGGAAAACAGTTTGGCAGTTTCTTACAAAGTTAAACACACACTGACTACACAACCTAGCAGTCCCACTCCTAGGCATTCACCCAAGTGAAATGAAAACTTGTGTTCACACAAAAACCTGATGCTAATGTTTACAGTGACTGCATTTGTAATCACTAAACGCTGGAAACAACCCAAACGTCCCTCAACTGGGGAATGGAAAAACAAACTGTGGTATATCCATACATTGGAATCTACTTAGCAATAAAAAGGAACAAAGTACTGATGATACAAGGAATGACATGGATACAATTTAAAGGCAATGTGTGGATTGGAATAAGCCAGTTTCAAAAGGTTATATTCTGTATGATTTCATTTATATGACAGTTTTGAAAACGTAAAACTATAATGACAGAAAATAGGTAGTGAGTACTAGGAAGTAGGGAGAAGGAGTTGACCATAAAGGGGAACTGGGGAATTTTTTGAAGTGATGGATCTATTCCATATCTTGATTATGGTGGTTGTTACACAACTGTATGCACTTGTCAAAACATGCAGAAATGCACACTAAAAAGAGAGAATTTTACTATATGCAAATTATACCTTAATTAAAAATGAAAAAAAATAATCCTAGCACACACATGCATACACAAACATACACACTTAGAAATGTATGAGAACAAAGGAACAAGAAGATTTTCGGGGGTGATGGATATGTTCGTTGTGGTGATAGTTTAATGGGCGTGTACATATGTCAAAACTCATCAAATTATATCCTTTATGTACAGTTTATTGTACATCAATCATACCTCAGTAAAGCTGTTTAAAAAAGGAGGAAGATATGTATGAGAAGAAAATATAAGTGACTATGTTTAAAACCTTGGAGTAGGGACAGCCTTCTTAAACAGACAAAAAAAGCAAAAGCCATAAAGGAAAAGAATGATATATATTTGACTACATCAAAATTTAAAGTTTCTATTCTAAAGACGTAAAAAATAAATACAAAAGAAGGGTAGATTGGGGGAAATGTTTGCAACATACATAGACAACAGATAACTAATATCCCCAAAATAAAGAACTCCTACAAATCAATAAGAAAAAACAACTCAATAGAAACATGAGCAAAAGATATAACAAGCAAATAATACAAGAGGAAATACAAATATTAATAAACATATGAAAGGAAGACATATAATTTGGCTAATAATCAGAACTATGAATCAAAACATCAGCTTTTGCCTTACAGATTTTTAAGTTTAAAAAGATTGATATCAATTGCTGGCAGGGGTATGGGGAAATAGGTGCTCTCATACACTGTTGTTGGAAATATTCAGCCTTTTGGTGAACAATTTTGTACCATCTATGAAAATGTAAAACGTGCATACCCTCCAACCCAGTAATTCTATTCTTCATTACCTACCCTAGAGAAACACTTGCATATGTCCACAAAAATATAAATTAGGAGTTCGGGATTAACATATACACAATGCAATATATAAAATAAACAACAAGGACCTACTGTATAGCACAGGGAACTATACTCAGTATCTTGTAATAACCTATAACAGAAAAGAATCTGAAAAATCACATACATATATATGTATGTATATACATATGTATAATATATGTATTATACATATATGTATAATACATATATATGTATATGTATTATACATATATATATGTATGTATGTATAACTGAATCACTTTACTGTGCACTTGAAACTAACACATTACAAATTAACTATACTTCAATAAAAAAAGTTTTTTAAAGCCTTAAAAATGCAATATGCTTTGAGCCACTAATAGCAGTTCTAGGAACTAATTCTAACAAAATAATGAGATGCAAAAAAAAAAAAGATCAACACACAGGGTGTTTATTACAGTATTGTTTACAATAACAAAAAATTCAAGTGTACATCAATAGGAGACCATGAGATAAATTTTAGACATGGATAGAAAAAAGATTGACATCTACATAATGACATGTTGTGTTGCTATTTCTTTTATTTTATTTGTATTTTCTTATTTTCTACAATAAAGATGTGTTATACTTCCATAAGAAAACAATATAAAAATTTTAGTAGTAAAATTTTTTTTAAAAGAGTTAATGGGAAAAAACCCAGAAAACTAGAAACTATCTCTCAGTGATTCTCAAACTGCATGTGGTAAAGGACCAGTAACACCTGTAACTTATGTAATATTGCACATCAACTACATTTCAATTTTAAAAATGAAAATAATTATTAAATGGTAAATGTTATGTTTATTTTACCACAATTAAAAAAAGGGAAGTGGGAAATGCTATATGCATACTATAGAATACTATGCAGCATGTCTTGTATCAGAAACACTGATTTACCTCATTCCCTTAGGTATATTGCCAAGTGGAAAAGCAAGCTGTGGAACAGTGTGGAGTATATCACTTATGCAGGAAAAAATAAACAAAAAATATATTTCTAGTTTGAAATACACAGAAGATGATCTGGAAGAACAAACACCAACCTAGTAACATTGGTTTCCTCTGGGACAGGGACCTGCATTGCAGGGGCTGGAAAGAAGAACTATCTATAATGTTTGACTTAATAAAAATATATTCATGTATTACTTGAAGAATCAAAATGCTTTTTATAAAAAATTAAAAGAATGGGTCAACTACAGAAAATATATAGTATGGTAAGGAAAAAAGGCACAGGTGCTGTGGGGATACAGAGAGACCTAAGTTCCCAGCCTGGGAAAACCAAGGAAGGCCTCCAAAAGGAAGTTGAAAGGAAAGCCTGAAATGAGCCTTGAAAGATGAGTAGAAACTAGCCAAGAAAAGTGTGAATGGGAACAAAAAGATGGAGAAGGTATTATAAGCAGAGGGAATTGTATGTGTGAAGGCATGGAGGCATGAAAGAACATAGCTTTCTCTGGGAACTGGAAATAGTTCATCAGGCTTGAAGCATAGAATCTATGTAGATGAATATAGGATTTGACTTTTACACTGAAAACAGTAGGGAATTTTTAAAGCTTACTGGAGTCACCTATCTGTTTTAGAAAGATCACTCTAGGTGCTGTGCAGAAAATAGATTGGACAGTAGTTGTAGACACAAAAAGGCCACTTTGAAAGCTACTTTAGCAATCCGGAAGAGAAATGATAAAAGGGAGTGGGAGTTGATGAAGAGAGGCAGGCAAGGAGCAACAAAGTGTTATTTAATAATGGACATTTTAAGTTTGAGAAGGATTTCCAAGTGGACATGTTCAGTAGGAAGTTGGATTATACAGGTCTGGAACTTGAGAGAGAGGTCTGATTAGAACCACATTCGGGAATCAGGTTACTGAAACCATGAGAATTCAGTCCTTTCTATATCATTAAACCTTACCCCCTCAACTGGGTCCTTTCCATCATCATTTATAAGTAGATGCAAGTCACTCACCTTTAAGAGGGGAAAAAATCCTTTCTCAACTCCATCGTGCCATTCTCTACTGTTTCATAAAAATATTTGAAAACTTTTTTATATATAATTTTTTAACTTTATTAATTTTAATGATTTTTTTTCTTTTTTGCGGGGGGGGGCACACCGCACAGCATTCAGGATCTTAGTTCCCTGACCAGGGATAGAACTCGTGCCCCCTGCAATGGAGGCACGGAGTCTTAACCACTGGACCACCGGGTAAGTCCCTGAAAACTCTTAAATGAGCTCTGTACTCAATGTTCTTCCCACTTCCCATCACTCCACGGAAATAGCTATTGCAAAGGTCACTAAATCTAACAGATGCCTTTCAGTCCTCATCTTACTTTACTCTCTCAGCAGCATTTAATACAGTATTAAATGTAACCCCTTCCTTCCTTCCTTCCTTTCAATAATACTCTATTCCCTTGGTTTTCATGACACCTCACCCTCCTGGTTTTCCTCTTACATCTCTTCCCATTCCTCAGCTTCCTTTGTGAGCTTCTCCCTTCTACCTCGTACTGCCTCTATAATCCAACCAAAGGCAGATAGTATATGACTGGGAAATTATTATGGGAGGGTTACAAATTCTGTTGCGTATAATCCTGCAAGCCTAAAAGATGCTTCTCTACCCACTATGAATCAATATCAAATGAATAAGCATAGCCTTCTGCTGAAGTAACCCACTGTGGTAGGCTAAATAGCCAAAGATGTCCATGTCCTAATCCCCAAAACCTGTGAATATTTTACCTTACATGGCAAGAGACTTTGCAGAAGAAAAAAAACTTTGATGATGTGATTAAGTTAAAGATTTCAGTGATTTAAGTTAAAGTTAGGGAAATTATCCTGGTGGCTTCTACATAATCACAAGGGTCCCTATAAGTGAAAGAAGGAGGCAGGAGAGTCAGAGAAGGAGATGAAAAGACAGAAGTAGAAGTTGAAGTGGAGATTGCTGGCTTTGAAGATGGAACGGAACCATGAGCCAAGGAATGCGGATATCCTCTAGAAGCTGGAAAAGACAAGGAACGGATTTCCCGGAAAGCCTCCAAAAGGAACACAGCCCTGCCAACACGTTGATTTTAGCCCCGTAAGACCTATTTGGACTTCTGACATCTAGAGCTGTAAGACAATAAATCTGTGCTGTTTTAAGCCATTGAGTTTGTGGTAATTTGTAACAACAGCAATAGGAAACTAATATACCCACTTTAAAAGGAAAAAAAATAGAGGAACAAACTGAATCCTAAGGAAAAGATGGCTGACCCAAAGAAACCTCTTAGGACTTTCTATCATGACAAGAAAAAACTCAAGGAACCTCTTCTCCAGAGTAAGTCTAGAGAGACCACCTGGTGATTTTTCTTCTATCTTGCCTTAAGGGCTGTTTGTCTGGATGGGCTAGGTACTCTCCCACTCCCACCCTCCAAAAGATACCTGGAACTAGGCTGCTTCTTCCCTTCCCTTCATCCCAGATGAGGATTTCTCTAGGAAGATGTTAGCTCACCTATAGACTACCTCTTTCCCAGCATGAGGGTGGAGGCCAGGAAAGAGCCACTGCCATATAGGAAGTTCCCACTGATTGGCAGATGAGAGCTGGGTGTGGGGATGCTGGACTCTGAATAGGATCCTTCTTTACAGGAAATGACCCCCTCATCAGGTGTCCCATTGAATGCAGCCAACTACTAAGGTCAGAAAACATCATGGACAAGACTTCAATTGAGGAACCCTGGAGATTCACAATCCTAAATTCCCTTTATTCTTTGCTGTATTCTCTGCTGTATTCTCATCTATTTTCAGAGATGGTCCTTTGAAAATAAAGAACAAAAAAATATAAGTCACTCACATCATCCACAAAAATAAATCCTAGCTGTATCAAAGATGTAATCAAACACACAGAAACCCCTGTACAAGAAAACACGGAGGAATGTTTATGACCTTGGCATATGGAAGACCTTATTAAACAAAACACAAAAATCAAAAGCCAAAAAACAAAAGATAAATCTAACCTTGAAATTTAAAACTTCTACTCAGGAAAAGATACCATAGGGCTTCCCTGGTGGTGCAGTGGTTGAGAGTCCGCCTGCCGATGCAGGGGACACGGGTTCATGCCCCGGTCCGGGAAGATCCCACATGCCGCGGAGCGGCTGGGCCCGTGAGCCATGGCCGCTGAGCCTGTGCATCCGGAGCCTGTGCTCCACAACAGGAGAGGCCACAACAGTGAGAGGCCTGCATACCACAAAAAAAAAGGAAAAAAAAAAAAGATACCATAAAGTTAAAAGGCAAGAGATTGAGAGAAAATATTTGCAATATATATAAAACAAAGGACTAATATTTTTCTTTATTTATCCTGGATAAGAAAAAGACAAACAATATAGAAAAACAGGTAAAGGATATGAGCAGGCACATCACAGAAAAAATACAAATTGCCAATAAACATATGAATGGATGTTCAACTTCCCTCTTAATCAGAGTACTACAAATAAGCAATGAGATTCTATTTTCTACCTATCATACTGGCAAAATTTAAAGTTTGATAATATTCAGTGTTGGGAAGAGTAAAAGGAATTGAGACCTCTTACACTCTGCTGGGGGGAGCATAGACTAGTACAGCCACGTTGAAGGGGCATTTGGTAATATCTACTAAGATTACAAATGCATATAGTTTACGATACCACTCCTAGGTATATGCCCTAGAGCAGATGTTCAGATGTTCTCAAAAGGTGGTCCACAGATACCTGGAAGCTCCCAAGATCCTTTCAGGCGGTCTATGAGATTCAAAACTATTTTCATAAAAGTATTAAGATGTATTTGCCTTTTTTACTGTGTTGACATTTGCACTGATGGTGCAAAAGCAAAGGTGGGAGAAATAGAAAAAGCAAAGGTGGGTAAAAGGCAGTAGCACCAAACTGTACTAGTAGTCACTGTATTTTTTCACCACTGCACACTTAAGAATGTTCTTGATGAAGCAGTAAAAATTATTAAATCTCTATTGCTGAGTACACGGCTTTCTAATATTTTACCATGGCTATTCGGACTTGTGTTCTTGGCAGGTATTTTCTCAAAATGGACAAAGTGAACCTGTAACTTCAAGAAAAACAACTGACAATATTCAGTGCTGATAAAATCTGAGCTTTGGAGCAAAAATTAGAACTTTGGAAAACTTGCACCTCCACCATAGGTTTGGCAGCTTTCCAATACTTAACGACTTCTGATGAGAGCAGTGGTGATATGAATGAATGTGATTTTTTGACACTGTGTCAACATTGGAAAGACCTGCATAACTCAGTGAAACCAACATTTTCTAAATTGCCAGTGCAGGGCTTCCCTGGTGCCGCAGTGGTTAAGAATCCTCCTGCCAATGCAGTGGACAAGGGTTCGAGCCCTGGTCCGGGAAGATCCCACATGCCACAGAGCAAATAAGCCAGTGCGCCACAACTACTGAGCCTGCGCACTAGAGCCCATGAGCCACAACTACTGAGCCCGCGTGCCTAGAACCCATGCTCTCCAACAAGAGAAGCTACCACAGTGAGAAGCCCACACACCACAATGAAGAGTAGCCCCTGCTCGCAGCACGAGAGAAGCCACCACAATGAGAAGCCCGCACACCACAATGAAGGGTAGCCCCCGCTCGCAGCAACCAGAGAAAGCCCGCGCACAGCAATGAAGACCCAACGCAGCCAAAGATAAATAAATAAATGAATTTATTTTTTTAAAAAAAAACTCTTCAGCAAAAATAAATAAATTGCCAGTGCATGTTATAAAATCATGCACCCGATAAAAGATCTATTAAAGTACAGGGTAGACTAATGGATTTTTTTTTTTTTTTTTTGCTGTACGCGGGCCTCTCACTGCTGTGGCCTCTCCTGCTGCGGAGCACAGGCTCCAGACGCGCAGGCTCAGTGGCCATGGCCCACGGGCCCAGCCGCTCCGCGGCATGCGGGATCTTCCCAGACCGGGGCACGAACCCGCGTCCCCTGCCTCGGCAGGCGGACTCTCAACCACTGTGCCACCAGGGAAGCCCAGACTAATGGATTTTAATGCAACAAAATATGAAAAGTTGACTGATACGGTTTCAAAATCCACATTAAAGTAATCTTTAAAAATGTAATCTTTAAGAAACTACCACTTGTTGAGGATTGATGTAGTATGAAAGAATATCCACAATTATCTGAAAAGGCTATTAAAATACCGCTTGTTTTTCTAATTACATCTGTGATATACTTCAACCAAAACATCATAATAGATCAAATACAGAAGCAGATATGAACATCCAGATGTTTCATATTAACTCTATTAAAGAGACTTGCAAAAAATGTAACACAATTTTACTGTTCTAATTTTTTTTGCTTTGGCAAAGTTATTTTTCATCTAAAAATATTTATGCTAACATGTAATGGGCTTATTGCTGTTATTTTTAATGAAAAATTTTAAATTCTCACTATTAATTTCTAATACATTGAATAGTGATAGATATAAACCCACATAAATTCTCTTAGGAGTGTAAAGGGGTCCTGACATCAAAAAGTTTGAGAACAGGGCTTCCCTGGTGGCACAGTGTTTGAGAGTCTGCCTGCCGATGCAGGGGACGCGGGTTCGTGCCCCGGTCTGGGAGGACCCCACGTGCCGCGAAGCGGCTGGGCCCATGAGCCATGGCCGCTGAGCCTGTGTGTCCGGAGCCTGGGCTCCGCAGCGGGGGAGGCCACAGAGGTGAGAGGCCCGCGTACCGCAAAAAAAAAAAAAAAAAAAAAAAGTTTGAGAACCACTTCCCGAGAGAAACTCTGACAAAAAAGTCATGTCAGGAATGTTCATAGCAGGACTGCTTGTAAAAGCAAAAAAATTGGAAAAATCTAGTAGTCTATCGATAAGGAATGGTTAAATAAACCATTTAGTAGCCATTCTATGGTGTATTATGCCACATTTTTTTAAAGTGAAGTAAATCTTGATGTAGTGAAATTAAAATGTTTCCAAAACATTTAATGAAAAACTTTCAGGATATGTACAGTATGGTATACTTTTTGTAGAAATAAAGACACGACACATTTTCTTAAAGAAAAAAACCTGGAAGGCTACCAGGATACATACCAAACTGCTGACCTTTGGGAAGGGGAAGAGGACTAGGATTGTGGGTAATGGCCAGTGTGTACTTTAGCACTATCCTTGTATAATGTTTTGAGGGTTTTTTCCCCCCCAAGGAAAATGTACTAGTGTAATTAAAAATTATTGGGGAAAAGGAATAAAGCAACGAGGTCAGGTCCATTGACACTGAGAAAGAAAGGGCACTGGCTCTGAATCCAGGCTGAGAGGGCCAGTGTATTTGCTGCAGGGCTTCTGGAGCTGATGAGTCTAGGAAGAAGCGACGAGGGGTGAAATCAGGCGACGGAGGGAATGGATGGCTCAAACGGTGGTGACCGCCTGGATGGCGGAACTTTCTGAGTCAGGCACCTCCTGCTCCCTTCCTGGGATTAATTCAAAGGCCTTCACCGCCACACAGCCCAGCCTCTCCCGCTTCCGGCGTCACAAACCTCTTCCTGTTGCCAGCAAATTCTTGCCCCAGTCCGGGTCCCCGACCCCCACTCCCTGGGCCGCATCAGAGGAAGAGCTCCGGGCTGGCGGTGGTGGAAGGAGCCCTGCAGGCTAAGGCATGGCCCCGCTAAGTGCTATACATGGAGACTACAGCCAGAGTCGCGGCGGCACACCCGGAGACACTCTGAGACGCCGAAGCGTGACAGGGCGCGGGGTGATGGGGTGGGGGTGGGGATTAGAGGGTAGCTAGGTTGCGGGGTGCAGGCAATTACCAAACAAGCCGAAAGAGGTCCGAGGCAACCCCGCCGACTCTTCCAAGTGCCGAGAGGAAGGCTTTGCTTTCGAAAGCAGCGCCACAGGGTCCCCATTGGTCTTCCATTCCAGCCAACCAGCAGGTCTCCCTATGGCCCACCCCCTCGATTAAGAAGCCAATCAGAGGAGAGTATGTGCTTCCCGTTGCGTAAGACCAACTAAAAGTTTGCTCATTTCTGACTGACGTGTGGGTAGCCAACCAGAAGAGCCAAGGCCTGGTAAGTCGGCTTCCTATTTCAGTCGCCGTCTCGATCTACGTCACTGTCCTTGTCCCGTCCCTACCTGTAATCTAAGGTTTGGATCTGGGAGAAATAACCGAAAAGGAGATCCAAGCTGGAGGAATCGTGGCCCAAGAGGCAAAGTGATATCTCCCTGAGTTTCCAAGAAGGTTGGCCCTGAGGTCAGATGAGCCTGTGGTTGAGCTGTCAGTGCTGCTCTGGGACTGGCCTCAACGAGTGCCAACCTGAGAAAAGTATTGGTCATGAGAATGCCTCAGATACGTTGCTTTGCCACTGGGCTAGTTGTTTCATTTCCCCCAAATTTAGGTGGGAAGAAGGCTAGGAACATCCAGGGCCTTTAATTGAGATTATTGGTTTTTCTATAGCGAGGAGTGTAGGGATACTCAATTAGCAGTAATAAATACTGCTTCTAGAACAACTAAAATGAAATGTGTGGAGAAATTTTTGAAAACCTGGTAGTGGTATCATTACAACTAAATATGCCAGAAAATGCAAATTAAAACTAAGAAATACCACTTCCACCAACTAGTTTGGATAATTATGAATTGTTTAATATTTTTCCACTTTTGGCAAAAAAACTACTTATAGGGAAACAGGGATTTCTCCACTTTTGGGAAGAAACAGAAATTCTCATTTGCTGTAAGTGGGAATCTAAACGGCACTTTTTTTTTTTTTTTTGCGGTACGCGGGCCTCTCACTGTTGTGGCCTCTTCCGTTGCGGAGCACAGGCTCCGGACGCGCAGGCTCAGCAGCCATGGCTCACGGGCCCAGCCGCTCCGCGACATGTGGGATCTTCCCGGACCGGGGCACGAACCCGTGTCCCCTGCATCGGCAGGCGGACCCTCAACCACTGCGCCACTGAAGCCCTAAACGGCACTTTTTAAGAAAGTAGCTTAGTAGTACGTATCAAAATCTAAAATGCACACATCCTTTGACCCAGGAATTCCTTCTCTCAAAATCTATCCTACAGAAACACTTAAAACACACGAGCAAGGTTATATGCAGCGTTACTTATAATAGTGACTGATGATACAACTACACTATGAAATGTTATTTAAAAAAATGAGGTAAATTTCCATGTACTAATGTGAGAGGAAGTCCACACTATATTACAAAGTGATAAAGTTGCAAAATACTACATAAAATATCCCATTGTTTTCAAAAAACTATATATTCGATGATTGTATATGTGTGTATGAATATACGTATATATTCATATACATATATTTGTGCATAGAAAAAAGTCTAGGAAAACACATACCAAATTAAGTTATTCTTGAGGAATGGGAATAGGATTAGGGAATAAGGAGAAATCTCACTTTCTACATATTTATGTTTTGTTTCAATTTTGTCAATTAGCATTAATTACTTTTGAACTTTATCACAATAAAACATTTTAACAAAATAGGCACTTTTATAATCAGATCAAGTTATAATTTATAATACTGTAATTTTCTGTAATCAGATAAGTTATAATTTTGTAATCAGATCGTTACAATTTATATATTTTAAATCAGATCAAGTTATAATTTATATATTTTGTAATCAGATCAAGTTATAATTTATATATTTTAAATAAGAATAATTACATATAGTTATGAGGTGACTATTTCATTAAAAAATTTCGGCTAGGGACTTCCCTGGTGGTCCAGTGGTTAAGACTCTGCCCTTCTACTGCAGGGGCGCAGGTTCGATCCCTGGTTGGGGAACTAAGATCCTGCATGCTGTGTGGCCAAAAAATATTTTTTTTAATTTAAAAAAAATAATAAATAAAAATTTCAGCTAGAAGACCTATGATAAAATTAGGGCAGCTGTAAATCAAATCACCACGGAGATTCAATGGGGGTACTCATGATTTGACACAACAGGATATAGGCAAACAAAATCTAATCAGGATAAGTGAAGAGTCTTTCATTTCTGGGAGAGAAAACTAACTGCACTACAGCAAACTCCATCACACAGGGAAATTGTGCTTTCACCTTTTTGGTGGCATCACCTCCAGGGTTTCTCAACTCCTTGGCAAGGGTCAGAAATCATAAGCATTAGAGATTTAAGATAACTCAGATATCATTTAGTCAAATTCCCTCACTTTAAAGCTGAGAAAACAGGCCCAGAGTGGTGAAGCAATTTGCCTAAGGTGCTATAGCCAGCTAATAGCATAGCCAGCTCCAGAACCCAGGTTTCTATTCCAGGCCTATTACTCTTTCTACTACTTTTCCTGAGTCTTTATTCTGATGACGTATTAGGGAATATTTTTTAAGTCTTATGAATATCAGACATCCCTATATTTAAATTTTAGAAAATGCATAGCAAAATAAAAAAGTATATCCCTCTACTAGCACAGATGATCAAAAGTTGACTGTATCTGGATGAAAGAAATTATTGGCATAACAATTTTCTTGAAAAGTAATGCATAAATTTCTGTGAATCTAACTATTTTACTGTTCACTTAAGAACTACTGTTTTATCCAATTTCTGATTGTTCTTCAATTGGCAGTGCCTCTTAATCCTTTACCTTCAGTTTCTCTACATTAAGTAGTTGTTGATCTATATACAAACACTTAAAACCACCATAGGAAGCACCTATTTAAAGAAACCCTGTCATGATTTAAAGAATCCTTTATTCTGTATAATGTGAATAATTACCCCCATTTTGTCTGTTTTGTAAGGAATGACTTTTCTGTTCTCAATAGCAGAGACAGATAGATAGACAGGTAGACAGACAGACAGGAGGGAGAGAGAAAATAAAAGTAAAATAGGGAACAATTTTTTTTGTACAAGGCAAGAAAACAGATAAGAAGAATGAGGGGTGGTGGGTGGTCGGGAAGGGAGTGGCAGAGAACCACAAGCTAAATTAGTCACAAAGTGTTTACATTTTAAAAGTAAACTTGAACACTGTGAAGTATAAATGGACTAACAACCACCTAAACTTCAGGGTATAATTAAAGTGGTGTCCAGTTTTAGACTCTATGACTTAGGGACATATGAGGACCTTGGAGAGATTTAAGAATAATAAAGATAAAAGGGTTAAAAATGAGTGAAGTGAGGAAAACTTAGAACTGTTATTGTGTCTAAGAAGAGAAGACCAGAGATGACTCAACAGTCCTCAAGGATGGGAAGAAATATCCATTTCAGTGAGCAGCTGGTCTGCATTTCCAAAGCAAAAAAGTAATTTTACTTAAATTATTACAGCATGTATTTGAAGATGGAAGTGGCTTAAATAGGACACCTCATCCAACAAAAACTCCAGAGAAGCCTGAATGCTGTCCACCTCTCCCACCCTTTACTAGCTCAACTCATCTCAAAGAATGGTTCAAAGGGTGGATAAGGCATCTGTGGAATGCGAGGATTTAGACTTCTTTTGGTTGTAGCTACTATGTTCAAAAATTTTTGTTAGTCTCTGTCCCCCAGGCCCCAGTGAAAGGTTGAGCTGCTTTCTGTGCTATGGATAAAGGGGATTAATTAGTAGCAAATACCTAGATGCATGCATAAACTTGAATTCCTTATAAAAGTATGCTTCTCCTTCTCAGTGTTGATGGGCTTGGATTTGGGGTTCTTTCAGGACCGTTACATTTGACTCCAAAGAGGGAATTTACCTGATATTAAAAAAGTTTAGACAACTAACTAGATGCATCTGGACCTTTTATTTTGTCTCTAGCATTTTTTTGTCTTGTTTAGATATCTCCTGAACTAAAGTATAAGAAGTATAAGGTCTTTGAAGAAAGAGAATGTTATCATTTTATTTTACCTCAAGCACCCCGCCCCATCACAGCCCAGCTTAATATTTTATTTTACAGCTGCTTTTTCTAGTTATTCTCTATTCATTCTCCAACACTGCTGCCTGTGAAGGTTGCATTTCTCTTATTACTCTTCCTTTCTCTTATCTCACAGAAACAGCTATTCTTCCCTATCCTCTCATATATCTTTAGTCATCTAATTCCTGAACTACCAAAACCTCTTAACTTCTTCAATTCAGCCCCCACTCTTCTACTTGTACCCAAATACCATTGTTAAGTCATCTTAATTCATAATGTTTTGACCACATCACTTTCTATACCTTCTTTCCACACTCAACTACATGATTAAAACTACCTTTGACTCCCCAAATGTCAAGATTCCTACCTAACCTCTCATCACAAACCTTTCCCAAAACCCACTTTGTGGATGAAGCCATTTCAGAATCTACTGGTCAAGTGAAAATATCCATCCATCAAAAATTCTCAGAGTTCACTCACCTTTCTGCCTGCATCAAATCTATGTGTAAGAAAAACAGCTCAATTGAGGTAAAAAGCCTATGAAAGAAATAGTGTTTGTAAGGGGTGTGAGGGTGTGTCGGAGGATAAGCGTATGCACAAACGTATTTATGTACACAGATAGCATATACATATACCTATACACACACACACAATAAATATATTTTGCCCAAATTAGCACACACCCACAAGCTTAAAAACCAAATCTACTAAATCTGACCCAAACCACAGTTACTGAGACCTATGGCTACTTCCTGCAAGCAGATGCATTACCTCTGTGACAAAGTCAATTGCATGTTGCAAGAAAGATAGGTAAATACTGCTACAGGCAGCTAGGATTCTGCTTTTTTTAAAATTTAAATGTAAAAATTACTTATCACTTCAGGACATTGACCATGTTGTATAATTTCTGCACAATATCCAGAATATCCTAGAAACTAAAAAGTACTAAATTTACAACTTAAGCAGGAAAACAGAGGCTTGCTTCACAGTGGTTTAATATGAACAGAGTTGAATATGACATTGTCTGACAGAAGAATGAACATTTTGCTGAATAAAAGCCCCGAGTCAGGATATATACACAGCAGAAATGGGGCCTCAGGCTCTCAGCACTTGTGCACAATGAAAGGAGGAATCTTTTTTAAAAAAAAAGTCAATAACAGAGGATACAAATGAAAAAGGCAGCAACAACACCAACACTGGGAAGGTGGGAAAGGGAGCAGAGCCTCACTCTAGGGGCTGCTCAGCCCCTGGCACAGGCCCGGCAGCTGAAGAGCTGATCTGTGTCAGGGAACTTCAACATTTAGATGGACTCCAAACCCCATATCAAAATCCAATCCTAATCTCTCCGATCAGGGTCTTGTCAGAATCAGTAATCCTTTTCCTCAGGACCCTATATAAAGAATTCCAGTCCTTCCATGATAGGGTGTCTAAGCAAAGAGCCCCACTTTTGACCTGACACCAGAGTTAACCTGCTCCCATCCCACCACCTGGGACAGATATCGGGCCCCAGCAAACAAACCACTACATCCCAGACAGAAGCCCAGGAAAGTCACCAGCCTCAAGAAGCTGCCTCAGACTCTAAGTTTTAAGAAATCTATACCCAGGTGCTAACCCTAGCTCAGCTTCCGGGGAGAATGCTGGGGTTCCATGGGAAACAAGTGCAGGCAGTTCAATAACCCTGTGACCAAGCTGGGGAGGGCAGCGACAACTCTTGCCCCTAAGCCCCATCAATAGCTCAAAGTGCTTAGGAGAAGTCAGAGACTGTGTGGTTTGTTCATGTGTTTTCTGTCTCGTGGCAGCACTAAATGGGATGGGGGGAAGGGAGAATGGAAGGAAGAGAGTGGTGATGCCCTTCCCTACCACTGGGAGGTACCTAGAAAATGATCCACTCCCACCCTTCAGGGAGTTACCTGGCAGTGGTGAGTTTCCCCTAGCCCTCAAGCCTCCAAATCTGCAAAGCTAACCCATAAAAGTAGCAAGGGCTTGGGGAGGGAGAACTGCCGGCCCAGCCCATTCTGACTCACCTGCTGGTGAGCGAGAATAGGCAGCCAGAGCGGGGAGCCACAAAGGAAAGGGGCTAGGCAACAGGAGCTCCCCAACTGCCCTATGGCTTTCTTCTGACTCTGAAGCAGCCATGATGATGGGCCTAGAAAACCCACACACCTTGCTCCACACAACAGACTGCTTAGACTCTAGAATTACTGCCATGAAAAGCAACAAGGGAGAGAGAAAGTACAACAAAAGAAACTCTTGAGAAAACTGGGAACGGGCCTAGAGAAAACGAGAGCTTTTCGGTCTCTGCCACCTTCCCCACAAGGAAAAAAGTTCATGCAGGTAGGAAAGGCAGGGTCTTTCCCTGCTCAGTGTTCCTGGTTAAACCTAAGAGTAAGAAAAATCCCCTGGACTTGCAGCATCAGTATGTACCCAAGTGCCCCACCAGCACAAGACCCGCCCCCCGCAAGGTTAGCCTTCTGGCATGGGTAAATGCCCAAGAAATTGCCTTCCAGTCCAATCCACCCACCCACCCCCCAACCCCAAGCAAAGGGCATCTGCCTGTGGTTTCCCACCTCTCCTCAGAGGAGAGGATCCTAGCAGAGTGCCCATGGTATAGTCAGGTACCAAGGAACACAATGCCAGACAGTCTATCAGGCCAGGGGATGGAGAGCCAACTTCAGATCAAAGAGAGAGAGAGAGAGGCTTAGTGTAAAAACCAATGTCATTTCAGCAGGAAAGTAGAGGGCAAGTGGTGAGAGGGGCTCCTACTGGCGCACCTTCCCAGGGACGTAGTTCCTGTCAATTGCCTCCTCCTGCAGGAACATGTGTAGGCAGCGTTCGTTCTGAGCCAGTGGGTGCCCAGCAATTCTATAAAGAGACCAAGATGGTTATCAGTTGTATTTGGGATCAGAGAGAATTTGCAGAGGGACAGGGCTGTGGATGTGGACAGGGGAAGAAGGGCAAAGTCAGCCCTGAAGTTCAAGCAAGTAGAGGACAGCAGCAGGGTACCACTTCAACCCTAATATTGCAGAAGGGAAGGGGATAGAGGTGTAAGGTGGGGGAAATCCCTAGACACATCCAACATGCAGCGCTTTCTCAGGCCCTGAGGTACAGGATCGGAATTCTGCTCAAAGGAATGGAGTTTTACTGTCCAGTGAGCCCAGCACACAATCGGCACCACATCATATTACCCATTACAAAAGAGGAAAGAGACGAAACATATAGAAAGACCAAAATGGCAAAAGTAGCAAAAGGAATCCCCAGGAACTTGGCTTACTTGTTAATAAACTGTTCGAGGCCCTGCCTCCTTTCTTCAATAAAGGACTCCTCAAAGATCCCTTCATCTCCTCGAAAAGGGAGCTGCCGCTTCAAGGCTTTCCCAGGCAGTGGTGGTACTACAATCTGTAGGCAGACGCAAAATATCAGTCACACGGGAGAGCACAGAGACGGAATAAGGTGGTAAAGCACTACACACTTCATTTCCTATTAGGCATAGGGTCCATCCTATGCCATAGTTCAGCAACTTGCAAGAACTGAGGTTATAAGAACAGTCAGGGGGTGGCTCAGGTCAAAAATTAATCCAGTTCTGTTTCTGTGGGAGGACAGGTTTACCATCTCAAAAGAAAGGAAGTAAACTCCAAATATTCTTCACTTTCTTTGACAGTCCACTACCATCCAAAAATTTAGCTACACTTTCCATTTTTAGCACCTAAAGGAATTAAGTTGTATGACTTTTCTAGCCACTAAGTCAACTAATAGTTTTTCTTTACAATTTCTCCTGAACTTACCACTTTCAAGTTTCAAAGGGTATCACCCAGATCCAATATATTGGGATTTCGTAGACAGAGTGTGTTCACCCTCTCTGTTGCCTTCAAGATTTTATAAACCTATGCAGATCTCCTCTCTCAAGGGTGCCACACAGGAAACAGGGCCATACCTTACTATCTCGCTCCAGCTCATTTTTTAGCCACTCGAAGTCACTGTAGCGCCGTCGTACACAGGACTCCTTCAGCTTGAAGATAGGTAGGTTTGTCTACAGGGAAGAAAGAATGTGAGAGAAGAGAGATGGTAAGAAATGTCAGCCTGTGATGGCCACCTATCACAACCACTTGGACAGGTCCTAAGAAAGAAACAGCTCCTATGGACCATGTTCCTAGAACCCTTTCAAAACACCACCAGGTGAATACCAATCCTTACCACATCCAGCCTTGTCACAGGTGGTGATTAGAAGTCCCTTGCTGCTTAGAATTTATCCTACAAATAGACTTGAAGTTGTACATAAATATGTATGTACAAAGGTTTTCACTGAATTTTCTCATTTGTAATAATAATAAATGTCCATCAACAGATAACTGATTAAATAAATTATAGTACACTTGTACAGTGGAATACAACTATGAAAAGAATACAAAAGATATATATGTCCCAGTATGGAAAGATATCAAGCATTAAAATCAAGGCACACGACAGTATATACAGCCTGCCTCTATTTGTTTTTAAAAGGGATATGTATATGTATATATATTTATATTTATGAATTAAATATTTATGAAAAATACTGATAACAATGATTGACTTTGGAGAATAAGACTAGACAACTGGAATGGGTAGGTCACATTTTTCATTGTGCAATTTGAATTTATCATATGCATGCATTACATTTTCAGTTGAAAAGTGAATTTAAGTTCCCTGGAAAGAACAAGAGATAAGCACCTCCAAAGTATGCTTTCCTCTGCTTTTCCTGTCCAAATCCTCTCCATTCTACAAGCCCAGCTCAAGTCCCACTTCATCCAGGAAATCTGTCCTGACAACACCAGTTTAATTTATTGGTCTCCCTCTCCTCTGAACTCCTATGACACACAGACTTTAGTACTGCCTGACACACCACTGTTTCAAGCATTATGTTAGTCTTGCTACCTAACTAAATTATAATTTCATTGAAATCGGGAGCCATGACTACTGCTGCATCTCCCTAAATGCAGATTATGCAAGTTACTCAGTAAATACTCAATTGATTAATAGTGGCCCTATGTATATCTGTTTACCCTTTCCTTATCCAGAAAGTGCAGCAGAAATAGCACTTACATTAAGTTGGCTTACCATGGCTCGCTCCCTGATATAAATCGGCTTATTCCCACATCTTAATCACTGAGAATTTTCCCAAGGCTCCAATGGCAACAGGAACCTCCGACAAACAAAAAGCCCTGATCCTCACTCCTATCTACAAGTTCTAAGTAGAAATGGCCAAATGTATTAATACTGGCTATATTTCCCACCAGTCAATTCAAATCAGTAGATGGGAAAAAAAGGAGCTAGTTTCTCTCCTTTCTCCACAGCTAACTCAGAGCAGGTAAAGAGCATTGGAGCTATGCTAGAGCTTCACACATTCCTCACTATGTCATGCTTTGTAGTCCTCAAGTCTGGAAACTGTCTTTTCAGGATCTAGCTCTAGGTATAGGGCATCAAAAGCCAAATAACTGGCCAACTTACATTAGTTACAACTCTACTCAGGATCAAGGTCCCAGGAATGTCAATGGGTTGAAGTGGAGTGAGATATATGTAAAGTAATATCTTATTACCTAAACTATTTTCTAGAAGAATAAATAAGAAAATGGAAACAGTGGTTTCTTCAGAAAGGGGAACCTCTGTAAGGCAGAGGGAGAGAGGGAGACTTCATTTTTAAGTACAGTTGACACTTGAACAACACAGGTTTGAACCGCATGGGTCCACTTATACACAGATTTTTTTCAATAACTATAGTATATCATTTTTATACCTTTTGAATTTTGTACCATGTGCACATATTACCTATTCACAATAAGCCATTATAGAGAACATTCTCAGAATCCTGCACAAAGTATATATGTGTATCAAATCATCACATTCTATACCTCAAACCTACACAAAGTTATCTGTCAATTATATCTCAATAAAGCTGAGAGTAAAAATAATCATTCAAGAAAAAAAGCCCTTCAGTATCATGAGATTCCAGGTTTCCACCAGAGTTCATTACAAATACTGTGATCCTCAAACAGTAGAACCTTAACCAGTAGGCCTTTACAGAAGCCAACAGAAGGATCTAAGAAAAGAAAAAAAGTGCTGAGTAGATTCTTCCAAGACACAGCAAAACCACCCACTGCCATTTTGTGAACTTCCTCCTTTGACTTACAAAAATGCTATTCTTTCCCCACCCCCACAGGATGGTGACAGTAACGGCCTTTCATCTCAGCACCTAGCCATCTAAGGAAGGGGATACTATGTACTAGGATACTCTCTCAACTCCAACCTACAAATTATATGAGGGAGACACGATCGTGTAGTACAGCATATAGAGTCCTTTGGCTCTGATCAACACAAAATCAAGGGAAAGGGGAGAAAGAAGCAAAGTTCAAGTCCACAGGACAACTGACATTTGAAAAGTTCCATACATATCTTGTTAAGCCACCAGAATACCTCTCCAGACTCCTTATTTCTTGGGGTGGGTACTCCTTCCCTGAGCTATTATACAAAGAAACAAGGCAGTGCCATCTACTTCTACCATACACAATGCTTAATTCCCAAAGCCCATTCTCTTGAGTCTCATGCTCCCTATAATGCCTACCGTGATCAGTCACTTAAATTAGCAATTTCAAACCAAATGGTTTCACCAATTTTCCCCAAAACAGAGTTCAACAAAAATATTAAAAGCCTATATGGCCATACAAAATTAACATAAATACAAATTAACTCAAACCCACAGAATTAGGAACTGCCATCAACCCTATCATCAATCACTATACAATTAGTAATTGTGGAAAAGACTGATGAAAAACTTAGTGGGTTAAAAAAAAATTTTGCACACTAAAGTTTTGCAACTAAGCATTGCCAAAGAGACTAAAGTGTAGTGGAAAGAGTATGGTGGGCTTTGGAGTCAGACGGACCTGGGTTCAAATCTCAACCATGACACTTATTAGCTATGTGTACTTGGGCAAACTACTTAAACTGCATTCCTCCTCAGTTTTCTATCTGTAAAATGGTGTTTTTGTAAGGATTTAGAAACTAAAACCTAGTTCAGTGCCTGGCACACAGTAGGCACTAGATGAACAATTCCTGTTTTATTAGAATGCCTGAAGTAGAGAACAATTCCATTCATAATCCCTACAGCTCTTGGGTAATACATCAAGACAATGTCTCCAAAACCCCACAGCAGAGAGTTCTTACACTGAACAAGTTATGCCCAGGATTCTTCAGGTAATTAAGTTCTCTGCCATTAACAGTTCCCAGCTTTTATCATATTTTGAGGGCTCTAATGTCCATTCTTCCCCAAAGAGATGATTTCAAACAGTTCTTATATAGACAAGTTTTTCTCATTTTTTTCTATTCGCGTTTCTTTCTTCAGTTTGGACTTTGCCAAACTTGGAATTTGGAGATCATCGCTTCTTAATTAGGTTTCAAAGCCCAGGTGGGAGAGCACACTCTCTCATTCAATTCATTCATTCAAAAATAAAAGCACATACACTCTTTTAGGTCTTCAAATGCTGTTTGAGCAGCATGCTGTCCATAGAGAATATTCTGGCCCTCTAGTCTGAGAAGAAAACATAAGGAAAATTAGGAAATGGCTCTCAAACTTTTTTGCTTGTAACCACTTCAATGGGGCCAAAGAAACTGCAAACCATGTACTCTGCACATTCCATCCTTGCATCGTGGACTAAGAACTAGAGAATAAAGTCCTCTGTAATGCACACTGGAAGAAACCACTCCTGGGGCAGTCCTGAAATGTCATATATTAAAGTTAACTACAGACTAGGGACTAATATAATGAATCCAAAAGGTTAATCTAGAGCAGAAAGAGCAAATGGCCATTCATACACAGAAATGCCAAATGAGAGCCAGTAAATATTGAAATAAATATTCTGGATACTTCAAATCTAAAGGGTCAGCCCAGGATGAGGGTAGCGACTGACAATCCGCCAATCCGAGTGCAAGGTCAGGTTTTCCAGTGAGCATGTAGTACCTGAGAAAACTTAAGCATTAAACACTTCTCTCCTTCAGATGTTAATTCTACACAAGTCTGGGAAGCACTCAGTCTCAAGGAGACTCCCCTTCTTATTTCTGCTCCACCAAGCCCACTGTCCTGTCTCCCGTTCCTGGAATCTCTCTTCCCTTTAATCTAGGCTTTGCTCAACTCCATCATCCACGGAGACCTCATTAAGAAGAAGCTCCTCTGGGCCTTCCTGTCCCCCTTCTTCAGACTGACTTCCCACAACCTAGTTTAGTTATGGGACCCTGCAGCATATCGCCTTGGCTCTCCATCCCCCAGCCCTCTTCCACTCCTCCTTCCCTCCTTCTGTCGCTACAGTCTTGATTCCTATTTCCTGGGATTCCTCACTCTAATCCTCTCCATCCTTCCCCACCGTCTCCAGCCATGCTTCACTTCTTGCTCATGGGTACTTGTTTTCCCTCACGCCGGTCCGATGTCCCCCCTCAGGAGTTTTCTGTATCCTCGGGCCACAACCGAGTGGGCAGACCTCTCTGCAAACCTATTAAGCCCCTAACCCCCAAATGACCCCTCCAGCGTCTTCTCCACCGTTGGCCGTCCCTATGGCAGCCTCACCCCCCGCCCACCCCCGCCCTCCCCGCCCAGTCGCCCGGTCCTCCCTCAGCTGTCTCCCTCACCCCGTGACTCACCCGCATGCGAACCTCATAGGTGGTGAAGCGCGCGCGGCCCACGCCCACCGTCTGTGGGTTAAAGATGTCGATCTCCAGGAAGTTACTTGGCGGCCCGTAAGCGTCGGTCAGGTCCTGCGGCTTCGAGTTAAGGCGCCGAGTGTCAGCTACTGCCGTGTCCGACATCTTTCCGAAGGAGAGACCGGGACCGGGGAAGGGGGGATGGGGGACAGAGACCGAAGGCAGAAGCGCGCACGGCCCCTCCCGCTTGCAAAATAACCAGCCAACCCACAGACTGCGGCGCCGCGCACGCGCGCCCACGCACGCACGCGCGCACGCGCACGCCGTCGCGGCCCGGGCCCCGGCACCCTGAATAGAGGCGAAGCGGACGGCTGGAAGTCCTGTACCGAGGAGGCGTCATTCAGACTTCCGGGCAGTGTTTGTGGCCGCCCCGGAACCTGCGTCTCCAATACGCACTCCCAGTATCCTAGGAAGCACTACAGGGGAGATCCGCCAATCGCTGCTCCTCAAGCCAAGAAATTGTCTTATACTGTGCATCAATCAGCAGTGGGCACTGCCCCGCAAGCTAGGACCGTACAGTGATAGGCCGAAGCCCCGTGACCTGAATAAGTCCTGGTTTTGCGCGAAAATAGAATGGTGGTTTCCCGACGGTGGGGTTTCAACAATGGTACTAAGAACCTAAAACGCAGCCCGGCCACTTGTGCCACTAGTAGTTTCAAGTCATCTCACACACAATTGAGCACTCAGTGAGCGCTACTTATGGTGTCAGGAAAGCAGCGAGGATGGGGTATACAAAGATGATTTCTCATTCTCACTTTTCAGGAAAATTTGGGCATATCTTCATCCTCCACTTGTTGCCACATAAAAGCTAATTTCAGGTGTACTCGGATATTACATCTCTCAGCAAACTGAGGGCATTTATTTCAACACCTTCTGTCGCTACTCTGCAAAACTCCAAATTTGGCGCTGCTCTGAGGTTGCTTACAGCCCATAATGGAGATAGAATATGTGTCTACATGAGAATATCTATAGAAATACTAATATTTGTATGACTAATTTGCACATGGCCCACATGAAGAGGGTAGTGCCCACAGTAAAGGTGGTGATTTTAGGTCATCCTTTCTCCTCCTTGCACCAGCCCTCTTCTGCTCAAAAAAAAAATTTCCCATATCATTGATGCCTGAAATTCTTTCAACGGAGTACAAGGCCCTATAATTTCACAGTTAAGTTATTTAATTCAATTTAAGTGATATCTCCTAAGCAACTACTTACGCGTCAGGCACCATGCTAAACACTAAAGACCTAGAGTTCAATAAGAGAGTCCCCGCCCTCAAGGAGTTAATGTTTTAGAAAAGGAGACGAGTAAATAAACTAATATAATGTGACAAATACAAAATAAGTGAATATTCCAAGCAGCACATAGGACATGAGTAAGTGGAGGAATTAAGGAAGGCTTCCTGGAGGAGGAAACATCTGAGTTTGACAGACATGAAAAGACAAACAGGAATGGAAATGGGGAAAGGTAATTTCTTGCAGAGGGAATAGCATATGCAAAGTCATCCAGATAAGAAACAGCATGATATTTTTAGGCAATTATCACCAATTCAGGTTGTGTAGTGGAAGTGCTTAGAGAGGTAGCCTGGCTGAGGATGGGCAGATGAGGATGATCCTTCTATGTTAAGCAAAGGATCTTTGGTTTTATAATGTAGACGATAAGAAGCCACTGAAGGATCTACAACACACACACACACACACACACACACACACACACACAAAGGCATGATCAGTTTTGTGTTTTAGAAGGATTATTTTGCAAGCAACATGGAAGATGTGTCTGAGTTGAGTGTGACCAATTATGAGTATCTATTGATACAGTAGTACTTGGAATCAGATGATGGTGGTGGGAATGGAGAAAAGGGAAGAGAGAAGGCTGAGACTGAGGAAATAAAATAGATAGGAGTTGTATCTGATAGATATGGTGGTAGTATAGTGTAGGGCTTAAATGTGTGAGCTATGGACTTAGGCTGCCTGGGTTTAGATCATTGCTTCCTAGATGTATAACCTTGAGCATGTTATCCAACAAGTTTTCCTTCTCTGTAAAATGGAAATAAGACTAAAAGCTACCCCGGGGCTTTTGTGAGAATTCAATGAAATAAAATATGTGCAAATAGTAAGTCCTCAGTAACTATTAGCTATTATTACTATTTGATGGGAGAGAGAGAAAATAGATAAAATGACTCCTAGGTTTCTGAGGTAGGTAACTATGTGGATTGCTGGTATCACCAATCGAAATTGGAATTACAGAAAGAAGAGTGAGCTTGGGAGGGAAGACAGTGAGTTCAATTTGGATAAATCTGGGGTGTCTGTAGGACATCCAAATGTCCAGGAGGCAGCTGGAAATACAGGCCTGGACCTCGAGGGTGTGACTAGAATTAGAGATTTGGGAATTATTAGCATACAGTGTAGAAAGAAAAATGTGAAGAGGCAAGGACAGAATATTTAAAAATTGATGAAGGCATGCAATGTTGATGAGAGTGTAAATCTGTACAATCTTTCTGGGAAGCTAATTGGCAGTATGTATTAAAAAAAACAAACAACACCTTTGACCTCAGGAAACTTGTAATACTGGTTGTCTCTGGAGAGCAGAACTGGAGAACAGGAGTCAGGGACAGCAGGGAGAGTTGTTTTTCATTTTCATTTCATTTATGTTTAAGTGTTTTTGTATTGTAAAAATATTTTAAATGGGAATTCCCTGGCGGTCCAGTGGTTAGGACTCAACTCTTTCACTGCTGGGGCCCGGGTTCAATCCCTGATGGGGGAACTGAGATCCTGCAATCCATGGGGCGCCGCCAAAAAAAAAATTAATGTTATTTATAAAAACTTTTGGCTCAAAATTTTCACCTCGATCATAAAACTCAGTGTCTTGTGTAAATGGCCAAATTCAGGGTTCTCCTATGTATCCATGTAAAATAATGTTCTTATATTCGTTGATATGGAGTGATGCCCACGAAAAAAGTGAAAAAAAGCTGGTAAAAAAATACTGTACACCATGGCGGTCAGCAAGAAGAAGCGCCTTACAAAAGGCAGCAAAAAAGGAGCCAAGAAGAAAGTACCATGATTGAAGCTCACGTTGACGTCAAGACTACCGATGGTTATTTGCTTCATCTATTCTGTGTGGGTTTTACTAAAAAAATGCAACAATCAGATTCGGAAGACCTCTTATGCCCAGCACCAGCAGGTCCACCAAATTCGGAAGAAGATGATGGAAATCATGACCCAAGAGGTGCAGACAAGTGACTTGAAAGAGGTAGTCAATAAATTGATTCCAGACAGCATTGGAAAAGACATAGAAAACACTTGCCAATCTATTTATCCGCTCCATGGTGTCTTTGTTAGAAAAGTAAAAATGCTGAACAAGCCCAAGTTTGAATTGGGAAAACTCATGGAGCAACATGGTGAGTTTGCATGGTGAAGGTAGTAGTTCTGGGACTTCCCTGGTGGCACAGTGGTTAAGAATCTGCCTGCCAATGCAGGGGACACAAGTTCGATCCCTGGTCCGGGAAGATCCCACATGCCGCGGAGCAACTAAGCCCGTGTGCCACAACTACTGAGCCTGCGCTCTAGAGCCTGTGAGCCACAACTACTGAGCCCACGTGCCTGGAGCCCGTGCTCCACAACGAAGAATAGCCCCCCACTCTCCGCAACTAGAGAAAGCCTGCGCGCAGCAACAAAGACCCAACACAGCCAAAAATAAATAAATAAATAAATAAATTATTTTTAAAAGGGGAAAAAAAGGTAGTAGTTCTCGAAAAGCTACTGGGGTTGAGACAGGTGCTAAAGTTGAATGAGTTGATGGATATTAGCTGCCAGTCCAAGAATCTGTTTAAAATTCAGACTTTTAATGGTGACAAATAAAAGATCTTATTTGTGAAAAAAATATTGTAATGTGATACCATTTGTATTACTGTATATGATATATATGATAATTTTTAAAGACTAGAAGGATATAAATTAAAAATGTTAGTGGTAGTTACCTCTGTGGTGGTGGGGTTTCAGTTTTATGTTTTTATTTATAATTTTCTAAAGGACCTGATTTTTAACAATAAACATGTACCTTTTTTTAATCAGAAAAAATAAAACTATTTCCATCTGGGAAAAAAATTAAAGGACAGGCACAGGAAGAGAAGCTTGTGAAGGAAACCCAGGAAGGAATTTTCGGAGAGGTAGAAAGAGAACCAGGAGACAATAGTGATCTGAAGGAGTGGGATAAAAAATGTTTCCAAAAGGAGAGTAGGTGGTTAACAGTGTTTAATACAGTAGAATGGTCAAATAAAACCTGGGAAATGTACACTCAATTTGACAATTACCTAAAGGTGAGAGGTTTGGTAGAGCGCTGGGAGTAGAACCCAGATTGCAGCAGATTAAGAATTGAATCAGGGCTTCCCTGGTGGCGCAGTGGTTGAGAGGCTGCCTGCCGATGCAGGGGATACGGGTTCGTGCCCCGGTCCGGGAAGATCCCACATGCCGCGGAGCGGCTGGGCCCGTGAGCCATGGCCGCTGAGCCTGCGCGTCCGGAGCCTGTGCTTCACAACGGGAGAGGCCACAACAGTGAGAGGCCCGCGTACCGCAAAAAAAAAAAAAAAAAGAATTGAATCAGAGGTGAAGTGGAAACATTTAGTACAGACTATTCTTTAAAGAAGCTTGCCCAAGATTTGAGGAATGTGGTAGCTAGAGAGCAATGCATTGACAAAGAAGGATTTGTTTGTCTGTTTGTTTAAAGAGAAAGGAGGCTTGAATATGTTTAACGACTGGCGTGGGGGGGAAGAATTTCATAGAAAGAGAGAAGTTGAATATACAGGTAAGTAATAGGAAAAGGCTTAAAATCAAATAGCCCTTGGAGAATTGCGAAAGTTAAATTCACAATGAGGTGTAAATACACGGTCTTTTTTTTTAAGAGAAACATTTGATAACGTGGAGAGGAGAGTAGCAGGGTACCGGGCTACTTAAATGTTTTGCAGTAATAATGCAATTGACAGCTGTTATCAGCTGGCTCCTATACACACACACACACACACACATACACACACACAGGGAGAGAGAGAGAGAGAGAGAGAGAGAGAGAGAGAGAATAGAATAGAATAGCCAAGGCAAATCTCTTGGCAAACAGGTGACATCAGAGCATGATGTGAGAGCAATGCGCGTTTTCCTCTCATTGGATTTCTTTGACTATGTTCATTCTTTGCCAAAAGGAGTCCAGTGTTGGGAGGGGAATGAGAGAGAGAGATTTAGGATCCTCAAATTGGAAGGAATCTCATTAGTTCATCCTCCTGCCCACAGGCAATACTGGACCTTAAACATACATCTATCCATCTTTCTGCCTTTAAATTTTTCCCAAAGGAGATTGCACAATCTCCGAATCAGTCATACGCAATCATACTGACAAGAACTTCTTTCTAGTCTCTATTCAGACTGTCCTGAGGAATTGGCAAATCAAGAGCCCCTATAATTTGGAGTGTTTGTGTTCTTGGGAGCAGGGGTCTGGAACTGCAGGGAGGGAGTAGGGGGAGAGTCTGAGTGTAAAAGAGGTAGTGTAGAGAGGAAATCCAGAGAGCAGGGCTCATGACATACAGTCTACTCCAGGGAATGTTGATCCAGAATTTACCTGCCTTTCTATGGAGCCCCGCTCTCCTTCTGCACACATCCATCCAACTGCCTACTACTAGTAGTGACTTCTCCTCTTGAAGTTCCTTTAACCCTAATTTCACCTGGCGCCTCCCTAGGGATCGTCTCTACTTTAACTAAATCCCTTCTGAAAGTTGGATGAAATGTTAATGAAACATTTCCAATGTTGATGAAAAGTCCTTTAAATACTCAACTTGTCTACTTAAGTTGGTGATTGTATTTACTTTACTAAAGTATCTCTCGATCGCCTAAGGGTGAGGGCAATCTGAGGAAAAGAGGTGCGGCCTAAGTGTGTGAGTAGCTATGCATGTTTATCAGGTGTTGCTAAAGACCTAACCCTTTAGCTGACAAGAGTTTGGCCTCCAGCTTCCATACAGGTGTTTGTTAATTATATAATGAATCATCTAGCAACAATAAGACCTGGAAAGATGATAATGTTGCAATTAGCCAGCTTTCTTCCCTTAATAAAAGCTAACATTTATTGAACACTTACTATCTGCCAGGCACTCTTTTAATTACTTTATGTATTTTAACTCAGTTAATCCTCAGAACAATCCTATGACATAGGTGCTATTTTTATAGCTGCATTTTACTAATGAGGCACAGACAGATTAAGCAATTTGCCCAAAATCACACAGCTAATTAGTGGTAAAGTCAGGATTTGAACCCAGCCAGTCTGGTTTTGGAGCCCAGGTTTTCAACCTGCCGCCCAGAGAAGATCCTTTTAGCCCATACAGGGCTAAAAAGGAGTCATCATAAAGGGTGTAAGATGGAAAAAGAATTAGGAAAGGAAAAAGGAGAGAAATAAAGACCAAAAAAAAAAAACTTTAAGGGGTAGAATGTCACTAACAACAGCTTAGTAACATTCTGGTGTAAGTTGCCTGCTCCTGCCTAGATGTTCTTCATCTGGCCTTTAATCTGAAACTTTTTGTATTGAATTCTATCTTCTTAATACCTATGATAACTTCAAGCCTATTTAATTTCTGCCCATCCTTCAAAGCCCAGTGCAGGTCCCACCTCCTCCATAAAGCCTCCATATTCATCCAGTCTACAGTAATCTGTACTTTTGAAATTTTTTACAGACTTCTTGTCTGTAGCGTTCATTTGGCTCTGACTCGCATTTTTAATTAGTCTTGTGTACATTTATGTCTCATCTTACCAACCATACCGTAAACTCCCTAAGGGAAGAGACTATGACTTTTATTTCTCTTGCATCGTGTATCCCCCATAATGCCTAGCATGGTGTATTGCAAATAATAGGCACTCAGCAAATATTTGTTGGTTGACTAATTGATTGGGAAAGGTCAGAGACTACATCAAATCTTGGTTAACCCCTGAATCATTAGTGAAGAGCTATGCACTCAATGTGTACTCAATAAACATTAATGATGATTACAAAATCATTCAAAGAGTTTTTATAGAGCTTCTACACTGTGTAGAGAATGGTGTGTGGGGATAGAAATTAAATAGAGGATACAGCTTCTACCTTTGAATACCTTAGCTTAGGCTTCTCTTACTACTTCAATGCACACTATCTCCTTTCTCTGAATTCCTGCTGCATTTGAAGTCAGGACTAGCTATCACTCAGTTGTTGTCTCCCCTGATTCAATTGCAAGCTCCTTGAAGGAAATGGATAACACTGTGCTGGGACCATAATGGAATCACAGAATTAGAAAGGACTTTAGAGATTTCCCTATTGTCAAACTTCCCACCCAACGCAAAAATCCCTTTTGCAACAGCCCTGATTCAGCTCTTATTTAATTATACACTTCCAGTATCAAAATTAATCAATATAGGAAGCATAGGAGGAAGAATAGGTTCAGGAGCTACATAATGAGTTGGATTCTGACTACATGCAGTTTACTGTGATTGTTAGACAACGAAGTGGAGACAAACAGCTGAAATTCAAGTCTCAATCTCAGGAGAGATGTCAGGACTGCAGACAGAGACTTGGAGTCTTGGGTATGTAAGTAGTAGTTGAAACACTAAGATTAAGACTACTAAGGACAAGAGAACAAAGCAACCAAGGACAAAATCTCCGAGAATTCCTCTAATTGGAAAATGAGAGGAGAAATCAATGAGGTGAGAGAACTGGAAGATGAAGAAGAGAGTTTTAAGGAGAGACTGGTCACCAGAGTCAATGGAGGATGGATCAATGAAGTTAGAAAGGATAAGACTGAGATAAGGTTATTTGATCTGGTGATTAAGAAGCCAGACGTTTGATGACCTTGAAGAGAGAGGTCTCAGTGAAGTAGGGTCTATTTTGACTTACTCTTGTTACCTATAATGCCTAGTTCAATGCCTGGTTCAATACATATTTGTTGAATAACTGAATAAATGGTTGGAAGAACTGTAGTTCCTGCTAAAAATAGGAGGTGATGGGGAAAAGTAAACAAGTTAGCCTTTCTTTTTCTCTGAAGCAAGAGGAGAATATGGGTAATAATATAGAGAAATGTTAAGGTGAAAAAGAAAGGGGCAATGATTTTCCCCCCAAAATGTGAAGTAAGCTCATCTGAGATTCTCTCACAGGTTTGATGGAATAAACTCTCAACCGGTAACAACTATAAACTCTGGACAAAATACACACACACACACACACACACACACACACACACACACACACAAGAAAGCTCCAGAGAGTAAACAAAACTAGGCGGATATTGGATGGAGGTTGGAACTTAGAAGAAGGGAACAGCAGGGGCCAGGGTTCCTATTTTTATGGATTTAGCCTGAGGACAGGCTGTAGTCATCAGCCACATCGCTAAAACTACAACAGGAAGCCCTCATCTTTCTAGCCTATAGAACCAGAGGACAGGATCTGGGGAAACGACAGTCTCTAGAAAATGAGGGGATATATCAGAAAGACATCCTGAGGAGGAGCCCTAAATTATCTGTATAAATTCCTCCCAAGACTTATCCTAAACCATACATGCACAGGGTGGACTGAAAACAACTTTCATCTAAGACTAAAAGAATGGAACTGAGATTTGAGCTGCCACCCACCACAGGCAAGGCAGGGTTTTTAGTTTGAATCTAACCAAGTTAATTGCCTGCTGAAACAAATGCATCCTCACTCTTCAGAGAAGTATAACAGTATCCAGAGACTCCACAAGATAGCATTCACAATGTCCAGTAAACCCTCTAAAATTGCTCACTATATGAAGAATCAGGAAAATGTGGCCCATTCTCAAGGGAAAGACAATTCATGGAGGCCAACCCTGAGATGATGATGCTCAATGAGGAGAGGAAAAATGCCCTGGTAATGAATGAAGAGATAGGAAACTTCAGCAGAGAAATAGAAAATATAAAAAGGAACTAAATGGAAATTCTAAAACTGAAAAACACAATGTCTGAAATTTAAAAAATTAACTAGATGCACTTAATAGCAGAATGAAACACCAGAGGAAAGAGTAAGTGAACTTGAAGGTACAGCAATAAAAACTATCTGATCTGAAGAAGAGAGTTGGTTGAAATAAAATGAACAGAGCCTTATAGACCCATGAGAGAACATCAGTGGTCTAAAATAGGTGTGATTAGCATCCCTGAAGGAGAGAAAAGAGAGAATGGGGCCAGAAACAGTATTGGAAGAAAAAATGGTTGAACCCTTCCCAAATTTGGTGAAGGACATATATTTAAAGATTCAAGCTCAGCAAAGCCCAAACAGGATAAATATGGAGAAAATTGCACCTATGTGTATCATAGTCAAACTGCTGAGAACCAAAGATCAAGAGAAAATCTCGAAATCAGCCAGAGAAAAACAGCACATTACATATAATGATTCAAATAACAATGGACTTCTCCTCAGAATCTGTGGATGCTAGAAGACAGTAGAAAAACATCTTTAAATTACTGGGGGAAAAAATCACTGGCGGCCCAGAATTCTATGTTCAGTAAAAATATTCTTCAATAACAAAGGCAAAATAAAGACTCTCTTCAGATAAAGAGAGTCTCTCTCATGCTTATAATCCTTTATTCTTGCTGTTCCCTATGTCTGGAACACACAGTCTCTCCTCTAGTCCTCTCCCTATCTTCAGCCTGCTAACTCCTACTCATCCTTCACAACTAAGCTTAAACGCCACTTCCTCCAGGAAGCCTTCCTGATCCCCCAAGTCCAAGTTAGGTGTCCCTCACTAATACATCAATAGCCCCCCACATTTCTCCAATCTTAGCATTTATCATGCTGTATGTAATTACATGAGTTGATTGTCTGTGACTTCACTAGACTATATGTTCCATTAGGGCATGCATCATGTTTTCCTTATTGGTGTATTTACAGTGCATGCAATAAGCACTCAATTAATATTATCGAATAAAGAAAAGAAAGTCTGATTCCAAAGTATTTTTTCCTTTCTACTATGCCAGGCTGTCATCATCGAGAAGGAGGTCCTGACACTACTATAAGATTGACTACTATTATACTCTCTTAAACTTTATGGAGAAATCTACTGTGCTTTGAAAAACTGAAGCTTTCATTGAACTATCATTTTCCTGTGATTTCATGGGCAATTACTGTGGAGGCTATCCATATGTGCTTAACATAGATCCTTGGTAATCAATGCTTGTGAAAATCCTCATTCAATACCACTTCAAGATAAATGATGAGTAACGTGGAAATGATTAAACTATGGTGCATCCAACTTATAGAATATTATGTAGGCACTAAAATTATATTTATAAACCTGTGTAATCATTTGAAAACACACTTATATGTTAAGTGGGAAAAAGACAAAACCAAAAATACAAAATTGTATGTATAGTGTGATTACATTGTTTTTGTAAAAAAAAAAAAATCTATGTGGAAGGGGAAAATAATGCTGGAAAGAAATATAGCCAAATTATTGGCTGTGGTTTTCACTGGGTGATGGAACTACAGTTACTTTAAACAATTCTTTTCTGTATTTCACAATTTTTCTTTAATAAACACATTATTTAAGCAGCATTATTCCTATAGTGAGTGGGGGGGACTTTCTTTTTTAAAAAGTTTAAAATAGAAAGTCTAAGGGTAGGTAGAGGTCCCCTGATACACCAGACGACAATCACAAGTAAAACAGGACTGTGTTTAAGCCTCCTTTCTCTTTAACTTGTACCTTAATGGCCTGATACCACTCATAGATTAACTAAGTGCATGACCTTGTTGAAGGATGCTATAAGACTGGCCTCAGGAAAAGAAGAAAGGGGATCAGCAGTGGAAACTGCCAGAGGCAGAAGGAGAAAGAGACTAAGCAAAGAGATCAGAGAAAGTAAACATAAAAGAACAGGAAACGGGAGGGGGGAGGGAAAGACAAGAGGATAGGTATATGTATATACATACTTTCATACATTGGCACCCGCATGAAAAAGAGGAGCTGGTCATGGATTTTTATTACAGGCATAGCTAGCATATTTTTCATGTTATTTTATTATTATCTGTATTAAGAGTATGTGTGTTTGTGCCTCGTGCCTCACTATTCCCCAGGGGCACACTATGTATTTCTTCAGCCCACATGTGCTGTCATATCTGCCTGATGTTGCCAGGGAAGATCAACTGGACACTAGGTCTGGACATTCTGGAGCCTACTCTGGGAGCAAATTGCATAACCACGTGCCTATCTACGTGAGCTATAGATTTAGCAGACTATGTGGGACAGTCGGGAACATTCTGGGTGATAAAGGAGATCTGGATGGGGATTCGGGAAGTCCCAGAGGCATTTATGGAAAACAAGAAAGTAGATTAGTTCTCTCCGGGTCTAAACCCATTTATGACAAACAACTCGACAGCTCATAGCCAAGATTGTTTTTAAGATATTCATATTATTCTGTTGACTTTGTATATTGCTTCCGTCATCCTTGAAACTTTCACTGGGCTAGTGGGATGGCTGATGGGGGGGGTTCGATTATTAAATGTCATGCGAGAGTGTTGGAATTAGAAGTTAATTTCTACATGGTTTGGTTTGAGTATAGTCATTTCCCAGAAAGGATTTCCAGCAACCTTGTCTTTTCTGTATGATAATCCATCTTTTAACCCACCTGGAAATCAGGAACAAGGAGACTTAAAAGTAGGACATGTAAAGGGACCAACACAAGATCTTAGCATCATTCATTGACCTTTAGAGGGTGGATGCAATTGTCTTAGAGCTCCTGATGATATAATTTGTAGGGTAAAAAACTGTGCCTTCCATTACCGTACGCTAGAGTCTTGCACCATCCAATACAGTAGCCACTAGCCACATGTCACCAAATTTAAATTAAATTAAAACTTCAGCTCCTCAGTTGCCTGGCCACATTTCAAATGCTGAATAAGCACATGTGGCTAATGGCTACTGTATTGAACAGAGCAGATATAGAATATTTCCATCATCATAGAAGGTTCCATTGGACAGCACTGTGAATCTAGACTCGCAGGATGATGATCTGAGGATCAGGCATCTCTGCGTCTGCATGTAAAGTGACTTTTAAAAAAATTTTATTGGGGTATAGTTGATTTACAATGTTGTGCTAGTTTCAGGTGTACAGCAAAGTGAATCTGTTATACACATAATATATCCACTCTTTTTTAGATTCTTTTCCCGTATAGGCCATTACAGAGTACTGAGTAGAGTTCCCTGTGCTATACAGTAGGTCCTTCTTAGTTATCTATTTTATATATAATAGTGTATATGTGTCAGTTCCAATCTTCCAATTTATCCTGCCCCCCCTTACCCCCTGGTAACCATAAGTTTATTTTCTACATCTGTAACTCTATTTCTGTTTTGTAGATAAATTCATTTGTAGCCTTTTTTTAGACTCCACACATAAGTGATATCATATATTTGTCTTTCTTGGTCTGATTTACTTCACTCAGTATAACAATCTCTAGGTCCATCCATGTTGCTGCAAATGGCATTATTTCATTCTTTTTTATGGCTGAGTAATATTCCATTGTACATGTGTACCACATCTTCTTTATCCATTCCTCTGTTGATGGACATTTAGGTTGCTTCCATGTCCTGGCTATTGTAAATAGTGCTGCAATGAGCATTGGGGTGCATGTATCTTTTCGAATTATGGTTTTCTCTGGGTATATGCCCAGGATTGGGATTACTGGATCATATGGTAGCTCTATTTGCAGTTTTTAAAGGAACCTCCATACTGCTCTCCATAGTGGCTGTACCAGTTTACATTTCCACCAACAGTGTAGGAGGGTTCCTAAAGTGACTTATTTTTTTTCTTACTTCAGGTTGTCTCTTTGCATCAATGTGCTCCAAGTGACACCAGGGAAACTAAGGCAGTTTAGCAGACCTTTTAACCCTCTTGCCACACACACACACACACACACACACACACACACACACACACATAAGAATTCTCCCTTGGGGAATGGCTAAATAAAATGTGACATATTCGTTAAATGGAATACAATACAGCAGTTACAGGGAATGAGCTAGAAGTATCAACAAGGATAGATCTCAAAAACATTTTTGTGTGAAAAAAGTCAGTTGCTGAATGTAATCATTTATTGCACACAAAACAATACTACATTTTTCCTATGTAAGAGTATTTTTTTAAAAGGTCTGGAAGAGTACATATCAAACTAATGACAGTGCTAACTTCAAGGAGGGAGGAAAGGTGAATGGGATAAGGGACCAAAGGGATTCTTTTTAAAGGGATTTTTAGATTTTTCTGTAATGTTCTAAAATTTTAAAGAAAAATCTATTCATGTATTACTTGTGTAACTACAATTATTAAAACAGGACACAAATTTATATACATAACGTGAATATAAATATGTAAAAATATGGTGGGTGGTGAAAAAAATAAGGGAAGTATACAAAATCCTAATGATAGTTGTGTTAAGATGGTGGGTTTGTGGGTAATTATTTTATTCTATTTCCCTATTTTTTTTTTTTTTTTTTTGGTGGTACACGGGCCTCTCACTGTTGTGGCCTCTCCCGTTGCGGAGCACAGGCTCAGCGGCCATGGCTCACGGACCCAGCCGTTCCGCGGCATGTGGGATCTTCCTGGACCGGGGCACGAACCCGCGTCCCCTGCGTCGGTAGGCGGATTCTCAACCACTGGGCCACCAGGGAAGCCCATATTTCCCTATTTTTAAAAAGTTTTTTTTTTTTTGTTTTATGACTGTAATGCTAATACAATAAAAATTCTTAAATAAAAAATGAATCCGGGGACTTCCCTGGTGGCACAGTGGTTGAGAGTCTGCCTGCCAACGCAGGGAATACGGATTCGAGTCCTGGTCCGGGAAGATCCCACATGCCGTGGAGCAACTGAGCCTGTGGGCCACGGCTGCTGAGCCTGCACTCTAGAGCCCGTAAGCCACAACTGCTGAGCTTGTATGCCACGACTGCTGAGGCCCGCGTGCCTAGAGCCCATGCTCCGCAATACGAGAAGCCACCACAATGAGAGGCCGCGCATCGCAACGAGGAGTAGCCCCCGCTCGCCGCAACTAGAAAAAGCCCCCGTGCATCAACTAAGACTCAACACAGCCATAAATAAATAAATTAATTAATTTAAAAAAATGAATCCACCTTTATTCTGCTGACATAGTATTATCACACATTAGATGTAGTTCTTAAGAGGCAATGGGCTCTGGTATACAATTAGTGCCAGAAATAACAGCTCAATCTCATTTATGTAAAAAATTTCAATTGTCCTTGGTGACAGTCTCCAAGATTCAATTGGTCAATATAAAACCCCATTCTGCAGCTAATTCATACTGGCAGACACACTGGGACCCTACAGTTCCTAAAAACAGAGGATCCATTGGAATATTTACGAGAATTCCCTTCTTATGCCCAGGACACCTGACTGGTTATGGGCTTTGAAAATTGTTCAGATCAAAAATGCCTCCTCTGGGATTTCCCTGGCGGTCCAGTGGTTACGACTCTGCACTTCCAGTGCAGGGGGTTCGGGTTTGATCCCTGATCGGGGAACTAAGATCCCACATGCCATGCGGCACGGCCAAGGAGGTAAAAAAAAAAACTCTCCTCTGTGGTGTGGAACTCAGTTCCAAAAGCTGTTTCCTAAGACAAATCTGGCTTCACCTGCACCCTACCTCCATGGGGATGCAAGGTCAACTTCCACGCAGGCAACAACACTGGTCAAGCTTCTCAACTTTCAAGCCAGAATGTTAACCCTGTCACCCAACCACCTGTTCATCTGGCTTCCAAAACATATGGATCCTGCCTCAGTCAACAACAGAGCATACCAACTCTTCTGGGCTTCATCAGAGAATAAATGTAGTCAGCCTCTGAGGTCCTGTCAAAAGCCTGGCTGTGAGAAGAGATATTTATGGAATATATTATAAGGGACATTCTATCCATCCACTTCTTTAGGTGGCATTTTAAGTTGTGTCCTCAGATCAAGTTAGAGCACCAGAAGGTTACATGCCTGAACCATATTAGCTCAGCCCCTGCAGAAATGCTTTAATGTTATACCCTTGGCTTTTAGCCAGGGTAGTTACAAGAAAGTAATATGAAAATCTCTTCTGTGTGCATTATAAAACTGTTACTGAGGACATTGTCCCTTATGGTAAATCCCACATGAGAAATTTCTTATGGAATTTAGCGTCAGCGATGAACCATTATGTAGCTGTTAAAAATTGTAATTCTGGAAGACTAAATATGAAAACGTGTTTATGATATGTTCATTGAAAAAAAACAACACAGAATGGTACATAGGGTCTAATTGCAGCTATGAAAAATTATTTGTGTCTGTGGACAAGGACGGAAAGCTATAGGCAAAGATGAAAATTGCATGAGGGCGATGGGATTACGAATCTTTTATTTTTTTCAAAAAATTTTGTTTGCTGTGGCCCTGTCTTTTCAAGTGAGGGAAAAAAGAATTTAGTGACGAAAATCTTTATCTCTCTTGAGGAATTGCCACGTGTCTTTCTTTCTGATAAGAAGAATTGTGTAATTTACTGTGTTTTCCCCGTTCCCCTGGGAGGCCCAGAAGATTAATTTAATGTTCAGTCATCGCACATTAGCTGCTTTTTCCTCTACATGCCTCTGATGTTCTACTTCTATAATCTGATGACATTTGTACTGTTTTTTTTTTCTGGTAAAGTGCCTCAAATCCCTTATAGAAAGAGCAAAACATAAGGCATTTCCCACATTTTAAAAGTTATACACAAAGAAAACTGGAAAAATATAAGAAAGTAAAAAGAAAAAATAACCACTGTTAACACTTTTGGGTATTTCTTCCTATTTTTTTCTCAATGTATTTTAAACAAAATTATGAGCATATAGCATATAAAGCATCACATCTAGCTCTTTTCATGCAATTTTAAAATACAAGCATCTTTTTGTGTATTGGACGCTCTTCTGGTAATAAGCCTAGTAAGTATCATGCCATTCGAAGGTTGAAACCATAGAGGCCTATAGGAATGGTTAATGAGAAAGCTCAAAGGTCAGTTCAAAGAGCCAGAAATGTGAGAGATGAAGCTTTGTGGACCTTATTCCTGCAGGGGACCAGGACAGAATTTGTGTGGGTGTGAAGTGTAAGCTCAGGGCAGTCTAAAGCCAAAAGGGCAATCTGGAGTCTTGTACCCATATCAAACATCACAGAAAATAGGATTTTAGACCTAGGAGAGACTTTAGAGATCACCTAATACAGTATTCCCATTTTACAACGGAAAAAAACAAAGCCAAAGAGGTGAATTGATTTGTATAGGCTCTGGAGTCAGATGGCCTGGATTTGCACGTCTGCCTTACCACTTAGTAACTCTGGATCTTAAGTAGGTTCCTGTACCCTCTCTAAGTCTCATTTTCCTCTGTGAAATGAAAATAGCAATAGCATTTAATTTGCATGCTTATCGTGTGGATTAAACCAGATAATCTGTGTAAAGCACTTAACACGGTGCCTAATACATAATAAAAACTGAATAGATGTTACTTATTAACAGTAGTGTAATTATTATCATTATTCAACTGTTAGTGACAGAACAACGACAAGGACTCAGATCTCCTGACTCAACCTAGTGCTCTTTTTACTACATCAGACTGACTTCCAGGGTTTGGAAAGGACTGAAAGCTGCCTCGATCTTAGTAGTGGTGCCAACTCAAATCTACTTGGGGCTAAATCTTAGGACTTTAGTCTGGGGTGTACTTTATGCAAAAGCACGTAGCCTGGTGTCTGGAAATGTAGGCTCTTACGAAATGTTTATTAACTAAAAAGATTTTTAAAAACAACGACAGGGTTGGGAGGGTGTTGTTGGCTTCTACGAGAAGAACAAGAAATCTTTCACGGAAACACATAAAAGAAGGATTTAGGGAAGAGGGCTACAAAAACATGGATGTTCCATACACGTCTGTGAAGACCAGGGACAAGCTGAGGTTCCTTGAGCTTTCTCATTGTTATTTTTGTTAACCCTTCATCTTTCTCTGTAGTTACTAGCAAAAACCCTATGCAAACCCTAGATGGGGGGAGGGGTGTTTTCAAAGCTGGGCAGGGTAAGAAAGAAGTGGGGAAATGTCTATCTCAATTCAAATGAATAAAGCCGGTTTGGCAGCAGGCTTGGGGGGTGGCACCCAGGTAGAAGAGTGGGTGGTGGCGGTGAAAGAGGCAAGAGAGCCAAACATCTTTGACCTTCAAGAGGAAAAAAACACGTGGGAATGGGGAGCCAGTTGAGATCATAAACTCCTGGCTTGCAACTGGGAAAAAGGCCTGTGCCCCCCATATCCTACCATATTTCTGTTTGTAACTTATAACTATAGCAGTTTTCTGGGGGCCTGCTGTTGGTCCTCTTTTTTTTTTAGTTTTATCGGAGGATGGGTGACTTACAATGTTGTGTTTAATTTCTGCAGTACAGCAAAGTGACTCAGTTATACATATATAAATTCTTTTTCATATTCTTCTCCATTACGGTTTATCACAGGATATTGAACATAGTTCCCTGTGCTATACAGTAGTAGGTCCTTGTTGTTTATCCATCCTATGTATAATAGTTTGCATCTGTGTTGGTCCTCTTTCATGACCAATGTCTCTTCTATTTTCCAAGGCCACCATACTGACTCTCTCTCTTGACTAATGTATATTCCAACACTGCCACAGTAATAAAGTGCATAATTCTGACCTCTCTGGATGCATGCTTTAAAGTCTTGGTGTTCTTACCATTCCATCGATCCTTCAGCTCACCCTCCTAAAGCATCTGGAGGTCCTATGGTTTATGGTCATTTTCATCTGTCTGGAGTTACAAGGTATACCCTCATCTTAACAGTAAAGGCTCAATAAGCATTTGTGGATTGACTGAAGAATTTATACTCTAGTTGGGGAGACAATATGCCCTCATGAAATGAAAAGCCATGTAACCCCAAGCACAAAATGAAAGAATACAAACTGAGTTCATAGAGGCTCAGGAGATGCAAAGTTGTTAAGTGATCTGTCAGGTTGGGCTAGTTGGGGAAAGTTTCCAAGAGCATGTAAGTTTTGAGCTTTGAATTGGAAATTTAAGGTGATGGACATGAGTTGGTAGAGAGGTGGACCTTTCCAAACAAATGCACAAAGGGAGACAACACAAGATATAACTCAAGCCATGACAGGTGCCTGCCCCACCCTGCCATTTCCCTGTCTCAGCAGCTCTTCATGATCTGCCACCACACCTGTTTCAGTTAGAAGAGAGCTCCTTGTGACCTAGTGCCCACCAGGCTCCCTCTTCTACCAAATTCACTGCTCGTGCAGCACTTTCCACGTACTCCAGGCTGTTCTGGAAGAGGCGTAGGCAGGAAATGTTCGCAGACATTGTGAGCAACTATCTCCTGTCCCTCTAGTCTGGACCTCAGGTGGGAATACACAGTCTTCTCTTTACCCTCTATATGACAACTGCGTGTTGGAGTAGAAGAAGGCAGGGATATGTAGAACCAAGATGGTTATGTTACCATGAGCAGACTAATATCACTTTGAAGGTCTAATGTGCTGCGGCCTCTGAAAAACTTCAGGTGGTATGGCTTTACAACCGTGATGGGAGGAAAGCCTGGTCATCACAGAGCACGTATCAAGCAACACTGCCAATGGTATAATGCTAGGCACTATACAGATAAGTTAAATTACAGTCTCTACCCCTAGGAGCTTGTCATCTAACAGGAAAAATGGGACATGGCCAGGCAGTAAATAAATATGATACATTTATTAAAACGTTGTCAAATGCACAAGTGCAATGGTCACTCGATTCCTGACCTCATTCATTTGACAAACATTTATTGAATGTCTGTTATGTGGGCTCACAGAGATACATAAAACTTGTCTCTGCCTTCAAGGAGTTCACAGTTTAGTGAAAGAGACATGCATACACATAAGCAAATAATTACAGTATAATATGGTTTATGCTATATAACATAAGCCTGCACAAAATGCTTGGGAATGCATAAGACAGAGAACTAACTGTACGTGAGGGAGACCAGGAAGGCTGAGTAAGAGTTTTCCAGAATAAGAGACTTGGGGAAGGGATGATGAGAGGGAGGACATCCCAGGATGTGGAGAGAAAGGTATAAAAGGGTATGTATGGCATTTCCAGGAAATAGTGTGAAACTCGAACTGGTCAGAACTTAATGTGCCCAGTGAAAGAGGAAGCAGGAAAGGTGGCCTGAATCTGAAGAGACCTGTATGCCTTGCTAAGGAGTTTGAACTTTATCACATAGGCAATGGGGAAAATCAAAGGAAGTTTTAAGCAGGGAAATGCTATGATCACATATAGGTGATATTCCAGTTCTCCTGCCTCCTAGCTGTGTGACTTTGGGCAAGTCACTAAATCTCTGAGCATTAGTGTCTTCGTCTGGAAAATGGGGATGACAGGGGTACCTACCTCACAGGGTTGATTTGAGGAGTAAAGGAGCTAGTTTATATAAAGCAGTCAGCACAGCGCCCAGCACATAATAAGTGCTCCATAAATTTTAGCTATTACCAGGAGTGTTTCTTAGAAAGGTTACTTTGTTGACAGCACAGAACATAAACTGCAGTTGGGAAAAGATTCGTGGTGGGAGGTCTGATTAAGACGATGCTGCAATTTAGTCCGGTGATAAATAAGATCCTGAACTGGGATTTGGATGTGGGAGGTTAGGGAGATGAAAAGATGAAGGGTAAATCTAGCTTAGGAGACTGGGTAGATTAGGACAACCATTAACCAAATTCAGAGATAAGAGTATCCAGAGGATAGGGGTGTGGGTGCAGGAACAGATAATGAGTTCTGTTTGGAACCTGTTGAATGAGAAGTGAAGCCGCCGAAGATGGGAACCTGGAGAATATCAATATTTGAGGAGAGGCCAGAAGAGCCAGTGGAGAAAACTGGTTAGCAACCGCACTATCAATGGGAACTGCGTATGGGGAGTCGAGAGCGGTGGGGGAGACACCATCATCAGCTAACCATTTGTTTATGTTCCCCAAGCCCTCCGCCCATCTCCTCAACACGAAAACAAGCCTATTCTTTAGTCAGTTCTTTGCTTCGTGCTTCTCGGTTTTCTGCTTCTTGCAGAGACCGCATTTTTTCCTTTTGCCCTCTTCCGATGGAAAGACGGAACGGTCTAACATCTCTCGACACGCTCATCTAGGCGATCCCGAATCACAAGGGAGGAGGGGGGAAGGGGAGAAAAGGAAGAAAATGATTTTTAAAGAAAAGAAAAAGTCCGCGACGACCTCTAATAATTAATGTTCCCCCTCTCTATATCCTGCCACGCCGCTCTCCTGCCACCCAGATCGGGCTCCTGGCCGCGAAGTAGGACGGGAGATGTAGTCCCCAAGCCTGACCAGGCTGGCACGACTAGAGAACTCTGTTTCCCAACCCGCTCTCCAGGCGCGTGCGCAGATGGCTGCCCCGGCGAGTGGTAAACAGAGACGTCAGGCGGGGGCCGCAGCTTGGAGCAAAACAAAAGGGAAACCCGGGGGGCGGGGGGTGGGGGGGTTTGATAGGGGGATTGGTGCGGGAATTCGAGAGGCTGGGGCCGCGGGGACGTGGACCCGAGTAAGAGTTGGGGGGAGGGAAGAGGCGGGGGGAGGGGGAGTCAGGGGAGGGGCGAGTGACGCGGGGGAGCGGGGCGTGGGGGAGGGCAGGGATCCGGGTGGAGGAAATTCGGGAGGAGTGTCCGGGGGGCAGCAACTTAAAAGGGGGAGGGAACTGCGGCTAAAGAGACGTTCGGTGATGGGAGCGCGATTTGTGAGGGGATACGGTGCCTCAGGTTTAAAAGAGCAGGAAGCTGAGTGAGAGGTTGGGGAAAAAGTGCCTTCGCTAGGCGAAGGTTACAGGTGGTGTCTCGGAAAGAGCTCCGAGGCTGCAGGCTGTAGTGGAGGAGAGGATCAGAGAACTAACTGTGTGCAAGGGACAGCTTAGGGGCTAGCGTCCAGGGGCGAGGGGGAAGTTCGAGACTTTCTGAGGACTGGCAGGAATGTGCCTCCTGGCCCTCGGTGCTTCCCCCCTGGGGGGAGGCATCGCGAGGGACTGTGGCAGGCTCCTCTGAACGCTGAGCGGCGGAGGTCCAACTCCACGTATGGATCCAGTGAATGAGAATTCAGCCAGAGAGGCTGCCGCGCTCGTAGACCTCGATCCCGACTTCGAACCCCAGAGCCGTCCCCGCTCCTGCACCTGGCCCCTTCCCCGACCAGAGCTCGCTCCCGAGCCGTCCGAGCCGGCCGAGGTGGAGTCAGGTCTGGGAGAGAAGGTACACACGGAGGGGCGCTCGGAGGGGCGCTCCCAGCCGACCCTGTTGCCCTCCCGGCTCCCTGACCCGGCAGGGGGCCCCCAGCCTGGGATCCTGGGGGCCGTAACAGGTCCTCGGAAGGGAGGCTCCCGCCGGAATGCCTGGGGAAATCAGTCATATGCAGAACTCATCAGCCAGGCCATTGAAAGCGCCCCCGAGAAGCGACTGACACTCGCCCAGATCTATGAGTGGATGGTCCGCACAGTGCCCTACTTCAAGGACAAGGGTGACAGCAACAGCTCAGCAGGATGGAAGGTAACTATGACCCCCTTACCTCCGTCCCAATACCCGTCTGCTCCTGGTCCCCCCAGTCTCCTTACCTCTACTCTGGGGCCCCTTTTACACCCCTAGCCCAGAGGTCCACCTTCCGTCGTCATTTAGACAAACATTTACTTAAGACATAGTATATGCCGCTGGGTGCTTGATGCTGGAGGATCACAGATGAATAAGACACTGTCCTTGCCCTGGAGAAAATTGAATTCTCTGCTCACTGCTCAACACTCCCAGCACTTTGGCTTGGCCTGCCCCAAACACTTATCCCCACAGAGAAGTCTTTATCCTATGTACAGCAGGAACTGTGTGGATTCCCCACAGGAACCTAGCCTTCCCTCCTCCCCCACCTCCCACCCCAACACCTTTTCTCCCATTCCTGTGGGATCACTTGGATTCCCTGCTTGCCTCCCAATACCTCAGGGTAGAAGTACTGTTCTAGGACTCTGCTACCCAAGAAGATGGAGTGAAGTGGCGAAAGGTAAAAAGAGTGATATCCATGTGGTAAGGTAGCAGATCTTATGCACTAAGAAAAAAGGGTGGGCTGTCTCGGTTTACCCTATATAATGCCAAGAAACTCTCCTTAGTAAGGGGCTATCCAAGTTGTGGGGGGAAGTTTTCATTTACTGTTGAGGAATATTTACGGAAAAAATAGATAGGGCTCTGACTTCAGAGCACAAGGTTGGGAGCTCCCTTGGCCTTCCACGAGGAAACTGCGAGGAAAGATCTCGCTAGATGCTCTGAAAGCTTGTCCTGAGAAATATGGGACTCTAATCACAAGATTTGGGAGCTTTAACTCCTATTGACGCCTTGTGCCCCCATAGGTGGTGAGATCAGCATGCAAGGAAATGCAGAGGGTTGAGTGAGCAGAGGAGGGTCTTGTCCTAGGTATAAGAGATCAAGGGATCGGATCCGCAGTATCCCTAGGGGTTGGGCAGAACAGAAAGCAGGACAGCTGACTGAGACCCTTGGCACTATTTCTGGGTAGACTGCCACACCACAGTCTCAGCTCATACAGAGCTCCCCTCCTTGGACCCAGCCTACACAGCTGTTTTTCTTTTCTCTTAGGTTCATTTTCCAGGGTAGAAGAAATAACCATGAGTTGTTAGTTATGCTGTGGTAGTGTAGTCCCTCCTTAGAATTTACACTTGTACGGGGTTTTTTAGTTTACAAAGTAATTAAAAATTTTAATTTCATTTATCTTCACAGCAATTCTGAGATTCCACATTTTACATATTAGGAAACTAAGGTACAGAAAGGTTAGGAAACTCGCCAAAATCGATAGAATGAGGACTTGAACTCAGGTCTAACTATAAATCATATGCTCTTTCTGCTAATCCATGCTGCCATGGAATGATGGCAAAGTCAAATCAGGCCAAATCTGGGGCCTCCAAGGCCCTCACCTCCCACTCCCCACCCCCACCCCACTCCAAGGGGGAGACCTCAAGACTGAGCTGGCTTCCCTGGTGATGTGCCAAGGTTACTACCACTCCACCAGGGGGCGGCACTCACCTAGAACAAGAAGGCTTAATTTAGGTGGCTGGGGAGCAATTAGCAGTCACCCCCCTTGCAACAGGTTAGAACGGTAGGCTTCTAGGGAGCCGACCTCTCCAGGTAGGAGGCTGTACAATGTACTAGTTCCAAGGCCTAAAGAAGAGAGGATGAACAAATGGCACTCGTGGGTACTGAGTAGTAGGGAAAGGAATGAGCCTTCTCAGTAGACCCAGAGTTAGAGGATGGGAAGGCAGGGGGTGCGGGGGGGGGGAATCACAGTGCCAAAAGTCACCGTGGTTCTCAGTTACTAAGAGCCCAGGCTGGATGGACAAGTGTGATTCCTTGAAGGAACCAAAAACATTAACGCAGCCAGAGGAGTTGGAATGCCATTACTACAGACAATGACTTCTAAAGAGCCCTGGAGCAAGAGGCTGCTTAAACATCTTTCCCCAGGCAGAGGGTCTCCTTATCTAGAGCATCAGTCTGAAACACATGAAGTGATTTCTGACTGTCCATAGCCTCAACCTGCTAGTTGCTCTAAGCCCTTCTGGGCTCCTCCCAAGTTTCTAAACACTAAAGACCTTCATGTGGGAGGTCAAATGCCTCTAAGGTTGGAGATCCTATGCACAAATTCCTGAGGAGAAGTGGGGAAAAGGAGGTAGGAAAGAGAAGGGAGGTTCCTGGAGGGTGGGGTGGGGCGGACACAAAAGGATGGTGTAACTAGCCTGGAGCAGCCAGTAGAAATAAGCTGCTCTGGGGGCTCAAGAAGCTGCCAATCTCAGCTCCCTGGGCCCCTGGAGAAAAAAACTTATCTCTAGCAGAAAATCAGCAGCGAGGGAGGAAGGAAGAACACAGCTTCTAATACTCAAGGCACTCAAGAGCTGACGGAGCCTCAAGGGGAGATTCACCATCCGTCACCAGAGGGCCACCCACCAATCAGGCAACAAATATTGATTATGTACTGGGAGATTGGCACTCTGAGGGGGGCACTGCTGGGGGCTGCCCACCTGGACAACGTGTCCTGGCGTTTACACTTGATAAGACGAATTACTTGAAACCATAAACAGCATAATATAGATTGGGGAAATTTGTGTGGAACAGATGAAAAATGCTGTACAAGAAATTTGGCTGCAGAAGTCAAGCAACCACTTTAGAAAAGAGAGAGGACTTCAGCTTTATCTTGACGAGCTAGTAGAATTTAGAGGGGGGAGATCCTTCCCCGGACAAGGAGGGAGGGAGGGGAGGGATGGGCCTGGTGTATTTGAGGCACAGAGAGAAGCCTGGCCTGAATGTACTTGAGGGTGTGTGTCCAGGAATTGGGAGAAATCAGAAAAAAGGAATCTGCCGATCCTATAGAGAGTCGGGGCCCAAATGCCCTGTACAGAGTGGAGCACCAGCCTTGCTGAGGTTCCAGCCCCTCAGCCAGTTCCGAGGACCGGCTCAGGACAGGGTGGGTCTGTCCTGGGCTGCTGTTGCGCCACTGTCCTGTAAATTCCACCCAAGCCTGCACTCAAGGAAAGGGGTGGAGCTGTGGAACGCTCTTTCCCACTTGAGCCTAGTTCTTGCTGAACCAGGAGTGCGTCTTCTCAACGCCCACAAGCCCCAGACAGCCACCAGAGACTTGGGAGGGGTAGAGTGCTGTGAGCTCTTGGGGGGGGTGCGGGGAGGGGGGCACGGAGCCCTCTGACTAGCTCATTGCTCGGGTGGGAACTGTGTGTGGTCTCATCCCCTGCCACCACCCCCCACCCCTACCTTTGCCTCTTTTCCCCCTGGATTTGAATAGCTTTGCGTCTCCAGGAATGCCCCCGCTGCATCCCAGCGTCCTTTTAGACTGCACTGCCGGCCGCTGACCTTCCTTTCCTGTTGCCTCTGCCCCCTCCAGAACTCGATCCGCCACAACCTGTCCCTGCACAGCAAGTTCATCAAGGTTCACAACGAGGCTACCGGCAAGAGCTCTTGGTGGATGCTGAATCCAGAGGGAGGCAAGAGTGGCAAGGCGCCCCGCCGCCGGGCAGCCTCCATGGATAGCAGCAGCAAGCTGCTCCGGGGCCGCAGCAAGGCCCCCAAGAAGAAACCAGCTGTGCTGCCAGCTCCGCCCGAAGGTGCCACTCCGAGGAGCCCTGTTGGCCACTTTGCCAAGTGGTCAGGCAGCCCTTGCTCTCGAAACCGCGAGGAAGCTGATGTGTGGAGCACCTTCCGTCCACGAAGCAGTTCCAATGCTAGCACTGTCAGCACCCGGCCCTCCCCCAGGAGGCCAGAGCCTGAGGTGCTGGCGGAAGAGGAAATGCCAGCCTCGGCCAGCAGCTATGCTGGGGGTGTCCCTCCCACCCTAAAAGAAGATCTGGAGCTGTTAGATGGGCTCAATCTCACATCTCCCCATTCCCTGCTGTCTCGGAGCAGCCTCTCTGGCTTCTCTTTGCAGCATCCTGGGGTTTCAGGCCCTTTACACACCTACAGCACCTCCCTCTTCAGCCCAGCAGAGGGGCCCCTGTCAGCAGGAGAAGGGTGCTTCTCAAGCTCCCAGTCCCTGGAGGCCCTGCTCACCTCTGATACGCCACCACCTCCTGCTGATGTCCTCATGACCCAGGTAGATCCCATTCTGTCCCAGGCTCCGACACTTCTGTTGCTGGGGGGGATACCTTCCTCCAGTAAGCTAGGCACAGGGGGTGGCCTGTGTCCTAAGGCCCTAGAGGCTCCAGGCCCCAGTGGTCTGGTTCCCACCCTTCCGATGATAGCACCAGCACCGCCTCCAGTCATGGCGGGTGCTCCCGTCCCCAAGCCCCTGGGGGCTCCTGTGCTCACACCTCCTACTGAAGCTCCAAGCCAAGACCGAATGCCTCAGGATCTCGATCTTGATATGTACATGGAGAATCTGGAGTGTGACATGGATAACATCATCAGTGACCTCATGGATGGGGGCGAAGGACTGGACTTCAACTTTGAGCCAGGTACGGCACCGCTGAATCACGGTAGCATCTCACAACCTATACCTCCTCCTAGGTGTCCAGCTAGTCCTGTGATTGAGCAAAGGAGAGCTAGAACAAGGGGTAGCTGGAGGTCCCGGGGAACTGGAAGGGCGATGTCATGTTAGAGTGGCATAGTTTCCAGATGGGACCTCCAGGCCCCTCAGCAGTGCTCACCCCTACAAGGTAGCATGGGAGAGGTGGGGAAGGGGCCGTCTCTGTTTTCCTTGGTGTGGATCTTGATGGTGGAAAGTTGTCATGCCCCAGATGAGCCTCTTACGTTGTCCTCCGTTTTCTCTTCCCACAGATCCCTGAGCCATTGGCTGGCAGCTTTATTCCCTGCTTCAGAGACGGAGCCAGGCGTGCCCATATCCACTCTTTACCCTTGACCCCTCCCTGGGAATTTGGGACCCTGCTTTAGAGCTAGGGTAGGGTCTGCTCACCTGGGTGTTGAGGAAATTATAAAGCTGGGGGTGGGGAGGGAAAGGGGAGGGGGAAAGGGAGAGGGTTTATTCTCACTGTGCCAATTAGGGGGTAAGGCCCCCCTCTCAGGAGCCATCCTTGGGCCCCTCCCATTCCCACCCCATAGGTTTTGTAGCAGGGGCGGGCAGTACTGTTGGAAATGTGAAGTCACCAGTGGCCTTACCCCTGCCTTTGGGAGCAGGATTTTTTGTAGAGTCTTATCTGAGCTGGTCCAGGCTGGGTTGAGCCTGGGATTTTTATGCAGTGGCCCCTTGGGCCAGTGGTGTGGGACTGGGGGGGTGGTAATGGGGAGCTGGAAGGGCCGAGGTCTGAAGCCTGGAGTGGCTCACCAGGCCAAATCACCCTTGGACGGCTACAGATAACAGAAAGGCTTTTTATAAACTTTTAAAGAAATATAAACACAAATATAGAGATTTTTAACAGTGGCAAGGTGCTAGTGATGGGGAGAATGCTTTCTTCTTTCTGAAGGCTTTGTCATAGTGACCTGATGCAAACACTACAGACATTACTCCGGGAAACATGGGGGAAATAGGGGAGACAACCCCAGGTCAGCAGAGAGCAGGGGGCAAGGGGAAGAGCTCCCGTGAGGACCAGGTGTAAAACATGGCCTACACGGAACTAGCTTGGAGTTTCCCTAACTCAGGTCCCCTCACTCTGTCACCTTGTGCCTGGGAGTGTGGTGTTGGGGTACAGTCACACTCTCGTGTGACCCCCTGTGGGTTCGTGCTATGGTGGGAGAGTGTGTTGAGGGCCAGGAATGAGTTTGTGGCCTGGGAAGGGGGTGGGAGGGGGGAGAAGAGAAGGAGGGAAGGATTTAGGGTGGTAAAGTTAGGCACAGAGACCTCCCTGTTCAAGGCCCCAGACAGCTGTCCCTGCCCTTCTTCCCCTTGCCTGACTGCAGGGGTTATGTGGAAGTGTGTGCAGTAGCAGGCAGGGGGAGGGGCGGAACAGGGAAAGGGGAGCTGGGGAGCTTGGCTGAGGGTCTGGGAAATGAGCAGGGATGGAGGGGAATGTGGATCAGGTTTACTAGCACCTGCTAGGAAAGGCCATCTGGGGCTCCTTCTCCACCCTAGCCCCCAAAGCAGCCCCTCCCCCAGTCCCCTTTGCATTGTCCCCTCCCCCGCCCCTGCTGTGGGTTCCCATCATTTCCTGTGTCAGCGCCTGGCCTACCCAGATTGTATCATGTGCTAGATTGGAGTGGGGAAGTGTGTCAAATCAATAAATGAATAAATTCAATAAATGCCTATAACCAGCTCTGGTTTCTGCTGCCTCGCTGTTCCTCGCAGATAGCGGAGGGGGAGGTAGGGACTGCCCAGAGGCAGACTGATGGGAGGTGGGGGAATTTCAGACGGGGACTTGGTGGAGTGTGGCGGGTGGGGGGGGGGGATGCCCATCCGTCACCTAACCCCAGCAGGAGTAGGCGGGCTGTGATAGGTCTCCCAGGGGGAGGTAGTCTGGTTGGAGAAGACCCCACCCCCCACTCTGTCCCTCAAAGGCTCATTGTGCTAGACTTCGCTGTCTTTCCTCACCCCCACCCATGTGCTTGCCCTCGCTGCTCCTACCCACCCTGAGAGCCTCCACAATGCCTGGCGCAGACTTAAGCCTTGGTGCAGATATTGGGAGAAGAAGTCTTTCTTGAAAAAAGGAACCTCACATTAAATGCCAGTAATTTCATACCTAGTATTGCTGCTCTCAGTTGGTCACTTTATTTTGCTGGCGACCTTTATCCCTACTACGAGTTAAGTTCGCTTTGGTCTTAACGGGTGGACCACTGCGAGTGGTCCCTCCTCCATCTGAGCGTCCTGATGATTTGGACTGGAAAAGGATAGGGTCAGTAAGTAGAGAAAGAGGCCCCTGCAGGGAAGCTTTCTACAAACTAGGACCGAAGGCAGGACAAAAGAGGTGAGAGGCAGGTCTTGGGCATGGATGTTGGATTTGGAAAGGAAATTCATCCCAGAGGGCCAGGGTGGAGAAGCCTTCGGTAGACTGGCGGGGGAAAGGAGGTTGCTGAGACAGACCATGTTTGGGAAGGCTTACTGGGAGTTTCACTGATTTCCCTGACGATTTCCCTGACGATTTCCCTGACGATTTCATTGCCGATTTCATTGCCGATTTCATTGCCGATTTCATTGACGATTCAGTTCGAGCACGTTTCTTGGCTTCTTGTCTTCTAAGCATTTTTATTTGACCCCTCCGCAGGAGGTCACATTGTGTATGCAAGGCATCTAGGAACCAGGAAAAGGCACCCCCACCTCCGAGGACTGGAGAACTTCCCTTCCCATCCTGTCCCTCCCATCATTCAAATGATCACTTGGAGTAACCGGGCCTAAAGCTAGGCTGAGGAGTGACCTGAAGGTGCCCAAGCTTTGCTCTTTTCAGTGGCAATCGGGACACCAAGACTCCAAGAGCGAAAGGTGAAGGGAAAGATGGGAATGATGTGGTGGGGATAGGGAGATGTACTGAGGAGATGGCTGAGAAACAGCGAGGAGGGATGAGTGACACAGGCACACTGCACCTGGTTTGAGCTAAACATCCCTTCTGAAGTGGCCCTAGACCCTATTCCCCTTTTCCTAGGATCTTGTGATCCTGCCTGATGGACTACACAAGCCCCACCCTATATTCTCCATCACCCACCATTATACAGTACCCTCCATGTGCCTTCTTCCTCCACCATGCTCCTTACCAATTAGCTTGGGATCTGGGTTCTTCAGGAGGGGCACAAAAGCTCTGTAGACATTCTGAAGTACAGTTCCTGTGAACACGGCAGTGCATGATCCCCAGCCCCCTTCACCCAGCCTCCACCCTTCCAAAGCCCAAGATTTCAGGACCCTAACACTCAACACTACCTTGAGCTGGTGTAACTTATTTTCTCCCCTCTGGTCCATCCCTAGGTCAGGTCAGGGGAGGTGGGGAGCGGTGCATAGAATGTGCTAACCTAACCAATGTCATAGAGGCAGTGCCTTTCCTTAGGCTGACTAGAGACGGTCAATTTGGATCTGGTTTAGGGGCCCTATTTGAAGGGCCAGGTCCACAGTCCATCTTTGGGGCCTTGCTCTATCTCTGGGGAATGCTCCCAAGCCGCTACCTGCTAACCCATACTCCACCCTGCAAACGTAGTAGGTGTCTCGAGCTGTAAGGAATTTGTTGGCATAGACTCCAAGGGTCTTCTTCAGGAAAAACATCTGCATTGTCCCCATTGCATCACACAAATCGATGATGTCTGGAGGGAGACCACAGGGTAATTGGGGCAGCTAAGGAGGGAGAGAGAGAGCAAAAGAGGCCAGTGATCCTATTCAGAACGTGTTGGAGGAAGCTGTCTGGATTCAAGAAGCTCTCTTCTTGGCAGGAGGAGGACTTGACGGCTAGAGATGACCCTGCTACTTCTGATCCTTGGCCATGAGTCTCCTCCCCACACTCCTCACCTGTTTTAGGCACCCCCACTTCATGACGGACATATTGCAGCAACAGGAGGACAGAACAATTAGTATTGGCCAGAAACTGCTGATTATCTGAGAAGAGATGGCACGGGGTATGTGGTCCTTCCGCAGTTATACCACCTCTGTGATCTCCACTGCCCTCCAACATCCCCAACCCTACACATAGACATCAGCTATGTGATACCCCTCACCTCCATGTTCGACATAGATGAACATGCTCTGAAGATCTTCTCATTCTTCAGAGAGTCTTAATAAGTCATGGCAGAAGGAGGGTGTTCTAGAGGCCTTGGGGGGCCAAGTGGGCCCATAAGGTCGGGGGACTAGAGAGGAAGATGGATTAAATTGGCTGAGGAGGTCCAGACTGTGCAAACAGGAGAGAGCTATGGGCAGTTGTGGATAAGCAGCATCCCTAGGGGTAGGGCCTGAGGCTGCAGCTGAGGGATTATGAGGTCAGAAGTGGTATGTGTGACAGAAGGTGAGGTAAGGCTAAGGAAAGAAGAACCTGGGTGGGGTCTATAAAAGATTTGTTAAAATGGGGGCAACAACAACAACAACAGAAAATGGGGGCAGCATGGTAAATCTAACTCTAAACTGGCCCTTAGAAGGAGTGTAGGACACCTAGAGAAAAGTCCGTTTCTGGAACAGCACTCTTTTCGAGTGAGTCTGTAGTGCCGCTGCCTCCGCGGCATGAGTCCACCGCGCCTCTTTCCTCCCCTCGGCACCAAGCCTCCCACCCGCATTGCACCCCACGTTTCCATTGCTTCCCCCCCCCAACAGCAGACTTCCTTGATGATTATCAACAGAACTTTTATTTCTCATTCGTTTCTGGAACAGTTGAAGGGTAGATGGAAAGGGGGAGGGAGGGAGGGACAGCAGAAGCAATGCTGTGAGGAGGAAGGGCTGGGCTGGGGGAGATGAGAAACATGGACAGGGCAAAGGGGCAATTCTCAAGTAGGAGATATTAAATGAGAAGGCAGTTATAGGGGGCACAAAATTCAAAATCTGCCACAGGGGGGCGAGGTGAGCCCTGGACCCAGGTTGGTTGGACAAGGGCAAGTTAGTAAAATTTAGGGCTACAGGGCCCTGGGGTTCTGTCAGGGTGTCAGGGCTCAGGTTTCAGGGTGTAACATGGAGGAGCCCAGTAGGGGCTATGCTGGCTGCAGGGGGAGCCCCCAGGCCCTTCCCCTCCTTTTGGGGGGATCTCACTGACGTGGCAAAGCCGTTCACTGTAGTCTGGCTGCAGACTTTCTGCCAGTCCCTTAGACACACCACTCCAGGCCTAAAGACAGATATCTCCAGGTCAGGGCTCAATTAGGAGCAGGAAGTAGAAGACCCAGGCTCTGTGCCAGGGGAACTCTCCCAAGATCTGCAACCACTGTGATTACAGAAGGGACACACACACTCCTGGGCCCTCAATACCACTGTTTCCATCTGCCTCAACCAATCTAGGATCAGTTCTTCTGGGTGTCTCTCTGCGTCTAGCCTATCCCCCAACTGGTCGGCCACATCCTGTTAGTGCAGGCCTCCCTCCCCTCCCCTCTGCCCCCCATGCTCTGTCTGTCTAGCTGGCAGGCAGTTGGCCATTGACAGACTGCAGTCTGCCTATGACAATGTTCTCACCGAAAAGTTCCCGTGGTATTCAGTAACCAGATCCTCTAGGTTCTTGAGGGTAGGAATTCGGGGCATCATCCTGAGTGGGGAGAAAGAGGGAGCAGGAACACATCGGTTACGCTCTTTTATTACCCTTCTCGCAGTTCTCCCACATGGAATGAAGCGATTCTGTGTTGTCTGCGCCTGCATCTTCCTTCCATCACCATGCCCACTTGGGTGATCCCTCATTCCTTACTGTCCCGCCCTCTACTCCTGGAGACCCGGTAACAACCCTCTTCCCCTATTCCCAGCCCCCACCTCATTTTTCTGGGATTCCGAATTCTCACCGTTCCAGCCAGCAGTACAAACAGATGAGGATCACGATAGATGCCATGGAGACAAGGGGGATCAGCACAGCTTTCCATGCAAACAACGAAAGAGTCTCAGGATTCTCAGGATTCTCTATGGAAAAGAGGAAAGGAAAAGAGACTGAACATTTGTAGCGCCCCTACTACTTGCCAACATTTAGAGCCCCAACTTGGTGCCAGACACTGTGCCAGACGCTATCTGTATACTTAATCCTCATAACTCCTGAGCGGGGCAGGGAGCAATTATTATCTCCATTTTACAGATGAGGAAACAGAATCAAAGAGGTGAGTGATGTGCCCAAGGTCAAAGAGGTAGGAAGTGGCAGAGGCAGGTTTAAACCCTAGATTTGCCTGATTCCAAAGCCATCTTTACCATGCAGGCTTTCTGGGAATGCTGCGGGGAAATTTTATACATTCTGTATCCCCTTTGAGGACCCCCTCAGCCTCCTTCCCAATCCACCCCCCTACTGTAACAACACACTGATCCAACCCTACACAGAAAAATCCTGCTTCCTGGGGGTTGGAGTTGAACAGTGAGGGGAGATGAGCCACCAAGTTCGGGGGCTTAGGGGTAGGGAGGTAGGGCAAAAGACAGTGGTGCTAGAAAGGTTCCTGGGCTCATGGGTTGGGGTGATGCATTAGGCCCATTTTACCCTTTGAAGTATTGCTGCCCCAGTGAACGGGGCAGCTCCAGTCACTCCATTGCTGAGCGCTTCCACAGAGTGGGTTATAGCGGCTTCGAACACGGAACGTGTAGAATTTCTGTGCATCCACGCTAGGCAGAGAGAAGCTATGTCTGTGATCCACGGCTTGTTCCTTGAGGTGAAAGAGGGTGAGGGAAAGATGGGTGTCTATAAAAGAAGGGAGAATGGAAACTGCTGCCCCCCACCCCCATCCCAGGTCATCTTCTGGTTCTTCCCAGTTTCTCCCTCCTCTCTTGACTACTCAAGCCACACTGCTCCCTTCACTGCCTAGAATTTAATGCCTCCTTAAAGGCTTGCCTTTGTTTACTTGCCTTTCTGGCTTTGGGAAGAGCATGGGTAGGGAAACCTTGAGGAAAACTCACTGGTGATGAGAGGGAAAGGAGTCAGAGGAGGGTGGAAGGTGGGCAGGGGAACTGGGAGGCACAGAACAGGAGCTGGGGATCAGACCTTCCTATTGGCTAATTGAATCCTTCATCCCCACTTGCTCAGCCTGAGCTGCTATCCCCACTCACTCACAGTCCAGCTGTGGTCCCGGTCACTCCGGTACTGCACCAGGTGCTCCAAACAATGGTCCAAGTGTCTGTTGCTCCAGCTCAGTTCTAGCTGGAATTCACTCAGGTTGCGAAGTGTCAGATTCTCCGGAGCCCAGGGGATCACTGGAGATATGTGTGCGTGTGTGGTCATTCCCCTGGCCTAGACAAGTCAGGATCCTGAAGGTAGTGCGCCTGAGCCCTCCTCCCTTCCCCATTCTATTCCTCGCCTCTTTTCTGCCCAAGTACCCTTATGGTGAAAGAACACTAGTTTATATACCCCTTTCCTCAATACCCCACAATATCCTTTGACCCTCCTATCCAAATTACCCAGATCCTGCAGTTTTAGCAACTGTTCGGGCTGCCTCCTGTGTTCCCATGGGTCCTGGAGCTGGACAACAAATGTTTGGTAGAGATGGATCTCCTTTTTTCCAAACCAACAGCCAGAAGTGATCCCTTCAGAGAATAGATAGTGGCCACACTCTTGGAGTTTATCATCATCATTAAAGTTCTTGTACCTAGAGAAGGATTTCAAGGAAGAAGAACAGTGAGGTAAACTTGGGTACTCCGGATTTCCACAGCCCAGCCTCAGCTCCTCTGAACTGACTTATGACTCACCCCACGAGAAAACAGTGGGGAGCCTGGGATACTCTTGGTCCCCACGCAGTCTCTCACATCTAGCCCACCTCCTCTTCCTCCCCCGTGCGATTCCCTCTCCCCTTCTCATACCCATAATGCAGAGTCAGGTTGGTGCGCTGGGGCTCAGAGCTGCTGTTCCAGGTGCAATTCATGTACTCGACATTGAACACAAAACACTGAACCTTTGGGAGGGGCAGAGTGGAAACACTGAGGGTCCCAGCGGGTGTAGAGGTCAGGAAGAAATCTAGGTTGGGGAGAAAATGAAGTGGGGGAGGGTAAGAGAAGACACGATGGTCAGAAGAAGCAGCGTGAGGCAGGGAACCCTTCCCCTTGCCCTCCCCATGGTACTCTTAAAACTCTGCCCGCATCCTAATGTCCAGTGGCAGGTTCCAGAATTCAGTAGGACCCCTTCCCACAGCTTCCCTTCTCACCAACCTCCTCCAGTCCCAGGTTTCCCACCAGCTGTGATGTCTTCATTCCCATTGGGCGTGAGGACCTTTGGGTTCAGCCCCACCCCCAGCAGAGGCAGTTGCAGGAATAAGAGGGATCTGAGTGGCAATGGTGGCTTCAACATGGCGCTTACTCTTCGTTCCCTGGGTGTAGACTGTGTCAGGAACCTGGGCCCCTTACCCACTACCCCTCCCCACCCACACATTTCCTTCTGTCATAACTTCCGGTGGAAAGAACCTTAGAAGCCAGGGCTTTACGGAGGGTGTGGTGAATGTGTGCTATGACACAGGCTAAATCCTCTGGGAGATTAGGTGTTAATCTAATCTGTAGAAGTAACACCACCACTGTAATGTGGTGTTAAGTAGAGACTAAAGCTGGGTATCCAAAATTGTCACAGACCCAAGAAGCCTCAGACTACCTAGATCCCGGGAAGGATCTGCTCATCACCACCACCATTCCCGGCCACCTTCTCATCTAAATTATTTTATCCCATATAGTGGAGTGTCTGAACCTCCCTCCATCCTATGCTATGCTCCTTCCTTGGCTCAGTCACCCTGAAACCGCTATCAAAGCTCTACTGTCTTGGCTGGATGGAAATTGCAGTCTTGGCTCCCGTGGGCACATCTATAGCTATCTTTCCCCTGACCTTATCCAAACCAGAATAGCCACCCTTAGCTGTTGCGAGAGCTGGGTCCCCATTGTGACTGGTGAGGAGGTCTGACTTAGAAGTAGATTCTGGAAATGAAGGAACAACAATACTGGCTTCAAACTCCTCATCTTCCCCTGAATCTGCTTCTCTTCCTGTGTTCCGTATCTCAGTTAATGGTATCATCACTCTCTCAGTCACCCAGACTTCAAACCTCAAAGTCATCTTCGATTCCTCCGTCTCTCTCACCCTGAGAATCCTATCAGCTCTACTTCTGTTGTGTTTCTCCCAGTCGTGTCCTCCTTTCCATGACCACGGCCCTGGTGCTAAATCAGCCTTTCATTCCCTCTAGTCACGATTAGTACTAGAACCCACTAACTGGCCTCCCTTTCTAAAGGCCCCCTGCTCTCTAAACCACTCTTCATTCTGTTGCCAGATGTATCTTCCCCCAAATGCAGAGCTGATTGGAGACACTATTTACATAAATAGTTTATTTAGTAAACATTTACTGAGCCTTTAATATGTGCCAGGCACTATGCTTATGTTCTAACCCACCCTAATTTTCCGTGGGTTTAAATTCCTCAGGGTTAGCACAAATGTTACCTCCTCCAATATGTCTTCCTCTCCCCAATCAGAATTAATTTGTCTTTCCATTGTGATTCAATAGCATTGTGTTATTGTTACTTTTATTTGTTATGTGCTAGTTTTATTATTTTTTATTTATTGTTATTTGTTACTTTTATTACAGCACTCTATATTTTCTCTAAAAGGCAATACCATCATAGAAAGAATATCAAGAGTCAAGAAAAGTATGATATCACTTATATGTGAAATCTAAAAAAATACAACAGGGAATTCCCTGGTGGTCCAGTGGTTAGAGCTCCGCCCTTCCACTGCAGGAGGCACGGGTTCCATCCCTGGTGGGGGAACTGGGGAACTAAGATCGTGCGAGCCGCGCGGCCAAAAAAAAAAAAAAAGATAAAAAATACAACAAAGTAGTGAATATAACAAAAACGAAATAGATTCACAGATACAGAGAACAAACTAGGGGTTACCAGTGGGGAGAGGGAAGGGGGGAGGGGCAATATAGGGGTAGGGGACTAAGGTACAAACTATTATGTATAAAATGAGCTACAAGGATATATTGTACAACACGGGGAATATAGCCAATATTTTATAATAATTATAAATGGAGTGTAAACTTTAAAAATTGTCAATCACTATGTTGTACACCTGTAACTGATATAATATTGTACATCGAATATACTGCAATTGAAAAAGGCAGGAAAAAAAAGAACAGCAATGAGATGATACACTACTTTAAAGAGAGAGAGTGAGAGACAGAGACAAGAAAAAATCCTAGTCTCAGCTCTGTTACACAGTAGCCATATAATATAGGGCAAGCAAACTTCCACTCTTTGAAAATCAGCTTCCTCATCCACAAAATGGAGACAATAATAATCCCTAACTCATAGGAGTTTTTTGCGGATTAGAGGAGACAATGTCTGAAAAGCATCTGACACTCAGTAGGTGCCTCTTTCGATACAGCAAGGGTTCTTAACCTGGAGTTCATGGACCTTTAGGAGATATGTGAGTGAACTTCAAGAGGGGGTCTAAGAATCTCCCGGCAAAGTATCTAACATTTTGTATATCTTTACGTGCAGTTTTCTGGGAAGAAGGGCCATAGCTTCCATCAGCATTTTAAAGGGACTGTGAAGCAGAAGAGGTTAAGAACCTCAGTGCTAGACCATAAAGACCTTGAGCCGACCTTTCAGGGTTTAATTGGTGCTTTCTTATGCATACATAGTTTCTAATAAAGATTAGAGCCGACCTTTCAGGGTTTAATAGGTGCTTTCTTATGCATACGTAGTTTCTAATCTTCGCAACAGTCCCTTGAAGGTGTTAGTACACCCATTTTTCAGATTCAGGAACTAAGAAACAAAGAAGCGGTTTGCAAAAGGCAGAGTTTCTAAGCAACGCACAGACGATAGAGCACTTATTCTAGGCCGAGAACTGAGCGAGGCGCTGGGAATCCAGTTCCAGTCGGAGCTCAGCGCCGCGTCCGCCTCCCGCCTCACAGGTTCGTATCCCCAGCGCCTGGCTGGCGGACGTTGCAGGGATCTTGACTGAGTGAAATCGATTCTCCGGCGGCCGGGGTGGAAAAGCTCCCCGAGCGCGGAGCTCCGCCCCACGCCGGGCTGGGCCCCGCCCCCACCCCCGCTGCTGTCGGTATTGTCCGATGGTTCCCGGCGTCCCTCGGTTTCCCTCGGTAGTTTCCGGCAATGATCGAGAGTTTCTAATGTGCCCCCTTGTCTCTCGGCTGCCGTCCTCGCCACCGCCGCCCCCCTTTTCGGCTCCCTCTCCCCCTCCCCCGCGGCCGGGCCCGGCTGGCGCCTCTGGCGCTACGGGCTGGGCAAGATGGCGGCCTTCGGGATCTTGAGCTACGAACACCGGCCCCTGAAGCGGCCGCGGCTGGGGCCTCCCGATGTATACCCTCAAGATCCCAAACAGAAGGAGGTGCGTTCAGAAATCCGGGCTCCCACGGGGCCAGGGGCCAGCGATCGCCATAGGAGGAAGAACTGATGGCTCGGGGAAGGGGGGGGCGGGGCGGTTCGGTGGGAGCGCAAGTCCCGAAAGGGGGAAGAGTAAAGTGGGCTGGTGTAGGAGAGTAGGACCTAGTGGGGGTGGGGGTTGGTTCCTGGGCGCGAACCGGGAGTGATGTCGGGGCCACGCTGGAGGCGCCCCCCTCTCCACACACACACACCTCAGAAAGTTGTCTGAGGCGGCTGGGTGAGCTACGGCTGCTTGCAAGCTCGCAGGGGCACAGTGCTGTTGAGCGAGCTCTGGGGAATTGGGAATCTTAGTGAGGGTGGGGTCCAAATGAATATAAGGGCCTAGCTTTAAATCACAATCTGTTCTCCGAATCCTCCTCCTACCTTTTCCCCCGCTTGTTCCCCTCTCTTCTACCCTCCTCTCCCATCACCCCCACCCCCAAGGGAAAAAAAAAAGCTAAAATGTTGTTTTCCTGCCTCAGGATGAACTAACGGCCTTGAATGTAAAACAAGGTTTCAATAACCAGCCAGCTGTCTCTGGGGATGAACATGGCAGTGCCAAGAACGTCAACTTCAATCCTGCCAAGGTGAGACAACCCTGCCAGGCTGAAGGAAAAGGCTGGAAGAATCTGAGAAGGAGCAAAGGCCCTGGGTTGGGAAGACTTAAAGGGATGACCTAAATGGCCGAGTTTTCCTTCATAACCTAATGCTACCACATTGGCATTTGCCCATCAAAGGCACGACCACTTCTTTGCCCCTTCTTCCCACCCTGAGGTGTAGTTTTCTTCCCTCAGATCAGTTCCAACTTCAGCAGCATTATTGCAGAGAAGTTACGTTGTAACACCCTCCCTGACACCGGTAGAAGGAAGCCCCAAGTGAACCAGAAGGACAACTTCTGGCTGGTGACTGCACGATCCCAGAGTGCCATTAACACCTGGTTCACCGATCTGGCTGGCACCAAGCCACTCACACAACTAGCCAAAAAGGTGAGGTACTGTTTCCTGTTCTTCAGGCCAAGGAGGGGAGCACGGGTACCAAGTACCCTCCGATTTCCAGATGAAGCTACACGGGTGCCAGCTCATGGGGGTGAGAGAGGTCTCACTATTTGCGATGTCCATCCAGGTCCCCATTTTCAGTAAGAAGGAAGAAGTGTTTGGGTACTTGGCCAAGTACACAGTGCCTGTGATGCGGGCTGCCTGGCTCATTAAGATGACCTGTGCCTACTATGCAGCGATCACAGAGACCAAGGTTAAGAAGAGACACGTCATTGACCCTTTCATGGGTGAGTAACTCCTAATACCAGAGGTCCCACCACTGATCGCTTCAAGGAGCAGTAGAGAGACCCTTGCAATTATTCTCCTTCCTCATCTGTATTCCTTGCTTCTGCTTGTGTCTTGCATTCACTCAATTAGTAAGCATCAAGTATCTTGAGTATCTGCTGTGTGCATGTACTGGGCTATAAAGATGACCACTACCTAATCCCTGCCCTTAGGATGCTTATAGTCTAGTAGGGATGCTAAGGCATATGTACGAATCCCATAATTGAATATAGAAGCGTAGTGTCAAAAGTGGAGGCAGAAGCTTCTTTGAGAATTCAGTGAACAAAAAGATTACTTTCTTTTGGGGACACCTGGGAAGGCTTTAGGAAGGTGGCATTTGTTTCTTTGTTTTGTTTTAATTAATTTTTTTGAAGTATAGTTGATTTACAATGTCATGTTAGTTTCTGGTGTACAACGAAGTGATTCAGTTTTACATATATATACATATATATATATACACTCTCTTGCATATTCTTTTCCGTTATTGTTTATTATGGGATATTGAATATAGCTCCCTGTGCTCTACAGTAGGACCTTGTTGTTGAAGGTGGCACTTGACTTGAGCCTAAGGGGATGAATAGGATTTAGAAGTATGGTGACTGGGGGTGGGGGACAGAAGGTGTTCTAAGCAAAGGGACAGTATAAAATAGCCCTTTTCCCATCTTTCCCCTAGAATGGACTCAGATCATCACCAAGTACTTATGGGAGCAGCTGCAAAAGATGGCTGAATACTACCGGCCAGGGCCTTCCGGAAGTGGGGGCTGTGGTTCTACTATAGGGCCCTTGCCCCATGATGTAGAGGTGGCAATCCGGCAGTGGGACTACAATGAGAAGCTAGCCATGTTCATGTTTCAGGTAGGAAGAAGGCATGTCGTGTGGGATGTGGGATTGAGCCTGACCTCACACTCTGCCAGCATAGAACAGAATCCGCCTGCCACCTTGCCCCACTCGTGGTTCTCTTTATTATTTCATTTACTTTCTCTGCCTCATCTCTAATAGTCCCTTGGCAAAACTAATCCTCTTCCCATCCCTTGTACCCATAGGACGGAATGCTGGACAGACATGAGTTCCTGACCTGGGTACTTGAGTGTTTTGAGAAAATCCGCCCTGGAGAGGATGAATTGCTTAAACTGCTGCTGCCCCTGCTGCTTCGAGTAAGGCCTAGGATTTGGGGGGGTCTAGGGAGGATGTGAGGAGATATACGACGTGAAAGCAATGTCCCTTGGAGAGAACTGTTTTTTGTTTGTTTGTTTGTTTTCCTAATATTTATTTATTTATTTGGTCGCGCCGGGTCTTAGTTGCGGCTCCAGGGTTCCTCAGTTGTGGCAGGCGAGCTCCTTAGTTGTGGCATGCAAACTCTTAGTTGCGGCATGCATGTGGGATCTAGTTCCCTGACCAGGGATCAAACTCAGGCCCCCTGCATTGGGAGTGCAGAGTCTTATCCACTGCGCCACCAGGGAAGTCCCCAACTGGGGGGTTTTGATCGTCGTGTCTTCACAGTACTCTGGGGAATTCGTTCAGTCTGCATACCTCTCCCGCCGCCTTGCCTACTTCTGTACGCGGAGACTGGCCCTGCAGCTGGATGGCATGAGCAGTCACTCATCTCATGTGATGTCTGCTCAGTCAACAAGCACACTGCCCACGACCCCTGCTCCTCAGCCCCCAACTAGCAGCACACCCTCTACACCCTTTAGTGACCTGCTTATGTGCCCTCAGCACCGGCCCCTAGTTTTTGGCCTCAGCTGTATCCTTCAGGTAGGTACTAGGTGGGCCCATGGAAGTATTAAAAGGCATCTTGAGAAGACTCAGGTGCCTGTCCTGGAAAATGGGACTGGTTCTAAATTGGAGGCGAGAGTAGGCACTGAGTACTTGCTTGGAAATTGTTGGCTTCTCATTTCTGGGGTGTTAGTTCCTTTTCAGTTAGTTCCCTTCCAGGTCTAAATAGGAGGCCCAAAGCCTTTTAGGAGAGTGGATGAGGGGAGGGGCTCAGAGATGGAGTGATGCCACCTCAGGGGATCAGAATAACTTTGGATCAGAAACTGAAGGGTTGGGTCTTACAATGGGCTTCTAGACAGGTAGCCGTGATAACTGAGTTTGACTTAGCTGTTCCTGTCTGGCAGACCATCCTCCTGTGTTGTCCTAGTGCCCTGGTTTGGCACTACTCACTGACTGATAGCCGAATCAAGACTGGCTCACCACTTGACCACCTGCCTATTGCCCCCTCCAACCTGCCCATGCCAGAGGGCAACAGTGCCTTCACTCAGCAGGTAAGTCTGACCAATAGCCTGGTACTCCCAGGCAACTGGGATGTGAGAGGCTTAAGTTACTCTTTCAGAAATAGTGACTCGGAGTCTGCTACTGTTCTTTTAGCTTGGAGCCCTGGCCTTTTTTGTATGCCTTGCTACATCCTTAAAGCCTTCCTCTTTGCAGGTCCGTGCAAAGTTGCGGGAGATTGAGCAGCAGATCAAGGAGCGAGGACAGGCCGTTGAGGTTCGCTGGTCTTTTGATAAGTGCCAAGAAGCTACTGCAGGTGGGTGCCAGAGGACAGACAGTAAGAAGGATGTTTGAGGAAAGGATGGGGACGGTAAGGACATATAGATCTGAAAGTTGGAGTACATCGGGCCTCTAGTTAAAGTCCCCTTTACCACTTTCCTCCTCAGGCTTCACCATTGGACGGGTGCTCCATACTTTGGAAGTGCTGGACAGCCATAGTTTTGAGCGCTCTGACTTCAGCAACTCTCTTGATTCCCTCTGTAATCGAATCTTTGGATTGGGGCCTAGCAAGGATGGGCACGAGGTAATAAGCAAGAAGGGGAAGAGAAGAAGTGAAAAACAGCAAGAGCAACATTATATATGAGGGGAAGGCTTGGCAAGGCATTGAAACCAGAGGATGTCTGAAGAGACAGCCGGTCTTACTGGGCCTAGGATGTTTTAAGATGGGGCCTAGTCGCTGGGAGACTGGAACTCGGTTCTTTGTCCCCAGCTCTACCTTACTCACCCTTTTGGTCTTCCTTTGGTCTCCAGATCTCCTCAGATGATGATGCTGTGGTATCATTACTGTGTGAATGGGCTGTCAGCTGCAAGCGCTCTGGTCGTCATCGTGCGATGGTGGTAGCCAAGCTGCTGGAGAAGAGACAGGCAGAGATTGAGGCTGAGGTTAGGGGGCCCATGGGGCAGTGGCAGCTGGGGTTGGAGCCACATTGAGCTGGTAGTGGGACCAAAGTTGAAGTTGTGAGAGTGAAGAAGGGGTAGAGAATGTACAGGGAAAATTGAGGACATAAGGCAAAAGTAGAAAGGAGTGGATCGATGTCAGAGTTAGAGAAGTGACCAAGGCTGCAGCTGGGAGACGGTAAAGAAAATGGGAGTCAAGGGGGGGAGGGTAGAAGTGAAAAGCTTGGGATGGATCCAAAATAGGCAGTAGTTCAAGGATTGCACATGGACGAGTGAAGAAACAGGTAAAACCCAATCCTACAGTTTGTTCTCTCATCTTACAGCGTTGTGGAGAATCGGAAGCCGCAGATGAGAAGGGTTCCATAGCCTCTGGCTCCCTTTCTGCTCCTAGTGCTCCCATTTTCCAGGATGTCCTCCTGCAGTTTCTGGATACACAGGCTCCCATGCTGAGTATGGACCCCTGCCACCCTCTGGTTACCTCTGCCTAGACTCACCCATCCCTGTCATCAGAAAGCATATGAAGGGCCTTCTGGATATATTTCTGTCTTGAGCTCTATGCAGAATGACTTTGGGACATAATTCTAGCCTTTGCTCATCTTACAGTTTAACAGAGTAGAGAAGTAAAGAGAAGAATAAAAGGAGCATACGATCGAAGCATTTTCACGTATAAATAGCAGAGATGCTGTATTCCTTTATGAGATGGTGTGTGGGGCAGGAGTTTGGGTAACCAACCACACTTTATCCTTCAACAGTTTTGGTTTTATTGTTGTTGTTTTTGGTTTGGCTTTTGGTTTTTCGGGTTGTTTTGTTTTTTGAGTCATTGCTATTCTTGCCTACTTCAGGAACCCTAGGAGCACCATGCCTTAGGTGTGTCTCTCTCTCTTTCTGCCCATCTCTTTTGTGCTCCCCTAACTCATCTTTTCTCATCCCCTCTCTCCAGCGGACCCCCGAAGTGAGAGTGAGCGAGTGGAGTTCTTTAACTTGGTACTGCTTTTCTGTGAACTGATTCGACATGATGTTTTCTCCCACAACATGTACACTTGCACCCTCATCTCCCGAGGGGACCTTGCCTTCGGAGCCCCTGGTCCCCGGCCTCCCTCTCCCTTTGATGACCCTGCCGATGACCCTGAGCGCAAAGAGGCTGAGGGCAGCAGCAGCAGCAAGCTGGAGGTGAGGGGGCTTTTCCTCGCCCTAGATCATTTCTTCTGACAGTCCCATCTTCCTGGCTCCTGGAATCCTCTGAGAATCCTTTACCTAGTGACAAGGGTAAGATTTGCTTAGTGCTTTGCAGTTTAGCAAGCACTCTCATATCAGTTTTTTTCATTGGATCCTCACAGCAGCCCTGTGAGGTATTCTTTTTTTTTTTTTTTGGCTGTGTCGGGCGGCTTGCAGGATCTTAGTTCCCCCACCAGGTATCCAACCAGGGTCCATGGCAGTGAAAGTGCTGAGTCCTAACCACTGGACTGCCGGGAATTCCCCCTTGTGAGGTATTCTTATCCTCATTTTAAAGCTGAAGGAAACCAAGGCCTGTGGTGGTTAATGGACCAGTCAAGGCTTGCATCTGGAACTGGTGCTTTTCCCAATATGGTCTCCTCTCTTCGACTCCCTGGTCAACTTTTCTAGATGGTGGGGAGCAGCTCCTCGGGGTTAAAGCAGCTTCGCTTCTCTTCTCTGCCGTCAGGATCCAGGCCTCTCGGAGTCTATGGACATCGACCCTAGCTCCAGTGTGCTCTTTGAGGACATGGAGAAGCCTGATTTCTCAGTAAGTTAGATCCTGGTGTGGGAGAATCCAGCTCCTGAGGTCCTCCCGTTATGCCACTTTGGGGAGTTTCTTTGTGCCCCCTCATCCCTTTGTCTTCCTCTAAATGTTCTGCCCTTTCGCCTTTCTCTTAGTTGTTCTCCCCCACTATGCCCTGTGAGGGGAAAGGCAGTCCATCCCCTGAGAAACCAGATGTTGAGAAGGAGGTGAAGCCCCCACCCAAGGAGAAGCTAGAAGGGACCCTTGGGGTTCTTTATGACCAGCCGCGGCATGTGCAGTATGCCACGCACTTTCCCATCCCCCAGGTACCGTTCCCCAACACCTTGCGACCATCTGTTCTGAGCCCAGGTTTCTGTCCAAGGACTGTGCTGAGGGGTTGGAGCTGTTCTTAAGGGTGTGGTATGCTGGGAAGGGCTTGAGCACTGGGATGCTGAGGGGCATGGAGCATGCTTTTAAGAGGAGGGAGAACGATCCGTGCTGGAGTCTGATGGTGCCGCTGGGATGCAGGAGGAGTCATGCAGCCATGAGTGCAACCAGCGGTTGGTCGTACTGTTTGGGGTGGGAAAGCAGCGAGATGATGCCCGCCATGCCATCAAGAAAATTACCAAGGATATCCTGAAGGTTCTGAACCGCAAAGGGACAGCGGAAACTGGTGGGTTTGAGGCACCTTAAATGGATCTCCCCCAAAAAGCGCCCTAGTCAGTCTTCCCTTCCCCAGTGTAGGGAACTCCCAGTCATGTCCCGATGTCCTGTCTCTTGGAGTCTCCTGAGAGCTCTAGTCCTTTTGAAACTTCCCCCCTCATTCCCCCCCTCTGCAGACCAGCTTGCTCCTATTGTGCCTCTGAATCCTGGAGACCTGACATTCTTAGGTACCTCACAGTAAGCCCCATACTGCCCGCCCTCCCTCTCCCTTCCCTCCCTCAACCTAGCACCTCCCTGTACGTATTCCTCTAAGGTCCACATAGTCTGTGGTCCTCCAAACCTTTGCTTCACTGTCCCCTTCATCCCTCCCCGCCCCTTCCTTGACCCTCCCTTCCCATCTTCCCTCTTCCTTCCTTCCCTCTCTCCCTCCCTCCCTTCCTTCCCCTTGCCCCCCCCAATAGCCTTCTCTCCATACCCCCCCTCCCCACCCCCAGTCACCTAGTTATCTTCCCTGTCCTGACTGGTCCCTTTCAACTGTCCCCTCAGGTGGGGAGGATGGGCAGAAGCGGCGGCGCAACCGGCCTGAAGCCTTCCCCACTGCCGAGGATATCTTTGCTAAGTTCCAGCACCTTTCACATTATGACCAACACCAGGTCACAGCTCAGGTGAGGGCCTAAGTCCAGCCCCCTTCCCACATTCTGGCCTCCTTGTCCCGTTTTCCTTTCCTCCTTGTCTTTTTTCCCCCCTCAGGCAGGCTAAGCCTCCTGGTCTCATCCCCTTCCACCATCCTTTCCTGCTTCCTTGGTTTTTCCCACCTCTCTCCATTCCTGTCTCACTCCCACTGCCCTTATTAGGTCTCCCGGAATGTTCTGGAGCAGATCACGAGCTTTGCCCTTGGCATGTCGTACCACTTGCCTCTGGTGCAGCATGTGCAGTTCATCTTCGACCTCATGGAATATTCACTCAGCATCAGTGGCCTCATCGACTTTGCCATTCAGGTGGGGAAGCTGGGGAGATGAGGGTGGAGGAAGGAGTTTGTGCTGTACAGGGTCATAAGGACAGGAGGAGAGGCTCAAGCCAGTGTCCCAGGCTATTTGGAGGGACCGAAAGACTAGTGTGGGGGGAGTGGCCCATGAGCTAAGCCAGCAGGAATAGAGACTCAAGTGCTCCCTGAGGAGACCCGAGAGATGGATTAGAGCACTGGGCACAGACTGTCATCCCATCGTGAGGTTCATAGGATTGTATCCCGGAGACTGGTTACATCATTGACGTGACTTGTCGTTACTAGAATAAAGGACAGTGGGATATGGCACCAGGGCCCTTCCAGGCTGAGGCAGCTCCAGCAGGAAGGGGCTCCAGTTTTCTCACAGGAAGGCGGGTTATGTGTAATACTCAAGGCCTCTTCTCATTTGTCAACCCCCGCTCACTCTGCTCTAGCTACTGAATGAACTGAGTGTAGTTGAGGCCGAGTTGCTTCTCAAATCCTCGGATCTGGTGGGCAGCTACACCACCAGCCTGTGCCTGTGCATCGTGGCTGTCCTGCGGCACTATCACGCCTGCCTCATCCTCAACCAGGACCAGATGGCACAGGTCTTTGAGGGGTAAGCAGAGCTTCAAAATGCAGGGCCCTGGTGCAGGGCCCTGGTGAATGCTGGTGGAAGTGGCCTGCGAAGAACATGTGGGGCTCTCACTGTGCGGAAGTGCGTGCCATTCAGGTGGGGAGGGGAGAGAGTATTGCCAAGGGATGGGAATCTTTGCGCCCCGGCCTGCCATTGCTTCAGGCACACCTCCCGACCTTGCCCCTTCGTGACAGGCTGTGTGGCGTAGTCAAGCATGGGATGAACCGGTCCGATGGCTCCTCCGCAGAACGCTGTATCCTTGCTTATCTCTATGATCTGTACACCTCCTGTAGCCATTTAAAGAGCAAATTTGGGGAGCTCTTCAGGTAAGAGAGGTGGGAGGTAAGGGGTAGAGACTGGGACCTCGTCCCGTCTCCTTCCCATTACTGCCCCACTCAGGAGCAGAGCACAGCCCAGGACCCTGCTGTCTCTGAAGGGTCATTTGGGGATGGTGTCCTCTGCGTGTTCTTGGTTCCTGAGAGTGGGCCTCCTTCCTCATCAGCCTTGCCTCCAGCCCATGTCTGCGGGGCCCACATTCCTCCTCCCTGCCTCCAGAGGCCCCTGTGCCTTCTTCTCACTGGGTTCCTTTCTTGCCCGGTCGGTCTGCTTTGTCCCATTTCCCCTTTTCTTGCCCTAAGGCCCCTTGTCCCTCACATTCTCCTTTTTTTCCTTTCTTTTCTCGCCTTTCCTGACCATCCCTCTAGTTCACTAGCCCTTCCTCAACGCTGCTCTCTCCTTTCCCCCACCCCTGCAGCGACTTCTGCTCCAAGGTGAAGAACACCATCTACTGCAACGTGGAGCCGTCAGAATCCAACATGCGCTGGGCACCTGAGTTCATGATTGACACTCTGGAGAACCCTGCCGCTCACACCTTCACCTACACAGGGCTAGGCAAGAGTCTTAGTGAGAACCCTGCTAACCGCTACAGCTTTGTCTGCAATGCCCTTATGCACGTCTGTGTGGGGCACCATGATCCCGATAGGTATGGGGCGTACTGAGTGAGGAATGGGCACCACGCTCCCGCCTGATATTGGGAGGGATGAGATGCCTGGGAGGTACTGCAACCTTGGTTATGGCCGGGGTGGAGATGAAAAGTTAATGAGTCTGAGGTTTTGCCGGGAACAAGGTTTTTCCTGAGGGCATTTGTACTTTTCCCCAGGGTGAATGACATCGCAATCCTGTGTGCAGAGCTGACCGGCTATTGCAAGTCACTGAGTGCAGAGTGGCTGGGAGTGCTTAAGGCCTTGTGCTGCTCCTCTAACAATGGCACTTGTGGTTTCAACGACCTCCTCTGCAATGTAGATGTGAGACTGGGGGTGGGGGAGTGCCGGACACCGGGCATGTCCCGGGGCAGGGGTCTGCTCCCAGTAATCACAGGAGCGGAGGGACAGAGTTTTGCAGAGTGGAGGCCAAGCGCTCTGAGTAGCCGCCCTCTCTCCACACTGAGTCCTGGTGTCTGTCTGCTTTTTTCCTCCAGGTCAGTGACCTGTCTTTTCACGACTCCCTGGCCACTTTTGTTGCCATCCTCATCGCTCGGCAGTGTTTGCTCCTGGAGGATCTGATTCGCTGTGCAGCCATCCCTTCGCTTCTTAATGCTGGTGAACTACCAATCCATAACCCCTAGAATGTCTAGACCCCCCCAGTCTCAATACACACTGGATGGTCGCACTCTGGTTGTTCAGTGTGGGGCTCCTGGTGGCACCAGAGGCCAGTCCTGTGGTGTGCCTCAGGCTGGGAGGGGCGTCTTTCTAACCCTGCATTTGCAGCCCCGATCTTTCCGGTTCCTGACCCTTCCAGGTACTCCCCTTATACTGCAGAACAGTTTGCTACCCCACCTCTCCTCCAATGTTTTATCTCTTTTCGCCTGGCCTCAGCTTCCCTTTTAGCCCCTCACCACCTACAGATCCACATACAGTCCACCTTCATCCTTTCCCCTCTGCTTTGTCTTCCTCTCTGTAGCTTGCAGTGAACAGGACTCTGAGCCGGGGGCCCGGCTTACCTGCCGCATCCTCCTCCACCTTTTCAAGACACCTCAACTCAATCCTTGCCAGTCGGACGGAAGTAAGTGACCTTGATCTGAGCCGGCCAGCCGTGGAAAGTGTGGCCACCCCACCCACACCGTTTCTACTTTTGCTTCCCCTGACTTCAGCTGTCTCCCCAGACAAGCCTACGGTAGGAATCCGCTCCTCCTGTGACCGCCACCTGCTGGCTGCCTCCCAGAACCGCATTGTGGATGGAGCTGTGTTTGCTGTTCTCAAGGCTGTGTTTGTACTTGGTATGGGGGTAGGAAGGGAGTGGTGCCAGAAGTGTGTATAGGGTGGAGCGCCAGCTAAACTACAAAGGACAGTCTTTCTCTCTCCTGAAGGTGGTCTCTCTGACCTTTGGGGAGGAGACGAGGGAGGGAAGTATATTTCTGTCCCATAGGGCAGGATCTGGGGAGTTGCTGCTTCTGTGGGTCCGGGGTGGGTCTCCACACAGCATTCGGATCTCACTCTGCCCTCCCTATCTCCTGCCTGTGAACCACAGGGGATGCGGAACTGAAGGGTTCAGGCTTCACTGTGACAGGAGGAACAGAAGAACTTCCAGAGGAGGAGGGAGGAGGTGGCAGTGGCGGTCGGAGGCAGGGTGGCCGCAACATCTCTGTGGAGACAGCCAGTCTGGATGTCTATGCCAAGTACGTGCTACGCAGCATCTGCCAGCAGGTCAGTCTCACCTTCCCCCCACACCTCCTAAACGCCGCTATATAATATAGTCCTGTTTCCTACCGTGATCGCACCACCTCCCTGCCATACATCATGTCCCTCACCAATCCCCCAGTCCATCCCCCTTATTCCTAACCTGCTTACTGGTTGCCCCAGTCCCCCGATTCTCGGCTTCCTCAGGAATGGGTAGGAGAACGTTGCCTTAAATCGCTGTGTGAGGACAGCAATGACTTGCAAGACCCAGTGTTGAGTAGCGCCCAGGCCCAGCGCCTCATGCAGCTCATCTGCTACCCACATCGGCTGCTGGACAATGAGGATGGGGAAAACCCCCAGCGGCAACGCATTAAGCGTATTCTCCAGGTAGGCCAAAGCGATGGGGGTCTTGGAGGAAGCAGTGGGGCCTGAGCCTGGGGTGAGACGATGGGGACCTTGAGAGGAAAAGAGAGAGGGAGTGAAGTAGGAAGGCTTCACTCGAGGATGTGGGTGAAAGGTGGTGAGAGAAACAGCTCCAGCATGGGTTTCGAAGTTAAGCCAATATGGTCTAGACTGGAGAGTGAACTGTTGGGTGAGTGCACAGCTATCTGGAGTAGGACTCCAGCTTATCAGTGGGAGGCATAGCATCTGGGAGGCCTAGTTTTTGGCCTTGTATGTTTGGCATGTTGGTCGTGGCTCTGTCATGAGTAGTAATACTACCGAAGAGCTATTACTTATCGAGCGGCTGCTTCACGTGGGGTACCATGCTCAGCACTCTACGTACATTTTCTCATTTACTCTTTACAGCCCTGTGAAGTAGGTAAGAATATCCCTATTTGACCAGTGAGGAAACTGAGGCTTGAAGAGGTTAAGTAACTTGCCCAAGGTTCAGGAACTCACACAGCTAGGAAGTTTATGAGCCCAGTCAGTATATGAGCCCAGGTCTGCCTGTGCCCTTCCTGCCTCACCACGCTGCTGCAGACATTCATGTGACTGGAGGGTGGAAAAATAAAGCCGTTGAGGAAAAGCTAAAGGAATGAGGCCTCTTCAGCCTGGAGGAGATAATGCCAAAGAGAGATTAGCTGAGACTAGCCTTCGGGTCTGTAAAGGACTTTGAGCAGCTGGTTGGAAACAGGAGCGGCGAGCTTCAACTTCAACATCAAAGATTTAGGTTAAGCATTAAGCAGAACTTCCTGATGCTAAGGAATGTGAGGCTTTGGAACAGGAAACTGGGAAAAGATGTGAAATCTTTCCAGAACCACTTTTAAAATAGGATAGACTTTTCAGTCATTTTGGACTATTTAGGTATGATCTTCCCTAAAGAGGGGACATAGAGGTCCCTTTCAGACCTCCAGGCATATGTGATTCAAGTTTGTGAGAGATCAGGAGCTGGCATCGGGGTGCTGAGTGGCTGGGATGACACAATGATGACTAGCTTGTGGGTGGGGTCTCTGTCACAGAACTTGGACCAGTGGACCATGCGCCAGTCTTCCTTGGAGCTGCAGCTCATGATCAAGCAGACCCCTAACAATGTGAGTGGTGCCCGGGCCCTCTCTTTCCCATGCTTACTTCCAGCGACACATGTCAGGGAGGCGGGCCGCCATAGAAGAACCTAGGTCCTACCTTTGGGTTCTGGAGATCAGAGAGGATGGGAAGATGGCGGACGTTTGGAGCCGATGATAAGGCACATGGATTGGGATTGTTGGGGCTCTGAGCTGTGGGGAAGGTTGGTGGCGGTGGCCATAGAGGCTGTTTCTCTGGCCACAGCTGTAAGGAGGTATGTAAAGGAGAAGACAGTGGGGCATTGGAGAGATACTGCGAGGTGCTGGAGGACACGACACCCAGCAGAGTTGTGTCTGTTACCCTCCTATCAACCTCCATGGATGCCTTCCTATGTCCTCATCTCCCAGCTCTCCTACCATCTCTTTGCCTTTGCCGCCAGCTACCTATTTAGCACCCCTGTGCCCTTCATCCTCCTCAGGAGATGAACTCCCTCTTAGAGAACATCGCCAAGGCCACAATCGAGGTTTTCCAACAGTCTGCAGAGACAGGGTCGTCTTCTGGAAACACTGCAAGCAACATGCCCAGCAGCAGCAAGACCAAGCCCGTGCTCAGGTTGGGTAGAAACGTGTTAGGACCCATCCCCTTCTGAGTTTTCTCCTCTGGTAGTGTAAATGATTTCAGCCACCTGGAGATGCCAGGCATGTCCATCAGGAAAGGAGAGGATGGGTTGTTCCAACCTTGCCCGGCTCCTCTGTAACCCTGTGCGCGCCATCTCTCCAGCTCCCTAGAGCGCTCTGGTGTATGGCTGGTGGCTCCTCTCATTGCCAAACTGCCCACCTCAGTCCAGGGGCATGTGTTAAAGGCTGCTGGGGAAGAATTGGAGAAGGGCCAGCACCTGGGTTCCTCTTCGCGCAAAGAACGCGATCGACAAAAGCAAAAGAGGTAAAGCGGCTACGAGGGGGCCGGGATTGAGGGGTAGAAAGGAGAGGAGGCATACCCAGGGAAGAAGAAAAGTTGGGGCAAAGAGGTGAGGATCAAAATCAGAAAAGTGGACAGAGGATAAGAGTGATAGTTGAGCAAGAGGCTAGATCTTTTTTTTTTTTGAAGAAGGCTAGATCTTAGTAGAGTCTGGGGCTCAGAGGAATGAGGTTGCAAGTCGCCTGACCTACAACCCACAGTCCTGTACTTTTCTTTTTCTTTTCTTCCCATCTCTAGCATGTCCCTGTTGAGCCAGCAGCCCTTCTTATCCCTGGTGCTGACGTGTCTGAAGGGTCAGGACGAGCAGCGCGAGGGACTCCTTACCTCCCTCTACAGCCAGGTCCACCAGGTACAGGTCTCTGGGCCCTGGAGCCGGGCAGGAGGGCAGAGAAGGATGCAGCCAAGAGGCCACTGAATCTTCAGTGTTTTCTGACAAGAACACCCTGGGTACTTTGGCATGGAAACGAGAAGATCCCTGAGCTGTGTGTTGTACTTGTTTTTATCTTAGATTGTGAATAATTGGAGAGATGACCAGTACTTAGACGATTGCAAGCCAAAGCAGCTAATGCATGAGGCGCTCAAACTGCGGCTCAACCTGGTGAGAGAGGGAGCTGGGGAGACGAAGGAAAGGGGTGGGGCTAGGACTGCAGACAAAGAAGCCCCAGCCCAGGGAGGCGAGGGTGAGGATGGAGGGCCCAGGCTCTTCTGGGTCTTCACGTATTAGCCCAGCTCTCCTAAAGGACGCAGGACCTGAAAGTGGTTAAGGAGACTGGATCCTTGCAGGGAACCTGCCTCAGTATCCTAGATTCTGGCTGGGCCCGAGAAGCCCTAGACGTCTATTGTGGAATGTTGAATGAGATCCTGGACATCCTTTGGTCCAACTCCATCATTTTATAAGTAAGGAAACCAAGGCCGAGAGATGTCAAGAATTAAGTCGTTGGCCTGAGATCATGTAGCAAATCATAGGTACAGCTGGAACATTGACCTCAGGTGTCCCGAGTCACATCCAGCCCAGGTTCTAATCTAAGCTTTCCTTAAATGCTGCACTCCGCCCCTGAGCCATCTGACTGACTTGTTGTGGCCCTGGCAGGTGGGGGGCATGTTTGACACGGTGCAGCGCAGCACCCAGCAGACCACGGAGTGGGCTGTGCTCCTCCTGGAGATCATCATCAGCGGCACTGTCGACATGCAGTCCAACAAGTAAAGCATCCCCATCCCCTCCCTCCAGTTTTGTACCCGAGAGGATCCCCTTCCCTGACACCAGGTGCACGACCCGCCGCAATCGGTGTGGCTCATACTGCGGACTCTGCGGTCCGGGGTTCCCCACACGGTTTTGGTGCCCGCTCCCTGCTCGTGTCCAACCCGGCTGTCTCTGTCTGTCTGAACTCTTTCTCCTCTGGTTTCCCCCCCGCCCCCGGCTTCCTGCCACAGTGAGCTCTTCACCACCGTCTTGGACATGCTGAGCGTGCTCATCAATGGGACCCTAGCTGCGGACATGTCCAGCATCTCCCAGGGCAGCATGGAGGAAAACAAACGTGCCTACATGAACCTGGTGAAGAAGCTGCGGGTGAGAGGAGGGGACGAGGGCGAGGCCTAGAGGCCTGGGGTCTCAGCCCCCTATTCCCTGACCTTGCGTTTGCTGTCCAGCCTCAGTGGCATCGTCCTGCCCAGAGCCCCTTACCCTTCCCTTTCACGTCCGTGTTTTCTTTGTTATTCATATGGTAAGGATTTACCGAGTGTCTTCTTCCTGCTAGCTTCTGTACTGTCCCCTGAGACTTCCCGTCCCTCTTTTCCTGTGTCCTTGAACTCTTGTCCTGTCTTTCTGTGCCTGCAGAAGGAGTTGGGGGAGCGCCAGTCAGACAGTCTGGAAAAAGTTCGCCAGCTGCTGCCGCTGCCCAAGCAGACCCGAGATGTCATCACATGTGAGCCGCAGGGCTCCCTTATCGACACCAAAGGCAACAAGATCGCCGGCTTCGACTCCATCTTCAAGAAGGAGGCATGTTCCATTATCTTCCCATCCCCTGCTCCCCGCTCCCCACCTTTGTTCCCCTTTGGGTCAGAGCCTCCCCTGCATTAACCTCTGTAGCTGCAACAGGTTTATCAGGCTCTGTGGGCGAGAGCCATCCCTGGGGTGTTGAGCTAATCACTTAATTTTCCTCACATTTCTTCTTCCCATCTTGGGAGTCTCCCTCTCTTTCCTTGGTCTCTCCCTTCACCCCTCTGCACCTCCCATCACCCCCACCCACCTTTATACGTACCACCCATTTCTCAGCACCCTACCCTCCTCTTTCCTCTGCCCCACCTGCCTCCCATACTGCTCCACCCCGGCCTGCACCCCTTTTATCCCTGCATCTCTCTCCCCCCGACCCTGTCAACCCATCTCTGCACAGTTTTCTCTGTCCCCTCTCTTTGTCAGTTACAGTATTTGTTGAGTAACCATAATCATTGTGTGAGTAGAGGGAGAGGAGAAAGAGAACGCGGAGTTCAAAAGCCAAAGTCCGACCCGTTCATATAGCCAAACTCTTCGTTCTTTTCCTGGCTCAGTGTGTCTCTGTCTGTCTTTCTGCCTGTCTTTGTCTCTCTCTCTCTCTCTCTGCCTGTCTCTCTCTTCCTGTTTTTCTCTCTCTCTCCCTGTCTCTGTCTCTCTCTCTGCCTGTTTTCAGTCTCTCACTGCCTTTTCTTTCTCGACCTTCCTGTTTCTGTATCTGTCTTCCTCTGTCAGTGTCTGTCTCTGTCTCTGTCTCCCTCTGCTCCCCGCCATCTCCTCTTAACTCTCTCTCCCCTGTGTGTGTGTGTGTGTGTGTGTGTGTGTTTCCGTGTGTCCGTGTGTCTTCCTTTCACCATCTTCCCTGAATCTACCCATGACTTTCTTTTTCTTTTATTGCCAACAGATACTTTTCCCTCTCCTCCAAGTCCTCAAGTTTTCCAAGTCTTCTGTCTTCTGTTTTCCAAGTCTCAACAGCTCACTGTTTCTCATTTTCCGGAGCAGGGTCTACAGGTTTCCACCAAACAAAAGATCTCCCCCTGGGATCTTTTTGAAGGCTTGAAGCCATCAGCACCACTGTCTTGGGGCTGGTTTGGAACAGTCCGGGTGGACCGGCGCGTGGCCCGCGGAGAGGAGCAGCAGCGGCTGCTGCTGTACCACACGCACCTGAGGCCCCGGCCCCGCGCCTATTACCTGGAGCCACTGCCGCTGCCGCCGGAAGATGAGGAGCCCCCAGCCCCCGCCCTGCTGGAGCCTGAGAAAAAGGCTCCAGAGCCCCCCAAAACTGACAAACCTGGGGCCGCTCCCCCCAGCACTGAGGAACGCAAGAAGAAGTCCACCAAGGGCAAGAAACGCAGCCAGCCGGCCGCCAAGACAGAGGTGAGCGCCGCTGCCACCTCGCCACAGCCCCGTCATGCCCCTTCCCCAGCCCCTCTCTCTTCCGGATGCTGTCGAGCGACTGGTTTGTGGGAGGGCTGGGGGCATCTGGGGAAGGGGTACCTTTAGAATTAGAACAGGGAACCACGTACATCCAGCTCCTGTTCCCCCCTCCTACCCCACCTGACCCCAGCCCTCTCCCCTTCCTCCTGTGCCGTTCACACAGGACTATGGAATGGGCCCAGGCCGGAGTGGCCCCTATGGAGTGACAGTGCCTCCGGACCTCCTGCACCACACCAACCCTGGCTCCATATCCCACCTTAGCTACAGGCAGGGCTCCATAGGCCTCTACACCCAGAACCAGCCACTGCCGGCAGGTGAGTGCCAGCTACCAGGCACGAGGGACTGACCCGAACATGCCTTCCGCCTGAGGGGCGATGCCACTCCTCCCAGGAGCTGTGGATGCCCGGGGCGCTGAGCAGGGCGCAGAGGGACGAAGAGCCTAAAGAGGTCAGCCTGCTCCCCTTTCCAGGTGGCCCCCGTGTGGACCCGTACCGCCCTGTGCGGTTACCGATGCAGAAGCTGCCGACCCGACCACCTTACCCTGGAGTGCTGCCCACCACCATGACTGGCGTCATGGGACTGGAACCCTCCTCCTACAAGACGTCTGTGTACCGACAGCAGCAGCCTGCGGTGCCCCAGGGACAGCGCCTTCGCCAACAGCTCCAGGCAAAGATAGTGAGAGGGGCCGTAGGGAGGGCCGTCAGGGAGAGGGGCTTTTGGGGTCACAGGGATTGGGATCTTCACAAGGACACACAGAGTAGGAGATACAAGAAACGAGGTGGCAGAAAGCCCTTCCTGAGTTTGAGTTTGTCTCCTTTTTCCCTCTAGCAGAGTCAGGGGATGTTGGGACAGTCATCTGTCCATCAGATGACTCCCAGCTCTTCCTACGGTTTGCAGACCTCCCAGGTAAGGGCACGAGATGGTGAGAATCAGGGAGCTTGAGGCAGGCTGCGCTGCACAGTCTTGGCCCTGACTCCGTCTCTCTTCCTTCCCTCCAGGGCTATACTCCTTACGTTTCTCATGTGGGATTGCAGCAACACACAGGCCCCGCAGGTACCATGGTGCCCCCCAGCTACTCCAGCCAGCCTTATCAGAGCACCCACTCTTCTACCAATCCTACTCTTGTAGATCCTACCCGCCATCTGCAGCAGCGGCCCAGTGGCTATGTGCACCAGCAGGCCCCAACCTACGGACACGGGCTGACCTCTACTCAAAGGTACCCAAGGGAGCCGGGGGTCGTGAAGACACACTGAGGCTTTCAATTAGGGAGAACCTGGGCCTGGAGGTGATGGGACTAGTCAGAACTTTTGGAGGCATCAAGAACACTTATCTGGCCACCTGGCCTGTCGCCACAAAATGCCGGAGCTGGAAGGGACCCTGGCGGCCAGTGTTCTCACACCTGCTTCCCAACATTTCTTCGAGGACCAAAGAGGGGAAATCATTTATATATGACTATGAAAAGGAAAGATCGGGGGTTCATAGATGCAGTGTGTGGTAAGGAGTCATCCAGCCACTATTAGAGCAGTTTAGTGCTGGAATGGACCAGCGAACACATTCTCCCACCATGCCGAACGTCAGTCAGGCCTTAGTTAAGACTTTGGAGTCATGGCTTGAGGCTCTGCAGCTTAGGGTGGAGAACATTGCAGGGTGGACCAGAAGTAAAGTCCCTTACTTAGACGTGCCTTAGGCCCCCTGTGTGGCCAGCACTATGCTAGGACCAGGTGGGGTGAGGAAAGCTATTTGAAAAAAATACAAAGTCCCTCACCACAGAGAATTTCTACTATACCTGGGGAGAGGAGACTTACTCAGAAGAACACTTAGGGAACACAGTGATGAAAGATATAATCAGCTGTGCAGTTGGGTGCCGCGAAGTAAATGGGAATTCAGGAAGAGTGCGGGATGATATCACTGTGGGCCTGAGTCATCAGAGAAAGTTCCGTGAAGGAGGTCAGACTTGAGTTGGCCTTTGAAGCATAGCTGTGATTTGGATTTGCGGGGAGGAGGAGAAGGAGGGGGATCCCAGGTAGAGGACGTAGCATGAACAAAGACATGGGGACCCGAGTGAGTAGGGTGGCTGGGAGGACAGGAAGGAGAAGAGCTTGGCTGAAATGTAAGACTTGTGCCAGGGAAGGAGTAGGGATAAGCTGGGAGTGTGCAGGTTGAGAGAGAGCCTTGAACGTTCGGTGAGGGATTGAGACACAATCCCAGAAAGCATTCTTTGTTTTTTAACAAATTTATTTATATTTTATTTATTTTTGGCTGCGTTGGGTCTTTGTTGCTGTGCGCGGGCTTTCTCTAGTTGCGGCGAGCGGGGGCTACTGTTCGTTGCGGTGCGGGGGCTTCTCATTGCAGTGGCTTCTCTTGTTGCAGAGCACGGACTCTAGGCATGCGGGCTTCAGGAGTTGTGGCACATAGGCTCAGCAGTTGTGGCTCGTGGGCTCTAGAGCACAGGCTCGGTAGTTGTGGCGCACGGGCTTAGTTGCTTCGCGGCATGTGGGATCTTCCCGGACCAGGAATCGAACCCGTGATCCCTGCATTGGCAGGCGGATTCTTAACCACTGCACCACCAGGGAAGTCCCCAGAAAGTACTCTTTTGATCAGGAAAGTGATGTGATGATTTGGGCGTGTTGAGAGATTAATGTGGAATTCATGGAGAGGATGCGTACGGAAGGTGACAGAAGACTTGAGACGGGCCCAGCCAGTAGCCTGTTGCAGTGAAGTACAGATTGGGGTCAGAAAGGTGTAGGGAGCAATAGAACACAACAGTCTTCAAGACCCTGACGGTTACTGGGGACCAACAACAGTGATAAGCAGAACCACCTCAGTGGTGTCTATGGAATGCCTAGCTTGTGCTGAGACTGTGTTTAATTTTCATAAGAGAAAACCAGCTACAACAGAATTGAAAAATTCCTAACCACGAAGGTTAGGAGACACTAAAATGGAGTGTTGTCTTTGCTCCTCATTCCCCAACCTAGAAATCTGTCAGAAGCCAAAAAGTCTCTTCTGGTTGGTGACAGGAGGAGTGAATGAAATGGCCTGTTGATGTTTCTTTGGGGTCAGGGACCTGGGGCTCATCTGCACCCCCATCTCCCACAGCCCGTGCCTTGATCTCTGCGCCTCCTTGTCTTTGTAGGTTTTCCCACCAGACACTGCAGCAGACACCCATGATAGGCACTATGACCCCACTAGGCGCCCAGGGTGTCCAGGCTGGCGTCCGGTCGGCTTCCATCCTGCCTGAGCAGCAGCAGCAGCAGCAGCAGCAACAGCAGCAGCAGCAGCAGCAGCAACAGCAGCAGCAGCAGCAGCAGCAGCAACAGTACCACATCCGGCAGCAGCAGCAGCAGCAGATCCTGCGGGTAAGGCCCTAGGATTTTCGCCTGGGACCTGGGAGCCCGAGGAGGAGGGGGAGGAGGAGGAAGGGGACTGGGAGCGGAGAGGAGGAGGGGGAGGAGAGGCACAGGCTCTTCCAGGTGGTTTTCAGCGCTGAATGAGGCAGTGTAAGGGCGTACCCCGGCAGGGCAGCTGGCACGTAGTGGGGGCTTAAGAAGCCAGTTCCTTCCCTCCCCCTTTTTCCGGGGGTCCTGGTGGGAGAGTGTTGGGGGTCATCTGCTTGGTGCTCCACATTTGATTTTCTCTGCAGCTCTCCGAGCAGGGAGGGCAGCGGAGCCGGAGTTCCCACCCTGTGCTTCTTCCCCCATCCCCATCCCTCCACCACTGAGGTTCAGCCCCTCGCTCTCCTTAGACAGATCTCTTCTGTCTTCACAGCAGCAGCAGCAGCAGCAGCAGCAACAGCAGCAGCAGCAGCAGCAGCAGCAGCAGCAGCAACAGCAGCAGCAGCAGCAGCAGCAGCAGCAGCAGGCACACCAGCAGCAGCAGCAGCAGGCAGCTCCTCCCCAGCCCCAGCCCCAGTCCCAGCCCCAGGTAGCTGCTGGACTCCAGCCCCGGGCTCTGGGACAGCGGCCCAGGCTGGGGACAGTGTGCAGCCATGGCGAGGCGGGGGGCAAGGCAGGGCCCTCCTCCGAGAGCTGGGGACATGAGGACGGGGAAGGAAGGGGGAAGGTTCGAGTTCAGTCTTCCCCTTCCCATTTTCACCTCAGTTCCAGCGCCAGGGGCTTCAGCAGACCCAGCAACAACAGCAGACAGCAGCTTTGGTCCGGCAGCTCCAACAACAGCTCTCCAGTAAGCCCGCCTTTCTTCCCAAGGAGAGCCCCACAGAATAACTGGGGGGCCGGCGGGGCGGGGAGGGCCAAAGTAGCTGAGGTGATTGCTTCAGGCCCCGGTTGTGAGGGGAAGCGTTGCCTTCCATCCCTTCCCTCGGTGCCTGAATGGCTCTCCTCAATGCAGACCGCCGCCACCCCTGCTCGGCCTCCCACCCCTGATAATCTCTGGTTTTTCACAGATACCCAGCCACAGCCCAGTACCAACATATTTGGACGCTACTGAGCCACCTGGAGGAACTGCTTGTGCACTGGATGGGGCCCCACCCTTTCCTCTTAATTCCCAGTCCCCTTCCTGGGCTAGCACCAGTAGTGGTTGGGGCTCTTCCCTCAGGCTCCATTTTTAATGAGTTTTTAGTATTTTTGTTAATGTGAGGCATTGAGCTGTTGGGTTTTGTATATTATTTATATAGAGACCCCAGAGCTGTTGCACCCAATACACAGAGCTTCTTTGCAAAGGGAGTGTGTGAGTCTGCATGTCCGGGAAGGGCGGGCTCTCGGAAGGGTGCGGGCCGGACCAGCAAGTCAGCACCTTCATTCTGTTCAGATCATCTCCCCTGTTTACCTTCCACCTCCTAAATTTCTGAATTCTAATTGGCTTACTACCCTCTCTTTTCTCCAACCTGGCAACGTGTTAAGGGTTGGGGCCTTAGTCTCTCAGTAAGGGCGGTTCACCTTCTCAGCTAGATGGTGCGGCTTCTGTATAGTTTGTCTCCATGGGAGGATACACCACTGGGATTGGTGGGGGGCCGCTGGGCCAGAGGAAAAGTCACTGGAACCTGATTCTCCTTCCACCCATCCCACATGCTGGGTCTCGAACAAGCTTCGGGGTGGGGGGTGACAGACACTGCTTACCCATTTTGCCACCTTCTGTGGTCTCCCTAACGTTCCAAGTGATATCCTAGATAGAGAACTTCCCTGAGTCACATTTCTGGGATGAAACATTGCCCTCCATTGGCAAGTGTCGCCACCACATAGGTGGTGGAAGGACAGTATGGTTCTAGGAGGAAGAGAAACCAGCAAAAGGAAGCACCCTTTTCTCTCTCTGCTCTGTTGCCGGAACTGCTTGTTTTCACACGACCCACCTTGGCAGTTACCCAGTGTGACCTGCTCACTCCCATTTTACAGTAGAGAAAACTCAAAACTGTTGCTCCGGGGTCACGTTTGGAACTGCAGCGGGGCCATTCTCAGCCCCCTTGCCTTCAGGTTTGGGGCCCTAGATCTAAGGCTATCCAGTAGAGCCAACTGGTTTACTACCATGGAGTCCTCTGGTATGCCCAGGCTGGAGCTGGAAGAGGGCTAGCCCCAGCCTCATGGGTGGGTGGTACCAGATGATCTGACAACTTCAGGATACCGTCCAGGTCGTAGTTGCACTCTATTACTGGGAAGTGTCAAGTGTGCTGGTAAAACCAGGAGCACCAGTCAATACCCAAGTTACAAAAAATTCCCTCTTTGAGGTCCATGAAGCCCTTGCTCAGATGGGACTTAACAAGTTTAAGAGTTGCGTACACAAGGAGTGGAACTCCCCGACAGGGTAAAGTTGAACATGATTAAAGCTTTCTTCTGCCCTGTCCTATCCTGACAGAAACGTTCTGAGGAGCTATAGGGGTAGAGGCTTTGCTGGGATAAGGGACACTCAGAGGGGCTTGGGGTGGGGGGCTACTGAAACTGGACAGGTGCACTACACACAGAAACACAAGACACAAAGACAGCCAGATCTGGAGGAGAGAGACTGAAGTGGTCCGACAACTGGCACGCTGACAGCCGGAGTGTGACATGCCCCAGCAGAAAGGAACAGCATTGACCTTTGGGAAAGTGACAGGATGAGGGCAAAGTGCCCCTCCCACACGCACACCTCCTGGTTGCTGCTTGAGTGGTGCTGGTGCTGAGGAGAGGTGAGGGATGCCAAGTGAGGTGGAGGTGGGTCTTCGTGGAGTGTGACTGGGGACTCCTGCAGGCAGTGCCTCAGTTTCTCCCTTTGTTTCAAGGTCTCAAGCTTTGCAGGTAAAGTTTGGACTAGCTGCCCCGGAAGATCACCTGACTGTGACTTGAGGGGTGTGAGAGAGAGAGGGTGGGGAGAGAGCTTGAGGAGAGCGTGCTTGAGCCTGGGAGGAATTGGGCCATGCCCCAGGACTTGAGCCATCTCTGGCACAAAAGGAGTTAATGGCAGGGACCGCGCCCCCCCGTGTCCGGGCACGCGCAGCGCGCCCCCTCGGTGCGCGGGCACAGCAGCCAGGCTGCCGGAGAGCAGATCTCGGGGATTCGGGTGCGGAGCCCTTGGCCTGGAGGCGATATGGGTGGTCCGTGGCCCGGTTCAGTCGCTCGCAACAGCCCGGGGAACAGGTGAGGCCGCCTGCCCCGGTCTCTCATCCTCTAGCTGCCCATACCTTGCCCTGATCCTATCCCCCCCCCAATCCTGGGGTGCTCCACTTCCCAGCCAGTGCTCCCCATCCATCTCAACCCCACGTTCTCCATCAGCACCCCTGACCCCCCAATCCTCCCCTGCTTTTCTCCTCCACCTCCTCCCTGAATCCCGCACCCTTATCATCCTCCCGCCCATGGTCCCTCTATTTCCACAGCCCGGCCCGCATGCTCATCAAAATATCCCTCCTGAAGGTCCCCAGCCCCATTCCTGTATAGTACATTGCCAGTCCCCCCTCCCCCGCAGTGCAGCCCCATCTCTCTTCCATCATAGCATCTCACAGCCAGGCTCCCTCCCCCACTCTCTGCAGCCCCCCCCATGGAGGCCTTTATCCTATCCTCCCCCATTCCAATGCAGCTCCGTCCCCCAATACCATTCCGAACCCGCATAGCCCCCAATACTGCAGTTCTTGACACCAGTCCATTCCTGCACAATGCCCCTAGCCCAATACTGCTCCAGCCCAGAAAGTACCCCCAGATGCCATTCTAATCCCCGGCATTGCCGCCTCCCCTTGTCTTCTCCCAAATTGCAAGTTGGACCAGGATGGAGATCTTGGCCTTGAAGACTCACAGTGGGTCCTAGGGTACAAAGGGCGTTTGGGGGTCGGTCGATTTGTCTAGGTGTTCACGGGGGGAGGGGCTGCAGGAAATTGACTCAAAGGAGAATGGCATTTGGTGCGGAAGGGTTACTGGAGTGGGAGGCATCCCGAAAGGGTTAATGGAATTTGCGGGGAGGGGCGGCACCGAGGGGGTTAATGATGTGTGTGTGGGGGGGGTTGCTGGCGGGGAAGCCGTGTGAATGAGCGGTCTGTGCCCCGGAGTTGCCATGGAGACAGTGAATGGGGGGATTGTGTGAACTCAGCTGCGGACTATTCCCCCCCCCATACACACACACACACACACACACACACACACACACACACACACACACACACACACTCCCTCCTGCCCCACCTCCCTACCCTTACCCCTTCCTTCCCCGTCCCCTCCTCCCCTCCACCCGGGTGCATTCTGGGCAGCGTCTGGGATCTAACCACCCATACTTTGCTCCCCTTTTCCTCCGAGCCCCCACCCCTTTAGTCGCTTTGCCCGCCCTCCCTCCTCCTCCTCCTTCTTTTTCTCTTTCTCTCTCTCTCTCTCTCTCTCACACACACACACACACACACACACACACACACACGAGAGACACACACACACACACACACACACACACACATTCTCATTCCCCTCTCTCGGTGGCCGATTGCCGGGCGTTCCCAATCTCCCTCCCCCCACCCCTTCAGCCAGTTCTTAAAGGAGCAGGCCCACAATCTTGGAAGGCGGGAGAAATAGGGGGAAGCTAAATTGTGTGTGTGTGTGTGTGTGTCCATGCGGAAGTGTCTGTGTGTGCCTGTGTATATATGTTGACTGTACAACTGTTTTGTCAGAAGGCCTGTGTGCCTCGAGTGTGTTGCTGTTTCTGTTCCTGTCTCCACCTATGTGTCACCATTATGCTGCATGTGTCTCTGGATATTTACCTATGCGATGTGTGTGTGATTATGTTTCAGTAAGTCTCTGCGTGTGTCTCTGAATGTATCTCTCTGTGAGTCTCTGGCTCTGTGAAGCTCTCTGTCTCAGAATGTGAGACTATATGAGGCGATCTCTGTGGGTTTGGATTGTATGTCTCTGTGAGTGAACATCATGGTGTCTGTGGTCCCGGCTTGCTCTCTCACTCCCTCTTTGAGTGTTTGTGAGTTTATTTCTATGAGTCTCTGAGTGTGTGTCCCCCGCACTCTGCTGTTTATTTTACACTGGCTGAGCATCAACAATGCCTAGGGTGCTAGGCAGAACGCTTTCTGCCTCAGTCTCTGGCACCCCACGTGAATTAGAGATAGCTGACAGAAAGGACCAAGGCTTAAGGATGTGGGAGCAGTGAGGGCTTTGAGAAATGTACAGGAGGGTCTGGGGACTCTGGTGAATGGCTGTCCTGCCCCCTGCCCTGCCAGAGGGAGACGGGGTCTCTCTGGGGGCCCCTTTGCCTATCTGCTGTGTTCCCTTCTTCTGCCTTAGTCCCGGAGTGAGGTTCACAATCCTACCGTCTCCTGAGGTTGAGGTCCCTGTGTGGGGTCATGGGTCTTGGGGGGCTAGGAGCTCAGTGTCCACGCAGCGTGCCCAGCTCCATTTCCTGTTCTCCCATCGCCTGCTACCATATGCTACTCTGGTTCCAGCTGACCCCGATGAGCTCCATTGGCTGAGGAGTTGAAGTCGGGGACTGGCAACTTGCAGTGGCAACAATTGTCAATCTGTCGACCCCCTTGGCTTTTCCAACCATGGCCCGGACACAGCAAGTGGCTCTGACTGGCAGTGGAGATCGTCTGAGGGTCCCTGGAACCCCGGGCATGGGAAACCTCTCCTAACTGTAGGAGAGTAGCCCAAGAGCAGCAGGGCCCCAAAGACCCACTCCATAGCCCTCCGCGACCATCTTGGATGACGCATACTTCCCTCTTTCCACAGGCCTGTCTGGCCCTGAGGGAGTCCCCTTTCTGAAGCTGTGGTGCTCGGAAGACCTGCTCTCTACGTTGCCGGGCACCTGTAGGTGTCCCTCGAGAGCTCAGTTTTGAGGTTCAAGTCAGTGTGGCCATGAAGGGGCTGCCTATAGGGCTGATGCTGTGACCCCGGAGTCTGCCTTTCCTGCCAGTCCCCCGGCCCGGAACATGTGGCTGCAGCTTGGCCTGCCCTCGCTGTCCCTGAGCCCCAAGCCCACAGTTGGCCGGAGCCTGTGCCTCACCCTGTGGTTCCTGAGCTTGGTGCTGAGGGCCAGTACCCAGGCCCCAGCACCCACAGTCAATACTCACTTTGGGAAGCTAAGGGGTGCCCGGGTACCATTGCCCAGTGAGATCCTGGGGCCTGTGGACCAATACCTTGGGGTGCCCTACGCAGCCCCCCCCATCGGCGAAAAACGTTTCCTGCCCCCTGAACCACCCCCATCCTGGTCGGGCATCCGGAACGCCACACACTTTCCCCCAGTGTGCCCCCAGAACATCCACACAGCTGTGCCCGAAGTCATGCTCCCTGTCTGGTTCACGGCCAACTTGGATATCGTCGCTACTTACATTCAGGAGCCCAACGAAGACTGCCTCTACCTGAACGTCTATGTGCCCACGGAGGATGGTGAGTGCGGCCAGGCACTGTGCCCTCCTTGCCTCCCACCCGCCCCGCTGTGTTTGTGGCTGGCATGTGGTGGTGTGCCCTGCTGCATGCATCTGTCTGTCTGTGAAAATGCTTCTAACCATCACTCTGCTTGGCCTCCCCCTTCCTCCTCCCTGTTCTTTCCTCTCCCAGCATTGTCTGAGCTCCCATGTGTGAGTGACACTGTTACCAAGAGGGGCCTGGCCAGGCCTGAGAGCTTTGACAGGTCTAGGGCCAGGTGCTGGATGGGGGTTCCCTGGGGGAGTATGGGTCACTGCTGGCAGCTGCCCGCGGGAGGATGCTGGCGCCACCAGGCCCCCCTGTTGCCATTCCACCTGCTCGGAGAGGTGGTAGGTGTGTGTGGCCAAGGGAGCTGGGTGTGTGAGGGGGGCAGGGGGCAAGCCTGGTGGGCAGTGCTCAGGTGCCTCCTCTTTCACTAGCTGATACCTCCTCCCGCGGGGGTCACACTAAGGTAAGTGACAGAAGCAAGGAGATGGTGGGACAGGCTCTCTGCCACGTGCCGCCTGCAGAGCAGCTCTTGGGGCCTGGGGGGGTGCGGGTGCATGCCCCTGGGCAGAGGCCTCCTGTTATTTTTTAGTTTTTTATTCATTTTACAGTAAAGCGGATTTCCAAGGAATGCGCCCGAAAGCCCAACAAGAAAATTTGTAGGAAAGGAGGTAGGTAGCGAGCCGGCGGGGAGGGAGAGAGAGAGAGAGGGAGGGCTGCCTGCCCACCTGCCCTTGCCCCCGAGGACCCAGCCTTCCTTCAAGTAGCCCAGGCTCAGGGGGCGGTCGGTGAGCAAGCATAAGCTCCATCTCATCCGAGGGCCCCGGCTGCTCTTCAGGGAGGCTCTGGTGGCCTAAGGCAGGTCCAGAGCAGAAGCAGCAACCCCATTTCTTCCAACCTTCCCAGCCCCAAAGTCCACCCTAAAGTGTGTGCCAAAGACAGAGCCAGTGGTTCCCTCTGGGACACCTCAGGAGAAACTCTAAGCCGCCAAGATGGAGCCAGAGGCTCTGACCTTTGCCTGGTGAGGGAGCCACCAGCTCATCCTTCCGTGCTCTTTCCCGGATTGAAAGTCGAGAGTCAACTCTCCAGCCGTGGAGCTTAGACCAAACTGTAGCCAAGTGTAGCAACCCTGCCCACCCACCCCACCCCCGCCCACCACCTCTGGCCAGGGCCTAGCTGAGTGACCCGGGCTAGCCTGGTGGCAGACCTTGGGGGTCTCCAGGAACTGTGCACTCTGAAGGAGGCACGGGATCCCGAATTGCAAACTGACCCTCTTTCCGGGAGGAATCTGTCACCCTCCACCCGTGTAATAATTCTTCCTGTTCAAATACCACTTTGTTTTCTGCAAAGCGCTTGCATACTTACCTCAGAAAATCCCCCCTCCCACTTCTGTGGAAGCTTATGAGGCAGGAATTGGTATCCCAATTTTACAGATGAGGAAACAGGCCCAGGGGAGTGACTTGCTGCTGCTCAGGGCCCCGTCGCTGGTCTGTGGCAGGGCCTGGACCATAACCTGGGTCTCTTGACCCTCAGGGCCGTGTTCTTTCCACTGTAGCATGCGAGGCAACTCCCATCTGGTCCTTCCCACCTCCCCTACTCTGAAACAAATGGTGAAATGTGGATGGGTTGAACCGAATTGGAAACAGTAAGACTAAGGAACAAGTGGAAAAGCACAGCCTAGTCCCTACAACCCTTTGGCAAGCTTGGAGTTTGTTTTCCTTTGAAATCATAGGGCGGGGTTCCCCCAAGTGGGGTTGTCAGGATTCCTGGGACTGAGCGCCCCCTACTAAGTAAGAATCTCTGCGGGCAGAGCCCGGCGATCTGCCTGTTGCACTTTTGATGCTCACTGAAGCTTTGAGTGAGGTCTGCTGCCCTGGGGATAAGCGTTACACCACCTCCCCACACCCAGCCCAGGACCTCACACTCAGAAGGCAATCAGTAAACATGTTTTTGCACGAATGAAGACGCATTGCGGTGCCGCAGAAAGAGTATGGGTCTGGGAGCCACAAGCCTGACCGAGTCCCAGCTCTGCTGCTCACTCACAGTGAAACCTTAGACAAGTCTTTTCCTTTGAGAACCTCTGTTTCTGCATCTGAAGGTGGTAGGGGACTATTCTGGTCTTAACATTCCATTAACGTATAAAAGATTTCAGGAAGAGGGTCTCTTAAACCTACTGCTACTAGTTACTTGCTTACTTGGGTGCAGGGTGGCAGAGGGGGAGGCGATGACATTAACCATTTCCTAGGAGCAATGATCCTCCAGGGCACCAGTAAGAGCCTAGGGCAGTCCAGTCCAGTCCAGTCCTGAGAGTTTGGCTAGAGAGCCAACTGGACGCTCCAGTCAAGTTCAAACACTTACCAATCGTGATTGTTGACTATGGGCAAGGTCACGTGCTAGGTGCTGTTGGGATGTGGAGGGATACGAGGTGGAGGAAAGATTTAGAAATAACTGAAGACCTGATCGCTACTCTGAGGAAACTCCTAGCCTAGCATTGAAACTCAGCTGGTTTAGCTAAGCCCCACAGGCCGAGCTGGGAAGTGGGTTCCAGACAGCGTGGGAGAGGGCATCTGGTCATTTAGCTGCTCAAATGAGTTCCCTATCCAGGGCCTGTTGGCCATTTGGAACAGACTTAAAAAGTCTGCCTCTCGGGGGACCCGTCCCCAGAGGTGGTTAGGGTTGTGATGTGTGCAGGGCAGGCAGGGCTGGCCTGGCTGGGCTCCTGCCGCAGCACAGTTGTTGGGCTGGGGGACGGTGGTCGAGCTGGCCCGGGGGTGGGGGACAGGCGTGGCAGCAAGGAGTTGCTCAGCAAGTGCTAAGCTGAGGGAGCAAAGGCATCTGTAAGGAGGAAGCTGGGACAAGGCAGCAACCCAGGGACATTCCCAGAGGGGGGCAAACGGGATGCATCTTCTAAGTCGGGGTCCAGGGGAAGCGAAGGATTTCTTGGGGAAGATAAGCCCTGTCCCCCAACCTCCACCCCCATCAAGTTGGAGGGAATTCATGTTTAGGGATGGGTGATTCCTTGCCGTTCGGGGGGCTGTCTGCTGTGTGGGTGATGATGCCCCATGTCCCACAGGGTTTCTGAGGGCAGCACCGTCGTTGTCAGGTGTTAAGAGGGTAGGCGCCACGGGAGGTTCGGGAAGCCGGAGGCAGTTTCTGCCCCTCAGGCTGGGCTCTTGCCCTGGTTGAAAAGCCATTTTGTAATTGGAGGGCGGCTCCTGTTGTGATTAATAGCTGTAAGGGAACCCAGACCAGCTGAGAAAGAGGGCTATTTGCTGCCTCCAGGCCGAGAGTATCTGACGTCTTAGACAAGAGGATAAGCCCTGGGGTGCCAACAGAATGACCTCCGTTTCTACACACTGACAAGCACCCAGGCGGTGGGTCCTCTTTCTCAAAGCCGTTCTCATGATGAACTTCTCACCTCCTTAGAATGAGAAGGAGAATTGGGGATAGCTCACCCAGGCCCTAAACGTCTCTCTTCTCTCCTCGGGTCTCTTCTTTTCTCTCCTTCCCTCCCCTCCCCTCCACCCCACCCCATGCTCCACCTCTTTCCTGACTTATTTTTTCCCTTCCCTTTCCCCCCGTCCCAGAAAGGTGGCATGGTGCAGTGGAAAGACCATGGGCTTTGGAATCAAGCAGACCTGGGTTTGGATCTCACCTCTAGCACTTCCTAGCTGTGTAATCTTAAGCAAGTCACTTTGCCTCTCTGAACCTCAGTTTCCCCATCAGTGAAACAGGAATAAAGATAGTCCCTCCCTCAGTGGGGTGTAAGGATCAGACAGTAAGGCAGAAGTAGAGTGTCTGGCACATGGTAACCATTCGGTACATGGTAGGAGCTGCTACCATTATTCCTATCTCTGTTTTTTTCTCTCTCTCTCCCCCTCTCTCTCTTTCTCTCTCTCTCATGTCCCTTTTCTCCTTTTCCCCTTCCTTCTCTCCCTCCCTCCCTCTCTGGCTCTCTTTCGATCTCAGAGCAATGCTTGCTGCTCTCAGGCCTGGTTCCTGTGGGCAGGAACCCCATTTGCCATTACCCAGAGCAGGCCCCAGTGAGGAAGACCGGAGGGAAAGCTTCATCTCCCATTTTCTCCTGTGGGAATCAGGGTCAGCTGAGGCCCAGCTGGAGCCTGCCCACTGGGCCCGAATAGCTCAGGGCTGGGGTCCCTGGCTCTGCCTTAACAGCTCATATCCGTATCTACACGTGCTGGCGATGCCGCCTCTCACCTTTGGTGCCTGCCTCTGCTCTCCAGCTCAGCCTGCCTGTGTACACACGTGCAGCCCCTTCCACCCAGGAGAAGTCCTTTCCCTGAGTGGGCCTCTGGCTCTGTGCCCTGGCCCACCTGCTGCTACCTCCTTCCTAACTGGGAAGGTGGTTGGTTGAGACAGGCTGTTGGGGACAGAGAGGTGCAGGGAGGCCAGCACAGCAGGGGCCTTGCAACACTGTCATCCTGATGAAGGTCTGGGCCTCAGCCCACCCATTCCCTCAGTTCTTGCCATCCCTCCTGCCTGTCCTGGGCCCAGGCCCAGAGCTGGCTTGCTGGGCCACACTGCAGTCATGCTGTTTTTGAATTCTCTCTCTGTTTTGTTCTCTGTTCTGTGCTGTTGTGTCTCCCCGTGTCTGGTCCCCAGGATCCGGCGCTAAGAAACAGGGCGAGGACTTAGCGGATAATGACGGGGATGAAGATGAAGGTATTTGGGGGCTGCAGGGCGTGGCGGCTGGTGCATGGCACAGAGCCCCTCCCCCTCTCGATGGGGAGAAGCCCCGTCTGTCTGTCTGTCCGTCCGTTGGTGTGTTTCTGTTCCTGTATGAGGCCGTTGGGCTGTTCATCCATCTTTGGCCTGGTCGGCCACTGGGAGTTCCAGGGTGATGGACACGGCTGGCGGGAACAGGGCACCACGAGCAGAGCCATGGGGAGGGCATCCTCCTCGCCCCGGTCCCCACTGCCCAGAGACAGCTTCCTCCCCCATCTTCTGTGGTTCACGGGCACCTGCCCCTACTGAGCAGCAACGAGAGTGGAGAGAAAGCAGGACTGAGGGGGGCGGGGGCGAGGAGAGGCACAGAGGAAACGGAATGGCGAGGAACCCCTGTGTTTCTGCGGGGAGGCTGGCTCCTGGAAGAGGGGCCCAGCAGGATGCTGAACTGAGGAGTGAGGCAGTGACAACCACAGGGCCTGGGGAACAGCGCCACCTAGAACCTCCTTGGCCTTCACTCAGAAAGAGAGAGATGGCCTCAGGGCCAGGGGCTGCATTAGGTTCAGGACAGGGCCACAAGGACTGGGCCAAAGCACCGGGCTGAGGCCAGGACGCCACAGCCCGGTCAGTGGATGGCATAAGATCCTTGGGTGACGGTTGAACCAGTCTTCCTTCCTCCTCAGGAAAACAGGTTGTGTTTGCTCGGCAGCAGAGAGCATTCTCTTCTACCTCCACGCCCCAGACCTGGCCTGGGGGCCACACAGCTCAGGGGGGCCCACTGGTGGCTGGTAGGGCTGTGCCGGTGCGGCAGAGTGTGGTCCAGCTCACAGGCCGAGAGGCTTCAGGTCGAGGTGATCAGGCTGGGAGCCTTCTCGTGGCCGCCCAGCCCAGTCGCCGCACTGCTCGGGTCTTGGGAGCAGCCGCTTAAAGGTCTCTCGTTGAGTGGCCTCTGCGGAGGCTCCATCTTCATCTTAAAGCTGCCTGGGGGCAGGCTCTCTCATCCTTAGTTCTGCCCCCACCTCTTCCCCATCCCCAGTGTTTCCAGTTAAGTCTGCCTGATGCCCGGGGAGAATGGGGTAAACGAGCACGTGGCTGAGAAACCATGTCAGTGAGGTTCTCCCCGCCACAACACACACACCCCATCTCTGCCATTCACTCCCCTGTCCCCACATTCTCCCTTGTTCTCTTCCTGTGCCACCCCCTATTCCCGCCCCTCTTGTCTCTGTCTGCACTGGGGGGCCAGCTGCTGCCAATGGCCGTATTTCCATGTAACTGGTCTAGTCCTGGGGGTTTCAGGGCTCCCCAGCCCCTGCTCTCTAAAGCCATGTCAGGTCCCAGGACTCCTGGGTGCCCGGGGCAGGGACTCACTGATCCAGCTAAGGGACCTGCCCTTTCTCTTCCTCCCTCCCCCTGTCCCCCAGGGCCCAGCCACGGCCTCTGTAGACCTAGCTGTATCAGGAACGCCTGGCTGCCTTCTACTGGGAGGCACTTGAAACCAGAGTCTTTAAAAGCATCACCGACGTCCAACTTTCTCTGGCTGATGCTCAAGCTCCGGGCTGAACAGCCCCATGAGTCCTGCCCTCAGAGATGGCGGTGGTGTCCTGGCACCTGGGATAGCTTTGCTGCCCACACCCCCCCACCCAGGGCTGGCGGGGGTGGGGGAGGAAGGGCAGCCTACCCAGCCTGTGTCTCACCCCTTCTCCTTGCAGACATCCGGGACAGTGGCGCTAAGCCTGTCATGGTCTACATCCATGGAGGCTCTTACATGGAAGGGACAGGCAACATGATTGACGGCAGCGTCCTGGCCAGTTATGGCAACGTCATCGTCATCACCCTCAACTATCGGGTTGGAGTGCTAGGTATGGTTCCCTGCTGGGTGCCTAGAAGGAAGCCTGGGTTCTCAAGGAGGGAGGAAAGAAAGCTGAGGAGCTGAGAACAGGCCGCCTTGGTTCTCTAGCTGGTGCTAATGACCATGGCCACAATGTTGTTATCCCATAGCCCCTACCCAACTGCCCGGGGCTTCCCCACAGTGTCCCTAGGCCCGTTCCTGGAATGTTGAGATGCCACTGGAAACTCAATTCAAACTTCACACCTTCTCTTAGGTCTCCAGCCAGGTCTCTGGTTCCAGACTTTTGCCTGGCTGAGTTTTGTAGAGTCGATTCATTTTCTGGTATCCTAGCCTCATCCCGACCCACCCACCCCACATCCCTAATCACCCCACACATGCACAGATACTCCTTCTAGCCAATCACATATCCACACACCCACGTACCCTCACATGTCCACCGTCCACCCTGCCCACATCCACCAGCATGCATCTATTTCTCGCTCACCCCCCCAAACATACATACCCATACACATACAGACCCCGACATCTACATCTACAGACCCCCTCACATATATGCACATTCCCCCACCACTCCATACACACTGCACACATATAGTCTCCCTGATGCACATATCCACATACCCAGATGCCTCTCTACACTCCACATCCACACCGCACATCTACACAGATTTCTCTCACCTTCCATGGACGCATACACACACACACGTTCCCATGTATCTCTCCCTCCACATCTCTGTATCCACATCTGTGCCCACATACACCACAAGTGCCCCCACGCTCACGCTTTCCTCTACCCCCATAATACACTCTACACAAAGACCCACACCCTGCACGTCCACATCCGCGCACAAGCCCCACATATATACACCTTAAATGTACACAAATGTTCCTTTCACACATACACGGGCAGATCCACGTCCCCCTACACACCCCACTTCCACCTCTCCTCCAACAGCCACACACACACGTATGTCCCTCACCTTCCCTACACAAACACGAACCAGCGTTCCCCTCCCTACACATGTGGGAGCCATACCTGCACGTCCACACCTCCCCAGCCCATAGTACACAGATACTACGCACGGACCCCTCATATCCCTGCTTCCACATCTACGTACACATCCCATGCACTACGCTTACACATCCCCCCTTAAACACACACCCACAGGCCCCGATACACGTACCCGTATCACATACACACACACACTCTTCCTATACACATCTGGCATATATATGTCCAATACATACATATTACATATTCCTACCCCACGAATATACACGCATCCATATCCCCACACCTGGTCTTCCATATCCATACACGTATACACACTCATGCACACCCCACACTTACATATCCCACATACACACATTGCACATTTATTCTACTCTCTCCACACATACATCCCCATACACTCCCACCCATTACACCATCTTCCTCCCACACACACACACTTACTTCCCAAATACCTCCTGATACACACCCATATCCCCTTCCCCACACATACTCTGTCACCCACATGCTTATTTTGGTGATTTACGCTGCCCCTCTACCCTGTGCCTTCCTTGGTAACTGTTAATGCCTAACTGGCCAAGGTCTTGAGGTAAACAAGTGCCTCAGAGAGGGCGACCAAGCACACACGGCCTTGCTCCCTTTCGGATGCTCACCCAGGCCTCTGAGGGCACACGCGGCCCCATAGCCCTGGAGTGGCACAAAGAAGCCAACTTCCTGCCCGGAAGGCTGGGGTCCTGAGTCCCAGTGGGTGTCTGGGCTGTTTCTCAGGTCTGCAGGCCTGGGTGCTGAACGAGCAATTAGGCACGGCTTACTCCAGGGCTTGTCGGCTGACAGGACCCTATTTTAATTTGCTTTTGAGTATGTTGTGGCTTTGGCAGTTGGCATCCCAGAGGCCCCAGAGCTGCGTTTCACTTCTGGGTGCATCCACGTACACGGAAAGGCAATCTTCTCTTGACTTCCCCTTAATACTATGTGGGATAGCAAGACACCTTCTGGGGGTTCAGATGAGAGAAATGATATTCCCAGAAAAAAGTGGAGCCTGCGTTCCCTTCAGCGGCATCTGGATGCTGGGTGTGACATATGCAGGGCATCTCCCTGGCCTCTCCACAGTCTAGTGGGCTTTGGGTTTCATGGTTCTGCCACTGCTCCTCTGTCTCTCTGAGTTGCCACAGACATCATGGCAAGGCTCTGTTCTGTAAGCTGTTCTGTCCTGTTGAGAAAGGGGATCTGAGTCTCTGATAGTAAAAATGGTACCATGAAGGTGGCTGCAAACCCACACGCTTGGGCTGCATAGTTCCTGAAGAGTAATGCGTATACAAACGTAATCACACACAGATACACAGGCACAAGTGCATGGTTGTTGAAGGCCAGAAGTAACTGTGTTACTTTATTTTCTAAATGAGGGTGACAGGAAATACTCAACTCGGTTGCTTTTAAAAATTATCAACACAAAGCTCCAGTCTCTAAGGATCAATGGAAAGCACGGAGAATACTAAGAATATGCTTCAGTTCCAAATGATCGGACCAGGTAGGAATGAAAGAAAAGAGAGAGTGGAGCATCGGGGGAGAAGAGAGGAGAAAATAAGGAAGAGAAGGAAAGGACGGGAAAGAGAAAAGAGGATACGAGTGACACACAGAAAGGAGGCGGAAAGGAGACAGAGGAGAGACTCAAGATTTGAAGTGTCAGTTGGGAGCTGTGGGCTTCACGGAAGGCTATTATTGCTGGCGAGCGCTCCCTATGATATCCTGATTTGCTGATTACTTCACAACCCTTCAATTGCTCTAATCTTTAAGCTTGTATATCAGAAGTTCTTAACCTTTTGGGGAGTCTTGGACCCCTTTGAAATTCTGATGAAATCTATGGACTCTTCCCCCAAAAATGCATGTGTGTGCACACACACACACACAGAAGTTATTTCATGGATCCCGCTGAAACTCATCCACGAAATTCAGGTTAAAAGACCCCACCACCACCACCTTATAACCTCCTCTCGTTTGGATAACCAGAACAGCACATCTCGGGGTAGGATTTTTATTCTTTGAGCTTAAATAGTTAATGATCAAACTAATATTACCCAAACCTCAGAAGGAGCCATAAACTGAGATTTGGCCAGAAGTTCCCCACCACTTCCTGTGTACCCTTTAGTGCCTGCTCTGGAACACAAATGTAATCAATAAGCCGCTGATTGGATTCTGGGTACATTCAAGATGTTTTTGTCTCTTGGCGCCAGATTTAGAACACGGGTCTGTCTCTGAATCTTGGGGATTTTGCTGTAGAGCTGAGGCTCTGTTGTTTTGTTTCCCAAAACATCCCAGAACAGGTGGCCAGTTTTGGACCTCAATTATATGCATTCATTCACCCTCCCTCCCATCAGCTTCTCTGAGCCCTGAGCCCAAGCAGACGGTTTCCTCCAAGGTGCTTCTTTAGACATCTTGGTGATTCATGTATTTGGAGAATGTCACAGGCTATTCCATGGATCCCATCCAAGGCAGAGGGGTAGCTATAATCGGAGAAGCCCCCACTGGGCTTGAGACCAACAAAAGAAAGGGACCCCAGCAGGATACAGGACGTGGATATCCCTGGGGCTGAGGAAGTAGGGGCTTGCCGAGTTTTATTCTGGGTTTCAGAATTTAATCCTACATTCTTGCTCAGGTACCCTTCAGGCAAACTGAAAACCTGATAAATGTCAAGCCTTGGGTGACACAGATACCTGGTTTTGATACAATGTGCCAGATTCCCCTGTCTTCTGTTGACAAGCAGCTTACCATGCACTGCAGTATAAACTTGGGCCCAGGGAGACTGGCTCAGATTTGCTCTAACAGTTTATGGAGTTTGGTGTTTCAGCCCTCATTCTCACATGGTTTCTGTGGGTGACTGAGTTACTGGGGAGCTAGTAGCGAGTGATCGCTCTCCCAGACTGACAGGTTTTTGTGTGCTTGTGGTCGGCGACGTTTTCTGTATCATCCGCCTGAGCCTGTTGGATAGAGCACTTCAAGCAGGACGCTTGTAGTAGGATGGTTGGCATGACGTCATCCACAGGCTTCAGTGCCTCTTATCCTGAGGTTTGTGGGATCTGAGGGAGCAGAGAGTGATGGTCAAATCCTCCACCCAGCCCTTTCAGACCTTTGTTTCTAACCCAGGGAATTGGTACATGTTGGAGAAATCTACTGCACCCAAATGCAGGCTCTTCATGCTGGTTAGGACAGACGTATTTGACACATTTCACTGAACGATACCTTGGCAAAGACCGAAGCCAAGTCTGCTATTGCGAAAATAAGAGAAAAGGGAGAGAGAAAACGGGGGAAGGAGAGAGGAGGGAGAGAGGACAGGCAGGCTAAGAGAAACACATAGTGATTTTTGCTGGAGGGTCGCAAGGCTTGGACAGCCGGGATGGATCTTGGTCAGCATACTTTAAGACTTGCAGGAGCAACTTCAGCTTGTGAACGAGCCAGGCAAAGGAGAAGCTGGTTCTCTTGTCTAGAGGAACAAGAGCTCCTCCGTTCATCCTCATTCAGGCTTTCTCTGATTCCTTCTCATTTCCTCATCGGGAACCTGGGGCTAAAGAGGGCTTGTGACTAGGTCCTGGGAGGAATAACTAAGTACTTTACATACTTAATTGCACCAAAGGTAAATTAATAACACACTTGAAGAGGGTGAAATGAGCTCTTTTACAGAAACTAGAAACAAAAGGACTCAAGAAAGACAGTGATGGGGTCTTGTGCCTGCCTGAGTCTGTTTAAGGTCAGCTTCTGCCCGTGGACTACCAGGACCGTCAGAGAACTCTCTGTGAGCTGAGGGAGCCTCCTCAAACATGGCCTCCCACAAAGTTGATCCCAGGGGCTACAAATGAGCTTTTAACTGTGGGGTCAAAAAATACTCACCCAGGTATAGGTTTCCAATGTGTAGGAGCACCACAGCTACCCACTTGGAAAGAACCTTTCTAAAAGCCTAGGGCAGGAGAAGATAGAGCCTTCCAAGTAGACTAAGGATCAGGGAAGAGAGAAAAAATGAAGCAGCAAGATCAGACTAAAATGGAAGCAGGGTGGGGGGAATATAGGACATCTCTGTGGGATAGCCAGCAGGTGGGCGGGAAGGTAGTTGCCATGGCAACAAGTCTCCACAGCAGCAAATCCCAGCAGGTGGGTGGGAAGGTAGTCTCCATGGTGACATGTCTCCTCAGCAGCAAATCCCAGTGGGTGGGCAGGAAGACCTGTTTCTGTGGTAACCGCACTGCACTGACTTCCCCATTTCTCCACTAGAGGAAAAAGATGGTCTAACCCAGTGGTTTTCCAACTTTAGCAGGCATCAGAATTACCTGGAGAGCTTGTTAAACACACGGATTGCTGGGCCCCATCCCCAGAGTTTCCGATTCATTAGGTCTTGGAGGAGGGGGAAGTGAGGACCTGCCGTGAGAATGAAGAGAAGGGGGCATCCGAGACCCTGGAAGGAAGTGGAAATGGATGAACTTGGACAGGAGGGGCAAGGAAGGCTTAGGAATTGTAGCCTCTTGGGATCTTCACTTCCTCCAGAGAGAGAAGGATGGGGAACGAGAAGTAACTATAGATGTGTAATGTGCTGAGCATATTCGAGACGCTTATGTTCATTTTATCCTTGTTACAACCCTTTGAGGTATTTTATCCCCATTTTACAGAAGAGGAAACTAGAGCCCAGAGATTCTCAATAACTTGCCTAAAGCTACATGGCCAGTAAGTGGTAGAGCCAGGACTCAAACCAAACTGACTCCAGGGTCCCTGCTCTTTCCACTCTATCTTGCCAGGTGCTAGGGTAAAGTCCCGGCTGGTACATCAGGGCAGAGGATGCTGGGTCCTGGTCATTTGCAGTTCCTGCAGTTTAAGTCTCCCAGCTGGAGGCATCCCTTTTGAACGGTTTGGAGACCTCACCTTCCAAACTGGAGAATGGGTGGGAGGTAGGAAGCCAATCCTTCCTATAGTGATGGCGCTGGTCCTTGCAGAAAGGAGCAATGGTTAATGCTAGCTGGGTGGAAAGAGCTGCACTGCATGCTCATCCTCCATCCTCATGCCCCCAACTGTCACCGTCATCCAAATCCTCCATCCCTCCACCTTCACTGTCCTCGTGCCCTTTGTTGAATCCAGGTTTCCTGAGCACTGGCGATCAGGCTGCCAAGGGCAACTATGGGCTCCTTGACCAAATCCAGGCCCTCCGCTGGGTGAGCGAGAATATTGCCTTCTTCGGTGGTGATCCCCGCCGTATCACCGTCTTTGGCTCGGGCATTGGCGCGTCCTGTGTCAGCCTCCTCACGCTGTCGCATCACTCTGAGGGTGAGTAGCTCTTGGAACGAAACAGGAACTAGACAAGTGCTGGCCGCCGACCCTGAGCCCCAGTCCCTCCAGGCTCCAGGGTACCCAATTCCATGTCCCAGGAGCATCCAGGGGAGTCAGCAGCCCTCACCTGCCAGCTCGGTGTCCCTTTGGGGAGAAGTGGAAGGGAAATGTTTCTCGAGGGGAAGATGTAATTCTCCCACTGTGAGAGAGGGAAGGAGAGAATCCCATTTACATCTTGAGAAAGGAATGTTCTCCTGATGTGGGAGTCTTATTGAGGAGCGTGGGAGTAGAATGTCTCTCTCTGAAGGACAACGGCTCTTTTTGGGCGGGGGCGGGGGGGAAATCTTTCCGTGTGGGAAGGACACATGACTTCGGGTAGAGCTCTAGAGTGGAAATTAGTTTTTAGGTGTAAGAGACATTCTCTGCCTTTCTCGCTGAAGAACAAGTCTGTGCAAGACGGGAACTGCCCTTGATGGGAGTGGGGGTGGGGATGGGGGGGCAGAGATGGGACCGAAGTGAGGATTACAAACCTGCGGGTGGGCTTTGCCTGAGGGATGTCGAGCTCTTATCAGACTCCAGACCAGACCTCTCCCGCCCCCGGGCTGTACAGCCCCCTCTAAGGGAGACTTTCATTTTTAGCCCGAAGGGAAACCTCTCTCCTTGCTGTGGGTCCCCCTGCCAGTGACCCTTCCAAGGGGGCCAAATAGGGCCTTTTTTTTGCTCAGCAGGAAGTGTTCTCTTCATTCTCTTCACCTCTGGACTATAAGAGCCCTTTCTACCTCTGAGAGGCAAAGATGAGCTTCTCACAAAGAGATCTTCCCAAAATAAGTGTCCTTCTCCAAGATAAGGAAGGCCGTAAGAGAGGACAGGGTTTATTACTGAAATCAACCTTATGAGTTAGTGATATTCTAACAGAAAGACTTGCAGTCTCTCTTTGAAGAAGGCCTGTCTTTCTGAAGAAGAAAAATCACCTTCTCTGACCTAGAAATTCTGTCTCTATCCCTCCAGGGACTCCATGAGGGGAGACTAAGGTGGGATGTAGGGAATGTTGGATGTACATCCCTCCTTTAGAATATGTTTCTAGGTGACAGTACAGGAACGGGAATTCCTTTTTTCCACCAAGGAGGGTGAAGTGACTAGTTGTGAGGGTGCCTCTGTTTGGAAAGAGGAACGGTGCCTCCTCTGATTAGGGACTATTTCCCTGGGAGGAGAAGGCCTTTCCTGGTGTGCTGCTATTCTCTGTCTCATAGGGGGCCTGTGTCCCTGGAGACCTGGCTGCTTTTAAGATTTATTCTCTTGGGACTTCCCCGGTGATCCAGAGGTTAAGACTTTGCCGTCCAGTGTATGGGGTGCAGGTTCGATCCCTGGTCCAGGAGCTAAGATCCCACATGCCTCCTGGCCAAAAAACCAAAACAGAAAACAGAAGCAATATTGTAACAAATTCAATAAAGACTTTTTAAAAAAAAATCTAAAAAAAAGATTTATTCTCTCTGTTTTTCTGTAACTGATTAATGGAGAATAATCTTTCAAAAAGTGAGGCTCACTTAAGTACTCATCTATATTTCTCTCCCTCTCTTTTTCACCCATGCAAACTCCCTTTCTCTCTCTCTCTCTCTCTTTTTTTTTTTTTTGGCCGCACCATGCGGCATGCAGGATCTTAGTTCCCTGACCAGGGATCGAACCCGTGGCCCCTGCATTGGGAGCATGGAGTCTTAACCACTGGACCACCAGGGAAGTCCCGTAAACTCCCTTTCTCTTAGAGGAACAGAACTGTGCACCTGAGGGCCAGGTTCTCCCTTACTTGGGAATGTTGGGGCCAGAGAGAGAATGATACCTTTTTCCCCTAGGGGGGAAGAATCATCTACTTTTTGAGTTTGGGGGACTGGTTCCCTCTCACCTAGGGGGAAATTTGGATCTGAGGCATCAGTAGCTTCGGGAAAAGGAAAGTGTCTGTGGAGGTTACAGCCTGGGAGGGCACGTTCCCTGGAGACTTTCAGACCATAGGGCCTTTGCCCTTGGGAATCTTTCCCTAAACTCCCAGAATGTGAGGCTCTCTCCTGTCTGCATTTCTCATCTCTCATGAAAAAGACCCCTTTGTGGTGGAAGCGCCAGCTCCCTGGTGGTGTGCTGGCACAGAGCTGGGCCCAGCTGGGCAGGAAGCAAGAGGGGAAGACAAGGAGAGATAAAGAGAGGGAGCATAAGGAAGCTGATGTCTGGGACCCAAGGGGTTAATTCTTCCTGGTGTTTCCTTAACCCCCAAGTTACCAACCATCACCCAGAACAAGGAAGCAAGAAGCAGGCAGGGGATCAGTCAGGAAAGGAGCCCAACAACCCATCCTCTGGTCCTAACCCATCATTCCAGCCGAAAGGGTTACTTGTCCTTTGCAGTCCATTCAACCCAGAGGGCAGCCTCAGTAACAAAGGAATGAGGAGGTGTTCGATCTGTCCCTCAGGGACAAGCAAGGGAGGCTTAGGCTGTGAGAGACACGACAGATCTGACCTGGTGCTGCTTATTTTCTATAGGGCTTTTCCAGAGGGCCATCATCCAAAGTGGTTCTGCTCTGTCCAGCTGGGCTGTGAACTACCAACCAGTGAAGTACACCAGCCTGCTGGCAGACAAGGTAGGCTGTAACGTGCTAGACACCGTCGACATGGTGGACTGTCTTCGGCAAAAGAGTGCCAAGGAGCTGGTAGAGCAGGACATCCAGCCTGCCCGCTACCATGTGGCCTTTGGCCCCGTGATTGACGGTGATGTCATTCCTGATGACCCGGAGATTCTCATGGAACAGGGCGAGTTCCTCAACTATGACATCATGCTAGGCGTCAACCAGGGTGAGGGGCTCAAGTTTGTGGAAGGGGTGGTGGACCCTGAAGATGGTGTCTCTGGCACTGACTTTGATTACTCAGTCTCCAACTTTGTGGACAATCTGTATGGCTATCCTGAGGGTAAGGACACCCTGCGGGAGACCATCAAGTTCATGTACACAGACTGGGCAGACCGTGACAATCCTGAGACCCGCCGTAAAACACTGGTGGCACTCTTCACTGACCACCAGTGGGTGGAGCCCTCAGTGGTGACAGCTGATCTGCACGCCCGCTATGGCTCGCCTACCTACTTCTACGCCTTCTACCATCACTGCCAGAGCCTCATGAAGCCTGCTTGGTCAGACGCAGCTCATGGGGATGAAGTACCCTACGTTTTCGGTGTCCCTATGGTAGGCCCCACTGACCTTTTCCCCTGCAACTTCTCCAAGAATGACGTTATGCTCAGTGCTGTCGTCATGACCTACTGGACCAACTTTGCCAAGACCGGGTAAGGAGAAACTGGGGGTTCTTCTTTGGGACCCCAGCATGCCCTCCCCTCTGCTCCTCTATCCAAACCTCTTCCATCATCTCCCTTCCTAAGACAGTCCCCAAATCTTGATTTGTAACCCCTTCATCCCTCTTCCTACGTCCCCCTTTCTAGTCTTTCATGCCATTTCCTTCCCTTAAAAATTTTGCTGGGCTTCCCTGGTGGCGCAGTGGTTGAGAGTCCGCCTGCCGATGCAGGGGACGCGGGTTCGTGCCCCGGTCCGGGAAGATCCCACATGCTGTGGAGCGGCTGGGCCCGTGAGCCATGGCCGCTGAGCCTGCGCGTCCGGAGCCTGTGCTCCGCAACGGGAGAGGCCACAACAATGAGAGGCCCACATACTGCAAAAAAAAAAAAAAAAAAAGTAAAAAAATTTTGTTGAGGCTCAGAACTCAGCATTAGGATTGAGCAGGAGTGAGAGTTACTGGCAGAACTATGGGATTCAAGGTTAGATGGTCGGAGGCCATGTGAAGTGGGAATAAAGTACATTCAGAAAGAACTTTTAAAGGGCACTCAGAAAAATTGGGCAGCTGAAAAGATTGATGGGTGCTCTGTAGCTTGTGAGAAGAAGAAGCAGCGTCCTATAGGTTGATCTCACAGGATGGGCGTAGGGAAGGATGAAATGGTTTCCATGATGTCACGGGCAATAGGAGTTCAAGGCCTGGGGACAAACAGGGGTATGGACAGAGGGAAGGACCCTGAAAAAGATGGAAACGGTGGGACATTTTGGACTGGGAAAGGGGTTTAGGGCTGGGTGTGAGAGGAAGAATCCTGGACCCTTTCCTTGTCTAGGTAGAGTGGTGACCCCAGATTTCCATGTGGTATTTCAGGGATCCCAACAAGCCGGTCCCCCAGGACACCAAGTTCATTCACACCAAGGCCAACCGCTTTGAGGAAGTGGCCTGGTCCAAATACAATCCCCGAGACCAGCTCTACCTTCACATCGGCCTGAAGCCAAGGGTCCGCGATCATTACCGTGCCACTAAGGTGGCCTTTTGGAAACACCTGGTGCCCCACCTATACAACCTGCATGACATGTTCCACTACACGTCCACAACCACCAAAGTGCCACCCCCGGATACCACCCACAGCTCCCACATCACCCGCAGGCCCAATGGCAAGACCTGGAGCACCAAACGACCAGCCATCTCACCTGCCTACAGCAATGAGAATGCCCAAGGGTCCTGGAACGGGGACCAGGATGCAGGGCCGCTCCTGGTGGAGAACCCTCGTGACTACTCCACTGAATTAAGCGTCACCATCGCCGTGGGGGCCTCCCTCCTCTTCCTTAATGTCCTGGCCTTCGCTGCCCTCTACTATCGGAAGGACAAGCGGCGTCAGGAGCCCCTGCGGCAGCCCAGCCCTCAGAGGGGAGCCGGGGCTCCTGAATTGGGAGCTGCTCCCGAGGAGGAGCTGGCAGCACTGCAGCTGGGCCCCACCCACCACGAGTGTGAGGCGGGTCCCCCCCATGACACCCTGCGCCTCACTGCACTGCCCGACTACACGCTGACCCTGCGGCGCTCCCCTGATGACATCCCACTCATGACCCCCAACACTATCACTATGATCCCCAACTCCCTGGTGGGGCTGCAGACATTGCACCCCTATAACACCTTTGCCGCAGGGTTCAACAGTACCGGGCTGCCCCACTCACACTCCACCACCCGGGTATAGCTGCAGCCCAGAGCACAGCATATATCCCGGCTCTGTCCCTCCCGGATCCACGAACACACACACACACACACACACACACACACACACACACACAGACATATATGTATACGCACGCACCCACACCCGACAGCAGACCCACCTGCACAAACATAGACAGATGTGGGCATGCACCCGCATGTGCAACAACACAAATAAGGAAGTAAACCTGAACAAACCCTTCAAGTGGGGACGCAAACAAGTCCTTGGGGAACTGAGGACCCGTGGAACAGCAGCTGAAGCCGGCTCCCCGAGCCTGACCACAGACACTACTGGGGAGCCTGAAGCACCAGCTGGACACCCCCTTGGTGCTCGCCTTCCACCTCTCTTGGAACTGCACCACCGACCAACTCCAGACTTGGGAGCTTTAAAGAGCAGAGTAGCTCTTTCTCCCCCAGACTTGGTCTTTTTTCTGGGTCTTGTTTTTATTGATTTTTTAAAAAAATTTTGGAACAAATGCTTCTCCAACCGATGGGTGCAAAGAAGCTCCGGAAGGGAGGGCTCCAGGCCCAGGTCTCTCTGGCTCTGGAACTCCCAGTGCTCACACAATCCGACCAAGGAACATGGCCCCCAAGAAACAGGTTCCAGCAAAACCATGGGGAGAAGGAGGAAGGGGCTCTCACTGGATGGGGTTGGAGGGCCTTAGGGGGCAACTTGCCAGCCACCTCTGTATCTCTGCGGAGGGCTGCAGAGACCACAGGGTGACCTGCGTCCCCCAGAGGCCAGGAGCATCAGCCTAGCTAGACCAGGCAGGGGACTGCAAATTTGGTGAAGGAGGTTTTGTGGAGGCCATGTGATTATCGGTGCCCTGGGTACAATCTGGGTTCTGCCTCTGCCCTTGGGGTAATGCTATCAGAAGTTCGCCCCATTTTCTTTACAGAGTCTCTTTTGTGTCTGTCATTTCTCTTTCAAAAAGGTGGTGTTTTTTGTTGTTGTTGGCTTTTTTTTTTTTTAAAGAAAAGTTCTTAAAACACTAACGGAAACCCACGGAGTTTGTCCTTTGTAAAAATTTTAAACACAGTGTCTTGATATAAAAATAAAAAATCCAGTTAGCACTCCCAACCTGCCTCCCTTGCACAGGCCTTGCCCAACAGACCTCCTGGCAGGGCGCCTCCCTCTGCATCCTGTGCCTTTAAGCTGATACAAGTCTGGGCAGCACACTACCGGCCCCCTTCACGAAGGCCTCTCCAATCTTAATCAGGTTGCAGTCCCCACCCCCCTACCCCCCCCACGCTCTGGGTTCCTGCAGCTGAAGCCTTCTCTCAGCACCTCGGGCCTCCTAATGAAACATCAAAAAAAAACACTTCCTTCTTCACTGCACCACTCTGCTGCCGCCGCCACCACCCGCCGCTGCCTCTGCCACTGCCACCATTGCCACCACCCTGCCCTCGTCCTGGACTGGGGGCTGGGAGGAGGTCTGCCCTCTAACGTGCTGAAATTCTTTTTCGTGTCTGAATCCAGTGCAGCATCAGATATGTGGACTCCCTGGCCTTGGGTGACTGACAGAGCAGGGGCCCTCTCCTCCCCAGAGATACTGGTTTCCTGGTCTATGAATTAAAATTGGAGAGGTCACTGGGGCTCTTGGAGCATTCCTCTCCAGGATGGTGATCAGTGGCTCCCTGTCAACCCTGGGGGACAGATTCAATGGGCTCCACAGAGTTAGCATTATGGTATCGTATTATTCTCAGTGACTTGAAGGACTGAACCAGGAGTCTGCTCATCAAGTGTGACAGTTGGGTGGGGTTGCTGACACCTCAGAAACCAGGAATAGAATTCTTCAAAGTGACCCTGACAAAATGAGGGAGATGAACCAACACAACAGGATGATGTTCAGAGGGGACAAACACAAGGCAGTACAAAGACCAAAATCGAGGACTAGTATACTAATATGGTACGTGGGGACAAGAGAGATGGGCAATGATTGACTTGACCCAGGTTAGTTAAAAAAGAAAAAAAGAACTGGGGGGAGGCTGGCAGGGTGGGTCACGAGTTGAATGAGTCTGAGTCCGTAGTGTAGAACTGGTTTTCTCTTCCCTCCCTGCTCCCTCCCACCCTCTTCTTTCTCTTCCTCCCTCCCTCCCTCCCTTCCTTCCTTCTTTCCAAAACTAACTCAAATATAGCATATCATTGGGGCTTCCCTGGTGGCGCAGTGGTTGAGAGTCCACCTGCTCATGCAGGGGACACGGGTTCGTGCCCCGGTCCGGGAAGATCCCACATGCTGCGGAGCGGCTGGGCCTGTGAGCCATGGCCGCTGAGCCTGCACGTCCGGAGCCTGTGCTCTGCAACGGGAGAGGCCACAACAGTGAGAGGCCCGCGTACTGCAAAATAAATAAATAAATAAATAAATACTAGCATATCATAACAAAAATTTAGGATGGAATCCCTGGGAAGTAATCAGAATCCGAATTTTTAGAATTAGAAGTAACCTCAGAGTCATGTAGTCCAACCCACTTATTTTATAATTGGGTAAATGGGCTCAGAAAAGCACAATGTCACAGTGTTAGAAACAGATCTAGAATGCAGTCCAGTAACATATGACCTTTCTCATGCTCCTCAACTTTCTCCACTCTACCTAGTATTGGTTAGGCCTTTGAAAACAGTCGTGGGTCTGCCCTTGGTCAACACATTTTCAGCATATGTAGAAAAGCTGCAGAGGGTCTGGAGAAGAGCAAAAACAATGTGCCAAAGGACTAGGGTTTTTTTTTTTTTTAAATTTAGAAAGGAAGAAGCTGATGAAGTAACATTCAATAATTGTAGAGCACCTACTATATGACAAGTGTGCTATATACCATCTTCAAAAATGTAACTCTTAAATAAGGACAGAGCTGGTGATCTGTTCTCCATTTCTTCTGAGACAGATAGAGGGGAAAAGATTGTTAAACACACGGCAAAACTTTGCTGTAGATAGGAGCTGATCATGGCACGTAGTAAGTCCTCAATAATAATTGCCAAATTGAGTGAATGACTAAGGGAAACCATGGTGCTCACCTTCCTGAAGGCGGAGAGGGCTGGGTTACGTGACCATTTTAGATCAATTCAGAGTCTTTGTTGTCATGATCCTTTCATTGCTCCATGTCAGATATTACCAAATTGGGCCTCCTCTTATGGGGTGTGTGTGTGTACCCCCAAATTAGGAGGCTTTCTAGTTGGGAAGATTTAGACATTGCTTCTCCTCTAAGAACTCAAGGTGCCATAGCAAACCCAGCTCCAATCCTATTTGGGACCCATCAGTGAGAGATTACAGTTGGTCTTCACACCTTCAGAAGGTCTGAGTGACCTCCAAGGCAGGCAGGGTTTCAGTCTAATTGACAGTCAGTGCTGTCCCGGGGTGCCTTGAGTGTTCTTGGCCCCCTTGTTGACCGCCAGCCCTGAGCCCAGCTAAGAAAGCCCAGGTTCTTGTTTAAAGGGCTGAGGGTATAGTTAGATTTGATTTCACACTGCAAAAATCATTAGTGCCTAGACCAGGTCCAGCCTGCATCCCTAGATTTATCTAGTTTCTATATTAGTCCTTTGAGGAGCTGGACACAGCTATCTTGGGATCTGAACTTGTGGTATGTGTGAAGGGCCAGAGGTTGGTCACTGTGGAAAATCTCTGTAGGAAGTGAAGATGGTTATCAGGACTGTAGGCCAGGCCCTGTGCTGGTTTATATACCATGAGGGATAAAACATACCCCTTTTGGTGTGCATACTGTCAGGAAGACAAAACTGAACTATGATCAAATGAGTGACATGCATAATCTCTGTGACTTCAATTGTATGCTAAACGTTAAAGGAGTTACAGAAATTGCAAGAAAGGCTATGATGAGATCTGGGTAGATGGGTGGAATAGTGGGCATTCCAAATTGGGAGAAAGTCCTCAGCCAGAGCATGGAGATAAGGTCTAGATGTGCTTGAGGAGCAGTGAGGGAACTGACTTGACCGAAGTAGAGGGTTCAAGTTAAACGGTGGGAAATCAGATTGGAAAGGTAGGTTGTGGAGGCCTTCATAACAGCTGAGGAGTTTGGGTGTTACCAGATGAGTGATGGGGCGCCCTTTTTCATTTGCTAATGGTTTTACAGAGAGGAATCAAAACCTCCTAGGCAACCTTTGTGTTCCTTCTCTTCTGCAAAGAGAAGGATTTTCAGAGTCAAAGGGACAAAGTGAGCCCCAGAGAGAGGCTCCTCAAGGCAGTCTAGTCCCAGAGAGCCTTTAGCTGCTCTGAGCAACTCCATCTCATAGTTTAGGTCAATAACAGCCCAGGGCATTATGATGACCTGCAGCTCAAGTTGCAGGACAACTGGTGATGTCTTTGAAAACCCCATGGAGGGTGAAAGGGATGCACACTGCTGTGGTGTCACTGAGATCAACGAGTTAAATATTGATTGAAGGCAAGATTCGAGAACAAATGATTAAAAGGAGGATTGGTGAGCACTTACAAAAGGAAGAGAAGATCACTCAGCCTCTGCATGGATTCAGGAAAAACAAGTCATTCCCCACTCAAGCTCATTTCCTTTGATAGGGTGACTCGATGGGCAGATGAGGAGAATGCTACCCCTACAATGTATTTGGAGTTCAATAAAACGTTCTCTCACCATACTCTTGGGACAATATAAAGAAATGTAGGGATTCTAAGCGATTCTTAAGCAGTTGAACGACCACACACAAAAGGGTTCTTTCTGTTTTAATGTCACTAGATCAAATTTGAAAATTACGCATAGCTGGGAGAGAGAGCCAAAATGTGAGATGACAGAAAAAGAATTCGTAGAGCTGTCAAGAGGCTGGTATGATATATACCAGTCATGAGGCTGGACTCACTATAGCAAAATCAAAGTTTACAGGGACAAATATGAAGTCACCTATTTGAATTCCAAAATGTAACAGTACAACCGTAGGAAGTGAGAGACGTTGCTTAGAGGGTTTTAGAATAAATGAAAACTCTTCATGATCCATGAGTCAAAAGCACGGTTTGGTTGTTACAAAAACTATTGTGGGGACTTCCCTGGTGGTCCAGCGGTTAAGACTTCGCCTTCCAATACAGGGAGTGCAGGTTCGATCCCTGGTCGGGAAGCTAAGATCCCACATGCCTCGCGGCCAAAAAACCAAAAAACAGAAGCAATATTGTAACAAATTCAATAAAGACTTTAAAAAAAATGGTTCACATCAAAAAAACAAATCTTTAAAAAAAAAAAAGTATTGTGACCTTGGGCTGTATTAATAAGAGTATAACGTCCAGAATAAAGGAGGTGATCATCTTGTGCTACTCTGCACTGGTCAGACCACACCTGAGGTCCTCCGTTCAATGGAGGCATCACACTTCAAAGGACATGTCAACAAAAGTACAGCCAGAGAAAGAGTGGTGAGAATAGTGAGGGGACTAGCAAATCCCCAGAGAAATTTGTCTACTGTCAGCAAATCATTACTGGGCTCATGGTGAAGAGGAAGCTGTAGATTTATTCTGTGTATGACTCCAAGGGCTCTGAGATCTAATGGGTGGAAGTTACAGGAAAGCAGATTTTGGTTCAACAGAGGAAGAGGCTTTTTTTCTTTCTTTTTTATAATGAAAAAAATGATAATAAAAATTTTGGCTCATGATTCCAGCCTCTTGAAGTCCTTTTAAAATTTACTACCGACAGTTTCAAAAACAGAGAAGAAAAAATTTCCTAATCTCAACAGCCTGATATAAGCATTTCGCTGTGTTTAGGAAGAACTTTCTAATGATTAGTAATAGTCTCTGAAATTAGAAATAGACTACCCCAAACGGTAGGCAGCTCACCATCACCTGAGATATTCAAACAGTGACTGGACAATCACTTCATGTGGGTGATTCAAAGGCAAAGAAAGCATCTGATAAAGGACTGTGCCGGATGACCTCTAGAGTTACTGGGATTCTATGATACGTGAGCTGGAAAGTCTCATGATAAAGTATTCAGAAAAATATTACTGGAGTCTCTGTGCAGGGCAGGCTGGAAGCAGAGATACTAACTGGTTGGGAGGTACCTACTTTGAGGGCCACAACGATTTTCACCTCTGGCCCCCACCCCTACCCCTGACTTGAATCCCCAAATTACAGTGTCAGAAGCTGACTTAATGGTTGCCTAATTCCTCACCCTTATGATCTGATGCTTGATCCCCTCTGCAACCTCTTTGCCAATAGTTATCTTGCCTCTCTCTGTTTAAATACCTCCAGTGATGGGAATATCTTGTCCTTTCAAAGCCGACCATTGCATAATATTTGGTCATCTTGAACCATCATAAAGTTCTTCCTTAGGTTGAGTCAAAATATGTTTTCCCAGAGCACATGCCCTTTGTCCCTCTTATCGAGCAAAACAAGATGACTCCTTCTTCTATATGATGAAGCTTCCAATATTTGAAAACTTGATCTGGATCCACCACCATCCCCTTTTTGATCCCTTCTCCAGGTTCACAGACGATGATTCTAAAATCCCCTCACACTCCTGGTCTCCGTCGTTTGTGCATGCTCCAGGTTGCTAATGCCCCTGTTCTTGTGTGGTGTCCAAGGCTAAAGACAGTCCTCCACTGTGGTCTAGTGAGCAGAGAAGAAAGCACAACTGTAATCTCCCACATCCTAGCCCTGAATTCATTAGCATTGCAGGCAGCTAATGTCAAAAATAATGAGCCTACAGGCACCTCAAACACCTGAAACCCTTTCACACAGAGTCACGTCTCTCCTCCCTTGCACTGAAGCATTTGGTTTTGATGAACTAGATTATGAAACTTCACATTTCATTTTCCTGGTTCATTATGGCCTCTTGGGATCTTCCTGAAACCAGCATCATTTACAAATTTGACCAGCATGCCATCAATGTCCTGATCCAAGTTGTTAATTAAATTATTGGACAGGCCAGGGACCTCCCTTCAGGCCTCCAAAGATCCACTAGTCACCGGCTGTGAATACACCTTTACTGTCCTATCTTCACCCCACATTTTTTCTTCTTATCCACAAGGACATCTCACACCAGGACATTCTTAAACAAAGTGAGATTGCATTCTGAAATCCTCTTTGGAAACAAGGGAGGGAGAAGCGAATGGAGCAGAGATGAAAGGAGTTTGACCTTTAGATCTTCCCCTCCCTTTTCCCCAGTCCCATGATGAGTTCCATGACCTCAGTCTCCAGGAAGGAATTTCCAGCCACCAGCTCAGGTAGAGAAAGTTGAAAGAACTGAATTTAGGGTCAGAAAAACTGCATTCAGACCCATCTCTGCCTCTTCCCAGCTGTATGACCATGGGCAAGTTCTTTAACTTCTCTGAGTCTGTTTGCTCATCTGTAAAACAGGGATGATAACACCTACCTCACAGGGTTGTTGTGAGGATTAAATGGGAAAATGGATGTGAATGTGCTTTGTAAACTGTAAGCACCATACAAATGTAAGATATTATTATCATTATTTATTGAGTGCCTACTGTGTTCATCAATACAGGGTATAAAAAAGATACATAAAATATGGTCCTTGCCCTTGGGGAGCTCATAATTTTGTAGGGGAGACATGTTCAAAAACAACTATAACATAAAGTAGAAGAATAGGGCAAATGGCACAAGTTGTTATGGTAATTTAGAAAAGTGGAGGTCCCTTCAGACTGGGGGAAGTGAAGGAAGGCTTCATGGAGCTCTATCTGCACCTCAACAAGTGCCTTGGATCTGACAGATAAAAACAGCTGAGAGTGGACAGAATTCCAGGTGGAGGAGCCTGGGAATGGGGATTTATGGAGCGTGTCTGAGGGGCTGGAAGCAGTCCTGTTTGACTGTAAGAGGCCATGAGGCTGGCTGGCCACATCACAACTTGTTTAGACATGGTCATTCCTAGCATGCCCATGACAGAGCACTCAGCCCTTCAGAAGGGGGCCCAGGATTTGAGCAGAGCCGCCGAGGTTTGATGTCTGCTACTCCTCAGCTGACCACCTTGAAGAAAAACAACTCTTCTGGAGGGTGGAGGCATCTGAAATGATTCCAGGAAAGTCCCATTTTCCTTATCTGCCGCTGAGAAATAGGTCTCCGAGAAGGGTGAGGACTGAGGCTGCATTTAAATCCTTGGAATCTTCAGCTGGAAGATTAAAGATTCAAGCGTTTTTATTGAATGAGAGTTATCCACCATATCTGAAAGGCTTCTTATTTTTCAATTCCACGTGGGGAGTGGGGAGGGAGAGGAAAATAGTTCAAGGACTCTCTCAAGGTCCATTTCCTGCCGGTTTCTTTGGAGTTATGGTTATACTTTGGTGCCACCTGGTGTCCGAGATGGAATATAGCCGCCTCCTTCCTAAGTTGAGAGCACTGGACCGCCGCCCAGCATCTAGGATGAGGCAAGCTTCCTTCCAGTAGGGTAGAGTCACTCTGGGGTCTGGGTAACAGAAAAGAAGAGGGAGAAAGGGAAAATGCTGCTCCAGGCAGGCCTCATGGCCATCCTTTCCTCTGTCATTAAAGCTCCAGTTTCCCCCAGAGTACCCCTGGAGATGTGTGCTTACCCAAGTACTACAGGATTATGTTTGCTGTGTCCCCCTTCCTCCACCCAACCCCACTCACACACACTTTCTTACGATGGCTTGAATATCCGTAACAGATGCTACAAGATCTCTCTTTCAGATCTGACCAAGAGACATTGTTGTCAGCCTCTAGGGTGGCCAAGGGAGGAACAGTAAAAAGGTCTGGTTCCCCCATGAGCTCACCTCTGTTTCCTCCCGTTTGAGTTATACTGTTCTAGAAGGACTGAGCCCAAACTCTTCCAAGAGAAATCTGTTCCCGGAGGCTATACTTAGGCTTCCTACAGCCCTTCTAAAAGGTTAGGGGAGGGAGAATGGGGGGGCCTCAGAGAGTAGAACAGACGGTAGCCCCTTTTGCCCTCAAACCCCATTCCTGAATAGATTCAAAACGATCGATAAAACTAAAACCGAATTGGTCTGATGATGCCTCACAATGGGGTAATCGTAGAGGGTAGATTGAGGGGGTCGCTTGAATTGGGATGGCCGGAGCTGAGTAAGGACAAGACTGAGCTAGTGAAGAGGTGAATCCCTCTGCCACTGCCTGCATTCTCAGGTACCCTTGAAGTCTGCTTTTCTGTTGTGCCCCCATCTTCTCAGGCACAGCTTTTGCAGGCTCCTCTGAGTGCTGGGAATCCTGGGTAGCTCTGTTTGGATTATGGATTGTGGGTGGGAGACTGAAAATGGCTGAAGTGCAAATGGAAGGAATCAGCTAGATTAGAATGCTTTCATTCTCAGATCACTACTTTTACATGTCCCAGCTCTTCCCTGGTCCCTACAATACAGGGTGGCATGAGTGGAGGCCCCCAAACGGGACTGGCCAAGAAGTTAACAAATCCCTTTTTATCCTGTAGTTTAGCTACAACTGGGTTGCCAATTTTTTTAAAGTAACATCTGCTAGGAAACAGATAAGAAGACTAACAAAAGAACATACAAACAAATGGGTTTAGGGGTTAACTAACAATCCTTATCCTATCCTGGATCAGCTGAAGTCTAACTGTAGGTGAACTTACCTGGTGCAATGTACAGGGAACCCAACCAAGTCCTTTTGTGTCAGGGCAACCTTGCAAAACAGGTGAGAGGCCAGAAGTTAGACCAAGCTGCCTAGACTTTAGCCTGACATAGATCTGGTGAGATTAGCAGTCCCAGGCAGAATCGGCCTCCCACCTTGCCTCCTGGCAGGCACCCAGCTGCCTTCTGGTTGTGCAGTCACCCTGAGCCCTGGGATCTCCCACACTTTCCTGCTCCCTGAGAGAAGAGCCCCGGTGAAACTCCACCCCTTCCCATATCGTTTTTATGTTTTTTAGGACCTACGTTCTGACAAACCTAAGTGTGCTTATGAGTTTAACTGGCAAAAAAATATTTGGATTCGAGACTGCTTCTGAAAATCTGAATCCTTAGTTGGCTGTTCCTATCATTCTCACTAGTATTTCTCTTAGTCCCCTAAAGTAGCCATGCGACCTTGATGGCAAACGCCATCTTTCCAACCAGCCTACCGGCGCTGCATCAGACTCCTCCGACTACTGCTCGCGCTCTGTCTTTTCCGATTTCAAAGCCTTACGACCGCCCACTGAGACCCTCTTTCCGGTCTGAGAAGCCTGGGAGGCTCTCAGGTCATTTGTGGAGCAGACGTGATTGACACGGTCTGTGCCTAATGAATGCTCGCCTCCTTCCCAGCTCAGATTACTTGTTCCGCTCTCTTTCCCAGCTTCTTTTTGATGACTCATCCCTTAAATTCTTCGCTGACGCTCCTTACTTATACCCGCCCCGCCCGTCCTATCTCTCTTGGCTCCAAGCTGTCCCCCACCCTTGGGGGAATGGTTTTTGTGAATCCTATCAAGTGTAGTTTTTACAGTGTATTCGAAAGATACAGAAGCAGAAAACAATTTCCGCGCAGGAACGGGAAGGTTCGTTTCCTTATAAGGAGCTTAACCCGTCACTGTTCTTTGAGCTTTCTCTTTCTCGTGAGAAATGATGATGGGGTGATGGGGGCTGCCTTCTGCCTCTGTTTCCAGTTCAATTCCAAACCCCAGGCAGCTCTGAGTTCCTAGCAAAGGTCAAGTAGTCCTGCTTCAGCGGCTGGCCTCGCAGAGGGAGGACTCAAGGGGAGGCGCGATTAGGGTTGGAAGTTTTCAAACATTTCTGTGGGTCTCTTGGGCATCTGCATCAGGCACATACGACAGCTGTGCTGGGGACTACGGCCCTAAAGGGGAAACAGACTTGGAGTCGTTAATGGTGTGGAGAGGGAAGTGGGCGGTTGGGGGTGGGGGGCGGTGAGCAAAACAAGTAGGGGGCTGGGACTGAACTTAGAAGCTGTCCTTGACCCCGTCCATTTAAATAAGTGAATGAATGGAGTTTCACCTGGGCAAGTGTCCTCACAGCATGCTTTCCCCGGATAGGGTGAAGTGACGCCAGCAGAAAATCGATAGTAGGAAATTGGCAAGGAACTGGCTGAATTTGTCCCCTTTGGGCACTTGTAGGCTCAGTTGCTCTTTCATGCTCACATGCTCATCACCACTTCTCTGTGTCTCTTATGCCACAGCTAAAGCCTGTTATTGAAAGCTTCAGTTTGCCTAGGTTTAACACTGCCTGTATAGGGCTTTGTGCAGAGTGGGTGCACAACAAATTCCCTGGAGTCTGAGTATCATACCAACGCCTAGAGACTCAGGGACCACCCAGTTTGCGAAGTGCTCTCAGGCTCGGGCATCTATTCAGGGGGAGCTTATGCACTTTGGTATTGTGTCTCTGGGAGAAGAGAGTAGTTTGTTGCTTGGGGAAAAGAAGGTGCTGAGAAATATGTAAGGCACCTTCCTTTTCTGTTCCCTCCTCGGCAGCCCCGCTGCTCTCCCTTTGGAGGCCCCTTGGCTAAGTCCCATCCACACAGCTCATTTGCATTGTCCAGGCTTGCCCCTCTGGCCTCTGAGAGGAATGTAGCCAATGAACAAGAAAGAGGCAGCATGCTTTCTGCCCCTGCTGGGGTGAAGAGTAAGTGGGGACACAAATCCTGTCCCTTTCTCAGCTTCTGCATGCACCTTCTCTCCTTCATCTTCATCAAAAAACAATTCGGAAGTGTTCCTCTGTCCAAAGCTCTGTCTATCCTCATTAGTTTGCACACAGTCCTTGCCCTGACCATCGAAGGCAACAAGGAGTGAATGACACGGAAAATGCATAAAACACTAACACATGGAGATGGGAGGGGAGAAGTGGGCTAATGTGGTAAAATGTGGATTCCAGAGATGTTCATGCCAGTGACACATCTGGGGATCAATGCCGTTTGTGGCTAAGGAATCAGGATAAATGCATGTAATGGTGATGAAAGTGGGGGTGGGCAGTTGTGAGAGTTTTAGATCTAGGTAGATTGGGACAAGCAAAGCTATTGGCTCTTAATTGTAAGGGATTCCTAGAGGAGTTGCGATTTCAGAAATAGCTGAGTGACAGAACCAAATGGCCACAAGGGATTTACATCCTGAGGTGGGAGTGGAATTTGCAGATGGAGTAGACTTTGATCAGGAAAGCTTTAATAACCACTGATTGTTATTCCTTTCCCTCCTCCCTTCTCAACACACACTTGTTGAATGCCAACTCTGTCTTAGATAATGGGAACATAAAAATAATAGCAAATAGTTATTGAGTACGTACTATGTGCCAGGTACTGTGTTAAGTACATTATCTTATTTACATCTCACATTGGCCTTATGATGTAGGTATCATTATTATGTCCATGTTGTAGATGAGAAAACTGTGGTTCAAAGAGGTGAAGTGACTTGCCCCAAGATCACACAGCTGGCTGTAAGTGGAAGAGGTGAGATTTGAATCTAGGCAGTTAGAGTCTAGAGCCCATGAATTTAATCAGTATGCTTTACCTAATCTTCTAGTTGGACAATGATAGAAATGGAACTCCTTTGATGGCAGGGGAAGCAAAACAGGAGGGCCAGGACTCTGAAAGTAGACCAGGTAAAGCAGAAGATCCCAGAAGCAGCAGCAGAGTCCCCAGTCAGCTATTTAGACAGGCAGGTAGAGCAAGCATCAGGGTAACCAGGATACAGCAGACACTAGGAGGAAGCCCAGATAGGCAGGTGGTTGGCAGCCAGAGTTTCTGGCAGCCAGTGACAGAGGCTCTGCCATGGGGCCTGGGCTTCCAGAGCAGGATGCCAGATGTCAAAAGGTCTGGCAAGAGCCAGATGAAGCACTATTCTAGCAAAGACTAAGGTGCCAGACAGGGCACCAAGGTAGGACTAAGGAGCTGGGAGCACCTGAATGGGGCTTAAAGTATGGGCTTCTATACAACAAACGAGGAAACAGCCCAGTTATTAGAGCTAGGAATCAACTCCATTCATTCATCCTCCCATCTCTTCTTTCAACAACATTTTTTGAGCTCTCACTAGGTTGTAAGCGCTGTGCTAGGCTCTGGGGTAAGACACAGTCTAGTTGGGGGAGACAGACTTATAAAACGGATAGCTACAAAACGGTGATTAGTTCTATATTAGAGGAACAAACAGACTCTGTGTGTGGAGGAGGGAGGAGACTAACTTTCCTTGGGGAGTTCACAGAGAATATTAACTCTGAGCTAGGTCTTCAAAGAAGAGGGGAAATTTCCCAGGCTCTGAGTGGTAGAGAGGATTTCAGGCAGAGGGAATACCATGGGCCAAGGCTTAAAGTTTTGAGAGAATAGGCCACATTTGGGGAACAATAAGCAATTCATACCAGATCATGGGGTATACAGTAGGGAGGGGTGGGGAATATGAAGCTGAATAAGACCTGAGGCGAGATTATGAAGGCTTTTGTGGGTGCTGCTGACAATCTTGGACATTCTCCCACAGGTAAAGGAGACCCAGCTGCGGTCTTTATGTTGACAAGTGATGGGATTGCACTGAGGTATTTCGGGAAGACTGCATGGGAAATAGTGCCCAGATGTACTGCAGGCAGGCAGATCACTCAGGAGGTTATTGCAATTGTGCAGGTAAAAAATGATAGGAGCTTGAATTAAAATAGTGACAGAGAAGATTAGTTCAGGAAAATATTTCTGAGGGAGAGCTGACAAGTCTCAGTGACTAATGTGGTGAGTGATGGGGAAAAAGGAGTCATGGACAGTGCCAAAGTTTTCTTGCTTGACAACTGGATCTGTGGTGACATCATTCACATAAAGTTTGGGAATATAGGGTGAGGAGTGGGTTTTATGGGAGGAGATAAGGAGTTCAGTTTGGGATATGCTGAGTTGGAGGTGCCTGGTATTGTGCTGGTAAATGCTTAACTACCAGCTCTGGAGTGGCGGTTGGGGGGGGATCCTTAACTTACTGATTTCTGTGATGTAAATACACCCACCGTAGCCAATTTCAAGCTACCAATGTGATGTCAACCCACTCACAAAATTCCTGAAAATTTAATAATCAGTCTCAGAGCCCCAGAAAGGACTGTGCCAGGTAATCTGGGGCACAGGCTTCTGATGGCATTACTGAAATAATTTTGAGACCATACCAGTGGACTTAGGATTTTCAGAACTCCAGCGGAGAACTAATGGGTTCATTAAGCTGCTAACCCAAGATCAAGAAGAACAAGAATGAATTATATGGCACTGAATGAACTGATGAAGGATGATTATAGCTTTTGTTTGGAATATCGCTGCTGGGTTCAAGGAACCCCTTTCTCTTTTCTCTTTAGTTAACTATACTCATGACAACTAGTATATTGTACTTTTGTAAACAGAAATGAAACTTTTATATTTTCTCCCTAACTGATCTCTCCAGAATTTTTTAAAATTTATATTATTTATTTTTTGCTGCATTGGGTCTTCGTTGCTGTGTGTGGGCTTTCTCTGGTTGCGGCAAGCAGGGGCTACTCTTCATTGTGGTGCATGGGCTTCTCATTGCGGTGGCTTCTCTTGTTGCGGAGCATGGGCTCTAGGTGCATGGGCTTCAGTAGTTGAGGCTTGCAGGCTCTAAAGCACAGGCTCAGTAGTTGTGGTGCATGGGCTTGGTTGCTCCATGGCATGTGGGATCTTCCCAGACCAGGGCTCGAACCCTGTCCTCTGCATTGGCGGGCAGATTCTTAACCACTCTGCCATCAGGGAAGTCCTCTCTCCAGAATTTGAAAACTCTTATTGAGTATTCTTATTTCCATGGCAATATAATTATTTGCATAAGTTCAGTAGGGATCTGTCCTCCTTGTAACAGGACATAATTAGAAACATTGCATATATAACCAAGACGTTGATTGGAATGTCATATTTGAAAATGATATGCACAGAATCAGATATGACCAGACAGCTTTAAGGAACTAAGGTTGACTTTATGGAGCCAATACTTACAAAGTCCTCTTGAGAAAACTGGCCTGGTACCTGGCTTACAGGGTTCCCAGACTTACAGGTGAGTAAAGAAGGTCACTTCTTGCAAGGAAGGCCCAGGAATCTTGAGATATTTTGGAGACCTCAAGAAAAGAGGAATTCACCCACATCTATAGGTACTGCAAGTGAAATCTGATGGCAAGTTCTCAGCTTGGCTTCCAGAAGGCTTTTGAAAGTCTAACATGAGACTCTTCATGAACAGTTCCAGCAAAGCAAACTTTAAAAGGCCTATGTGGTCAATTACCATTTTTTTGCTGCATTTAGGTAAATAATCAGGCCAAATCTAATGAGATGAGATGTATTTTGTAAACAAGAATCAAAAAGGTGGGGTGGCTGTAGAGAGAAATGTCTGTTCTCAGGCCACAGTGGAATTAAAATAGAAATCAATAATAGAAAGTTAACTGGAAAAATCCCAAAATATGTGGAGATTAAACAACACACTTCTAAATAACACAAAAGTCAAAGAAGAAATCTCAAGACAAATTTTAAAATATTTGGAACTAAACGAAAATGAATACACAACTTATCAAAACTGTGTGGAATGCAGCAAAAGCAGTGCTTAGAGGGAAATTTATAGCATTGAATCCTTGTATTCAAAAAGAATAAAGAAAAAAAAAAGAATAAACATCTAAAATCAATCATCTAAGTTGCCACCATAAGAAACAGGAAAAAAGAAAAGAGCAAATTAAATGTAAAATAAGCAGAAGAAGAAAAAAAGAAGAAGTAGAGCAGAAATCAGTGAAATTGAAAACAGGAAATCAATAGAGAAAAATCAACAAAAACAAGCTGAGTCTTTGAAAAAAATCAATAAAATTGATAAGCCTCAAAAAAAAATTGATAAGCCTCTGGCCAGGCTAACTAAGAAAAAAGAGGGAGAACACAAATTACTAACATCAGAAATGAAAGAGGGGTCATTATTACAGATCCATGAACAGTAAAAGGATAATAAAGGAATACCACAAACAACTCTATGCCCACAAATTTGGCTACCTGGATGAAATGGACCAATTCCTTGAAAGACACGAGCAGCCAAAACTCACACAAGGAGAAATAGACAATCCGAATAGGCCTAATTATTAATGAAATTGAATCAATAACCCTCCAAAAACAGAAAACACCAGATCCAGATGAGTTCACTGGTGAATTCACCCAAACATTTAAGGAAGAAATTATACCAATTCTTTACAATCTCTTTTAGAGGATAGAATGAAAAGGAACACTTCCTAACTCATTCTATGAAGCCAGCATTACCCTAACATTAAAACCAGAAAAAGATATTACAAGAAAAGAAAACTACAGACAAATAGCTCTCATGAACACAGATGCAAAAATCCTCAATGAAATATTAGCAAACCAACTTCAACAATGTATTAAAAGAATTATACACCATGATCAATTAGGATTTATCCCAGGTATGCAAGACTGGTACAACATTCTAAAATCAATTAAGGTAGTCTATCACATGAATAAGTTAAAGAAGAAAAATCACATGACCATATCAGTAGATGCAGAAAAAGCATTTGATAAAATCCAACACTGATTCATGATAAAAAAAAAATCTCAGTAAACTAGGAATAGAGGCAAACTTTCTCCACTTGATAAATAATATCTACCAAAAACCCTACAGCTAACATCATACTTAATGGTAAGAAACTTGAAGTTTCCCACCAAGATTAGGAACAAGGCAAGGATGTCCCCTCTCACCACTCCTTTTCAACACTGTACTGGCAGTTCTAGCTAATGCAATAAGACAGGAAAAGAGAAGAAAATTTATACAGATTGGGAAGAAAGAAATAAAATATCTTTGTCTGCAAATGGCATGATATGTAGAAAATACAAAAGAATCAACAATGACAAAAAACTCCTGGAACTAATAAGCAATTATAGCAAGGTTAATATACAAAAGTCAGTCACTTTCCTAAATACCAGTAATGAACATGTGAAATTTGAAACTGAAGACACAATACCATTTACATTAGCACCCTCCAAAATCAAATACTTAGATATAAATCTAACAAAATATGTACATACAATATATGAGGAAAACTACAAAACTCTTATGAACAAAAGTGAAAAAGAACTATATAAATGGAGAGATCCTCCATGTTCATGGACCGGAAGACTCAATAATGTCAAGATGTCTTCCCAGTTCTTCCCAACTTGATATATATATTCAAAGAAACCACAATCAAAATCCCAGCAAGTTATTTTGTGGATATCAGCAAATTTATTCTGGGCAATAGACCCAGAATAGCCAACACAATACTGAAGGAGAAGAACAAAATTGGAGGACTGACACTACCCAACGTCAAGACTTACTATAAAGCTACAGTAATCAAGACATTGTGGTATTGGTGCAAGAATAGATAAAAAGATCAACGGAAAAGGATACAAACCCAGAAATAGATCCACATAAATATAGCCAACTGATCTTTGACAAAGGAGCAAAGGCAATACAATGGAGCAAAGACAGCCTTTTCAACAAGGGCTGGAACAACGGGACATCTACATCCAAAAAATGGATCTAGGGACTTTCCTCGTGGTCCAGTGGTTAAGACTCCACACTTCCATTGCAGAGGGCACAGGTTTGATCCCTGGCCAGAGAACTAAGATCCCGCATGCCACGTGGTGTGGCCAAAAAATAAAAAAATAAAAGTAAATAAAAATAAAACTCCTAGGAGATAGCATAGGCAAAATCCTAGATGACTTTGGGTATGGCAATGACTTTTTAGATACAACACCAAAGGCACATGAAAGAAAGAATTAATAAGCTTAAAATTAAAATGAAAAACTTCTGCTCTGTGAAGAATGTCAAGAGAATGAGAATACAAGCTACAGACTAAGAGAAAATATTTGACAATGACACATCTGATAAAAGACTGTTATTCAAAATATACAAAGAACTCTTAAAACTCCATGATGAGAAAACAACCCAATTTAAAAATGGGCCAAAGACCTTAACAGACACCTCATCAAAGAAGATAACCAACTGGCAAATAAGCATACAAAAATATTCTCTACATTGTATGCCATCAGGGAAATGCAAATTAAAACAACAGTGAGATACCACTACACACTTATTAGAATCCTCCAAATCCAGAACACTGACAATACCAAATGCTGGTGAGGATATGGAGCAGCAGGAACTCTCATTCATTGCTGGTGGGTGTGCAAAATGGAAGACAGTTTGGTGGTTTCTTAAAAAACTAAACATACTCTTACCATACAACCCAGCAATCACACTCCTTGGTATTTACCCAAAGGAGTTGAAAAGTTATGTCCACTCAAAAACCTGCACTGAGATGTTTATTACAGCTTTATTCATAATTGCCACAACTTGGAAGCAACCAAGATGTCCTTCATTAGGTGAATGGATAAATAAAATGTGGTACACCCAAACAATGGAGTATTTTTCATAAAAAGGGATGAGTGATCAAGCCATAAAAAGACAAGGAAGAACCTCAAATGCACCTTACTAAGTGAAAGAAGCCAATTGGAAAGGGCTACATAACTATGATTTCAATATATAACATCCTGGGAAAGACAAAACTTTGGAGACAGTGAAAAAATTAGTGCTTGCCAGGGGCTGGAGTTGGGAGAGGAATGAATAGGCAGAGCACAGAGGATTTTTACAGCAGTGAAACTACTCTGTATGATACTATAATGGTGGATATATGTCATTATGCATTTGCCCAAATGCATACAATGTACAACAACAAGAGTGAATCCTAAGGTAAACTATGGACTTTGAACGTACCACTCTAGTGAGAGATGTTGATAGTGAAGTAGGCTATCATGTGTCAGGGCAGGGAGTATATGGGAAATCGCTGTACCTTCTTCTCAGTTTTGCTATGAAACTAAAACTGCTCTAAAAAAAATTGTCTTTTTAAAAAATTAACAACTGACTGCCAGTACAGGCTGACTCCAGCATACCAATAGAGATGCCTGAGGAACATCTAGGAGATATTTAGAAGGCCGTTGGAAACACAGGTCTAGAGCTAGGAAGGTCAGGGCTTCTCTACCCTTGCCTCGGTCCTTGCCCTGGCCCAGCTCTTCCTGAAGGGCCTGCCCATACACTTGCATTCTTGCATAGCCTCCCTTAGCCCTCTCCTAGATACCAGCAAGTCAGGATCAGGAATCCGTCCTCCACAAACCCTTTGGATTGTAATTTAATCTTTTTTGCAACTCAATGCAGGAGTGTCTTGCAAGACTCCCCCAGGACAGTTTAGCCCAGTTCTCACCTGAGTACCCTGGCAATATTTCCCAAGCTTTAGTCATTCAAGAATAACCTTCACAATTTTTTTTTTTTCGGTACGTGGGCCTCTCACTGCTGTGGCCTCTCCTGTTGCAGAGCACAGGCTCCGGATGTGCAGGCCCAGCGGCCATGGCTCACGGGCCCAGCCGCTCCGCGGCATGTGGGATTCTCCCGTACCGGGGCAAGAACCCACGTCCCCTACATCGGCAGGCAGACTCTCAACCACTGCGCCACCAGGGAAGCCTAACCTTCACAATTTTTGACAGATCCATGTGACCACTTGTACTATTATTTACTTAACATGTTTCTTTCAGTTGCCTTTATATCAACTCCTCCTCCCTTTTTCTTCTTCCCAAGCAACAGTAGTTAAACCCACCCTTTAAAAACCCATGAGGAAGATATCACGCTGGAGACCAACATACTTTATCTCAAGAAATTCAACAGAGCTTGCGACAGATTGCTGTTTCTTGAGCTGAGCCATTGATGAAGTTGTACACATGCAGTTAGGAACCATGTTGCTGGGAAATCTGTAAATTCAAGCCCCACTTGGTGTCATGAAATTCCTATGGGGCTGGAGAGCAATTTGGAGAAAACGTTAGATCCACATTTCCTATAGTACCTCACTACAGGGTTGATTTGGAATAGTGGCGGGGGGGTGGCAAAGGTGGGATCTGGACTATTTAAATATTTTTCTCTCTCTCTCTAAATCGTTAGGTGAATTCATTCATTTCAGTTTAATGTGCTTATGATGGACACCACTATATCCACAAATAATCACTGTCTGATACACTCACAGGAGTGCCCAGCAACTTTGCCCTTCACCATAGCATATAAATGGATTAAAAACCTTCCCAGGGACTTCCCTGGTGGCACAGTGGTTAAGAATCCACCTGCCAATGCAGGGGACACAGGTTCAATCCCTGGTCCGGGAAGATCCCACATGCCGCTGAGCAACTTAGCCCGCGAGCCACAACTACTGAGCCCACGTGCCACAACTGCTGAAGCCCACTCGCCTGGATCCCATGCTCCGCAACAAGAGAAGCCACTACAGTGAGAAGCCCGCACACCGCAACAAAGAGTAGCCCCCGCTCTCCGCAACTAGAGAAAGCCCCTGTGCAGCAAGAAAGACCCAGCTTAGCCAAAAGAAAGAAAGGAAAAAAAAAACCTTCCCAGATGTGAGGTGAAGACTATATATGAAGATATATTCATCTATTGACCTTGCATAGATTCCAGAAGAGGAGTATGCGAGTTTGCAGAGAAATGGATGTTCACACTGGGAATAGCTGGAATGAGCTGGAGGGGTGGAGGTGGAAAGGAACCATCAAAACCTGAAATAGAGCTCTAGGAGTCATCAACAAACAGATGGTACTTGAAAGCAAGAGAGTCAAGTAAATCACTCAGCAAGAGTCTTGGAGTAAGAAGACACTGAGGCTAGAATTCTGGGCAACATCTACAGAGACGGAGAAGCCAGAGGAGGAAAATGAAGAGTAAAATCATGAGCATGATATTACGGAAGTCAAAGGAGGAGTAACTTTCTAGAAGCGAGATTTGTTCTTAGTATCAAATACTACTGAGAAGTTCCCTCTGAAGTATGTCTGTGGCTTTTCCAATATGGAAGCCACTTACGAGCATAATGAAAGCTGATGGTTGGGGCAGAGACCAGAATGCAGGGATTGAATTATGGTGGGAAGTATGGAAGTGAAGATAGTGAGTGTGAACTATTTTTCCTGAAAACTGGAATCTGGGCATTTCTTTTCGCAGTAGCAATACCAGTTACCATATGTTAAATAACAAATATACAGAAGGTGAGTATTACAATTCCTTTCAACTCCAGCAGACATTTATTGGGTGCCTTCCTTGGTCATTAGGGATATGAAGAAGATCAAGGTGAGGTCACTGTCCCCAAGGTGCTCATAGTGTAGTAGAAGACAGACATAGAGGTCTGGGAGCACAGAGGAGGGAATATAATTTCTGTTGGAAGAAGGGGTTGGGAATCTGAGAAGTCTTGACGGAGGAAATGACATTAGAGCTGGGATTTGAAAGATGAGTGGAAGTTCTGGTGACGGGTAGGGAGGGTATTCTAGGTAGAGGGACACATAGGCAAAGGCTTATAGACAGCAATGTCTCTGCTATGTTTGGGGATGACTAGCGGCTCAGTACAGATAAAGGGCATGTTAGTGAGTTTGGACTTTAATGGAGGTAATGGGAAGCTTCCAGAGTTTTTTAAAGCTAGATTAGTCACATGTCCAGAATTGGAAGGGTCAAACTGCAAGTGGACTTGAGAGACTTTCATAACTGTCTGATCACGAGGGGCTGATAACCTGTTCTAAGAGAGTGGCAAGATGTTGAAGGAGAATGAAACAAATAGCAAAGTAACGCAGTTGAACTGATTTAGAAAATAAAGATTATGACTTTGTGATTGATTGATCATAGTGAATTATTAAGCTCTCGAGCTCTGGAATCAGGAAGAATCCTGGTTCTGCAACATTCCATTTGTGTGATCTTAGACACGTTATTTAACATCTCTGAGTCTGTTTCCTCATTGCATAGTGGGGATAATAAAATGCCTACCATATGGGACAAAATAGAGTAAGTACTCAATAAATGTTAGCTATTATGTTTAATATTATTATTTTTACTGCCAGCTAAATTTCAGTGACTGATGGAAATGCCTAATAGGCAGTTAGAAATGTGAACTGAAGTGCAAAAGGAAGGTATGGACCAGAGATTTTTTTGTGTGTGTGGTACGCGGGCCTCTCACTGTTGTGGCCTCTCCCGTTGCGGAGCACAGGCTCTGGACGCGCAGGCTCAACGGCCATGGCTCACGGGCCCAGCCACTCCGCGGCATGTGGGATCTTCCCAGACCGGGGCACGAGCCCGTGTCCCCTGCATCGGCAAGCGGACTCTCAACCACTGCGCCACCAGGGAAGCCCCAGAGATTTTTTTAAAATAAATTTATTTATGTATTTAATTTTGGCTGTGTTGGGTCTTTGTTGCTGCGCACGGGCTTTCTCTAGTTGCGGCGAGTGGGGGCTGCTCTTCATTGCAGTGCGCGGGCTTCTCATTGTGGTGGCTTCCCTTGTTGTGGAACACGGACTCTAGGCACGCAGGCTTCAGTAGTTGCGGCACATGGGCTCAGTAGTTGTGGTTTGCGGGCTCTAGAGCACAGGCTCAGTAGTTGTGGCGCACAGGCTTATTTGCTCCGCGGCATGTGGGATCTTCCCGGACCAGGACTCAAACCGCGTCCCCTGCATTGGCAGGAGAATTCTTAACCACTGCACCACCAGGGAAGTCCCTGGACCAAAGATTTTTGATTCACACCAGAGATTTTTTTTAAATTTATGTATTTATTTTTGGCCATGTTGGGTCTTAGTTCCGGCATGTGGGATTTTTCTTTGTGGTGCATGGGCTCTTCGTTGCGTCGTGCGGGGGCTTCTCTCTAGTTGTGGCACGTGGACTCCAGAGAGCGTGGGCTCTGTAGTTGTGGCATGTGGGATCTTAGTTCCCCGATCAGCAATCGAACCAGCATCCCCTGCATTGGAAGGCGGACTCTTAACCACTGGACCACCAGGGAAGTCCCACACACCAGAGATTTTTGAGTCACCTTATAATCTCGGAGACTGGCTGAGCCACTGTGAAGAGCAGAGAATGGAATTTTGCAGAATATTGTACACAAAATTAGTGGTGTGAGAGAGAGGGAGAAGTCCTTACCTTGGAGAGGATCTTTTTATTTATTTATTTATTTTTAAACCTTTTGGCCACACCGTGTGGCATGTGGGATCTTAGTTCCCCAACCAGGGATCGAACCTGCACCCCCTGTGTTAGGAGCATGGAGTCTTAACCACTGGACCGCCAGGGAAGTCCATGGAGAGGATCTCCTTAAACTGCTAAACGCAGTGCCTTCATCTAAGTCGTCAATTCCTGACACCTCTGCACCACTGGATGCAAGTGACCTCTTCAAACCTTCTTTTAGAAACTCTCTTCTTCAGTTTCCATGGCATTCTCTTCTCTTCTATCTTCTCTGATTATGCATAGGATGTCTCAGTCTTATCGCTTACTTGTGCCAACCCCCTCATTTTACAAATGAGGAGACAGAAGAGCCAGAAAATGGAAGTAGCTGGTTCAAGGTTCACAGTCAGTTGTTCCTTCCTTGCCTTTTTTTCCCCTTTTCTCACTTCCCATAGTTCTTTGCTCTTTGCTCTCCTATGCTCACTTCCTCTTTCTATAAACTCATTGGTTTGCACAGCTTCTAGGATTGCCTTTAGGTTTTTTGATCACCAACTTGAAATCTCCCACCCTTGCCTCTCTCCAGAGCTGCTCTCCCACCCTTTCAACAGTTAGTCAGATGTTCCACCAACACCTCATACTCAGCATGCCTGAAACATCATCTTTCCCCACAAGGCTAGCTTCCTTCTTTGACTCCATCGTCATATCAATGGCACCTTCATTCTCCGAGACAGCTAATCCCTTACCAAATCTGGTCAATTAGTCGTATAGGAGTTAAGCACGCTGCCCCTAGACACAAGACTGCCTGGGAGCAAATCCTGGCTCTGTGTTATTGGACAAGTGACTTAGTCTGAACCACAGGCCATTAGAGCTGGAAGAGAACTTGAAGATAATTATTTCTCTAAGCTTCATCTTTTCCAGAAAAGAAACCTGAATCTGTGAAAGGTAAATCCCCATTGACTGTAAATAGGAGTCAGAACTGGAACCCAGGGCTATTGGAGTCCCCAGTTCATGGGCTTTGTCCTGCGCCATATTGCCTCTCGCAATCTTATTGGTTCTGTCACCACTGCCACCTCCCAAGACTGAATATTTGTAACTTTGTGCCTGGATTATTGACACAACCTTCTACCTACTCTTGCAACTTCTTTTTTACCCATCCCCATTTCATTCTGCCACATTAATCTCCCTAAAGCTTCATTTCCATCTTGTCATTCCCCTCATCGAAAAGCTTTTAGTGGTTCCTCATTGCCTCCTAAGTAAAATTCAAATGGCCAAGCTAGGCATCAAAACTCCTCCAAAGTCTGCTGCCAGCCCACCTTTCCATGCTTCATTACCCACACTACCCTTTTATACTTCATGACCCAGCCATGCCCAAAACTCTGTGTTCTTTGAACAGCTCATGCACTTTCATGCCCTGTTGCCTTTTTACATAATGTTCTTTCAACTTTGAGTGTCTTACTTTGATTTCCTCTTGTCAAATTCTTATTCATTTTTCAAGGCCCAACTAAATGTCCTAGTGCATGAATACTTTTCAGATTTCCCCAGTCAGAATTAATCTCTATGATAACATATGTGATGGTAGTTGACAACATAGATAAGTGTTTAGAGAGTTCCTGTCCCCCTTTTTTTCACCTGTGTTCCCACAACATATTGCTTATACTTCTGTTTAACACTTTTCACTTATTCACACTGGTTATTTTTTATTTATTTATTTATTTTTTTGCGGTACGCGGACCTCTCACTGTTGTGGCCTCTCCTGTTGGGGAGCACAGGCTCGGATGCGCAGGCTCAGTGGCCATGGCTCATGGGCCCAGCCGCTCCGCGGCATGTGGGATCTTCCCGGACTGGGGCACGAACCTGTGTCCCCTGCATCGGCAGGCAGACTCTCAACCACTGCGCCACCAGGGAAGCCTCACACTGGTTATTTAAACAACTAATGAGACTTGTCTTATTCATCTTTGCATCCCCTACGGCCCCTAACAGAGTTCCTGGCATACAATAGGTACTTAACGAATATTTATTGAAAGGAATGAAAAGGAGAGGAAAACTTTGGAGCCAAGTCTTGAGACATCACCTCATTAGTAATTCAGCAAGGCCAACTCCTGCTGCTGAACATGGAGTGACATGTTGAGAGAAGAAAAATCTGGGAAACCTCATTGGAAAATCTTCAACAGTGTGCTTCGGAGAAGCCTTGGTTCAACCTGACAGTTTGCTTGAGGGTGATAAGGTAGGAGACGTGACACAACTCAGATAAAGTTCTTATCCACACCTTATTTAAAATAAGCTGAGGTCAATGCAGGTCCATTGTCCCCGGCCAGCGGGTTTACAAATAGCTGGAGAGAGCAGAGACTGGTGCTGAAGAGGGGAGGAGGTGGAAGCAGAACCTCTTTGGAGCCTTTAGCAAAGAGAGGCTATCATGATCCAGAAATTAATCTTTCCCTGAAAAGGATTCTTTTTTTTTTTAATTGAAGTGTAGTTGATTTACAGTGTTGTGTTAATTACTGCCATACAGCAAAGTGATTCTGTTATACATACTTATATATATATGTATATATATACATTTTCTTTTTTTATATTCTTTTCCATTATGGTTTATCATAGGTATTGAATATAGTTCCCTGTGCCATACAGTAGGACCTTGTTGTGTATCCATTCTAAATATAAAAGCTCACATCTGCTAACCCCAGCCTCCCACTCCATGCCTCCCCTAACCTCCACCCCCTTGGCAACTATCAGTCTGTTCTCTACGTCCGTGATTCTGTTTCTGTTTCATAGATAGGTTCATTTGTGTCATATTTTAGATTCCACATATAAGTAATATCATATGGTATTTATCTTTCTGTTTCTGACTAACTTCACTTAGTATGATAATCTCTACTTGCAGCTTGTTGCTGCAAATGGCATTATTTTGTACTTTTTTATGGCTGTGTAGTATGGAAAAGGATTCTTGACTGAGCTCCCTGGATCACTTCCCTTGGAAGAGTGGGTAACTGTGATGGGTGATGCAGGCCGAGTAGGTTGGCATGTGTGACACTCCTTTATGGTCTCTCAGTAGCAGGATCTGTTCCAGGACATACTGGATGGAGCTTTTAGCTAAGGCCACTCTGCAGATCATCCCAATTCTGGAAGTGATGCCTGGAGTAATGCCTAGATAAAAGACGATTTGCATTCTCATGTTTTTGGCCGCACCACGCGGCTTGTGGGATCTTAGTTCCCAGACCAGGGACTGAACCCGGGCCCTAGGCAGTGAGAGAGCAGAGTCCTAACAACTGAACTGCCAGGGAATTCCCTGCATTCTCATGTTGACAGTTTAATGACAGGTTGAAAACCTCAATTTCATTTCTTTGTTGGCCACATCCTTCATTAATTCAATTGTCGTTCATTAAAATTTTTCTAAACACCTACTACGTGCCAGGTACCTAGTACTGATACAGAGATGAATGGTCTCTGCCTTTAAAAAGTATTATTCTAGGGACTTCCCTGGTAGTGCAGTGGTTGAGAGTCTGCCTGCCAATGCAGGGGACATGGGTTCGAGCCCTGGTCTGGGGAGATCCCACATGCCACGGAGCAACGAAGCCCGTGCACCACAACTACTGAGCCCGCGCTCCTGGAGCCTGTGCTCTACAGCAAGAGAACCACTGCAATGTGGGGCACATGCACTATAATGGAGGGTGGCCCCCATTCGCTGCAACTAGAGAAAAACCCACACACAGCAACAAAGACCCCACGCAGCCAAAAATAAATTAATTAATTAATTAAATTTTTCTTTAAAAGTATTATTTTAGGGGCTTCCCTGGTGGCGCAGTGGTTAAGAATCCGCCTGCCAATGCAGGGGACACGGGTTCGAGCTCTGGTCCGGGAGGATCCCACATGCCATGGAGCAGCTAAACCGGTGTGCCACAACTACTGAGCCTGTGCTCTAGAGCCTGCGAGCCACAACTACTGAGCCCACGTGCTGCAACTACTGAAGCCCACGCACCTAGAGCCCATGCTCTGCAACAAGAGAAGCCACCGCAATGAGAAGCCCGTGCACCACAACAAAGAGTAGCCCCCTCTCACCGCAACTAGGGAGAAGCCCGCACGCAGCAACGAAGACCCAACGCATCCAAAAATAAATAAATAAAATAAATAAATTTATATATAAAAAAGTGTTATTCTAGGGACTTCCCTGGTGGCACAGTGGTTACGAATCTGCCTGCCAATACAGGGGACACGGGTTCAAGCCCTGGTCCGGGAAGATCCCACGTGCCACGGAGCAACAAAGCCCGTGCGCCACAGCTACTGAACCCGCGTCCCTAGAGCCCGTGCTCCGCAACAAGAGAAGCCACTGCAATGAGAAGCCCACACACCGCAACGGAGAGTAGCCCCTGCTTGCCACAACTAGAGAAAGCCCACGTGCAGCATCAAAGACCCAACGCAGCCAAAAATAAATAATAAAATTAATTAATTAATTAAAAGAAAAGTATTATTCTAATAGAGGAGACACACAAGTAAACAGACAATATGGTGGACTACGATATACAGCACAGAGGAGGAAATGAGGGATAGAGAAAGGGGACGGAACCAAACCTAAACTCCTGAATTTAGCATAAATGGCTACTGGCTACCTCTCACCTCTCCTCAACCTTTGTATGTGAAGGGCAGACTATCTGAGCTGAGTTTCAAAGAATGAAGAGTTGGCAAAGAAATGGGGAAGAGGTGTTATAGGCAGATTTTATCCTAAAGGCAGTGAGGAGCCAATGGGGCATTTGAAGCAGGGGAAGGATATGATCAGATATATATTTTAGAAAGATCACTCTGAATAAAGTTTGGAGAATGGATTGGAAGAGGCTGTTAAAAAATATGTTTTAGAAAAATATTTAATGACATTTTTTAAATGGTCATGATATAATGGCAAGTGAAAGAGGATATAAAATAATACATATTGCAGAGAACAGATTGGTGATTGCCAGAGGTGGGGGGTGGAAGGTGGGCAAAAGCATGAAGGGAGTCAAAAGGTACACACTTGCACTTACAAAATAAGTCATGGGGATGTAATGAACAGCATGGTAACTGTAGTAAATAATACTGTATTGCATATTTGAAAGTTGTTAAGAGAGTAGATGTTAAAAGTTCTCATCACACACAAAAAATTCTGTACCTATGTGTGGTAACTAGAGTTACTGTGGTGATCATTTCACAGTGCATACAAATATTGACTCATTATGTTGTACACCTAAAATTAATATAATGTTACATGTCAATTATACCTCATAAAAATAATATGCATTCTATAATGACAATTTTATTTTAAAAGTATATGTATATATTTTCATTGAAAAATGACTAAGGTTTCACACCTTGCAGTAATGGTTATCTATGGGTGGTGATGTTACAGACTATTTTTTTTTCTTTTTTATTTATTTATTGGTAGCGTTGGGTCTTCATTGCTGCATGCGGGCTTTCTCTAGTTGTGGCGAACAGGGGCTACTCTTCATTGCGGTGCACGGGCTTCTCATTGCAGTGGCTTCTCTTGATGCAGAGCATGGGCTCTAGGGACGTGGGTTCAGTAGCTGTGGCGCACGGGCTTAGTTGTTCCGTGGCACGTGGGATCTTCCCGGACCAGGGCTCGAATCCATGTCCCCTGCATTGGCAGGCAGATTCTTAACCACTGTGCCACCAGGGAAGTCCCTAGAATAACACTTTTTTAAAATATAAATTTATTTATTTTATTTATTTATTTTTGGATGCGTTGGGTCTTCGTTACTGCGCGCGGGCTTCTCCCTAGTTGCGGTGAGCGGGGGCTACTCTTTGTTGTGGTGCACGGGCTTCTCATTGCGGTGGCTTCTCTTGTTGTGGAGCATGGGCTCTAGGTGCGTGGGCTTCAGTAGTTGCAGCACGTGGGCTCAGTATTTGTGGCTCGCAGGCTCCTGTTGCAGACTATTTTTATGATTTGTTTTGGTATTTTCCAGTTTTCCATAAGGAACGTGCATTACTTGTGTAACAGCAAACATAAAAAAATTAATATAGGGCTTCCCTGGTGGCGCAGTGGTTGAGAGTCCGCCTGCCGATGCAGGGGACGCGGGTTCGTGGCCCGGTCCGGGAAGATCCCACATGCCACGGAGTGGCTAGGCCCGTGAGCCATGGCCACTGAGCCTGCACCTCCGGAGCCTGTGCTCCACAACGGGAGAGGCCACAACAGTGAGAGGCCTGTGTACCGCAAAAAAAAAAAAAAAAAAAAAAATTAATATAAAAGGGAAAAAATCAAAGAAGGAACTTTAGAGAAGGTGGGAGTGGTCAGCTGAATCCAACACCTCAGAGTCAGTAAGACTAGTTCTGAGGGATGTCCATTGGATTTAGCAACAAAGTGACCCTGGTGAAAACTATTTCAATGGAGTAGGGAGCAGGGGCAGAAGTCAGACTGGAGAGGAATGGAAGAGTGAACGGGAGATGAAGAAGTGTAGACGGCAAGTATAGACATGTCATTCAAAAACTGTGGTTAAGCGCTTCCCTGGTGGCACAGTGGTTAAGAATCTGTCTGCCAATGCAGGAGACATGGGTTCGAGCCCTGGTCTGGGAAGATCCCACATGCCACGGAGCAACTAAGCTTGTGCACCACAAAAACTGAGCCTGCGCTTTAGAGCCTGTGAGCCGCTACTACTGTGCCCATGTGCTACAACTACTGAAGCCTGCGTGCCTAGAGCCTGTGCTCTGCAACAAGAGAAGTCACCGCAGTGAGAAGCCTGCGGCACCGCAACAAAGAGTAGCCCCCGCTCGCCGCAACGAGAGAAAGCCTGTGTGCAGCAAAGAAGACCCAACACAGCCAAAAATAAAAATAAATTAATAAATTAATTTTTAAAAAGGTGGTTAAGAAGGAAAAGACATAGAGCAGAAGCCCACTTTCAGATATCATCCAGTTTAAGACTCCCACACTATGTGTGGTGGCTTTAAGCACCCTGAAGAGGGGTAGGTTATGAAGGTCTTCTGACACTCAAATTTTCAGTGTAAGGGGTACAGCATAGTGTGGAATTGGAAGCAACAGCCAGCTCTAGGAATCAACGTCAGAAATTGCTCTTCCGGGCTCAGAGACAAACTTACGATCATTAGAACTGAGTGAAACACTCCAATGCTACGTATGTGGCTACCTAGTTTAAAGTGTGGGTTAATACTTGGGAAAGAGCCCTCCCCAAAATCTTGTGATAAGTATGAAATCATTGTGGAAGTTCTTGTGACTCATGTGATAACAGTCAGGGCTTCTTTATCAAGGTGTGTAACTCAGTTTTGTAGACAATGTTGTTCTCTAGGAGTAATGCCAAACCTCAGTGCATGCTACAGCTCAACCCATCCCCAACACTGTGAAGTGAAATGTCAACAGTGAGAAAGAGCAGTTTATGTTTATTAAAGCACCAACACAGATTCAGCAATCAATAACCACTTGACATTCTGAAAAGCGCCCTCATGCTGGCAAATCCAATGCCACTGAACACCCATTGCCTAGGAGACAATGAAGTAGCTCAATCACCCTTGTCTTTTGTAGGAGGAAAAATCAACCAAAATGGAGGCCTCTTCAGAGAATCTGAAGCTCTTATTTTTTTATCTGAGGCAGAGGTCCCATAGATTATGGAATCCTGATTCAGGATGTGTCTGCTTCTGGGGCGAGCAGAGGGAGAAAGATCCTAGGGGCATCCAAATAGAAGAGGTTTTCACATGTGGAGGCCCAGAGCAGCAAAGCCATAGAGGAGAACCATAATCTTTAAACAAAAGGCAAGATGAGGATGGAAACAGAAGGGAGACAAAATCTTTGTCTGAGAGGCTTGGGAGCAGGATTGTCCTATTCAGGTGCAAGGAACAAATTAAGCAAAGTAGGCAAGTTAGAATGAAGGCTGTAAAGGATGAAGAGGTATGAGAGCTCCCTCTTTTATACAGTGCTCAGAGCCTGTTGCAGGGACTGATTTGGCAGTTTAAAGAAGATATATAGGAGTAGATCCTATTTTCTCCTTGTGACACACGCACGCGCACACACACACACACACACACCACTGTATTGGCTGGGGCTGGAGGTGAGTTGGCTCAAAGCATTATGGATGAGAGTTAAGGTTGGACTCAAGCTCTTAGGGGTACCCCTCTGACCCACAGTTCTCTCCCTGGAATCCAGGTTGGTGAGGCTATCCAGGAATCCCTGTAACACACTTGCTGACTCCCTATCCCTGGTAGGGTGGATGGATGTACGTGAACAGGAACAGGGGCAGCTTTAGGCAGAAGGCAATGGGGTTCATGATTTCAGGGATCTGAATGGGCCTAGGAATCAGTCCTTTAATTGGCAGCAGAGTTGACTGGGGCAGGTGGAATTGGGGGAAAAGTGCCTGGGTTTCCTACCTAGGCAGCCTACCATCCCTCCTATGAGCAATGCTTGTCAACAAAAGCCTTGGCCTTCAGGGTGTCATCAGCAGCCTGGCACTCCCTTAGGTATTGACATAAGAGCACTGGGTGGTTCAGAGAAATAAGAGGGGCAGTGGCTCTGATTGCTGAGGCAGAGGGATTCTGGATGAGGCATTCATGGTGTTATTGTTGACAAACTTGGGTGACAGAGGGAAGAGCAGAGAAGTCCAAAGATTAGACAGAAATGATGAGCCTCGGGACTTCTATTTAGGGCCTGATTTACATGTTTTATTGGATTATCAGTTTGAGGGGGTGGGTGATGAACCAATACATTTCTACTTGGAAGTCCTGGAAAAGGATCCTATGAAAAAGAAATCCCCTTTATATACAGTATGATTTCAGTGATCAGTGTACATGTAAAGAAAGGAAACTGGTGGGAATTCCCTGGTGGTCCAGTGCTTAGGACTCTGCAGTTTTCACTGCTGAGAGCCCGAGTTCGATCCCTGGTCGGGGAACTAGGATCCCACAAGCTGTGGGGCGCGACCAAAAAAAAAAAAAAGAAAAAGAAAAGAAAAAGAAAGGAAACTGGAAAGAAAGTACTAAACTATTAGCAGCTTAATGGGCAGGGAGTCAGCTCATCAGGTTGGACAATTAGCAAACTTGGACAATTAGCAGAACAAGCTAAATTCTTCTGTGTCCTTTTTGCTTCACCCTTCAAACTTGACTCTTGGCCCCATTTTTCTGGCTATAACCTGGACTCCTCTCTGATTCCTCACTGCTATCATGCTACGTCTAGACCCCTTGGGATTGGATGCAACCTAGGAATTTTCTTCCCCTGCACCGCTCCCTGGGTCCTACAGCACACTGTACCCCAAAGCAGAAAGATCAGGAAATGGACATCAAGCTGTAGCATTAAGATGGGAGCCCAAAAGTTCCAATTTCCCATTACCCTTGTTTCACTTGGCTACCTGAAATGATGTGGAATTTTCTGGAATCTTTTGCAAGCGTACCCTCTTTTGGTGCAGTGATCAGACGCCAGTGAAATACAGTACCATTCCTCAAACCCCAGGAATTCGGGTCTTGATAAAATACAAAAATGGAGGCAAAGTGAATTTCAAACTGCAGGGAGCGGATATGGTGCTGCTTAATGCTCTTACTCCCAAGAAATCAATAAGCTTTACTGTTGGTAGAATGAGTGCACTATCCTGACCATGTGGGGCTGGTTTCAGGATATTTTACACTCTTAGGTTTTTTGAGGGGATGGCTGAAGCAACTTTGCTTTGTTCCCTGCTCCAAACTGTCCTGAGAGCAAAAGGTATATGCTTAATGTCAAGTGAATTGGTACACTGTGTCCAGTTGTTCAGAAACTCTCTTGAAAAAATATTGATAACTCCTCCCTTTTTTTTTTTTTTTCGGTACGCGGGCCTCTCACTGTTGTGGCCTCTCCCGTTGCGGAGCACAGGCTCCGGACGCGCAGGCTCAGCGGCCATGGCTCACGGGCCCAGCCGCTCTGCGGCATGTGGGATCTTCCCAGACCGGGGCACGAACCCGTGTCCCCTGCATCAGCAGGCGGACTCTAACCACTGCGCCACCAGGGAAGCCCAATAACTCCCCCTTCTTGACCTCTTCTAAGAATATGAATTCCTGAGACACAAACTCATTCATATAATATGTGTCCTTTAAAAAGGATTTGTGACAACGAAAACCAATTATGAATACAGGAAAACTTCCATTTTTCCCTAGCAGCCCTTATGGAAACAGTTTGCATAACCTTCCACAGCCTGAGCTGGGGTGGGGACTTTTGAAATGTTCTGCAGATTTTCAGGGTTAGCCATTTCCTTAATCTTATGGACCCATTTGGGAAGATCTTTTTGGCCTGTGTGTCTTAAGCAACATTTATATGGGAAGCTGTCCCCTTTGATTGCTGAGCCATACAGCAATGCTGTCTCATTGATCAAAGCCATACAAAATGCCACATTTTGTTCAGTAATGAGGCCCAGGGACGGACTGGATGATGGACTCCACATGCAATTCAGTACTGCTGCAGGCCATCCCGGGAAGCCTCAAGATCGCTGTGCTGAGGCAGCCGGCACTGCTCTGGGGTGTGATGAGCAGAGCTCCCACCGGCCTGCTGATTCTGTTGATGAGTTCAGAACCTCTGAACTATGACCATGTTGCTGGTGAAATGTGCTCTGAACTAAAGTGATCAGTTTTTTCCAGCAACTGTCCTGGTCCTGGGTGGAACAGAATGGGGAAAGCCCTTGTTTGGGCTAATGTCTGAGCCACGCCGGAGACAGCAGGCTTATGTTTAGGGCCTCTTATCTTGTATGTTTCCAGATCTAATGAAGATCTCCCTGAGTGAATCTGAGGAAATAAGCAGTCTGATGTAAAAAAAATTTTAATATTCCCCCAAAACGTCCACTGCAAGAAGAAGGTCTACTTAGGATTCAAGGCAGACGCTGATTTTAGCTGCTTACCAGAAGCAAATGGATTTGCGCTGCTCCCTGCAGTACAGTTTTCCTCCTCTCCTCTCCGTTTTCCTCCCCTCTTTCCCTCTCCCTTGCTCTCCCTTCTCTCCCCTCGCCTTTCCTCTCTCTTGCAGCAGCACCCCATCCAGAAGATGTATTCAAGCAGCAATAAACAGGCAGAGGATAAGTGGCTTCTAACAATAGTATTTTTTATACAGCTACAAACTACTCTAAAAGACTTCCTGTAGCCTAGAACTGCAAGCACCCTAGAGAAACCATGTCCGAACTCTAAGAAACAATGAGTACACACTGATGTTGACCTGTATTTTCCCTTCCTAGGAGCTCTGTTATAGGAGCTTTCTCTTCTGGTCAAACAGGTCTGCCCACCATTCCCTAAACATCTCACAGCTTCCTGTCACCTGGAATGCCTGGCGTCTCTATCTCTTTTATGACCCATGTCCCACTCTGCCTCTTCCAATAAAACCTACCTTAATACTCCTATATCTGAATGCCTTCTGGCCCCTCATATCTATGTATGTCATTTAGGACATACTCCCTTGTTGTAGGTACTCGGGTATACCTCTCATCTCTCCTGCTAGCTTAGACCCTTCTAGAGTCAAGGACCAGTTCTCACTCAGATACTCCATGGGACCTATAGAGCTCATCAGCTGTGATGTCATGGTTAAACTAACAAGCTCTGGTGCCAGACTCCCTGGGTTCAAATCTTGCTTTGTCACTTGCTAGCTGGGTGACCTCAGTTATGTCACTTATCCTCTGTGTGCCTTAATTCCCCTGTAACATGGGAATATTAATAACATATACCGCAGAGAGCTATTTTTTTAATAAATTTATTTTTTATTTTATTTACTTTCAGCTGCGTTGGGTCTTTGCTACTGTGCGCGGGCTTTCTCTAGTTGCAGCAAGGGGGTGCTCTTCGTTGCGGTCCGCGGGCTTCTCATTGTAGTGGCTTCTCTTGATGCGGAGCACGGGCTCTAGGCCCGCGTGCTTCAGTAGTTGTGGCACACGGGCTTAGTTGCTCCGCGGCATGTGGGATCTTCCCAGACCAGGGCTTGGACCCGTGTCTCCTGCATTGGCAGGCGGATTCTTAACCACTGCGCCACCAGGGAAGTCCACAGAGGGCTATTTTGAGAATCAAAGTGATACTTGCAAAGCACTTTGAACGTTGCCTTTCACCCATTAAGTACTCAAGAAAAGCTAGTCCTCTTTATCTACCCCAACCTGTACTCTCAGCAGGAACTGCCAAGCGCCAAAGAATGGCATTCAGCCTGTCCCCCATGGTGTCTAGTTCAGTTTTGCCTTATACCAAGTTTACCAGACACTCACTGAAGGAATTCCCTACCTGACTTTAAATATCCTTCCTGCTCTGAGCCCCTTAGCTGACTGATGGTATTGTCCACAGCCACCCAACACAGTCTTGTCTCCTTTCTGTCTCCCAGACATGCCCCACTCATTCCTACCTTTGTGCCTTTACTCACAGTGTTCTTCCTCCCCGGAATGCTAACCCTACCCTTTACCTTTCCAACTCCCACCCATACTTTACTCTTATTATGTATGTATACACACACACACACACACACACACACACACAATTTATTTATTTATTTATTTTTGGCTGCTTTGGGTCTTTGTTGCTGCCCATGGGCTTTCTTTAGTTGCGGCGAGTGGGGGCTACTCTTCGTTGGGGTGCGAGGGCTTCTCATTGCGGTGGCTTCTCTTGTTGCAGAGCACAGGCTCTAGGCACGTGGGCTTCAGTAGTTGTGGCACGTAGGCTCAGTAGTTGTGGCACACGGGTTTAGTTGCTCTGCGGCATGTGGGATCTTTCCGGACCAGGGTTCGAACCCATGTCCCCTTCATTGGCAGGCAGATTCCCAACCACTGCGCCACCAGGGAAATCCCTCATGGCAACTTTTGAGTCTTGGTCTTGTCTCCTCCGGAAGTTGATAAATTCCTTAAGAACAGTTAGGATGTTTTCCCCTCCCCTGCCATCTGCCCCTGGCATGTAACCAGTACTGGGTACCCAACAGGTGTCCAGTGAAGACTTACCAATTGATGTACCCATATGCCCGGGTATGGCCAAGGGAAGCCAGAGCTCTGGCTCTCTTTCTGGCAGTGAGCTTGGGCTGGGGTGAAGAGAAGGCAGGTGACCAGTTTCTGCTGACTTCACTTATTTCTTCACTGCCCCTCAGGTCACAGAATTAGCAGGATCTTCAGGTAAACCTTCCTTCAAACTGGACTGATCCCTCAGTTAATGGTTGACATTCTCTGTTTACCTTAATGATTGCCAAGATCTGTTGCTGCACACGATACATTTTGTGGTTCAACTGCCTTGGCCCCGAGGGTAGAAGGCAATTCTGAAGAGGTTTTGGGGTTCTGGGATGGGATTGGAAATACTTTGGTCCATCCCTAGCCACTCAGGGCATGGGCAATAAACAGAGGGCCACAGAGCACCCTGGTACTGCCATGTGGGGGAAGCACTGCTGTCTCTCACCTCAGCCTCAAGGGGCCAGTAAGCATTGCCCATGGCTTTTTTTTTTCCTCCCCATAGTCATATCATTTTAAAGACTGGGAGCTGGAAGGGATGGAAGGGATGGCACACATTGGATCTACCTATGGCCAGGGGTGGGGGAAGGCTGAGGGCTGTTAATGAGCCCAGATCCAGTTCAGCCCCCCAGACTGGGCTAAATATGCATACATGGGCGACGATGATGCCTCTCTTCCTCTGGGACGGGGCAGTAACTTCAGGCTACGTGATTTGTGTCTCCAAAGCCACTGGGAGCTCAGGGGATCAATCTTATTTAATGATTGTGTGTGGGAGGAAGTAGGGCTGGTTAATGTTTGTCTGGTTCCTCTTGGGCTGTGGGCCATATCTGGCTCCAGCCCTGGACTCTTTGTCCCTCCCCTGGACTGGGCTGACAGTACCTAGTGACATAGTGCAGACACGCCTGCAGACATTCCCTGGGAAAGGGCAGCAGCAGCCAGGTGAGGAAGCTGGGGGCTGAGGGAGGTGGGCCCCGGGGGCTGGTGTGGCCCAGGAGGGCAGAAGCGGGGGCTGGGGAGAGGCCCGGGTTTTGCCTTCTCTTGGGCTCAGCATTCAGCCACTTAGATCCCTCCTCTGCTTCCCTCTGAGCTGGGCTGAGGCCCCTCCCGCCAGGCTTGCTTAGTTTCTCTCTGTAACCCCCAACTCATCCTCTTTCCAGGCTCCGTGTTGCTTCTGCTCTCACTCTTTTTTTCCCAGACAAGAATCCCCCTCATCTCCACAGGGTCAAATCCCCAGAAAGACTTGAGGGGCCCCCACCAAGCTCAGGGTGGCCAAGTTTATCTCTTTAAGACATTTCCTGCCACACAGGGTTAGGGTTCGGTGGGGCCTCTGGGCACTGCCAGGTGCTGTCTTCCTTCCCTGATTAGAAGGTAAACCAGGCATGCAACCAACATGGGGGCTGTCAGCGGATGAATACGGTGCACTCAGCAGGCCCAGAGGACCAGCCAACGGGGCCAAGATTTGGGAGCATGTGTTTCCATCTTCTTGAGGGAGACAGGAAGACTCAAGCTGAGCTTGGAGTAACTGATGACTGGGAGATCTAAAAGACGGGTGGCTCCCCCCCCCCCAGCTGTTTAAAAGTTGTTCCAGCTGTTGGGAATAGTACTTCAGAATGCATGGACTTTTAGAAAATGAGATGGGGAGAGGAGAATAGAGACAAGAGGGGTTTGAATGGAGAGAAGTATATATGAGGATGCAGCAGAGCAATGGGGAAGGGACCCAGGCTTTGGTGAGGGGCCAACATGAATCCTAATCTGAGCTCCAGGACTGGCTTACCAGCTGTGTGATAAGTTACTCAGCTTCTTTGAGCCTCCATCTCCTCCTCTGTGAATTGCAGACAATAACCCACAGCTCACAGGGTTGTAGTGAGGATAAGAGTTAAGGAACAGACCACTTCTAGCACACAGTAGGTATTTCATAAATGGTGGCTGCTATAATAAGCCCAAGTAGAGAGCAACAGGAAGTCAGATAGCTGATGGAGCCGTAAGAGGGCATAGTCTGATTGAGCCATAAGAGGGCATAGTCCAAACAGTGACGAAGGGAGCTGATATTAGCAGGAGTTCTGTGGAAAGACCATGGCAGAGTGAGAGAAGAAGAAAACTGGAATGAGCTAGATTGGCCCTGACCCAAGCCCGGCCACAGAATACGTATGGCAGCGTAGAGGGAACAGTGCAGCGACTGAGGTGCTGTGGAACCACAGGGGGTAGGCAGGGAAGAGAAGCAGGTGAAGAGGCAGAGGGCTGGAGGAGTTTGGTCTTAGCCACGCCAAACTGATGAAGGCAGCCCAGAATTCAGAAGAAAATCTCAAAGAAAGGTCCCTGTCCTTTCCTGGCCAGAGGCTGCCTGTGAAACAGGGGAGGGAGTGTGGAGTCTGAAGCTGAGTGTAACCTCAGCCAGCCCAGCCGGGCCTCTCTTCCCCAAACCAGAAAGACACAAGGAGTTGGAAGGAGGTACAGGGAAGAGGTGGGAGCAGAAAGAGAGAGACAGACTTGATGAAAGTGTGCGTGTGTGCACGCATACCCACGCATGCTGGCACATGTGGAAAGGAGTATACGTTTTTGAGTTATGGGCCTGGTCTCAGAATGCATTGTCCTTTAAGGAAGAGAGGCTGCCAGTGTACAAAGGCTTTAGGGTCAGAGGAGAACAAATTTGAAATTTGACTCTACCATTTAGCAGCAGTGCAGTTGTCATTGAGGTAAGTTATTTAACCTCCCTGAGCCTCGACTGCCTTGTCTGAGAAGTGGGTATAATATCAGTTGGAGGCACTAAGGACGATCTCCTGATTTGGAACTGTGCTCGAGTGCTTGGGCAAACCTGAATATGAGGACAAGGCCAGAGCCTGACATGGTCAGAGAAGTCTTGCCCAATTAAACATGAGAGCAAAACACTCCTGGAGCAACACAGAGCATATCAATACCTGGACTTTAACCCAAAGTCACAAAAACAGTTTGGATTTCAAAATCAGGTAAGTCCCCTGGATGTTTTTGAAATGAAACCCTTGAGGTATTGATGTTGACATAGGGATCAGCTCTCCTTCCAAAGGGAGAGCAAAAATTGAGATCCCAGCGCCTGCACAAGGGTCCTTAGGGGCCCCAAAGGGAGCTCCTGGATATGTCCCAGAGGGCTCAAGAAGATGGGAGGCGGAGAGCTACAAGAACCTAGAAACTCAGGGGTGGCCAGGCTGTCTGTGGGACACCGCTGAGGGACAGAGAGAAGAGAACACATGAAGTTTGCTTTGGGGCTTGAGGAAGCAGCTGGAGAAAGGTAAGGAAGGGGAAACAGAACAAATCAGGAGGCCCCCGAAAGCCCTGGGAAGGGAAGAGAGGAAAACAGCTGTCAGTTATAGGAAAGGGGAGAAGGGCTAGAGGAGAATAAAAGCCAGACCAGTCTTCGATCTCTCTGTTTCTGAAACACACTCATAGAAAGAAAAATGATTTACTGAGGCAGTAAAACCTTATGGGAAAGGGTATGGGCTCTGGAGTCAGCTTGACCTGGCTCAAATCCCAGCTCTGGCACGTACTCACTGCATGACCCTTGTGACACTGGGGTAAGTCCCTTCGCCTTCCTTTGCCTCAGTTTCCTCGTCTGTGACATGAGGATTACAAATAACACCTCCGTCACGGGGTTGTTCTGAGATTCACATGAGATCGTGTGTGTGCAAGGGCCTGGCACATAACAGGGGCTCAGGAAATGGTTATTCTTAATAATGCTCCTCGACCACCTGTTTTTGACTCTAACATGTCTCACTGGATGAAGCGTTTCTTCCCGGGGTACCTCCTGTAGCAGCTCTGCCTTCAGAATCCCAGGCTTGGGAGAAAGGGTACCTGCGTCCCTGTTTTTCCCATACTGGTTTAGGCCCACAGCATAAACTGGTTTTTTTGTTAAGCTAAATGAAGGAACCTTGTTCAGGGACGTAATCTATCTCCCATGGGCCGTCCCTTCGTCCCCTAGTTCCTGTCATTCCGTTCCGTTCCCCACAGCTTTTCCAGTTGCTAATACCCTACCCTTTCCCCTACAACAACCACTGCCCCTGCATCCAGGCCTGTGTGTTCTCACAGCCAGTTCCCGGCTTCCAGCATGATCTCCTTGCAACTTAATGGCAGAAGTGGTGGGAGGTAGAAGGAGGCCTTCTTTGCCTGCCTAAGGGACAGAGGGCAATTTCTTCCCTAGAGCAACCGGCAAGCTCAGGAAACCAGGAGTTACCATGTATGCTTGACTTGGGGGCAGGGCAGCAATGGAACAGTCTGTTCTGTCTCAGAGAGACACTATAGGTCAACAACAGCATTGGGAAGGAAAAAAGAGGGATATTGGGTTTGGCAGATCACTTAGTTCCTCCGAAGCCACATTGTATTCTCTTCCTGATAAGGTTTTTACTTCCCTTGATCACCAACTACGATATTGGAGCTGGGCTAAGAACTTTTGCAGGTTGCTTCTTTGAACCTCACCATAACCCTGGGTATTAGCCCCATTTATAGATGAACACGGCAGACTCAGAGGTTCGGTAACTCAGCCCAAAGTCGTAGCCAGTGAAGAACCAGGATTCACACCCAAAGCTAGGTGACTCTTACCTATTCCGTCTTCTAACTTTCTGTTTGCTTGCTTAACGTTTGCTTTCTCCTCCTGGCTTGTCCTCACCTGGCCACCCTCGATATGGGCTCAAGGAGGGATGGTCAGGGTTTGCTCCATGACACTGGAGTTGGACTGTACGCATTGGTCAGCAGCTTCCTTGTTTCTTGTGCTTTTATGGCTAGCATTAGCCTTTGCTTTTGTTGCTGCTGCTGCTGTTGTTGTTGTCATTAACGGCTAGGCTTCGCTTTTGTGGACACCATCAGCAAAAGCACAAGGATTATACCGTGGAAAGAGCCTAGACTTCTGCTGCGGATACCTTTGTGTTTCATCTTACTCAAACACTTCAGCTGTGTGATCTTGAGTGAGTTTTAACTTATCTGAGCTTCAGCTTCCTCAGCTGGAAAGACTGGGGTAACAGTCCTTAGACGCTTGCTAAATGGGTCAAAAGAAAGAATGTATGGGAAAACGCTTAGCACAGTTCCTGGCTTGATAAATGTGAGCTCCCTTTCCTAAGCTCAAGCTCACCCGTTCCCTGGAGAGGATCTAAGCCTAGGAAAAATCCTGCTGAATCTAAGTTTCTAGTAGAGTCACCGGAGAGGGCCTCAGCCCAGAGCCTCCTGGTTCCCCCCGGGTCCCCTCTTACATGCACCTGTCTTTGTTCCATCTTCCCCCCGCCCGCCCCGCTGTGGCCATTCTTCTGGTGGGGCTGTGGGGCGGGTGCGGCGATGGACCGGGCGGGCACAGAACAGGTGGGTGCAGGCTGGGTGTCCGGCGCTGGGACACAAGTGCTCTGTGTGTAGGGTGGGCGGAAGTCAGGGCGTTTGATCTGAATTCTAAAGGGCGTTGTTCAGAGCCCCACAAAGGTCCCATTGTGCAGACACTGGGTATAAAGCAGCATATGACTCCCCAGCACCGGGCGGCGATGAATTGGGACGCAGGCGCGGACCCAGGGACCACTCCCCCTGCACAGACATGAGACCATAGGGGACCTGTCTGGGTGGCCTCAGGGATAGGCGCTCCCCAAGGTAATGAGGCTTTGTTGGGTTTGCCCCAGGTCCAGACTTAAGGAGCTGGGGGAGGGGGAGCTAAAGAGGATGGGCCGACAGCAGAACAAGATGGGCCTGGCAACAAAGGGCAGGAGAGGAAAGAATGTTGGATGAAGGCGAAGAAGGGAGATGGGGCTCAGGGAGGTCAAGTCATCAAGTGAATGAGGGAGGAGAAGGAGGAGGAAGAGAAAGAGAAGGAGAGGCTAGCACGGGAGAGGGGGTGGTGAGGAAAGCTATGACTCTCCTTCTTCCTTTCTTGTCACTGGCTCTTGGAAGGGGTAAGGGAGTGTCAGGCAGTGTCATGGTGCCTGGCTTTCGGCCCCAGCTTCCTGACAGCTTGCTCTGTGGCTCATGTTTTGCAGGTGTGAATGAGGCAGGATGAATTGGACGGGTTTGTACACCTTGCTCAGTGGTGTGAACCGGCATTCTACTGCCATTGGCCGAGTGTGGCTCTCGGTCATCTTTATCTTCAGAATCATGGTGCTGGTGGTGGCTGCCGAGAGCGTGTGGGGTGACGAGAAGTCTTCCTTCATCTGTAACACCCTCCAGCCTGGCTGCAACAGCGTCTGCTACGACCACTTTTTCCCCATTTCCCATGTACGTCTGTGGTCTCTGCAGCTCATCTTGGTTTCCACCCCAGCTCTCCTCGTGGCCATGCACGTGGCTCACCAGCAGCACATAGAAAAGAAAATGCTGCGACTTGAGGGCCACGGGGACCCCCTACACCTGGAGGAGGTGAAGAGGCACAAGGTCCACATCTCAGGGACACTGTGGTGGACCTATGTCATCAGCGTGGTCTTCCGGCTGCTGTTCGAGGCCGCCTTCATGTACGTCTTTTATCTGCTCTACCCTGGCTATGCCATGGTGCGGCTGGTCAAATGTGAGGCCTACCCCTGCCCCAACACAGTGGACTGCTTCGTGTCCCGCCCCACGGAGAAAACCGTCTTCACCGTCTTCATGCTGGCCGCCTCCGGCATCTGTATCATCCTCAACGTGGCCGAGGTGGTGTACCTCATCTTCCGGGCCTGCGCCCGCCGAGCCCAGCGCCGCTCCAATCCGCCCTCCCGCAAGGGCTCCGGGGGCTTCGGCCACCGCCTCTCACCTGAGTACAAGCAGAACGAGATCAACAAGCTGCTCAGCGAGCAGGACGGCTCCCTGAAAGACATACTGCGCCGCAGCCCCGGCACCGGGGCCGGGCTGGCCGAGAAGAGCGACCGCTGCTCAGCCTGCTGATGCCACAGACCAGGCAACCTCCCATCCCGTCCCCCACCCTGCACCGGCCTGCCCCTCCTTCTCCCCTGCCGGTGCACAGGCCTCGGACTGCTAGGGATTGCTCCATCAAAACCTTCCTTCCCTCCCAACTTCCCTTCCTCCCAGGGCCTTCTGCCTCAGGGGCTGAAGGGGTGGGAAGCTGGAGGCCACCCACGCCAGCACTCAAGGCTACTGGGCGTGTGGGCCGCGCTCGTTGCCCGCACCCCTTCCACTTCACTCTCTCTCTCCCTGGGACCACTGGGGACCAGAGGTAGGATGCTCTGACAACATCTCCAATTATGAAACTAATCTTAACCCCGTGCTGTCAGATACCCTATTTCTGGAGTCACATCAGTAGGGAGGGATGTGGGCAAGTGGAGTGGAGGGAGGGTGCTGTGGACGTGTGGGTGGAGAAGGGAGGGTAGCAAACACAAGAAAAGGAGGAAGAGTGCTTGCCGGGCCCGAGGAAAAGGAGGACATGTCTGGGGTGGAGGAGGTAGGGGGGAGAAGCAGGCAGATAAGCTGGAGTGGGGGTTGGTCAGGGCTGCCTTTGCCTCTAGTCCCTAAGGCCTCTCTCTGCCTGAAATGTTACACATTAAACAGGATTTTACAGTAAACGAAGAGGTGGCTTGTGTGTTTGTGAAGTTCTTTCTCCTGCAACCTCTGACCTCCCCCTGGATGAGCTGGCCTTGGCTTTTTGCTGATCAAGAAAGGAATGGGCAAAAGAGTTAGTGACTTGAGTAGCTGAGACTGCCAAGGAGGGATCGCCACCCCCCAGGCCGGGCAAAACCAGGCCGAGGGCCATTCTCTCCTGTTTTTTGTTGTTTTGGTTTGGGGTTCCCCCCTCCCATTTTTTAATAACAGCTTTATTGGGCTTTAATTCACTTACCCCTTCCTCTGATGTGATTTTTTTTCATCCATTTTAAGTATACAGTTTATTGAGTTTTGGTAATTGTGGGCAGTTTCATAAACATGACCACGATCTATTATAAAACATCTACATTCCCTCAAAAAGTTTCCTTGGGCCCCTTCCTCTGATTTTAAAAAGATTAAAACGACAACTCCTCCTGGAGAGACAGGAAATGATAGAGAAAGTTCGCAAGTCGGAGAGGGTAGCCGGCATCCCCATGGCTCCATCCACACGTCCCCTGCACTCCTGGGAGAAATATACCCTGTTCTTCCTCGAAAATCAGCGTTCACTGCTGACTGATGCCCCCAAGCCACCCATTGGATTGCACAGTGACTTTGACCCCTTTCCTCCGACATAGCCCCAGATTCTACCCTCCTCCCCAGTTTCCTTCCCTCAGGAGTCAATGCCTCCCACCCCAGAGATGCCTCTAACACAGGTCAAAGATTTCACAGCAGCAGCAGCAGTTTCCTCGCCAGCATCACTCGCCCAAGAAGCAGGTAGCTCCCTCTCCCTCGGTCAGCTGTGGTAGGAAGAGGTCCAGGCTGGCCCTTGATAAAGCTGGGTTCAACTCCTGGTTCTGTCACTTAGTAGCAAGGCATTCCCTTCCCCAAGCTTCAGCTTCCCTGTGAGCAGACAAGGGCTGCCCTAGCACCTCTCTAAGCTCCCGTTAACACTCTGGTTTCCTCGGATTCCCAAAGGACTCCCCCAGTTTCATGAGGGTTCCCCATCATAGAGTCACTACCCTCACCTATGGCCCCTCGGAGTAAGAGTTTTCCCCACAGTAAGTTTCTCCCCTCAGCTTCCCTACCTCTTAATAGAAAAAATGTGACACTCCCTCTCAGAGAATGCTGACTCCCTGTGGGAAGTATATCAGAAAGGAAGAGAAAATCAGGCATAATCTTATCAGAATTGTTCTCCAGAAACAGTCTTTTCCCTTCAGACAGAAAGCCTGGAAGGGCTCCTCATTCAAGGAGGTTTCTCCTTTAGAAAAGAAAGGAGAGTAAGTATTCCTTTCCCACACACTCAGCAATCCTGAGAGAGCTTCCCCCTCTCATAAAAGAGAGACATTCCTTTCCTGCAAGAAATTTCCTTCCTCCTTAGAAACAGACAGCATACTCTGTCAGAGGAGAGGTCCCCACCCCCTCATGGTAGGGAGATTTCTTTTCTTATTGAAATCCACCCACCCACAACACAACACAACACAACACAACACAACACAACAGCATTTCCTCTCTGTCCAAAAGGCCATGGAGAGAAAGCTTTTCTTTTTAAAAATCCATCCTGGTTCAACAAAGGAACTTCATGCCCTTCTCACATTGAGAAATGTTAAATCCCTCACCTCAGACATCTAGTTTCTCTTCAGAAGAGTCTACGAATCCCCCTTGGAAAGAGGTTCCATCTCCAGATCCAGGCTTTCCTCTCCAGGGGGCAGTGGTGGAACAATAAAGCTACCGGGCTGGGTGTTCCAGCCAAAAGGAGGACTCTCACTCTTGTTTGCTGTGAAGCAGGTGGGAGCAGGCCAAAGGAAGCTTGAGGGGAGCTGGTGTACACAAGATAGCAAGGAGGGTGTGGCGGGCTAACCCCAGGACTGACTTTTGTATTTGTTCTGTCACAATCGTGTAAGGGAGAAACAGGAGGCAAGCGGGGCTTAGTACTTGCCACACAGTAGACACTTGGAAGAGTGACCAGGGTAGTGAAGACGGCGATGCAATTCGGAAACCTGGCGCTCTAGCCCCTTGGACACATCATACTTACCCTTTCTGAGTCTCAGCTTCCTCATCTGCAATATAGGATTGATGATAACCTCTCTACCTCTTTCACAGAGCTTTTGTGAGAATCAAACAAGATGTGTTCAAAAGCCGGTTACACACTGTAAAGTAAGGAATGATAGTATCACAAGCACTGAGGCCACAGCCTTAGGGCATGCTAGAACTCACAAAGAGCCAGAAAGGAGTGAGGCCGGTTCAGCTAGGCTGGAGATAGTGGAAGGAACTTGGCAACAGTAGGGTTGGCTCCCCGAGGGAATGGACAGCAGTCCAAACAGCAGAGTCCAGAAGATGTCGCAAACTTCTCTTGAGCATGATCCATTTAAGGGTCACTATTCAAAGGGTCTGATCTGGAGGTAGAAGAGGGCTGGTAATAGGAGCTTCTTGCACTCTCTCTCATGGCACTGGTGCTTCTAGGGACATTTATGGTCTTTTAAAGGCATCTGTGTGCAGAGATACGAGGAGCTGAGGACAAAGGAACAGAGTCAGCTCCTGGATGAAGGGACTGGCCGAACTAGGAGAGTAGTCAAGGCCCCAGCCAACTGAGTTGGGATTTCAAAGCAGGCTGCAGTCTCCATAGAGAATTGGCATGGCAACCATGAACTGATTCAGATGCCCAATCAGACAGCCTGGGTGCACACAGTGGTGGCTAGAAGGGACTGCTTGCTCCATTTACTGATTCCACAGTACTTAAATGCCAGACCTGACCTGTGGGAGAGAAGGTGCTATAAAAGCCCACCAAGCTGGGCTCTCTTTGATCCCTGGACTAGGCCAGTCTGAACCTGTCAGGTGGGGAAAGGATTGGGGCACTCTAGGGAAGGGGAATAAAGCAGGCAGAAACCACACAGATGTCTGAAAGTGTATGGTATTGTCTTCAGACTTAGACAAATAATCTGCTGCGCGGGATTTGAGGAGGGGAATGGCTAGAGGGGAGGTAGGACAGATAAACTATGACCATCGTATGATGGGTCTTGTACGTCACTATAAGGGGTTAAGACTGTCCTATGGCTGGTGGAAACCATTAAGTGTTTTGAGTAGGGGAGTGCCACCTTCAGATTTGCGGTTGGGGAGCTCACTCTGGCAGCTACAGACAGTGGATTGGGGGTTGGAAAAATGAGAGGCAGAATGACCAGCTATGGAACTGGGGCAATAGCCCAAGTGGGGCCTGTGGGACTCATACAGTGGCAGGAGGAATAAGAGGAGACCAACGTAAGAGACACTTCGGATGTAGAATCGACACCAGGACTTGATGTCTGAGTGTGGGGAGATGGAGGAGCCAGAGATAATTTAGCGGTTTCCTTCCCCTTCCTTGACCGGCAGACTCCTAATCATTCAAGGCTCAGCTCAAAGGTCATTTCCTATGTGAAGCCCTCAACTCTCTTCTCCTCGCCCCCTCCCCCCAAGTCCCTGAGGGAGAAGGAGTCCTCCCCCCATTCTGAATCCCCACAGGACGTTGTAGTAGTGCCGTTGATTAGAGTGCTTGTCAAGCTGTGTGGTAATTACTTTCACAACCTTAGCACACAGTAGGTGCTTAGCCTGTTGAATTAAGGGCAGCAGGGAAGAGGATAGAGGCATGTGCAAAGGCTCAGAGTCTTGAAGGAGTAGAGTGTGTTCTAGAGCAAAGAATGCCGGGGATGGGGAGTGGGGGGCATCATAGGAGGTGAGACTGGCAAAGTAGGTTGGGGCCAGGTCATGAAGGGTCTCATAAGCTGTGTGGAGAAACTTACACAGGAATTTGAACTCTCAGCTGTCGCAGGCAGGACCCTTCTTTTTTTAAAAGTTAGGCCCCTACTAGACTTGTAGGCAATTCTGTACTCATCATGGTAGGCAGACTGTGGAGATCTTGAGGAGATCCAAGATCGATGTATTAAGGTTGACGGTGAACTGTGGAAGAAATGGCAGAGCGATTTGACAGTGGACTTCAATGGACTTCAGAGAGAAAGGGTAATTTACTCAGGACGGTGACCGGATGTCTTCCATGTCAACTAAAGCCCCTGTGAAAAGTTGGTACGGCATAGTGACCTTCACCAAGTCGCTTGGCCACTCTATGCCTAGTTTCCTCTTCTGTAAAATAGAGATAATAATAGTACATATGTCACAGGGCTGTAGTGAGGATCAAATGCATTCATTACATAAAAAGCACCTAGAATAGTGCCTAGTTGATAGTAAGCTCTATACAGGTGTGTATTTCTATTTCCTCTCACCATCTTTGCCACCCTCCAACAATTCACCAGATCTTTGAAACACTGAACTAAACTCTTTGTCTCACCTAACGGTGCTTTCTTGACTGTCTAGTTGTCAATTGCCGTGTGTGTGCTGAAGTACGCAAGTCAGCACGTTTGCACACACGTAGTGGTACATATGGCCACGTTCAGATATAAGTGGAAGGATGGCTGTCGGGGTGGCGGTCTTAATTCTTAATGTAGTTTTAATGAAAAGCATGTGTCTCAATCATAATAAAGTCTGAAACTTTATTCCCAGACTTACAAACAACTTAGGCGGATGAAAGGAAAGGAGGCTCCTTATGGAGCACCCAGTATGGACCAGATTTGGTGCCAAATTAAGCACTTACATACATCATCTCAGTAATGGCAACATAGCTATTACTATACCCATGCTTGTAGGTGAGGAAATGGAGGGTCAGAGAGGTTAAGTAATATGTCCAGCTGAAAACTGCAGCGCTAGAATGAACACTTAGGCCTATTCTAATCCAAAATCTGTGCTATCTCCTCTACACCAAAGTAACCACTCTACGCTGCCTCAGGAAGGGTTTCATGATGGAGGGGTGAAGTGGGGGAAGCTCAGTACGATATGAAAATATTAAACTGCTGGAAACCAAGATGTGCTTTGTGGGGGCCCTAAGGTTAAGAGAGAGAAACGGTGAAAGCTGAGGAAGGGGCTGTCCTGTGCTCAGACAGGGAAGGGCAGTCTGGAGGGAGAGGGTGTCTTCTGAGATCTCTGCCTGGAGCAGGATGCAGAAACTGTCCATCCCTGGGAAGCAAGGCAATGTGGGGAGTACAGGCAAGATGGGGCAAGAGAGTTATTCAGAACCCCTACCTTTCAACCCCCTAAATCAAGATAAGCTTTTGAAAATTCCACTATTTCTTTCCCTTAACCTTAGGGATCTCAAACGCATGCTTGGTTTTCCAGCAGTTCCCTTGCTCCTTTCTCTTTCCCCTCCGCCTTCCCTTCAAGGTGACAAAGACTTTCATTCCACAATTAGAGATAAAAGTCTTGAAAAGCAGATACTTTGGGGGATTAATGCCAACAAAAAATCATTCATGCTAAAATATAATCAATTCACCAACGAAGAAAGTCTGGTAAGTCAGCCTCCCACATCTTTCTCAAGTCCCTTTCCTCCTCAGCAGTCCCATCGTGCTGCTGCCTTCCTTCAGGCCTTGAAATTATCTCCTGACTGATAATGTGGACAATAAAAACTAATGTTTAGGGGGCTCCCCTAGTGGCCCAGTGGTTAAGAATCCACCTGCCAATGCAGGGGACACGGGTTTGAGCCCTGGTCCGGGAAGATCCCACATGCCACGGAGCAACTAAGCCCGTGCACCACAACTACTGAGCCTGCGCTCTACAGCCCATGAGCCACAACTACTGAGCCCGTGTGCCACAACTACTGAAGCCCATGCGCCTAGAGCCTGTGCTCCGCAACAAGAGAAGCCACCACAATGAGAAGCCCACGCTCCACAATGAAGAGTAGCACCCGCTCGCCGCAACTAGAGAAAGCCCGCGGGCAGCAACGAAGACCCAACGCAACCAAAATCAATCAATCAATAAATTAATTAATTAAAAAAAACTAATGTTTATTAAGTGCTTGCTGTGTGCTGGGCACTGTGCTAAACCGTATCTCCCTTAATCCTCACTATTCATGGAGGTAAGCACCATTATTGCCCCAATTTACAGATGAGGAAACAGGCCACGTAGTAACTTGGTCAGACCAAACAGCTAGGAAAGAAAGGGCTGAGCCGGGGATCTGGAACTCACGTCTGCCAGAGGCCATAGGCAAAGCACGTACCCATTTCTGTGCCACTGGCTCCCTATAACTGGCCTCCCAGGTTTCTTCAGCACCCAGTTCTCCTCCACCCACCCAGACATGCTAGAGTTACCTTAAAACATGAAGCCTACCCTGCCAGTTCTTTGTGAAAATCCTTTAATGGCTTTCCACTGTTCTGAGGATAAGGTATGACTGTTTCAGTTTGCCAGGACCGGGGGAGTTCCCGGGTTGCTGGGCTTTCATGGCTAAAACTGGGAAGGTCCTGGGCAAACTGAGATGGTTGGTCACCCTAGCAGGGCGTGGCATTGGATGCCTTTCACAACCCGATCTCTTCTTCCCCAGCAACAGCTCCCACCATTCCTCACCCCTTTTACTGTGCCCTCTCCACGTCCTCTGCAGCCCAACCATCCTTCCCTGAAGACACTCCAAGATCTTTTTTATCTCCATGCCTTTGTGCACACTGTACCTCTATGCTGCCTGATAAACTATCCACTCTTCATGAGAACCCAGCTCCCACAGCACCTCTGTGGTCTTTCTTGATTCCCTGGGACAGAATGAATAACAATTACCTTCTACCTTGACCATTTTATTGACATGTGAGTCTTCCCCAGGGTCACACTAGGGTGAGGCAATCAAGGCACCTGGGGTGCAAAATCTAAAGAGGCATTCGCTCTCAGGGTTGCTCAAATGCCAACCCTATACTCGCCTGACCCCAGCAGTGAGTGCCTCCTTAAACTTTGCACCCTAAGTACCTTAATTGCCTCACCTTAGTCCCAGCCTTGGTCCTATCAGACTGGGGAGTCCTCAAGAACAGACTCCAAGTTCTTACTCATCTTCGTATCCCTAGTGATTAGCACAAGGGTGGGCACAGAGCGGAAATCTAGCTGCACAAATGACATCAAACCCTTCTCCGTTCCAGTAGGGGAAGGAGGTAGGAGAGCCAGATGGCTTTGGGCCCTGCTGAGGATGGAAGAAGGTGAAAGCAAATTAACAGACTCCATTCTGGCCTGGGGTATGAGGATAGCTTTTCATCAGGTGCTTTTACCCTTGGCACCTGGCAGATCTGCGGCTCTTCCTACTTCTCTGGTCTCTCCCTCTCAGTTCCTTTCGCTGGTTAACCGGAGATATTCTCCAAGGTACCATTTTTTTTTGTCCTTTTCTCTCCTTATTTTCCTCTGAATGATCCTGTCCACTCCCAGAGCTTCAGCTAGGAGCCCTTTGTAGATGACTTCTAAATTGACACCTCATGCATTATGCTGAGCGAAACAAGTCGAGATAGAGGAAGACAAATACTGTGTGATATCACTTATATGTGGAATCCAAAAAAAGCTGAACTCATAGAAACAGAGAGTAAAATGGTGGTTTGCAGGGGCCAGGGGGTGGGGGAAATGGGGAGATGTTGGTCAAAGGGTATACACTTCCAGTTCTAATATGAATAAGTTCTGGGGATCTAAGGTACAGCATGGTGACTATAGTTAACAACACTGTATCATATACTTGAAAGTTGCTATGAGAGATCTTAAAAGTTCTTATCGCAAAAAAGAAACAGTAATTATATGACAGGATGGAGGTGTTGGCTAACACTATGGTGGTAATCATTTTGCAATATATAAGTGCATCAAATCAACACACTGTACACCTCAAACTTATACAATGCTATATGCCAATTACATCTCAATAAAGCTGGAAAAAAACAGACAACTCATCTCTCTTTTAAGCCTCAGACCCACATTTCCAACTGCCTAGTTTATATGGTAATATCTAGCATCAATATTGCTTTCATATCCATTTTCTCATCTGACCCTTGCAACAGTTCTGTGAGAAAGTCAGGGCAGAATATGAATGTATTTTTTAGGGGAGACACAGAAAGGTAGGCTTGCCCAAGTTTTAGTGGCAGAGCTATGATTAAAAACTCAAGTTTGGGTGTTCTTTCTGTTATGCCATGTTGCACAGCCCACCACATGGATGTTTCAATGGAGTCTCAAACTCAACGTGATCAAAACCTCAACTTGTTACCAACCTCCTCCTACCCCTACTCCCCTGAAAAAACAAACAAACCCAAAAAACAAAACAACAAAACCCTGCCTCTGTTTCCCAACTCGGTTAATGGAGGCCTGCTGGGAAAAGGACTTCTAAAACAACAAATATGTCTCGAAGGTTGTGGCCCAAGGCCACTTTTGCTGACTATAAGCGGTGTCTCCAGAACCAGAGGGAGCCTACAGCTCTTCTTAAAATTGAAGGTGTTTATGCTCGAGATGAAACTGAATTCTATCTAGGCAAGAGATGTGCTTAGGTGTACAAAGCAAAGAACAACACAGTAACTCCTGGTGGAAAACCTAACAAAACCAGAGTAATCTGGGGAAAGGTAACTCGCACTCATGAAATCAGTGGCATGGTTCGTGCCAAATTCCGAAGGAACCTTCGTGCTAAGGCCATCGGACACAGAATCCGTGTGACGCCGTACCCTTTGAGGAGTTAAACTTATTGAAAAGTAAATAAAGTGTGGATTTGTTTTCTTGTTAAAAAAAAAAGTATCTAACTTTCCTAATCATCAAGGCTAGAAACCTTGGTTTCATGCTCGATTCCTCCCACTCCTCCATAGCCTGCAGACTCGACCTTCACAATGTCTGAAACTCATTTTGAATTCATCCTCTCTTTTGCTTCTCTATCCCCATCGAGGCTTACAGAATCTCTTAGCCACACTCCTTTCACTGCTGTCCTGCCTTTCAGATCTGCCCCGGCTTTCAGATCTGCCCCACCTCCGATCCTTCATATTGTCCTAGGGATCTCCTCCCTAAAGCAACAGATCTGATCCTGTCCCTCCCGGGTTAGAAAATCGCAGCCTTTGATTGTGCTGGTCCCCCAACCCCTCCTACCTACACTTGGAGGCCCAGGTCAAATGTCACCTCCCTTCGTGAACTTGCACACAACCCCCCCGTAAACTTGAAATGAGTTCCTTATTCCTCTGCTCTCCCATAGCACTAGGTATTTATTTCATTCTGCCGGTCTTGCAACTAACCGTGCACCGTTCTGTCTCCCCTCTAGCCCGGGAGCCTGCTGGGGATAGGATCCCGGTCTAGTTAATCTCTGTCTTCTCTGAAACATGGAATCTAGGTCCTTAAACATAGTAGGTCCTTAATAGACAGCTGCTGAATAAATTTTTCCCTTAAGTGTTTGGAAATTTGTTATAACAAGGCCCATACTCCTAGTGGGGCCGTTCAGTGAGCTGGGTAAAAATGATTCTCAACCTGTGGTGGGATACCTCACTTCTTTATACCTTGAGAGATCTGAAGTGGTCCAGCATTGCTCCTCTATATCCCTCACCTCTCCATACACTGCTCTCCCTCCCCCAGTGAAGGCAAAAGACAATTTTAACTCTTTATTTGAAACAAACAATTCCAGAGACAGAAGGTTAGTCGTGACAACAGCTTCTCACTACAACACAAGGGCGGGCATGGCTCACTGAAGGGACAGGCCAGGCGCCTCAGAACAATATATACAATTTAAACAGTGGCTAAACTGGTGACAGTTATAAAAACACAAAAAGGAGGCGGGGGAACAGCAAAGCCAACAGGGAAAGAACTGGGTACCCCCTTTGCCAGGTGCTAAGAGTTTTCTGGAACTACAGAGGCAAGATGGGGAAGAGAGGAGATGGAGGCAGTGGGGGCAGGACCCACGCCCACAGCTCCTCACCTATCCTTTGACTACAGATCCCATCCTGCATGACCCAGGGCCCCCACAGGCTTGGCCTGGCTCTCACGATGGGGGAAGAACAAGAGTGGGGAACCCAGCCCCAACCCAAGTCACAAGGTAGTTTTTGCCTTGGGAACTCTGTCCACTGAACTAAAGGGAAGCAGTTACAGAAGGGGGCTAAGCATGTTGACACCATGGCTCATGCCAACCTAAGATGGCAGAGAGAGACAAACACATAAACCAAGGGGACAGGAGTCTGCTCCCCATACTTAAAGAGTCATTCTCTGCCTTTGAGGGAAAGAAAGCATTTGGAAGATTTTTTTTTAATCGCAGCACCAAGGGTTGATGCTTGCAGGGGTGGAGAGGGGGAACAAGGTGGCGAGGAGGTTCCAACCACCAGTTATCTCATGGGAGGGGAAGAGTGCCTAAGCTCTGTGTTTTAGGTAAATGGTCCCCTCGTTACTTTCATGCTTTCTCTCGTATCTTTCATACAAGACCCTTTAGCTTGGTACCGGGGAAGAGTAGAGAAGGGAGTGGGCACAGGGCAGAGAAGGCAGCTGGGTTCTTCCCTTGGCCAAACCTAGGAACAAGGGCCTTTACCTATGTGGGATGGGTCAGGAAACCCAAAGCCAACAGGATCACCAGAGCCATTAACACTCCACCCAGAGTCTGGCCCCAGGAGAAGGGGTTTACTCTGAAACATAAAGAAAATGGCCTAGCTGGTTTTTGCCCATCACTGGGAGACCAGTCCCTCAGTACAGAGAACTGGGGCCCTGCGGTTGTCAAGTGGTTTGGGAGAAGACAAAAGCCAGGGATTCCTAGGGAAGGCAGGGAATGGATGAGTAGAAAAGGGCAGTCAGGGCCCTTCAGAATGAGTAGCATTGGTTCCTGGGCCAATCGCCCTGTGGGACGTGGCCACGGGACAGACATTGGTGTGAAAGATGGATCCGGGAAGCACGTGGGCTTAGTCCAGGTCTTCCTCCCCGGGACGACCCAGCTCCTCATAAATCTCACGCACAGCCAGAATACGATTGAGCATGCTCTCCAACATGCTGCGGTCCATGGGGATCACAGAATACCAGAGAGGTGACTCGGCGATGCAGGACCGCTCAGGTTGCAGGTAGAACACATCGTTGCGAGTCCGGAGGCTTTCGGGACTGCAATGGTGGGGGTGGGGGTGGGGCGGGAGGACAGAGATCAGTTCCTGGGCGAAGTAGAGCCTGTGGGTCCCCCCGCCCCCGCTAATGCCATTCCTGCGAACCTGCCAACTCACCATTTTGAGAGATAGAATTCATAGAACTTGACAGGGCAGCGGAGGGGATTCATGCGGTTCTCACGCTGCTCTAAGATGGGGGCTTCGTCTTCTCTCTTCCGTTTCCCAGGACCGGTGTCTGTGAAGGAGACGAATGAACCAGACTCCTTAAAAGTGCAGTCTCAACGAGGCACCTCCAAGAGCACAGTCTAGGGCACAGGGGGAAGGCCTCAGGACACAAAACAGTCTCATGGAGAAATAAAGGCAGAAGAAGAGTCTGTCAGTCTCTCTGTACCAACCCAATGCTCTGCAGGGTGTTGCTCTGCAGTGTACCCTGGTTTTCATTGCTAAAGTCTCCATCATCTTCCCCAAGTTGATTTCCTGAAGAGGTGATCTCAGAAGTTACACGGAAAAACTGACAAAACGACCCTACTGCAAGATTGGGGTTGCCTTCTGGGATAAACAGCGATGGCCCCAGCCCCTGGCACATTAGTCCTGGTAGAGGCTCAGGTTCAGAAGGGACCTTGGGAACTGATTCCAGGGCCAGAATGGAAACCAAGGTGCTGTGGCAGTTATGCCCACTAGCAAAGAGCGATGGAAAGGCTGTCATTCACTCTTGTCAACTTTTCCCCTCAGCCAAACACACCTAACAGTTTCCCACCTGTCCAACACCCAACCCCCCAGCCCCAAAAGTAAACTGCCCTGAAATGAGGAAAAGTGGGAAACAGGCAGCTTGGTGACCTCCTATTTATGCAATAGCCACTGCCCATCGGATTGAAGGACTGGCTGTTTTCATCTTTTCTGCAAACCCAGGAACAGAAGGATAGAGAAGCTAGGGGCAATGGAGAGGGCCAACCTGGTGGCACGGTGGGGCACGGAAGGGGAAAGTAGAGAGGGGGGAAAAGCAAAGGAGGGGGCAGCTTCGTACCTCGCCCTTTCCTCTGGCGGACAGGGGCGTAGTAGCGGATGCTCACCACCTTGGTGGTGCCCCGAGGGGTGGTACACTTGCGGGACTGCCGCACCACGTTGGTGAAGGAGAGCTGCATGTGTTCCTCAGCCGTCTGCAGCCCGAAAAACTTAGTGTTGAAGAACATGAGGGTGTTGAGAAGGACAAAGGGCGAGTAGACCCCCAGCTGCTTACACTCCCAGAGGTGCTCTTCCTCCACTCGGGAGAACACCGTATCTGCAATGGGCAAGGGGGAGAGGCTGGTCAGGAGGGATTGACTACACAAACCCAACCACTTCTGCTCCCACATGTCCGGCTCACAAGCACTGGGCACGCCAGACTCATTCGGTGAGGGACCATTGCACGTAAAACCCTGACGCCTCGCTATACTGCACAGGAGGGCTGGATTTTGGGGTTTGTTTTGGTTCGGTATTGGGTGGGGGGTTTTTGGGGGGGATATTATTTTTTAACAGTTTCCACCTGCATTCAGAGCTTTGCTCACCATCCTCAGGTTACAGGCAGGTCGACGTAAACCTTGAGGAGCCCCACAACTTCTTCCTTTTTTTCCTTCACTTACCACTCAAACCCTGGTCACCATTTTGGGTCCCAGAGATAGCTCTTCAGAACTAAGTCTTGATCCCCTCCTTATGTTCAAGGACAGGGGCTCTGGCTCCTCTAGCTCTTAACCCTGAGGGACCCCACTACACACGTCTATGCTCAGACCCTTCTGTGAAGAGTGGTAGACCCAAGAGCCCTGGACTCAGAATGGTGCACTGGAAGAAAGGAGGAAAGGGCGGAGGGGTTGCTAAGTCCCTGTCCCTTACTGTTGGGGAGGAGTGTGGGCTGCCAGGTACTCAGAGACTTGTTGAGTTCTTGAACAAAAGTCAGGTAGTAAAGGTCCGTGAAAATGTTCACCATTCGGTTATTTTCCAACAAGTACTGGAAAAAGAAAAACAGACACACATAGAGCTAGACTCTAGGCCCTAGAGGAAAGACGATGAGACCGAAGGCCCCACGCATGGCGACCTTGACCGTTAGGAGCCCATGGGAAACAGTTGCTGGATTTAGTGATCCAGAGTGGTTTTCCCCAGGTATACCTACAGCTCTGAGGAGCTGAGGCCTTGCTGGAAGAGGAGGAAGTCTGGAAGAGATGTGTCACAGCCGCTTCTTCACAAGCCCAGACCCCCTTGTCAGCTGAGGCATGGCTGACGTCTCCCAGTGGGAACCAAACATTACCCCACCACTCAGGGAACCCAGCTCTGCCCATCCCTCCCCTCCTAAAGTGAGTTTCAGGATGACAAAGGGACCCGCAGAGCAATGAAGACTGCTCCTTGGTCAAAAGTCCTGGAACACAGCTTTGATTTTAGAAGAGTATTCTCATTTCTTGCCGTGTCTAGAGTAGGAGATGAGAGGCAAGCTGCCTGTTCAAGGCAGGAAACAAGGTGAGGAACAGGGAGTGGGACAGGATCATTTCTGGTGGGACCCTGCCTGCTGTGTTAAGTGACGGCAAGTGAGGCAGGGCACAAGGGGTACCTGTTGGATGCCAAGACACAGATAGTAGATACTGTCAGGTTCATATCGTTCACCGTTGGGTCGAGTGATTTCTCTCACAAACTGGGCCAGACCGTAGTTGAGCTCAGCAGCTGAGCAGGCCAGAATATCCTCTTTGATACGCATAGGTTTGGCTGCAGTGATACACAGTGGAGGTGGCTGGCATTAAGACAACTGCACATTAAGAATTTCCTTTAGCTCCACCATTAACCCCTTCACCCCTTAGTCACGTCCAGCTCCAGAACAAACCCACCAATTACACAAAGAGCCCTCAGCCTTGAAACCTAGATGGCATCTCCCCTTATTCTGCAACTGCTCCCCATCTTCACAGGATACCCTTAAGTGATCACAGCCTTATCACTTGTAGACATCTACAGCTGAATCACAGCTCTGCCCCTGCTCCCCGCCTGGGTACTTACGGCCAAAGCGCAGCTCATCACCCTTGCTGGTTTCTCCATTGGCGTATTTCGACTGCACCCAGCACTTCCAAGCATTGACACCATATGAATAGTTGAGTCCAGTACAGCTAGGCTGGCTGCTCATGGAGTCCCGGGAACAGCTCTCTGAAAGCACCAGCCGCTTTTGACCCTGGAGGGGAAGAGAAAGGAGGGAGTGGTGGAGGTAAGGCCAGGGCACCATGGAAGCTAGTCAGGACAGCGTTCACCACCAGGGGAGGTGGGGACTGATGAAAGAACACAGCAAGCTTCCACAGCGCAGAACCCCAGGAACAGCTCTTATAACCTCTGATGAACTGGGGAGAGAGCAGAGTTTGGCTGTACCTTAGCACTCACAGTGGTGGAGAAAGGAGGCTAGGGAAGGCGAAACTAAGGCTGCTGACTTGGCTACGAAAGCCACCCCCCACCCCGCCCTTTGAGCCTCCATCCCTCTTTTGTGGATACAGCAGCCCCAGCCCTCACCTTCCTCATGGTTCGGGGAAGGTCTTGTTCAGTAGACACGTCCTCAGGCCCTACCAGGCCACAATCAAACAGGAAATCTACGCTGGGGTTAATATCTAAAGGATCTAGAGGGGAAAGGAAGAAGAAATCAATTTTCTAAGACCTCAACCCTGTAGTCCTCCCACCCCACCCCTGCTACTTGTTCACCTGACTCGAGATGAACCTCCCAGACAGCTTCATCGTGGTCACCAGGACAAAGCTATATACTGAGAACGTGCTCAGAGGCACATACACACAAAAACTCACAACAATGGGAACGTTCCTAGCACTGCTGAACTGTAAACTTTTAAACATGGTTAAGATGGTAAATTTTATGTTATGTGTTTTACCACAATTAAAAAAACAACAACAAGATTCAAGCATAGAATAGTCTGCCTGTCCCGGTATCTCTGGCACCACTCCCTGTGACAGTCTTCTGTTTAGGGTCATGCTCGGGGTAACAAGGAACACTCCTTTCCTGATAGCGCAAATGCTACTGTACACAGCAGGCACGCCCTGAATCCTACTCACTTTTGGGGAAGTCCGCCTCCAAGTCTTGCCCAGGCTCATCCAACACATTGGCCATCTTGACGGCCATGGCCAGGACATCATCCCGAGCTGGCCCAAACAGGTCGCAGTCTTCCAGAAGTCCCTCTGCACTCTGGTTGCTCACGAGATCTGGGAGGCAGAGAGGTTGGCTTAGTCCCTGCAGCTCCTACTTGGCGCCCTCAACTGGCTTTCAGGGGCTGATCCCAACTATTCCCCCATCCCACCAGGCACCGAGATCACCACTCTCCGCCCCCTTAGGCAGAGACAGACTGGCAGCACCCTGTCTCCCTCACCGCCGCTGTCCATGGCATACCACAAAGATCAGATGAGGCCTTGTCTAACTCCTCGGCCTCTGCAATCATTTCTGCCATAGCCAGGATGTCGGCCTCCAAGGGGTTAGAAGGGATCTTCACCTTCAGCTCCTCGATGGTCTCCACAATCTTGTCTGTGCTCTCCAAGGTAGTGGGCAGGAACATGGGCACAGGCACCTGGAGGCACGAATCCCAACTAAACGCCAAGAACCATACCAGCAGATGAGAGGAACGGCTGGTGAGAGGGAGGGGGCAGGGTGGGTCTCAAGCCTGGGAGGGTAAAGGAGGCCCCCACCAGGAAGGGCAGGAAAACTTACCGGGATAGGCATTGAGAAAGGCACCGGGACTTTCTGGCAGTACAGATGCATAGGCACTGGCACAAAGATGGGCACTGGGATGGGCAGCACGATCACCTGTGGCTTCCACTCTTCTGCTGACAAAAAAGGGGTCTTCTCAGAGCGCCTGCCAGATGGGTCACATCTGACCCAGGACCTGGTGCTTGTTACCCCCGCAAAGCTCTAACACGTGCTCAGTGTCACAAAACTGCCCTTGAACCAAATGTTGAGAGACAACTCTGGGATTCTAGGACGACAATATGCAGGACGCTTCGGCCACCTAAGAAACCCCCTTGTCCAGCTCCCAGGCACAGGGCTGGAGGCCCAAGACCATGGAATACAGCCTGTGGCGTCTCGGCACCCTCACTCACCTGTCTGACTCCCTTTGGACTTCATTTCCACCTTGCAGGAGACCCCCCGATTCTGCATCAGTGGTTTACACATGGCAGCTTTGTTTTTGCGGGGTGTTGCTGGGGGCGGTGGGGGTGGAGGAGGGGTGGGAGCAGCGGGGGCTGTTCGGATCTTCACAGGGATCTGCAAAGACAAAGGAATTTTAGTGCTGCTGACTACGGTACCCTCCTCTGAGACCATCCTACCCCCTGGCTTTTGCCCTGACCTTGCCCAGATTCCCATTTTCCTCTGAGGTCTTTACAGTGTTGCTGTTCTCCACTTTGGTCTGAGAGGGTGTCTGGGGCTTCGCCTCAGAAGACTGACCTGTAGATCAAAGCAAACGAAAGCTCTCAGCTGAGGCACTAGCTCTCCATTTTCCTCACCCCTGCTCCAGGAGAGCTTCATTAAGAGAACACCAAATATGAATGGGAAGTCTCAAATTTTCCCTCCACCCCCGCCCCCAGGTCTAGTCTTCTCTAGGTCCCAGCAATAGTGGCCAAAAAGATTCTTTGCTCCTGGATGCCAAGGATGAAAAATAGTGTCCCCCCAATGACCCATAATTTAAGGCCTTCCATTTAGATGGCCCTCAGGAGTTTAGTACCCCTGGAGTGCGGAGGGGCCAGGGTAACATTCTAGAAACAACAGCCTTCACTCTCACTAAAGGCAGAGCTTATGCCAACACTTCCTTCTCTCTTAAAACTAACCACAGCCCCCATATGCCCCACCCTACCTGGGCAGGTACCCATTCCCTACAATAAATCCTTTATAGAAAATCAGTAGGATCTAACTCTCAGAACCTTGAAACGAGACTCCTCTAGTACCTCTACAGTCCGGAAGCTGAAAGAGAATGCAGTACCAGGACCTCTGGCCAGGGATGAGGTGAAAGCGGGAGAGGAAGAAGAAAGGGGCCAGGCCCAGGATCAGAAGAGTCCAGGCCAGTTCTAACAGACTGTGCCCCCTGCCCAGGACTCACTGTTCAGGAGGCTCTCGGGCCCACTCTGGGTATCCAGGTTGGGTTGGTTCTGCTGGCTGTAGAAACGTAGCAGACATTGTTGGTTGCAGAAATGACGGATCTGCCCACGCCAGTGGATGGTCTCCAGCAGCTTCCCCTGGCGCTTACAGGCATGGCACCGGGCAGCCTGAGGGTGTCAACAGGATGGTCAGACCTGCCTCCCTAAAATGTGCTGGGCCCTTTGCCCTGGGATAAGCCGTGCTGCTCCCCTTGGAGGCTGGGTAAGCCGGAGCCCCCTCCCTGGAGATCAGCCCACACCCTGATGGCAGCACAAGAGCCCATGCTCCCTGCCACCTTTTCCCTCCTTTGTAACGTGCTGCCCCCCTTACCTTGCAGTACCACAGCAGGTACTTGCTCTTACAGTCCTCGCTGCAGAAGTCCCAGGTGCTGCCGTCCAGTTGCTCGGTGACTCCGCGCTGGCAGGTCTGGGAGCAGTAAGTACAAGTGATACAACACAATCCCAGCTTCTTAGTGAAGTCCTGTTTGTACAGCAGCACACAGCCTGGAAAGGGGGCGAGAGGGAAGAGTCCAGAGACGCAGAAATCTCCATGGCCGTGAGACCCAGCCTTTTCAAGGCGGTGCACCTGAAACCTCTAACAACCTCCCGTGCCCAAAGCCTGGGGACAGACGGGGTAGAGCATCCTGAGCAGAAGGCCCTGGCCCCGCAGACCACACTGCAAGCCCTCCTTACTTAATCTGCCATTCTCCCCAGCTGTGAGGTACAGAGCCCTCTGCCCCTTCCCCATCTCCTTACCTTCGCTGCAGAAGCTCTTCTCCACCCCACTGAATCGGAGCTTCTCATGCAGGAGTTTCTCCTGCCGGCAGTGCTCACACTGGGACACCACACCCCGAAGACGCTTGAAGTCCTCACAGCAATCACGGCAACAGAACTGGAACACCTGGTCCTGGGACAGGGGCACAGGGCGGGGAGGACAGGGCTGTGACATCTGGACCTGGCGAGAGCCAAGTGGAAGGACCCCTTCAGACAGATGTCTCTGTGTAGCGAGATGTGGGTGGGGGTGGGGATCTTACCTGCCAGTCCAAGACCTCAGGCTTGCCACTGAAGAGGCTGTGGCAGTAGTGACAGCTCAGGTGAATGCCCCCCTCGGGGCTTGTGCGCTGGAGGGAAGGAAGACAAGTAAGGGAGGGGCAAGATGTGTGTGGTGGGCGGGTAGGGGTAGGGGAAGTCAGGCTTGTTCTTTGCTCTGCCCAGGCCTACCTACCCCAAATCTCATACCCTCTCTACGTCGCCACACCCTTTATCCCTGGTCCAGGGTTTGGAGTACCTGGAACTTGGTCCAGCAGCTGGGGCTGCAGAACTGGTAGACTGTGCGATCAACCTTGTTGTAGTAACAGGGGTCAGAGAGGCTGCGGCGGCAGAAGCTGCAGGGTCGGGGAGGGCCTGGGGCATAGAGAGAAAAGGAGAGAGAGAAAGAGAGAGAGAGAAAGAGAGAGAGAGAGAAAGAGAGAGAGAGCACACAGAAGGTGTAAGGCAGTGCAGAGATGGAACAGGAAATCCACGGGAAGATGTGGTTGGGGCTGAAGTCGGGCAGCAGGGGTTACTTTAGAAGAAGGGAGTATGGGAGGTGGAAGGAAGGCCAGCAGGGGTCTCAGAGAAGAGGGCTTTGCACCTACCAGTGAGCCCTGCCTGCTTCACTTTGTAAGAGGTGGTACAGCACAGGGAACAGAACAAGCTGGTCTTGCCATTACGGTCCACATGGGATAGCATCTCAAAGTTCTTACACAGGGTCTTGCACCAGACACATGGGTACACCCGTGTGTTTTTCTGTGAGGATGGGGAAGGAGAGGCTGAGGCTGGATTTGTCCCTTCACTTTTATTTTTTTAAATTTTTAAAACATGAAATATTTCAGGCATACAAAAAAAGTATAGATGATGAGATAACAAAGACCTGTGTATCCACCAGCCAGCTTCAAAAATAAAACATAACAGATACAATTGAAACCCCCTTTATTCGTTTTATTTCTCCCAGCCCTCGACCCATCAGGCACCTTTATTTCTCACCCAAGGACCGCACCCCCTTCCACAGCCCTCTAATGCACTACTCCCTCGGCCCCACCTTCTTGTACGCCCCCAAGCAGGTTGTGTTGCAGAACCGCTTTTGTTGGCCCTCGTGGAAGAGGAGCTCGGGGCCAGGGCTCCCGGTCTTGGTGTAGATGTAAGCCCCACACTGGTCACAACAGTTGGTTTTCAGTCCCTTGTTGGCCCGGAATTTGGAGAAGCAAGAGTCGCTGCAGAGCCGGTGCACCACGCTGCCATTGCTGACCTCGTGCAGGACCTGCCACATACACACACACACATACCCTGAGCTAGGGCCTGGCCACCACCACCCACCCTAGTGCAAGGACGGCCCGCCCCACCTCACCCTAGACCTTCACAGCAGACAGTGGGCCCAGGGACCCCCCAACCTGCACATCGGGCTGCCGACTTGATGGTGAGGTCCTGGGAGGCAAGGAAGGCCAGCTGCACACATCCTGGAGAAGCTCTATCCTTGAATACGCTCCCTCACGATGGCTGCTACCCCTCCCCACTCCCCTCTTCCACAGGGCCTGGCCCCTGCAGCCCCAGGATTGCAGGGGCAGCTCAGGGCTGGCCAGGCTCTGTAAATTAGCCCCCATCGAGCTTCCTCACCTCTCCAGTCTTCTGGCATATACTGCAGCGAGTGGCATCGGCGGGATCCCCAGACTGGGGGATTGGGCGCTGCTGCTGGGCCTCATACAGAGAGAGACAGACAGACGTGCAGAACTCATGGAAGGAGCCTCCTGAACCAGTCTGCGCCACAACTGAGTCCTTGGTGTTCCAGATCTCCCTGGAGGTGGGGACAGGTTTGCACATTCACTCAGTACCACCCTCTCATTTCATCAGCCTCCACCCCCCTCCTCTGGGATCAATGACCACAGAACCAAAATACTCTCGGACCCCCTCCCTAAATCACCTCTCTCCCAGTTCCACTTTGCTAGGTTCTTGCTAACATAGTCTCTGTCTCACCCTTTACTCCCAGCCCGATCCCTGCCCTCCCCACAGCCCGGGACCCTCACGTACTTCTTGCAGAAGGTACAGGTCTTTTTGCCGGAGGGCTTCTTGGAGAAGGTGGTGAGACAGGATGAAGAGCAGAAGAGCTGTGGCAGCCCCTTGCGCTGGTAGGCCGTCTGGCCCTTCTGCAGTGGTGTCCGGCAGTGGGCACAAGTCATCTTGGTGCCTACCGCTGAGCGCCCAGTCCTCTGTGCCACGCTTGAGCGTAGGGACATGCGAGGAGAGCGCCGGGGCCGGAATGGCACAAAGTCCTCATCGTTGGGGTCATCTACCATGGCATCAGAATCCTCATCTGACACTGGAACTGAGGAAGAGGGGGGAGGGGCGGGGAGAAAAGGCTGAGGGACCAGGCCTCCAGCCATCACCTGACCAACAGGTAGCTCAGCTGATCCTGGGATCCCCAATCCCTGTAGTTCTTGGCTTTATACCCCGCCCCTATTACATTGGAATCTCAAGCCACCCGGTGTCACTCTCCCTTAGTTACTCTGTAACCTCCCAGGGAGGGGAAGGAAGGGATCCAAGTGAGAAGATTCAGGGACAGGGATGGCAGAGCTGAAACAGGAAACTCCATTCTCACTGCTCTTGTTTTCAATTTCCCCCACTGCCCCTGGTTCCCATGCCAACCCAGAGCAGAGACAGGCGCTTTGCACTCTGCAGAGTGCGGCACTACAGGAGCCCTGAGATCCGTGGCCGCCACATCCCACTGGGTCACACTTCCTCAAGGCCTACTCACTGCTCTCAGTGGAATCCACAACCTCAGGTTTTGGAGGCTCTACTCTTCTAACGCGCTCGCTTCTCTTCTGCACCTTGGAAACATGGGGAGGGGAGGAAAGCTGACACCAGGGCCAGGCTAAAGGGCCAGCTGCACTAGTACAGGGTTTGGGGGGGGTACAGAAATAGGAGGGGGAAGGGAGAGTAGGGACCCTTGGCCCTGCCCTTAGGAGGAGGGGAGAAAAGGAGGCTGGACCTTCTCCTTAAGAAGCAATAGACACAAGCACTCCCTCCCTCCTCCTAACTCTCCTCACACACACCCTCCACAGAGCAACATCTGGGAGGGAAAATGAAGGGTCTGTCCTTCCCAGAGCTACAGGGGGAACCAGACTCCTTCCAATCCCCTCCCCCCCTCACCCTCTCAGGCGGCTTCTCACTTGCCTTCCCAGTCAGGCCATCTCCTGCAAAGGAAGCAGAAAGCAACCTAAATCTTGAGCCTGCCTTCACCACCCCCTCCCTGGCCCAACCCCCACCTCCATTCCTGGGGAAGAACTTACTCAAAACTGAAAGGGAAAACTCGAGTGCCTGTGGCTTCTTGGGGCCCCTCTCAGGGCTACCTTGAGCTCTGCACTAAGGAGGGGGGGCGGCGCGCAGCTATTCTCCATGAAAAAAATCCTACCTTCCCACCAGCTTTCTGTCCCAATCATTGGGAGTTAAGGAAATACAAGTAACACACCTTTCATCAAGCATTTATAGTTTATCAACAAAAACAAATGCAACCACCCAAAGGTAGCAAGGGAAAAAGGAAGCATTAATGTATGGGGAGGTTCCCCTGGACTCAGGTGGTTATATAAGCCCTAAGACCCTGGTCACAGCCTGGGAGAGGCACAACACTAGGCAGAATTGGGGAGAAATGAGAGCCTCTCAAGTCTAGGCTGGCCCTCCCCTATCAGAGACACAATCCTAGGCCCTGCATGTCTACCATTCCTCTGAAATCACTATGCACTTGGTGGCTCCAGAGCCTAGTTATCATTCATCAAACCCAGAAACCCCAGTCTCATCTAGAACAAAACAGCTAGAAAGATCTTAGAACCAAGAAGCCTGGTGTCCTCCCCAAATCCCGAAGGAAGGAGGACCCTGGTACCAAAAGCCCACTGGGGGAAGAAAAAGGGAACCTCTGCCACCGAACCCAGTCTTCTCAACTCACCCCCTGAAAACTCACTCCTATTTCTCCTCCACAGCCACTGAGCTCCCCCTACCCCTACTTTCCTTAACCTTCTTCACCACACCCCCACTCCTCCTTCCAAACTCCCAACTCCTCCATACACATCCCTATGCTTATCTCTCCACCCTCCTCCCACAACTTCTTCCCCAAACACACAGCCACCCTCCTTACCCCCACCCTCTCCCCATCCTTGATTTTCCAGCTGATCAGGCAACCTACCTGGCAAGGAAGGGTGTGCAGGGGGGCTAGGGCCCCCAGGTTTAGTCTGAGAACTGTTGATTCCATCCCCCAGAGTCTCTCCCACTGAAGGGCTGGGGGGGCCATTTGGGCTCTGTGGCTGCCCTTGGGGAAGCTCCTCCTCCTGCCCAGGGGAGCCCCTTCGCCCTGTAGCTATGGAGGTGGTCTCCTCCTCTTCAATATGTGGGGACTGCAAGGTTATTGGAGAATCTGGAGCCAAAGGCTCTAGTAGCCCCTCAGGTGAAGAGGGATTTGCCCCAGCCCCTGGGTCAGGTGGCACGACCTCAGGGGTCTGGCCCCCTGGTCCAGGCTCTAGGGTCTGATCTCCTGCATCCCATGCAAGGGTCCCCTCAGGACCATGGTCCACCTCTGGGGGGGAGGGGGCTTTATAGAGCAGCCCTCCCAGCCCCAGCAGCTCAGTGGCTCCATCCAGGACTCCAGGGTCTTTTTCCAGGCCAGCAGGGGTATCAAGCAGGTCCAGGGTTCCTGAGGATGGAGAAGGGCCAGGGGGGGCCCATCCTCGAGTTGGGGCAGTCTGGGATTCCAGTAGATCCTCTCCAAATTCCATGTCAACTGGAAGGTCTCCAGCCAGGGGCTTCTCTGGCAGGGTCAACGGGTCAAACGGACTGGGGAAATCACTGGGGTCCATGAGGATGACTGGATATAGGCTGTAGGTTAGGGGTAGAAAAGAGGACAGAAGAGGTGGTCTTCGCCAGAATTCCTTCTTATATAGGCTCTGGGACACACCCCATCATCCACTTGGATTTCTCTTGAATCGCCCCCACCACAACAGACAAGCATTTCCACAGGCTTTAGTGCAAATGACCACTCCCCCCACCAACATACAGCGCCCCCTGTGGGGAGAGGCGTTCCCCGCCCTGGCCCTGTGCCCCACTCGCCAGGCAGTCCGTCGTTCCACCCGCCCGCCTAGCCCCCGCCACCCCACTGCAACTCCCAGTTCCCCTCCCCCCTCACCTTTCACTCCCCCCCACAACGCGGGCTGAACGCCCCCTTAGAGTCTCCCAGGGCCGCTGCCAACAGGAGCCTTTCCCGCCCCCGCGTTCTCAGTTTCTATCCCCTCCCCTCTCTCCTAGAGACCCCCAGTTCCCCAGTCTTTACCCACCCTGTCTGGCCCCACCCCCCCCCCCGCGTTGCATGGTCCTCCCTCAGCCCTTCCCTCGCCCCCACAAACTGCCCTTCCTAACCCCTCCCCCCCCAGTTACCTTTCAGGGTCGCCCACTTCCTCAGCCCAGTCCCCCTTTCCTATTGCTCCCCCAGTCCTCCTTCTCCTGTTGCCCACCCCCCACCTCAGGCATTTACAGGAAGACATTTTGGAGCTACGATCTCTCCTTAGACCCCCCTCCCGGCTACTGCGAGAACCCGCCTGCAGGTTCGGTTCGGCTTTATCAGGCTCGACCCCTACCTGCGGCAGGGTTAGTGTAAAGGCTACAAGCCTAGAACTGCAGACAGCGACGGCCCCGCGCTCCTTCTCCACCTCCCTCCCTAGCAGCCGGGACAGGGGTCGCGGCCCCTTTAAATGGCAGCGCCGCTCACAGCGCCCAGCGCTCTGCACCAGGCGGGCGGGCGGCGCCAGCAACCAACCCCATTGGCTGGCTCGAGGAGGGGGCTCGCGAGACAGCGCCGGCCCCCGGCGCGAGACTCCCAGCCCAGTGGATGCCTGGAAATTGTGGAGTGGAACGTCGGCACTGGAGATGGAGCTTGAGCCCCCGCCCGGGGCCCCGTTAGTTGAGGAGGAAAAGCTAGCCTCCGGAGCTTGGAAGCCCGCCCCCGGGGAAGGCGGCACCCCCTCTCCACCAAAGGGCCGAGTACACTAACCCACAAAAAACAGATCTACGCACCTGCTTCCCTTACCTGGCTTGAGAGTCTGGCCCCCGTCAACACCCGTGCCCGCCCTACCTCCTGGAGCCCACTCTACCCGTGATCCCCTCCTCTCATTCAAATGGTTCCCGGTCCCCTCCCCCTCCCCGTGTCTCTCTCTGCTTCCCACTCGTGTTCAACCCCCCGGCGTCCGCCCCCCTCAACAGTCCCTACCTACGCCATGCCGCAGGCGCCTGCCAAGATTACCCTCCCCCCCAACCCCACCTCTCCGGGGCCCGCCCCCTGGGCGACTGTTGGGGTAATGAGTGACAGCGAAGGGTGGGGGGAGGCAGTGACCCAACCCTCACGTGCCCCTCCTCCCCTTGTCTGCAGCCTCGGGCCCCCCTAACCATTCTGAGACTCAGAGTTGTGGGGTGTCTTAAGCCTGGTCTCCAGCCACCCAGGGCGAGTTAAATGGCTCTGGCTCAGTGACAACGCCTATGCAGTAACCGTTACTGCCTGATGACCCCAAAACCAGGTCCTGCAAAGACATTCCCCCACTCCTTCCACGGTCTTAGGGTAAGTTCTGAGATCTTCTCCCTGAGTCTTCGCGCAGGAGCCCCCAGCGTTATCTCTTCAGTAGTTTTCCTCACCGATGCCGACAGCTCTCCTTCCTCCTTTCTCTGTCTCTCTGTCTCTGTCTCCCTCCCTCCCTCTTTCTGTCCTTGTCCCTCTCTCTCTCCCCCCCCCACTCTGGCGCGCACTCTCTCTCTCCCGGTCTCTTTTTGTCTCGTCTCTGTCTCTCAGGCTCTCTTAGGCACGAGCACGCACGCGCGTGCGCACACACACACTCCCCCTCCTGGATGGTCCTTAGCGTGTGGGTGTGGCTGGGGTTGAAGCTAGGGAAGTGGGGTAGGGGGAGGAGGCATTAGCATTAGGCCTACTGGCTTTAAAAAATGTGTGCCAGGATCCATTCTCAGTCCCCATTAGAGTTAGAGCACTTTACAATCCCCGTTCTCTCCACTTTCCCACTCCGACCCCTAAACGCTGGAGGGTATTTAGTATCTGAGATACTAGAAGAGGCTCAGGCTGGAAGGGAGTCCCATCACATTTTTAGGTTTGGTGTCCAGTGCCTGCTCTGGCCTGCCTCTTTGACCTGGGCCTTTCTTCCTTCCCACACTAAGCCTCTGCTAGCCTTGTAGTCCTCCGGAGTTTTATCCTCCCTTATCTCATTCACTTTCTCAGAAACCTTATCCTTCCTGGCTCCCCCCATGGCCTTGAGGTTATCTTTGCTCTCTCCTATATACAGAGATAAAAGCAAGAGTTTTCCCCTTTAGGTTTCCCAAACGCAGCTTTCTCTTTATCTTAACCAGTATACTGTGCACCCATCTCACACCTTCTGCTTATTTCTGTGTCCCTGTACCTCCTTTTGCATTTTCAATTTGTTCCATCTCAGTTGGGTCACGTCGTTCTTTTGTATTGCCTGCCCTTCTCAACACATGCTTGGATCCTTGACTGCTCTGGTTGTGGAGAATGCCTGGTTTCAAACTGAGGGGAGACAATCTAAAGGGGACTGATGGTGTATTCAGAGGCAATGTGTGTGAGTTCTGGAGACAGATAGACCAGAATTCTAATCTCAACTCTGCCTGCTTTTTAACCAGTTGACTTTGGATTTGTCTCTTGTCAAGTCACCAGGTCTTATTTTTCTCATCTTTAAAACAGAGATAAGAAAAACAAAACAAACAAACAAAAAAAAAACAGAGATAAGAAAACCATCTAAATGTACAATAGAAGATTGGTCAAATCAATTTTGGTTATATTCATACAATGGATGTAGTAATTAACAACCGTTACTACAAATTACTATTTTGCTGCAAACATAAAACTACTCTAAAAGATTAAAGTCTACAGGGGCTTCCCTGGTGGCGCAGTGGTTGAGAATCTGCCTGCTAATGCAGGGGACACGGGTTCGAGCCCTGGTCTGGGAGGATCCCACATGCCATGGAGCAACTAGGCCCGTGAGCCACAACTACTGAGCCTGCGCGTCTGTAGCCTGTGCTCTGCAACAAGAGAGGCCGCGATAGTGAGAGGCCGGAACACCACAATGAAGAGTGGCCCCCACTTGCCACAACTAGAGAAAGCCCTTGCACAGAAACAAAAACCCAACACAGCAAAAATAAATAAATTAATTAATAAACTCCTACCCCCAACATCTTCTTTAAAAAAAAATAAAGTCTATTAAAAAAGCAAATGAGACATGAAAACGCTCCAGATATAATGTTACATTTTTTACAGGAGTTAAAATATGATACCAACTTTGTAGAGAAATTCTATATACATGTATACTTAGAAAAAGACTGGAAAGAAATACTGGGGATAATGATACCGCATAGCAATGCTACTAAGATTGAGGTGTGCACTTGCCTGACATATAGCAGGTGTTTAATAGATACTTGTTACTATTATAAGAGAAATAGAGCTGACTTATGAAAGGTTTGGGACTTCACACCCTGGAACCTTCATGTCCTTAAAATAAATATCTACTTTTTCTCTTTGAGTAAGCCAAGAGTGCCCATAGTTGATAGGTTTGAGTATGTATCAGCCACAGATGAAAAGCTCTAACATAAATGGGCTGATGGGGGATGACAGGGAAGGTGTTGAGTAAGAGTATGGCCTGCAATTCAACACTCTCATTTTCAGCCTTGTTACATTTATGGCATAGTACTCAATTCTGTTACTTGTTATTCACCATTTATAAAGCACTCCTAAAGCTCTGTAATACTATAAGACAGGTAAAAACCCAGTCCCTGTCTTCATGAGAGTTCTTTCATTTTAATTATATATATACTTTTCTGATTACAAAAATATAAATGTTCACTGTAAAAGTTTTGGAAAGCATAGAAGATCTGAAGAAGAAAGCAATGATCACTTTTATCCTATCCATCATACCTGGAGATAACCACTACTCTTTTTGATGTATATCCTTCCAGTCCTTTGTTTTCTTTTTGCATACTTTTTTTTTACAAAATTGGAATTATCTTGTACAATATGTTCTACAACATAATTGTAATGGCTGTATATTATTCCATCATTTGCATGTGCCATGCTTTACTGAACTACGCTGGGTGTCAAACTTGTATTATTTTTTTATGACAGGCAAGGCTACATGTAACTTGATCAAACAATTGGATCTATTCTATTTGGCAGCCATTTGATTAGAGTGAAGTTCACTCTTTAGAACCGACTCTGGAAACATGTGGATTCTTATTTAATGTCTTATACCATTCTAAATTACCATGGAATGAAGAAAAGGAAATATCCATTTAGAGAGACTTTGGGGAACTGCTAGACCGTGAGCTCCTCAACAATAGGGACCAGTTCTTACTCATCTCTGTCTCCAGCATCTAGCATAGTCCTTGATATGTTTGTTGGATGAATGAATAAGGGAGAGAGAGGGGAAAAAAAGCCTCAATGAACTCAAATTGTAGTAATATTTCTATGATATAAGGAAAGAGGTAAGAGTGAAGCAAGAGGGGAGCAAAGGCAGGCAGGCAAAGATAAGGAATCTTCATCTTTATCTTTAAAAAGAAGAATACTACTCAGCCATAAAAAAGAATGAAATAATGCCATTTGCAGCAACATGGGTGGACCTAGAGATGATAATACTAAGTGAAGTAAGTCAGAAAGAGAAAGACAAATACCACATGATATCACTTATATGTGGAATCTAAAATATGATGCAAACAAACCTATCTATGAAACAGAAACAGACTCACAGACATAAAGAACAGACTTGTGGTTGCCAAGGGGGAGGGGGTTGGGGGAGGGAAGGAGTGGGAGTTTGGAGTCAATGGATGCAAACTATTATATATAGAATAGATAAAAAAGAAGGCCCTACTGACTGTACAGCACAGGGAATTGTATTCAATATCTTGTGATAAACCATGATGGAAAAGAATATAGGGACTTCTCTGGTGGCACAGTGGTTAAGAATCCACCTGCCAATGCTGGGGACATGGGTTCCATCCCTGGTCTGGGAAGATCTCCCATGCCTAGGAGCAACTAAGCCCGCAAGCCACAACTACTGAAACCCACGTGCTCTAGGGCCTGCGTGCCACAACTACTGAGCCCGTGTGCTGCAATTACTGAAGCCTGCGTGCCTAGAGCCCATGCTCCACAACAAGAAAAGCCACCGCAATGAGAAGCCTGTGCACCGCAACAAAGAGTAGCCCCCGCTCACCGCAACTAGAGAAAGCCTGCGCACAGCAACAAAGACCCAACGCAGCCAAAAATAAATAAAAATAATTTTAAAAAGAATATAAAAAAGAGTGTGTATATATGTATAACTGCATCACTTTGCTGTACAGCAGAAATCAACACAACATTGTAAATCAACTATACTTCAATAAAAAATTAAGCAGAGAGTGAATAACACTGCTTCAGTGAAAATTATCAAACGAATATTCTATTGAGAGCAAAATTCTTTTTGTATTGCTAAGAAAGTTTTAAAACACAGTATTATTTGAAACTTTAAAAAAAATGAAGAAAAATCAGTGAAATGTAGTAAAAGCGCGCCTATTCCTCCTTATCAGCAAGTCCAACGGTGGCAGTCTGATTTAGTGTGATTCTGACTACACGCCACTCTTTAACATTCACTCTCTCCTGTCCAAACATCTCTCCCAATTTGGGAGGCAACATATCCTAATTCACTCCACAGGAGGTCAACTGACTTTATGAGACACACACCCTAGGGTCTATATGGGTTCCAGGATCTCTACAGGACTTTCTGCTATGGTGCTGTCCCTTGGGAAATCAACTTAGGTTATTATTACTTCTTTAGGTCCCACTTATACTTTCTTTTTTTTAATAAGAGCTTTATTGAGATAGAATTCATATACTATACAATTTGCCCATTTAAAGTATACAACTTAATGGATTTTAGTATATTCACAGATATGTGCAACCATTAATGACCACAGTCGATTTTACATTTTCATCATTTTAAAAAGAAACCTTGTACCCTTTAGCTATCTTCCCCCATCTCTCCATCTCCCAAAACCTTATGCAAGCACTGTTCTACTTCTTTTCTCCATAGATTCCCCTATTCTGAACATTTCATATAAATAGAATCATATAATATGTGGTCTTTTGTGACTGGCTTTTTCCACTTAGCATGTTTTCAAGGTTCATCCATGTTGTAGCATGTATCAGAAATTCATTACTTTTTTATGACTGAATAATATCCCATTGTACAGATATACCGTATTTGCTTAACCATTCATCAGTTGATGTACCTTTTGGCTATTATGAATAACGCTGCTATAAACATTCACTTTTACAAGCTTTTATGTGAACACGTTTTCAGTTCTCTTGGGTAGGTAACTGGGAGTTGGGACTTCCCTGATGGTGCAGTGGTTAAGAATCCGCCTGCCAATGCAGGGGACATGGGTTCGAGCCCTGGTCTGGGAAGATCCTACGTGCCGTGGTGCAACTAAGCCCGTGCACCCTAGAGCCCTGTGCGCTGCGACTACGGAGCCCACGCACCTAGAGCCCATGCTCCGCAACAAGAGAAGCCACTGCAATGAGAAGCCCACGCACCTCAACGAAGAGTAGCCCCCACTTGTCGCAACTAGAGAAGGCCCGCGTGCAGCAACGAAGACCCAATGCAGCCAAAAAAAAAAAAAAAAAAGATAACTGGGAGTGGCATTTCTGGATCAAATGGTAACTTTATGTTTAATTGTTTGTGGAACTGCCAAATTGTCTTCCAAAGTAGCTGCACTATTTTATATTCCCACCAGCAGAGTTCCAGTTTCTCCACATCCTTGCTAACACTCATTTGATTAATCAAAGCCCATTTATTTAGCTCTTCTTTAATTTCTTCCAACAATGTTTTATAGTTTTCAGAGTATATTTTTGCATTCTTTTGTTAAGTTTGTCCCTAAGCATTTTATTCTTTTTCATGTTATTGTAAATAGAATTGTTTCTTAATTTCATTTTCAAATTGTTCATTGCAAGTAAATAGGAATTCAATTGACATTTGTATATTGATCTTGTATCCTGCAACCCTGCTGAACTCATTTATTAGTTCTAATCTTTTTTTAGTGGATTTCTTAGGATTTTCTGTATACAAGATCATGTCATCTACAAGTAGAGATAGTTTTACTTCTTCCTTTCCATTTTGGATACCATTTATTGCTTTCTCTTGCCAATTACACTGGCTAGAACCTCTAGTACAATGTTGAATACAGGTGGCATCCACTTATAGTTTTTGTACACTAGGCCATTCCCTTTTTGTTTTTTGTTTTTTTTGATTGATGTTACCTGTTTATCTAGTTACTTGGTAATTTACTGAGGACAGAAGTCATCCTTAGTACTGAAAAACCCCACATTATTATGTTCAGTATCTTAAAAATATTCAATAAGTATTATGTGATTGATAATGATAATTAGAAAAAAAATTGACCTCTCAGAGCCTTGCTTTGACACTTTTCATCTGTTGCTTGGCTGGCTCCTCTCACCTTAAACCAAAATGCACTAATTGACTTACCCTCTGCCTCTATTTCCTGTCCTGGTTATAACCAGACAACCAGGCACCCAAACCAGAAACCTTCAAATCATTCTAGTCTTCTACTCCTTACCTCCTATGTTTAATTGATTAAGTCCCCTTGATCCTACCTTCTAATTATTTAGATTTGGTTTCCTCTTCTCTATCCCTACAACCACTGTCTTAGTTCAGGCCTTCCCCACCTTTCACCTGAAATTATTTTTATTTTATTTTATTTTATTTATTTATTATAAATTTATTTAGTTTTGGTTGCGTTGGGCCTTCGTTGCTGCGCGCGGGCTTTCTCTAGTTGTGGCGAGTGGGGGCTACTCTTTGTTGTGGTGCATGGGCTTCTCAATGTGGTAGCTTCTCTGGTTGTGGAGCACGAGCTCTAGGCACGTGGGCTCAGTAGTTGTGGCTCGCAGGCCCTAGAGCACAGGCTCAGTAGTTGTGGCACATGGGCTTAGTTGCTCTGTGGCATGTGGGATGTTCCCGGACCACAGCTCGAACCCATGTCCCCTGCATTGGCAGGCTGATTCTTAACCACTGCACCACCAGAGAAGTCCCTCACCTGAAATTATTATGATTGTATTCTAGCCGGTGTCCTTATCTTCTAGCTTATCTCCTCCAATCTTTTCTACATACTGTTGCCAGGGTGATTGTGGTAAGCTGAGTAATACTCGCCCCCCCCCAAAAAAAGAAAAGATATCCATGTCCTAATTCCTAGAGCCTGTGAATGTTACCTTATATGGCAAAAAAAAGTAGGACTTTGCAGATGTGATTAAGTTAAGGATCTTTTTATTTTAATATTTATCTTTTGGCCGCACCGGGTCTTAGTTGTGGCATGTGGGCTCTTCATTGCCACGTGCGGGATCTTTAGTTGTGGCATGCAGGATCTACTTCCCTGACCAGGGATCGAACTCGGGTCCCCTGCACTGAGCATGGAGTCTTAACTGGTGGACCACCAGGGCAATCCCAGGTTAAGGATCTTAAGATGGGGAGATTTTCCAGGTGGTCCCTAAATATAATGACAAGTGTTGTTATAAGAGAGAGGCAGGACTTCCCTGGTGGCACAGTGGTTAAGAATCTGCCTGCCAATGCAGGGGACACGGATTCGATCCCTGGTCCGGGAAGATCCCACATGCCATGGAGCGACTAAGCCCATGCGCCACAACTACAGTGCCTGTGCTCTAGAGCCCGCGAGCCACAACTACTGAGCCCACGTGCCACAACTACTGAAGCCTGTGCGCCTAGAGCCCGTGCTCCACAACAAGAGAAGCCACCGCAATGAGAAGCCCCTGCTCCTCAACGAAGAGTAGCCTCCGCTCGCCACAACTAGAGAAAATCGACAGGCAGCAACGAAGACCCAAGGCACCCAAAAATAAATAAATAAATTTATTTTTAAAAATAAAAAAATAAAACCTAAAAAAAGGAGACAAAAAAAAACAATCTGTGGGGCTTCCCTGGTGGCACAGTGGTTGAGAGTCCGCCTGCTGATGCAGGGGACACGGATTGGTGCCCTGGTCCGGGAAGATCCCACATGCCGCGGAGCGGCTAGGCCCGTGAGCCATGGCCGCTGAGCCTGCGTGTCCAGAGCCTGTGCTCCGCAACAGGAGAGGCCACAACAGTGAGAGGCCCGCGTACCGCCAAAAAAAAAAAAAAAAAAAGCAATCTGTTTCATGAAATCGTATGATTTTTTTTAACATCTCTGTTGGAGTATAATTGCTTTATAATGGTATGTTAGTTTCTGCTGTATAACAAAGTGAATCGGCTATACATATACATATATCCCCATATCTCCTCCCTCTTGCGTCTCCCTCCTACCCTCCCTATCCCACCCCTCAAGGTTGCCACAAAGCATATGATTTTAAACAGAGGTAATTTACCAGTGATAAAATATGAGACCTATAAATGTCTTTTAATTCATTCCCTTTACCAATCTACTCGTCCTCAACATGAACAATATGCTTCAGTATACTGAGTAGTAATGAAAAGAAAAACCATAAGTATGAGTATATTATTCTCAGCTGACTTCCTCAATGCATTTTCCAGTGGTATCTTTTTTTTCCTAGCATAGATTAGCAATGAATCCACACCACGCAAAGGATCTTGTTCATAACATAAAGTGTGCATTTGGTGGGGGGACACCCAGCATCAGTGAAAGCCTCATAAAATAAGGGCTTGCTATTCTTTGGGATTTCAGTCAGTGCACATTAAAAAAGTATCTGTAGTTGCTAGCACTTTTATAGCCTCTCAGTGGAAGTTAACAGTGGCCAGAAGGGACTAACTTTATTTTGCTTTTAAAAGAAGGCATGAAAACACGTCCACCAAAACTCATGGACCACATCTACAGAGCTGATAAGGGACTAGTTTAAAAAAAAATTCAACACCTTGTTGACAAGGCTCTCAGGGAATTTAACCCGGAAGTTATTCTCTTTTTCTTAACCACTGTGCCACCAGGGAAGCCCAATATACTTCTGTGTATTTTTGAATGTTTCCTTCAATAAGTATATATTACTTTTAAAATCAGAAAAAAAACCCATTATTTTTACAAAACCCTTCAATATCTCTCCATCACCTACAGATTAAAGTAAAAAATTCTAAGCATGGCACAGGCCCTTAATTGTTTGGCCTATGTCTATCTCTCTAGGCTAATTTCCTGTCACTCAGCCTCCCCACTTCTCTTCAGCCATGACAAATTACCTAAAACATAGGTCATTCTGTCTCTGACCCTTTGCACACTGATCTCTCTGACTTCAACTTCTTAGTTAAGACCCAATTCAAAGGTGCTCTTTTCTGTGAAGGCATTCTTGATCCACTCAAGCAGAGCTACCTTTACCTCTAATATGATACTATTATTTTATTTGCCTACAGTATTGAAGTTATTTGTTTACATTAACATTTCTCTGCTTATGTTGTGATTGCCTTGAGGAGCTACACAAAAGTACAACAATTTTTCTTTTCATTTGTTATTTTAGTTTTTCAATGGTGTAAACAGCTGTCGTGATTAACAAAGTATAAGTTCATTAAAATGGTATTGAATCCATAGTAGCTTTATTTATTTATTTATTTATTTATGGCTGCATTGTGTCTCCGTTGCTGCACGCGGGCTTTCTCTAGTTGCGGCGAGCGGCGTCTACTCTTTGTTGTGGTGTGCAGGCTTCTCATTGCAGTGGCTTCTCTTGTTGCTGAGCATGGGCTCTATGCGTGCAGGCTTCAGTAGTTGTAGCGTGTGGGCTTCAGTAGTTGTGGCATGCAGGCTCAGTAGTTGTGGCATACAGGCTTAGTTGCTCCACGGCATGTGGGATCTTCCTGGACCAGGGCACAAACCCGTGTCCCCTCCATTGGCAGGCAGATTCTTAACCACTGTGCCACCAGGGAAGTCCCATAGTAGCTTTTTTGTAACTATGTATTTTTTCACTTAACAGATACTAGAAACCATCATGCTGGAGTCTCTAAAATATTAGATATGAAAAGTCCTCATAGATCTTTATGCATTTATATGGAAAGATAGCTAAAGTATTTTAAGTGAGAAAATCATGGCTCAGAAAAGTATGTATAGCTTAATCCTACATGTATAAAAAGGTATGAAGTTTTCCCTTTGACCAGGACAGTACATAGAAAATAGAAATGCAATAATGTCATAATTGTAATCACTGGGATGAATAGAGGGAGAGACTTTTCTCTTTTTACTCTTGGGTATTGTTTGATTTTTTTTTTCTGTAAGCAAAAAATGGCTTTTTCAGAATAGAGGAATTCTTTTTTCATAATAGAGGTGTTATTTATTCTCAAAAATAACAATTCCATTGGTCTAGATATGTCCAATATGGTAGCCACTAGCCATATGTGACTACTTAATTTTAGCTAATTAAAATGAAATGGAATTAACAATTCAGTTCCTCACTTGCACTCATCATATTTCAAGCCCTCAATGGCCACATATGGCCGGTAGCTACTGTATTGAACAGAGAAGATATAGAACATTTCTGTCATTGCAGAAGGTTCTAGACAGGCTCTAGATCACTGTGTCCCCACATAAGGTGGAGCCAGTCGGAACACCCTGAAACCTTGAGTGTGAATTAGTTAATTAGTGGGAATTAACTACAAACACCTATCACTTGAGTGTTGTAGCCCTTGATTAACCACAGGGCTAGTTAGGCGTTACTGAAAAATGAAGGTGATTACCTAATTGGCATCCTTTGGAATATAGAATCAGTCTGATCTGGAGGCCTACAATGTATCCATGGCAATGATGACACCTGTTGAGTCTCTGTAAATCATGAGAATAGTGATGTTTGGACTGCTGGGTTCCCTGGTTACCATGGAAATGAGGGTACTGGTTACAGTTCTTTGTAATCACACAGAGACTAAAGTATCGACCCCCCCTCCCCCATCCCTTTCTATAACCATAGCCATAGTGATGACTATTTCTGCTGGGCTTTAGGAGTAAACCTGACAGCAGGAGAAGCAACTAGAAAATCAGATTAAGTAAGGAGTGTCAGAGTGCAAGCCCTAATGAGGAAGTGTGAAAAAAGAAACATGGCGGGGCATTTTTTCAGTAGGAAAAGTCTAGATCTACTACACTGAATACAATGACATTGTTACTCTAGCTTCTTGTACAGGCGCAGTGCAGGAATTCTCAGAGCACGCCTACGCGCACATTTTCTCCCCTTCTGTTTCACTCTCTTTCCACTTTCCTCTCTCCCTTTTTTCCCCTCTCCTTTCCCCCTCCCATCACTTGGTCTTTCGGTCTTTCAGTCAGTCCGTTGATGTCTCTCCTTCCAACCCTTTATCCCCCTCCCCCCTCCTTTTCCGCCTCTAGCGGACGCAACTTGCGCATGCGCACTCGGTACAAAGCCTCGCTCTTTGTCCCCAACTGTCGTTCACACGAACTCAAGTCTTTCGCATTCGGTAGCCAATAAGATCGAAGAAATCGTGGAAAACCGATTCCGCCTCTGGAGATAAACGTTGATTGGCAGGTAAGAAAACCAATAGAGAACGCCACTTTGTAGCCCTTGGGAGCCACAGAGCTCCGTCGTCTGGTTTCCGGCGGTCGCGCGCTCTTTTCTCGGGACGGTAGAGGCCGTGTAGCGTCGCCTTTACTCTGAGGAGAAAACAGTCGGTAGAGGGTGAGTTTGGGGACGACTTAGTTCTTGTTCGAGAGGGGAGTAGGATTTTTCGCGACAGTCGGTGAAGATAGAGGCGAGAGCGAGGCTGGGTTTGGAGGGAGTTGGGCCGTTCGTTCCGAGGCCTCTTAAGGCCTTGTCCCCGCCGCCACACGGCCTCCTCAGCCCACCCGCGGAGGCCCATCGCTCTCCCCTCGCCTCGCCTTCGGCTCTAACCTGGTTCCCGTTTCCCTTCCCGCCTCTTTTCTTTGTGCGACACATCTTGGAATCTGAGCCCTGTCAGTAAGTTCCCCGGCCCTTGAGCCGACCTGGGCCTGAGGGTGTGGGGTCTATTATCCGAGAGCCCTGAAGTCGCGGCTGCAGGAGGAGGCGCTTTGTCGGGTGCTCCTCCTCTCGACCTCTTGAGGCCATTAATTCCGGAGGAGAAAGCGCCCCCCCTCCCAGCGATGTTTTTTTGTAGAAACTCTTAGCTGGGAAGTTCATCTGCTAGTCCAGACCTCGCCGCTTTCCTAGGCAGGTTCCTGGAGGCTTTTTTTTTTTTTTTTTGGTCTTGTTGCCTAGCTACTCGACCCATCTATGACATCACTTTTTAAAATGAAAATGAATGTTATGGATTTTCTATTGGGTATTTTACATTTGGAAAAATTATTGTCGAAAGTTGATGCTTTTCTTTGTGTTCTTAACAGAGAAGTCGAGGTTAGAGAGGACTGGGAGGCACTTTGCTATCTTCGGTGGAAGTTGAGGTAGGTGTAGGGGGTAGAGTTGCCAGATGAAATACAGGACACCCCGTTAGATTTGAATTTCACGTAGGCAACAGATTATTTTTTAGTATACGTTGCATGGGACTTATACTAAAAATCATTCATTTTTTAACACCTGAAATTCAAATTTAACTGTAGTGTGTTTTTATTTGATACGTCTGGCAACTGTAATGGGAGGGTGCTGGTTGCACTTACATTGTTTCTTTGTCCGACTTCTTATTACTAAAGGTCTTAAGAGACTCTTAGGAAAGGACCTTACCATGCCAGTGCCTCCTACAGCTTTCAGGCTGGTCCACATCCAGGCAGCCATCTCTGTCTGGTAGATTTTTACTAGATTTACCCCCACAGTTTCCACTAAAAAAGTTGATCCTTTTCCTGAAGATTAAGGGGACATTTATTTAGATTTCAGATATATGTGATGTAGTGTTTGGTCTGTACCTGAACAACATTTGTGCAGTTGCGTTGCAAATAGCACCAGTTTTTCTAACATAAATATGTGTTTTCTCTCAAGAAAGTCCATCAGGGTTAGACTTAAGGGCAGATAAGTAGACAGAAATCCTTACTAATGATCTTTATGCTGTGTTCTTTTCTCAGAGGCCCAGTGGTTAGGGGGCAGTGAATTTATTACCAAGATACCTGCACATACTTACAAATTATATTGGTGGTCATCATCAGAAGTACATTATAGGGACAACACTTACTGAGTACTTGCTACTTTGTGGGCACTGTTTTAGGTGATTTATACAATATTTAGTGTTCACCGTTGAATGCCTGCTTGGGAAATAAAAAACTGAAGGGAAAGATTTATAAAGATTGGCAGTATGGAGACATTTATTCAACACAAAGGTAGGCAGTTTGGTTGTAAAAATATTTTTGCTAGAATGCAGAAGAGCAGGGGAAGAATGTAATTGATGACATTTGTCTAACTGGAGCACCCACCATATGTAGAATTAAGGGTAGTGGTTGCCAGCAGGAACAAGTGACCTCATTTAGTCAAAATAACCAGCCCTGTGAGATAGATGTTACAGGTGAGGAAACTGAGGCTCAGAAGTTAAGTGACATTTTAGTAAGTTTTTTGGATTCTGAACTCTAAAATCAAGGTGAGCTTGATTACACAGTTTGTAGCATAGGGATGAGTATGAGCTTTAGAGTTCAACAGGCCTGAGTTCTACTCCATGCTCCATCACATTTTTGTGTGACCTTGGATGTGCATCAGTTTTCTTATTCAGAAGAATGATAGTTATGAGCATTAAATGAGATAATACGGACTTAGCACAGTGCCTGACATATAGTGGTCAGTAAATATCTGGTATTATCATTTAACTACCAGGCTACACTTTCTAAAACCAAAACTAACCTCCCTTGAAGTAATCCTAAATGGTTTAGGACATCCCAGTGCTCAAGATCATTTCTACTAAGTTCTAAAATGGCTTTTTTTGAAATGGAGTGGTGAGGTGTGGTTAGGATGTAAATATAGAGTTTTTAATATTTCAGTTTTGAGTGGATCGCTATAAGGATTTCTGTTAACATATACATTGTGGGTTCCTGAATGGGATGCAGGGTATTGAGGCTGGGGCCACTGACTCTTATATTAAAGGCTGGAGGAAAAAACAAAGAGGCTCCTTGTATTCTAGCCAGAGGTAAGAACTAGTTGGAGAAATGGCTGTGGATAATTCAAGTTTCTGCTGTAGGCCACTTTGAGGTCAGGGGAATGGAGGTGTTTGATTCATGGGATTCAAATAGGAAAAGATCTGGTTCTAACGCCCACTTACCTATCCTCACCTGTAGCTGGAGTAGACTTTAAATTTTGTAGGAAATTTTTAATTTCCTACTTTTATATCTTGTTTTTAAAAACATTTTTTAAGGTATCCCATTTGCTGTGAAACTGGTACACTTATTCATGGTGCTTAAAGTTGTTACACTATGTGGCAAGAGTCACAAAGGCATTTAATTATTCTATGTTTAAGAATTTATCCTAAGGAAATCAACAGAAAGCTATAAGCAAGAAGGTATTTATTTCAGCATTTTAATAGGAAAAAGCTGAAAACAGCCTAAATGTCTCATAGGGAGTAGTTTAGTAAATTAGTGTACATCCAATTGGACTTTATGTAGCCATTAACAAGTATAATTAAGTTGACACTATAGAAATGGGGAAAGGGTGAATATACAACAATGCATTTATGATTACAGTTTTGAAATGATAGTGTATGTTTTGAAGGTAAATAAGCAAAAATGGAAATTGTGGGAGGAATATTTAGTCATGGAGGTGCCCCAAGATTTAGCTGTGAGCATTGTTTATAATGGTGAAAAGTTAGAAACAGCCCAAGTGTCCCAACACAATAGGGGCTTGGTTGACAGCTGAATACTTTGTCTGCCAACAGTAAATGTAGAAGATTTAGTGACATGGAATATACCATTTAGAATACATACAAATGTATAAATCAGTGACTGAAAGGGTATACCAAAATGTTAACAGTGACTTTTGTAGTGGTGGGTCTTCGGGGTTTTCTTTATTTTTATTTCTACGTTTTCTATGTTAAAGATGTATTTTGTACCTTATTAATGAGAAACAAAAGATTAATGAAATGATACAAATGAGAATTCAAGTCTTGGCTTGAATGTCAGGTTTCTAGTGAGGCTAACCTCACAGGTCTATTTAAAATTGCAATCTTCCCCCTTCCACTCCCTGTCCATTTTTTCCCCCCCTCCACCCCCTTTTCTTTATTTTCCCCTACACTTAACCTCTTCTTAAGTACTTCTTAATAATTTAATTATTATATATATTGTTTTCTCTCCCTGGAAGGCTATCACTGCTGAAGGCAAGAATCTGCTTTGTTCATTGAGGCATCCCAAGCACCTAGAATAGTGCCTAGCAAATAGGAAGCATTCAGTGAATATTTGTTGAATGAATTAGTTTAAAAAATTAGTAAAAAAATTATCAATCTACAAGCAGGACAGATTTCATTTTTGCCCACCTTCTGTTTCTTATCTACATTCATGCATTTAAAAAAACACTTCCCCTCTTAAAGCATCAAACATTTTTCATGTTTACATGGTCTTTATAATTTTTAATGCTGTGTAACATTCCATTGTATAGATGTACCACAATTTATTAAAAACACTGCCCCTAATTTTGGGTACCTAAGTCATTTTTATCATTTTTGTTACCAGAAAGCCCATAACAGTGAGTATTTCTTGGATGTAGTTTTAAATTTTAAAATGATATTCTTAGGATAAATTACTGGAAGTAGAATTCCTGAGTTAAAAGAATAGGAACATCTTGATAGCTCTTGTTACCTATTGTCTTATGAAACAACTTTTGGATACAGAACTTAATTGCATTGATGTTTTCAGTTTGGGTGGGATATGATATAAAATGTATTAGAAAGTTTTTATACACATAGAAGTATTCTTATATACCCATAATCCAAAATCAACAGTTATTAAGCCTTTGTCACATTTTTTTTGTCTGAGGAATATAATTTCTTATAAAGGAATCATGTTAATAATAGAGTATTCAGGGAAAAGGTCCTTTTCTGCATCTTTCCTTCAGTTAAATCTGACTGGAGGGTCCTGTGTTGAGGGGAAAAGATTCAGGATTGATTTTGCCCTTTAATTTACTGGAGAACTGCCTTTGGATGAGGAAGATGGTCCTCACTTTGTTAACCTGATCCATTAGGAAATTTCCATTTTAAAACCATCAACTTTTGTATTCAGTCTGGATTATACCAGGAGTTTTCATTTAATTTTATGCTGCTTTTTTTTTTTTTTTTTTTTGGCCACACCTGTGTGGCTTATGGGATCTCAGTTCTCCAGCCAGGGATTTAACTCAGGCCACAGTAGTGAAAGCCCAGAATCCTAACCACTAGGCCACGAGGGAACTCCCTTATGTTGATTTTTAAATGACAGAATTTAAGATTTTATGATTGTATAATTTTGTATTTGCTGCTTTTATTGCTTTGGTAGTCGTTTATTTTTCCATTGTGATTAATAGCAGTATTTACCTAGTGTTTACTATATGCCAGTACAGAACTAGTGTTTTCACATACTCATTAATCTTTATAGCTACTTTGAGAGGTAGGTATTTTTATTATTCCCTTTATAACAGCTTAAGAAACTGGTGCAGAAGTAATTTACTAAGTAGTACATGGCTAGTAAGTAAGTATTAGGACCATGCTTCAAATCTAAGTATATCTAACTCCACAGCCCATACTTTTCCTGCTGTTCATTCCACAGTATCTACTGTAGGCTAGGACTGCAAGGTACCAGAGAAGAACAAGACTTATTATTAGTCCTTGTGATAACTAGAATCTGTTTTAGTCATTGTGTTTTAAAGTGTGCTTTAATATTATGATAAGGCCAATTTTTAGGGAGTAGATTCTTTTGGGAAAGTAGTTTCCTATTAATCCATATAGTTATTGAACTGGAAGTTTCCTCAAGTCATTCTAGTGCAAGCTGTTCTTATCTAGTACTTGTCTAGTTTCTATGTACAACATAACTGCTAGTGCTGGTGGTTTTTAGATTTTTGAATTGTACTCCTTTGCCATACTTGTTAAAAATAATACCAAAGGTGATTAATGACATACAAGTCATCAGGAAGATGGCTGATTGTGCTCTTAGCACTGAATGTATTTGACCTACCGTTTCTTTTTAGGGTGCAAAAATGCAGAGCAATAAAACTTTTAACTTGGAGAAACAAAACCACACTCCGAGGAAACATCATCAGCATCACCATCAGCAGCACCACCAGCAGCAACAGCAGCAGCCACCACCTCCACCAATACCTGCAAATGGGCAACAAGCCAGCAGCCAAAGTGAGTACATGCTAGGTAGTGGGGTAGAAATAGGTCCCTTCTTGGGAATAGTTTCTGGATTTTTAGATTAGATTCTTGGGATTATAAAGTAATGGGCCTTTGTAGCACACCTTTGTTGTTCTTTTCTCTATTTACCTCTTAATACTTAGGATAGAAAAAGGCTGATTCTCTGAAATAAGGAGCAGACATGTAGGATAGCAGTTGAGTACAGGTTGCTTTGCTGCATTGGCACATTCTGTTGCTAGACAGATGGCTGCATGCTTTACCTCAGAGCTTGGTTCTTAGAGGTAAGCATCAGATGACTAGTACATAGAGAAAATATAGAAAAGGTCTTTAAGACTTAATGGAGAAGAAATCTGGTATTAAGTATTATATTTTTATCTTGGGGCCTGTGCCACCCCATTTTTTAAAAAAATATTTATTTATTTATTTGATTGCACTGGGTCTTAGTTGCAGCAGGCAGGCTTCCCAGTTGTGGCATGCGAACTCCCAGCCTTGGCATGCATGTGGGATCTAGTTCCCTGACCAGGGATCAAACCCGAGCCCCCTGCATTGGGAGCCTGGAGTCCTGTACACTGTGCCACCAGGGAAGTCTCTGTGCCACCCCATTTTTAATCAGAGTAAAAGGTCTTTAAAGGTATGTTTCCATCCATTCAGCAAATTTTGAGCACCTGTTGTGTGCCTCTAAGACTACAACCAACCTCAACCCTCTTTTATTTCCAGAGATTCCTACAAAGAATACTCTTTCCTAACTCATTCTTTTCATTCCATTACCCCAAGCCTGAAAGAATGGGAACTGTTAAGGTTATGAAGATTAGTGAGGGATTGGGAAATGGAACAATTATGTTTTAAATGTAAAAATCTGATCTCTTCTGATCTAGGGCTCCTTGACTTGCTTAATTTTCTCTTTCTGTCTCTGAGTTAGTCTGGGGTGGCTCCTGGCCCATAGTAGAGTTGTTAAGAAGTCTCCCCAGATCTCTGCCTACTGCTTTCACATTCTAAGGTGCAATTTACCGATAAGTGGTTAGTGGATAGATTCCATTGGGAAATGGTGTTTGACTTCTCTACAGCAATTATATTGCCCATCTAGCGGCAGTTGTAACTCTTTGAGAATGTGACTGTGTGTCTTCTCTCAGATGAAGGCTTGACTATTGACCTGAAGAATTTTAGGAAACCAGGAGAGAAGACCTTCACCCAGCGTAGCCGGCTCTTTGTGGGCAATCTTCCTCCTGACATCACTGAGGAGGAAATGAGGAAACTATTTGAGAAATATGGGAAGGCAGGCGAAGTCTTCATTCATAAGGACAAGGGCTTTGGCTTTATCCGCTTGGTGAGCAACTGTGGGCTTTTAGAGCGTGTGCTCTAAAAGGTGGGGAAGCTGGGCAATGATGGATATGGAAAGTTAGGCAGTAGACATAATTCTCAGATGATATTAAAAGCTTATAGTTACAGTTGGCAGAACAGGACAAAAATGCAGATTTTATTTTAATTTTTCCTCATAGGTTTTTGTTTTGTTTCAAGGACAACATAGGTTTATTTGCCTAGGACTCTGGGGATAAAGTATGCCCTTTGGAACTTTTTTTGTTTTAATTCGGAAATTTCAAACATACAGAAGTGGAGTGAATAGTATAATGAACCTGCATGTACTCGTTACCCAGCTTCAGTAACTATCAACTCATAGTTAATTTTGTTTTATCTCTACCCTTCTATTTACTGCTCCCCACAAATATTTTAATAAATTAGACTTTTTTCCAAAAAAAAATGAAAAAAGGTTTTTATTTTAGTAATGATCAAGGTTTATATAATTTATTTCCAAAGCCCTTACACATATGTTATCTCACTTAAGATTCGTCAAAACCTTGAGGGAACAGTTTTATTTGTATCTATTTTTTAAAAAATTTTAAGTGTAGATCTTTTAAAAAAATCTGATTTGATTTAGGAAATTTGTTTAAGTGCATGGGGGAAACGTTTCTGGGCATTATCTATCTCCATAAATAAGGGACATAATGTGCTAGCAAGATCACTGGATGTTACGGTCAGAACTAGTCTTCATTCCAGATCTACCACTAACTATATAGGCAAGTCATTTTTTCTAGGGCTCAGCTTCCTCTTCAGTAATGTGGAGGGTCCCATCAAGGTCTGTGGTTCTAAAGAGGCCTCTTGTAGGGCATAGTGATTCTGGTTAAACTTGTATGTAGCTAGCAAAAATTAAAATAATTCTGGCTGCTGTATTTTAAGGGTAGGCTTTATGATGGTCATTCTTGTCCAGATGATCTGTTAACACTTCAGGGAATAGCCTATGATACCAGTGACCATGTAAGTGGTATTAACTCTAGAATTTCCAGTTGATATATTGCAAGGCCATCAGAGAAATTAGGCTAACCAAAGAGTTATCTGAAACACCTGACTCCATTCTTCCAGTTCTATCCATGTTTCTTTGTATGCTTGTTGCCAAGGGTTTTTTGGGTTTTTTTGGAGACATTGAGCTATTCTTCTTGAGGCTCTTGATGGCTGTGTACGTGATCTTTGTCCAACTGAGTTATTCTGACTTTCCTCTGCTTCCTAGGAAACACGAACCCTAGCAGAGATTGCCAAAGTGGAACTGGACAACATGCCTCTCCGTGGAAAGCAGCTGCGTGTGCGCTTTGCCTGCCATAGTGCATCCCTTACAGTCCGAAACCTTCCTCAGTATGTGTCCAATGAACTGCTGGAGGAAGCCTTTTCTGTGTTCGGCCAGGTGGAGAGGGCTGTAGTCATTGTGGATGATCGAGGAAGGCCCTCAGGAAAAGGCATTGTTGAATTCTCAGGGAAGCCAGCGGCTCGGAAAGCTCTGGACAGATGCAGTGAAGGCTCCTTCCTGCTAACCACGTGAGTGAGGGGTCATTTTCAGAAACATACCTTAAATGCTACTTCCTTCTGTGGTCTGGGGAGCTAGCCTCTAAGAACCATGTTCCTGTGTTCATTTAAAGACTTTTGATATAATTCAGCTCTAGTAGAGTTTTCAGTGTACTCTTAAATTAATGGAAATGGTATGAGGATTTAAAAATAAACCTTTGCAGTCTTTCAGTAGGTTGTCATTTAATCAGTGTTAAGTCTCCCCTTATGGTGAAGTTTTAGAACTCTAAAAAGTTGTTTTGTGCATGTAGCATCTCTCTTAGTATTTACCCCAAGTCGTTACCTTGAGTTCTGTAGATACCATATATAAAGGCTGCACTTGGAACGTCCCTGATGGCCCAGTGGTTAAGAATCTGCCTGGCAATGCAGGGGACATGGATTTGATCCCTGGTCCGGGAAGATCCCACGTGCCATGGAGCAACTAAGCCCATGCGCCACAATACTGAGCCCACACACCACAACGACTGAAGCCCGTGTGCCTAGAGCCAGTGCTCTTCAACAAGAGAAGCCACCATGATGAGAAGCCCCCACACCACAACGAAGAGTAGCCCCTGCTTACAGCAACTAGAGAAAGCCTATGCGCAGCAGCAAAGACCCAATGCAGCCAAAAAAATAAATAAAATTTAAAAATAAATAAATAAAGGCTGCACTTAAGTCCTCCACCTACTTAAAGACTGTATTCAGAGATCTGAAACCTGACTCTATCCTGTCAACCCCAGATTCCACATGATGCCATTAAAAGGGCGTGGTTACTTAGGACTGGGTATAAAAACCCCTTCAGAAGTATGTTTAATTGTCCAGTCCTGACCCCTAACTAGTTCACTGTGCCGGTATAATTTGATTAACACTGAGCGTTTCTCTCCCAGATTTCCTCGACCTGTGACTGTGGAGCCCATGGACCAGTTAGATGATGAAGAGGGACTCCCAGAGAAGCTGGTTATAAAGAACCAGCAATTTCACAAGTATGTGGTCCTGATAGATTCCCTGTTAGGTATTTGCCTGTTCTTAAGGAAGCTTGTAAAGAGATGTGTAAAAGAGGCACATCTTTGCTGTATGTGTTCACTGGCAGCCATCGTCTTGGCCCTCAGGAGGAATGTAGTGTTTTGTTGGGAAAATCTTGGACAAAAGTTTTAGTAACCTAGGAACCTTGTGTATAGGGAGCGAGAGCAGCCACCCAGATTTGCACAGCCTGGCTCCTTTGAGTATGAGTATGCCATGCGCTGGAAGGCACTTATTGAGATGGAGAAGCAGCAGCAGGACCAAGTGGACCGAAACATTAAGGAAGCTCGTGAGAAGCTGGAGATGGAGATGGAGGCTGCTCGCCATGAGCACCAGGTCATGCTAATGAGGCAGGGTGAGTATCGGCCTGTAAGTCTTATAACTAGAAGAAGGACAGAGTAACTTTTTTCAGGAGTTTCTTTATCAATCAGTAGAGAAAGGCCTAAACTTCAACTTTTATTCTCTGAAATATTTTGTTGATCTTGGTAGGCAAATGAGCTTGGAGATGTGGCAGAGGATACTGGATTCTGTGGAGAAGGAAATAATAGGTTTGACTTCATTTTTGGAATCTGGATACCTCGGATGGCCACTCAGGGATTAAATATCCCCTTTGCTTTCTGGATCTATCTTTATGGAAAATTACTGGGCCTATATGAGGATCATGAAGAATACGCTCAGTCAGTCTGTTGTTTTCACAGATTTGATGAGGCGTCAAGAAGAACTTAGGAGGATGGAAGAGCTGCACAACCAAGAAGTGCAAAAACGAAAGCAGCTGGAGCTCAGGTAACTCTTTTCTCCAACCCTTTTTATCTGACAACTTTAAAATGTAATGTCTCTCTCCTGTTTCCTACCACCATGCTACCTCATGCGTTTGTAAATATGTTGGCAAATATTTCCTGGCTGCTTCTCAAGTTCTCCCTTTAGATGGGAGATGTTTCAGGTACCCATGGTTCTAGGAATTCCTGGGACTGCGCTAAAGAGGAAAGCAGCTGAGTGCTGGTCTTATGAGACTGGCTCCTTTGGGAAAGAACTTTTTTCCCTGAAGGACACATCTGGGTTGTTTTAGGGCTGGGCACATTTAACAGTGAGTTTCCTGGAGAGCTATGATAGTTTTCAGTAGGCTCTTGATCTCCTTGGCTGAGTCCCCTATTAAGATAATCTGTTCGAGTTTTGGAATGCCTCTGCTTAAATATCTTGGTGACTTCTCTGTAGGCAGGAAGAGGAGCGCAGGCGCCGTGAGGAAGAGATGCGGCGGCAACAAGAAGAAATGATGCGACGACAGCAGGAAGGATTCAAGGGAACATTCCCTGATGCGGTATTATCTCCCATGTGCCCATGATATGAAAAACTCATCATGAATTGTCCATTAGGACTATTAAAAACACACTAGGCTATGACCAATTTTTCCATTCTATGACACTCCTTATAGAAAGAAGCATTCATAGGAAGGAAAGGTAAGGTTTGAAGAGGAGCTCTTGCCTCACAGGCAATTTAGGATGAAAAGCTGGGAGGCCATTGTATGCTGTTTAAACTCAGTGACTGCAGGATCAGATAGACCCAGTCCTGTAGCAGCCTTGACTGGTCTTCTGATGTCCTTGGCAGCTGTACAGGTTGGAGCCCTAGAAGAAATCGGCGATGTCTCTCCTTTTCTTTCATCTTTCCTTCTGTTCCTAATAGGAAACTCTGACTTGTGTCCTAGTAGCTCTAATCTTGAATTCATTGTACAGCTGTAATGAGTTCAAGGAGCTGTTGTTGATGTTCTTCCTCAGCTTGGTCTCAGTGCACTTAGGATGTGTTATCACTGTCTACTTCCCTTAGTATGTGGGCCTCAGTGGATTGTGGTAGAATGAATGCAGTGCTGTCGTGGACTGTCTTGAGTATTTTTTGTTTTTCAGAGAGAGCAGGAGATACGAATGGGCCAGATGGCTATGGGAGGTAAGGACTTAAGGGGTTAATGGCTCTGATTTCCTTTTTTGTCTCGTCTCTGGTAAACTAGGTAGCTTCTCCTACCTAGTCCAAATTTAAGAGGCTTGACATTTCTGGGAGCATCATTTTGGTGGGAGGGTAACATGTCTTAGCCCAGAGATCTTGAATTATTTCCTTTGGCATAGAAAAAGACTGACAATCTCTGTCTCCTATACTGATCACACTGCTCTGCTTTAGGTGCTATGGGCATAAACAACAGAGGCGCTATGCCCCCTGCTCCTGTGCCAGCTGGTACCCCAGCTCCTCCAGGACCTGCCACTATGATGCCAGATGGAACCTTGGGATTGGTAATAAACTGCAGGGCCTTATAGTAACTCTAAATGGTAATAGGAGGAGGAAAGACTTTGCCTTCGTGATCCCTGGGCCTGCCACAATTTTGCTACAGATAACAGTTTTTAGGATCACTGTTATCCATGAAATATTACCTCAAATCTTTGTTTGGAGTCTTGTGCAAACCCAGTCTCAGACTATATTTTACCCAGGAGTTAAGCAAATAACTGTCTGACTGGGTAGTCTTGATTGACTGTTTAGTTGCTACCCTGGGTGAACAGGTTCTTCTTTGGAGGGAAGGCAACGAAGGCTAGGCATTATCACATAAAATAGATGTGAGTCCAAAAGCTTTATGGCTCATACAATCCTGAGGTGGTTTTAGTTCTACTGTCAAAATGTTTCAATTAGATAGGCTTAAGGTTGCTGAAGAGTGATGGCCTGCCCTCGTCCATATACCTGGTTCAGGAAAAAGGACTTGGCTAGCACTTATCCAGCCTAGGAATGTAGTATGTAATATTGCTTAGCATGTAGAAATACGAATAAAAAGTTAAAGGTAGGATGGTTGGGTAGGACTGTATTTCAGGCTACTTTCCTTTTAGGGATAGCCACTAAAGTTCTAAACAGGCTTGGTCAACCCTACCATCAGGAGCCTTGAATAGTTGGGTGGAAATGGCCTCCGGGGAGGGACTACAGATGGGTGGGAAGCTAGGGCATAGGTTCTATTATAACATTGCTCTCTTTCTCTTTAAGACCCCACCAACAACTGAACGCTTTGGCCAAGCTGCTACAATGGAAGGAATTGGGGCAATTGGTGGAACCCCTCCTGCATTCAACCGTGCAGCTCCTGGAGCTGAATTTGCTCCAAACAAACGTCGCCGATACTAATAAAATTGCAGTGTCTAGTTTCCCAAAACCCTTAAAAGAAGGACCCTTTTTGGACTAGATGAATTCTACCCTGGAAAAGTGTACTAGGTGAATTCTACCCTGGAAAAGTGTTAGGGATTCCTCCCGATAGTTAGGTCTTCCCTGCCTGTAGTACTCTAGGGAGTATGCTGGAGGCAGAGGGTAAGGGAGGGGCGATATTTAACAAATCAGTTCTGTGTGGTATATCCTTTAACTAACCAGTTCTGTGTGGTGCATTCCTAAAGTCTCATGTGATTGTTGAGAGCCTGAGGGGCGGGGAGCCATGACAAAATGGATCCAGTTAGGGCCATTAATCTTAATCATTCCACTCTTTGTCCACCCTGTTCTATTTGCTTTCTTGTCCTTACACCCCCCATCCCAGAGACACTGCCACATATACCACAAAAACCAAACATCCCCCAATGACCTTGGCCCCATTGCTCCATTCACTCCCAGGTGGGAATTCAGGCAGATGTCCACAGAGGTCACAGGCAACATACATACGGTTCTGTTATATCCCATATATTATGCCTTTGTGTCCTAAGGAAGACATTTTCTCTTAGAGATTTTCATTTAGTATATCTTTAAAAAAAACTGTTGTGTTAAACTTGCCTCCATCTTTTTCTTGGGTAAGGACAACTCAGAAATGGCCCTTTTGTGTCTATGATATTGCTGTTCACAGCTTTTCTTGATAGGCCTAGTACAATCTTGAGAATAGGGTTGCTGTATGCTGAAGGTCAGACAGTAGCTCTTAGCTTTGCCTATCTTAGGTAGTTATGCTGTGCATTTTTTATTGGTGTACCATGATTGATTTGTCCCTGATACCTTTGGAGTTTTTCTGAGAAATGAAGTAATGCAACATCAACTTATTAAAATACATTTTAAGCCTTTTAATTTTCTGTGCTGTTTTTGAAGGGGCAAGGAGGGAGGGGAGTTCTGTCTCAGATGAGCACAAGGCTATAAGAATAATCCTTTATGACCTTTTGCTTAAAGTATTAATCATCTATCCAGGCAAACATGGGGAGGTTGGATGCATGCTATGACTGAAGTGGTTGACAAAGATCCGGGGCTATTGGTGGTACACAGAAGTAATGAGGATGGGAGGAGAGCTGCTGCTCTGAAAGGGAGAAAATGGGCTGGAGGAATTGGGATACCTTCAAGCTGGGAGGGGGCTCAAAATTGGTATTCATTTCTGAGCAGCTGCTGGTATGTCAGAGGCTTGGAATTGGCATGGTAAATCTAAAACCGTCTCAGCAGTGGTTAGCTGACCTCACCCAAGTTCCAAGCCCTACTCTGCTTGATCCTTTTTTCTTGAGCCTCAGAGCTAAAATGTTCCTGAGCTCTTTCCTATTGGCTGGGCAGACCAATTGAAGTTCCCTTGCCCATGTTAGGAGGTGTACGCCTCCTGAACTAAAGATAGAAACAGCTGGCCCTTCCAGGCAGCTAAAAGCCTCCAGACTAAGAGGTGTTCCCCACTCGGCAGCCAGACTCCTTGAAACACCCTTTCAATAATTCTACCAACGCCTCCATGTCTCTACTCTGCCGTAACAAAGGCTGTGGGCAGCACTTTGACCCCCAAACCAACCTTCCTGGTGAGTAATCCTGACCTTGCCAGGAGCTCTGTGAGTGCTGGGGGAGTTGTCAGCTGTGGGCACTCTGTTAAAGGAAGAAAGAAAAGAAAAATTTAGTGTACCTGCCATAGTTAATTGGTCTGAGTGATTTTCAGTCTTTACTGATTTTTTTTACATCATATGGAAAGACTGTAAGCATATAAACCTGGAAAAAAGGTAAGAAGTGATGTTTGGTATAGTATCTTTCCTTCCTTGATCCTTCTACCGGTATCCACAGATTCCTGTTGCCATCACCCTGGGGTCCCAATCTTCCATGATGCACTTAAGGTGAGGAATAGGCAAGGGGGGATAGCAAGAGCATTTCGCAAAAGAAATATAGCCAGAAATCTAAGCTGAGCTGGATCTCTTGTTATCAGGGTTGGTCCTGCTGCCGGAAGCGAACTGTAGATTTCTCTGAGTTCTTAAACATCAAGGTAAATTCTTTACTTCCTGGGATTCTGCCCCTAACAGAAGGATTCTATCCCTAATCCTCTCTCCTTATCTGTACTAGGGCTGTACTGTGGGACCACACTGTGCTGAGAAGCTCCCTGAGACCCCTCAACCTGAGGGCCCTGCCACAAGCAGTTCACTTCAGGAGCAAAAACCTCCGAATACGATTCCAAAGTCAGCAGAGACTTTGCGCCGAGAGAGGCCCAAGTAAAGAGGAGGAGGTCCCTGGGTTTTTCCTACATTAACGGAGCTTACTAGGGGTGATTAATGGGTCATTGAGGTTTGGGGACTAGTCACTAGAGGTGTCAGGAGACCCAAGGGTCAAGGCTTGGTGTATCTTTGGTGCCTTAGGTGAAATTTGTGTCCGGAAATAATGTCCTTTGTGCTAAAGTGGTACGGGGTGATGGGATAGGTATTCTGTGGGGTTTTTTTGTTTTGTTTTTTTGGCCGCTCCGTCTGGCATGTGGGATCTTAGTTCCCTGACCAGGGATTGAACCCGTGCCCATGCAGTGGAAGCACAGTTAACCACTGGACCGCCAGGGAAGTCCTGGGATAGGTATTTTGAATCAATAGAGTAGATAGCCTCTCGTGAATACATACTTAGTTATAATACAAGGGGGATTGTTGAGAATGACTTTTTTTTTCTTTTGGAAAAGAGCTTTAAAATAAGGTTTGCATCAAGAAAAGGATGTAGTAGTATTGGCAGCCAGGAGACTGCAGAGAAGAATAAGTTAATTTTGTGGAAATAGTATGAGCAACAGAAGAAAGTCATATTAGGTCTATAACTAATTAGATGAAGAAGAAGAGGGAATGATGCAGTTCTGCAGAGAAATATGGTTGGATTTAGAGCAACTGAATAGATGGGCAAGAGGAGCCCTGGAGAATTCCCCAGGGTTCAAGGATTTGGCATGTCCACAGAGAAGAAAATTGGCAATGGGGTTGCTACCCATCTTCTCTAACCCTGCTCCACTTTCACCAGACTTCTTCGATTCCATTACCAGTGGTGGGAAGGTTGGCGCTGTTGATCACGGTTAGTGGGTCAGGACTAAATCACCCCACCCATACTCCCTAGGTCAGAGTTGCCTCCAAAGCTGCTTCCGCTAAATATATCCCAAGCCCTGGGAATGGCACTGGAACAGAAGGAATTAGACCAAGAACCTGGAGCAGGTAAGTGGGTCTTTAGTAGGACAGGCTTCACAGGCAGGAATTTAGTGAAAGTGGCAATTGGGTGGAGGAAATGAATAGGGTTCCTGACTCTGTTTCCTTTGCCCAGGACTTGACAGTAGTCTGATCCAGACTGGTGCCAGCTGCCAGAACCCAGGATGTGATGCTGTGAGTGAGAGTTTGTGGAGGACTCAAGCATGTGGTTGAGAGATGCCATGCCTGAGGGATAACTGGGTATAGATATGAGGCTGCATAGGGTACATTTTTAAATGATCCAATTCTTTTCCTGATTCTCCTTTATCTGTCTTAGGTTTACCAAGGCCCGGAGAGTGATGCTACTCCATGTACCTACCACCCAGGAGCACCTCGATTCCATGAGGGGTGATGGAGGGGACTGGGTGGGCTGTGAGACAGGTTTCTCCCAATGTTGACCTTAAGATGGAAGTGGGGGCTTGTGGGGACGGGAAAGGAGAGTCAGTTGAATTCTATTCCTACCTCAGGATGAAATCTTGGAGTTGTTGTGGTATCCAGACCCTGGATTTTGGGGCATTCCTGGCACAGCCAGGGTGCAGAGTTGGTAGACATGACTGGGGGAAGCAGGTAAGTCCCGACTTTCCTGAACTCTTGATTAGAACCCAATTCCAAAATAATTTCTTCTCCCTGTACCTCATGGCCAAGCTCTGTATCTTCTCCCTTTTGCATGGACCAAATAAGATTCTGCTCCTTATCCTTTACCAGCCCAGTGGTTTTGCAATATGAGGTAATGTTAATCTTTCTGACACTCTCTGTCTCTTCTCCACATATACCATGAGAACGCCCCTTGGGTTAAGAGTTCATTCTTACCACCCACTTTTCACGTCTTCTTTTTAGCTGCCAGCGTCTTGCCGTCATGATTGGCACCAGACAGATTCCTTAGTAGTGGTGACTGTATACGGCCAGATTCCACTTCCTGCGTTCAACTGGGTGAAGGCCAGTCAAACTGAGGTGAGGAACGTCTGATGCTGGATGGGAAGCCAGTGAATTGGGTGATATTATAATCTTACAGGCAGAGTCGTCGTAGGCAGTAAACATGTAGGCTCCATAGTCCTCTGAGAGGAAGGTAGAGCTGTTAGGTCAGGGTTATCTGGCTGACCCGTGGATGTAGGGGTTACACCACTGGCCTGCTTCTCTGTCGTAATTACTTGTTCTGACCTTCTGGGATTGTTACTACCCCTGTAATTCTTTTCTCTCAGCTTCATGTCCACATTGTCTTTGATGGTAACCGTGTGTTCCGAGCACAGATGAAGCTCTGGGGGGTAAGTGAAGATAAGGGGGCACAGGAGGGGGAGGCAGATGGGGTAAAAAGAAGGGCCAGGCTGGAATGAATAGAGGGTGTCTTGAGGGAAGGAGTTGTAGTGGGAAAGTGGAGGTTTTCTCTTCATTTGCTTTGATATTCTCTCTCTCTCCCTCTTCCTCCCTCTTTTTCTCCCTCTCCCCCCCCAACTCCCCTTTCTTTCCTCTTTCTCTCTCTCCCTTACTTATTTCTTCCCTATATTTTTCCCCACCTTGCATTTTTTATTTTTCTCCCTGTCATTCATCACCATCCTACCCTGACTCCAATCCCTTTGATTTCCTCATTTTCTCTTCTGTGTTCCACTATCTTTCCCTCCTCCTCAGGTCATAAACGTGGAGCAGAGCTCTGTCTCCTTGATGCCATCTCGGGTTGAAATCTCCCTGGTCAAGGCTGACCCAGGATCCTGGGCCCAGCTGGAGCACCCCGATGCACTGGCTGAGAAGGCTAAGGCAGGGGTTGGGTTAGAGATGGATGAGGAAGAATCTGAGGATTCAGATGATGACCTGAGCTGGACAGAGGAGGAGGAAGAGGAGGAAGTGATGGGGGAGTAGTGACACCAGACAGTCAAGTGTCTAGATAGGACCTCAGTGACTCCCTTAGGATCTCAGAGACCAGGATATGGTTGGCCATGTGGTGTCATTGAGCAGCAGGAGGCAGAAGGAGGGGAGAACAAAAGTGTCCCAACCATTCTGTTTTTTTCCCTTAAATAAATCTTGTATTCTGCAGTTTCACATAGTGTCGTTCTCTCACCTCACTATCTAAGATTGTATTCGTTCCCTCCAACTTCCGTGTGTGTGCAACACACATGTGTGAAAAAAACACATGTAATCAATTCTTCACAACCACCAAGTATTTACTGAGTACTTACTATGTGCCCAGTTATATGTTAGGTGGTTTAGAGGTATCTGAGAAACAGAAGACTCATTCATTCCTCTCAGGAAAATTGTAGTCAGACTGACAAGTCAAGGCTCTACATGAGATAATAATAAACATTATCAGGTAGTTTAACTGAGTGCTAAATTGTGCAGTACAGTTTTGAAAAGCTGTAGGAGTTGAGAGAATGGAGTGATTAATGTGGACTGTAGTAGAAAGGGAAAGCTCCATGGAAGAAGTACATTTTTTACAGCTTTAATTAGATACAATACACACCCCATACAATTTGCCCATTCAAAGTGTAAAATTCAGGGTTTTTTTTTTTTTTAGTGTACTCAGAGTTGTACAACCACAATCAATTTTACAATGTTTTCATCACTCCAAAAATAAACTCTGTACCCATTAGCAGTCACTCCCAGTGTCCCCCTCAAACTCATAGCCCTAGGCAACCACTTATCTACTTTCTGCCTCTGTGGATTTACCTATGCTGGATATTTCATATGAATGGAATCATACAATATGTGGTTGTTTGTGACAGGCTTCTTTCACTTAAGATAATGTTTTCAAGGTTCATCCATGTTATAGCATGTATCAGTACTTCATTCCTTTTAATGGCCAAATAATATTTCACTGTGTGGATATACCACTTGTGTTTATCTCTTCATCAGTTGAGGTATATTTGGGTTGTTCCCACTTTTTGGCTATTATGAATAACGCTCCTATAATAATGCTCCCATGCATTCATGTTCAAGTTTTTATGTGGACATATGTTTTCATTTCTCTTGCATATATACCAAGTGTAATTGGAATGTAATTTCTGGGTCAAATGGTAACTTTTAACCTTTTGAGGAACTGCCAGACTGTTTTCCAAAGAGGCTGCACCATTTTACATTCCCACCAGCAGTGTATGAGGGTTCCAATTTCTCCACATCCTCAATAACACTCTTGTTACTTGTCTTTTTTTATTACGGCCATCCTAGTGAGTGTGAAGTAGAATCTCATTGTGGTTTTACTTTGACTTTCCCTGATGGCTAATGATGCTGAGCATCTTTACATGTACTTATTGGCCATTTTTGTATCTTATTTGGAGAAACGTCTATACAAATCCTTTGCCCATTTGTTAATAGGGTTGTTTGTCTTTTTATTGAGTTGTATTTTAAAAATATATTCTGGAGACAAGTCTCTTGTCAGATATATGACTTATAAATATTTTCTCCCATTCTCTGTGTTGTCTTTACACTTCCTTGATGGTGTCCTTTGATAAACAAAATTTTTTAATTTTTATGAAGTCTAATTTATCCATTTTTCCTTTGGTTGCTTATGCTTTTGATGTCATATCCTAGAAACCATTGCCTAATCCAAGGTCATGAAAATTTACTCCTATGTTTTCTGAGAGTTTTATAGTTTTAGCTCTTACATTTAGGTCTTTGATCCATCGAGTTAGTTTTTGTATGTGGTACGAGGTAGGGGTCCAACTTTACATTTTTGCATATGGATATCCAGTTGTCCCAGGACCAGTTGTGGAAGAGACTATTCTGTCCCCATTGAATTGTCCTAGCACCCTAGTTGAAAACCACTTAACCATAAATGTGAGGGTTAAGAAATATATTTTGAATGGAAATTTGAAGAATGAGAAATTTGGATAGATATGGAAGAGTAGGGAGAGCCAGGCTTGGGTAGGAAGTTGTTCTATTTTACTTTTTGTGTTTTATTATAAATTCCAAAGCAATACATATTGTCACTGTAAAAGACTCAATGCAGAAGTATATGGAGTAAGAAGTAAATGCTCCTCTTCAGATTCTCTCCAAGCTTAGTCCTTTTGCTGTTTGTAACCACTGCTAACATATCAGAGGGTATTGGTTCCCCAACCAGGGATTGAACCCATACCCCCTGCAGTGGAAGTGCAGAGCCCTAACCACTGGGCCACCAGGGAATTCCCTCAGAAGGGTATGTTTAAGCAAGGGAACAAAAAAGTCAAGTGAAGTGTCGCTAGATTGGCAAGAGCCTAAAATGCTAGATCAAGGATTTTGAACATGATTTAAAAGAGAGTTAAAAAGGCATTATAGGCCTTTTTTTTCTTTTAATTGATTTTTGGCTGCGTTGGGTCTTTATTGCTGTGCACGGGCTTTCTCTAGTTGCGGCGAGTGGCCGCTACTCTTCGTTGTGGTGCAGGCTTCTCACTGCGGTGGCTTCTCTTGTTGCGGAGCACAGGCTCTAGGCGTGCGGGCTCAGTAGTTGTGGCTCGCGGGCTCTAGAGCACAGGCTCAGTAGTTGTGGCGCATGGGCTTAGTTGCTCCAAGGCATGTGGGATCTTCCCAGATCAGGGCTCGAACCCGTGTCCCCTGCCTTGGCAGGCGGATTCTTAACCACTGCGCGACCAGGGAAGCCCGGCCTTTTCTTTTTAAAAGTAGATTTTTTTCTTTTTGGCTGCGCCACATGGCTTGGAGGATCTTAGATCCCCAACCAGGGATTGAACCCAGGCCCGTGGTAGTGAAAGCGCCGAGTTCTAATCACTGGACCACCAGGGAATCCCCTTAAATGTAGATTCTTAATTTAGGGGACTGATATCTCTTTTTTGAGTCTCGCTTGAGTCAGATTTACTCCCTCAGCTGCCTCGTGCTTGTGGGATCTTAATTTCCCTATTAGGGATCGAAGCCGGGTCCCAGCAGAGAGCACCGGGTCCTAACCATTGGATCGCCAGGGAATTCCCGAAAATAGGATTTTTCTTGACAGTCAGGTTTTGCTAGTCTATAAAGTGATAACATATTTACCATACCATTGCATCAACTTTAGGATTAAGGAAGATTGTATTCACCTGCTGAGGGAGTAAAGTATCATGTATAGAATGCCACTGTGTGGGGCACTTCTACCCACATTATTTTATTTAATCCTCACATCTGCTCTGTGAGGTAGGTATTATTATCCCCAGTTTTTATAGATGAGGAAACCAAAGCTCAGAGAAGGACATAGCTAGCCTGAGGTCACATGGCTACTGATTAAAACCTCAGTCATTGTTCTAGAGCCATCTGAGAATATCCAAAAGCTAAGGACCCAACGGGGATCTTAGAAGAGGAGCTTGATATCGCATCCCTGTAGCCTAGCAGAGTCCCTTCGACAAGTCTATCTGGGAACCAGCGAGGCCCTTAGTTGATCAGTGATATCTCACACTGATATAACGCTTTCCCAACCACTTTTTGTCTCTGATCACCTCATCCCTAACCTAAGTGGGACCCCTGGGCACTTTACCTCTCACTTCATCCAGATCAGTAATTATCTCCCAGTTACACCAGATTTAGTGTTACTGACTCTGGGACCCCTGCTTCCACTGTCCTCTTTTTCCCTTTCTGCTCCCAAAGTCCAAGAACACTGCTAGAGGGAGAACCAAGCAGACCAATATGAATTCATGCTGTCCAGTTTCAACTTGGCCCTTGCAGCTGCTCAGCAACCCTTTTATTTGTCTCATACATTCCCTGGCACTCTCCCCACAGAGGCTGTTCCAGACCTTCCTCTTCTCATATTCCAGCTCCTCCTGTTCCACTCCTTCAGACTAGTACACAAACTTTCATCAGATGTTTGACAATTCAGTAACATTTTAAAAAGCTTTTTAATGGAGAATTTAAAACATGTAAAAAAGTAGACTGGATAGTATAATGAATCCCCATTTACCAAACACTCAGCTTCAACTAGTATCAACTCTTGGGCACTCTTGTTTCATCTATTTCTCCGTCCTGTAATATTTTGGAGCAGATCCCAGACATGACATCATTCCATACCTAAATATTTCAGTATGTATCTTTAAAAGTTAAGGATCCTTTTAAAAAAAATCATAATGGTAATATCATTAGCACACATAAAATAAGCAATATTTCCTTAATATCATCAAATACCAAGTCAGCATTTAAATTTCCAATAGTTTCATAAATGTCAAAAGAATTTTTTACAGCTTTTTTGGTTTCAATTAGTATCCATATAAAGTCCACACATTGTGATTGGTGGATATGTATTATATGTCACTTTTAAACTGAAGGTTCCCCTTCATTTCTTTTTTTCCTTGCAATATTTTTGTTGAGGAAGTTGGACTGTTTTTCAGTAGTTTCACAGTCTGGGTTTTGCCAATTCCATCTCTGTTGTATAGATTAACATGTTTCCTTGACCTCCGTTTGTTGTATATATTGGTAAGATCAGTAATGTCTGTACAATGCATATTCTATATTCATTGTCCTGCTTTCAATGGTGTGAGGAAATTGTCCATGTGACCAAAGAAATGGAAGGTGTCTGGCCCGGAGACTTACTCAGGAAGGAGCTAGGACCTCTTTAGCAGGACTGAAACAGATGGCTCGATAAATAGTAACTGGAGGTCCAGGCAAGATAGAATGGGTGAGGGGCCATGTAGTGTCAGATTTCTACTCTGCTGGTATGTAGAGCAGGACAGTCAGGAAAGCAGATCATGCTGAAGTCAGAACTAGAAAAGGAGAGGTAGCACTTGAGGCAGCAGGTGGGATTATTTCTCAGGGGATTACTCTACTTGCTATACCCTGTTTTCTAAATACATTGTACTCATTTTCACCTCTGTGCCTTTGCCCCGGATGTTTCCTCTGCTTGGAATATCATCTCCTGTCTCTCCACCTATCCAAATCCTACTTATCTTTAACAACCAGTACAAGTTCCCTCCTTTCCGTATATTTGCTTGTAGAGTCATAAAGTATCTCTGAAAGGATAAATAAGAGATCAAGAACATTGATTGCTTTCCTGGGAAGGAAACTGGATGGCTAGAGGACAGGGCTGGAAGGGAGAAAGATATTACTGATTTGCTGCAGGAGGGACAGTTAATCAGATGAAAGTGTCTAATATAAAATCTGTGTAAGTAGAAGCAGGGAGATTGGAATTTGTAGTCTGAGGAGAAAGAAGAAGTTCTGGAACAGCCTCTGTGGGGAGAGTGCCAGGGAATGTATGAGACAAATAAAAGGGTTGCTGAGCAGCTGCAAGGGCCAAGTTGAAACTGGACAGCATGAATTCATATTGGTCTGCTTGGTTCTCCCTCTAGCAGTGTTCTTGGACTTTGGGAGCAGAAAGGGAAAAAGAGGACAGTGGAAGCAGGGGTCCCAGAGTCAGTAACACTAAATCTGGTGTAACTGGGAGATAATTACTGATCTGGATGAAGTGAGAGGTAAAGTGCCCAGGGGTCCCACTTAGGTTAGGGATGAGGTGATCAGAGACAAAAAGTGGTTGGGAAAGCATTATATCAGTGTGAGATATCACTGATCAACTAAGGGCCTCGCTGGTTCCCAGATAGACTTGTCGAAGGGACTCTGCTAGGCTACAGGGATGCGATATCAAGCTCCTCTTCTAAGATCCCCGTTGGGTCCTTAGCTTTTGGATATTCTCAGATGGCTGTCAGACAGCTCTTAGCAATGACTGAAGTTTAAACAGGTGGAATTCATCACTAAAGCTGGAAATTCTGCAAGACACATGGTGGGAGGAGTAATTACAAAAAAACCCTACTCTTTACTATGATCTAAGCACTGTAATAAAATATGTATATATATATATATATATACACATTTTTTCTGTTATCTCTCTATATTATATATATCAAATGAGATTTTATATTCTCATTTAATTCTCACAACAATGTATTAAAAGCATTATTATTTTTTTAATAGTTGAGGAAACTGAGCTTCAGGGGGGTTATGTAATTTTCTCTAGGTCACATAGCTATCAAGTGTCAGAGCTGGGACACAAATCCAGGTTTGAGTAGAAAGCCTGTGCTCTTTGGTGTCCAGCATACTTTCCAGCAAACACCTCCTTCCATTAAATCACTGTTATTTTGCCAGTGACATCCATTAATAAAATTATAGATGTGTTCACACCAAAAAGAATTATACACTGAATTGAAAGCTTTTGGTAGGTAAGAAGTTAATTGACTAGGGTGGAAGAGATAGATACTTGGAGGCAGTGAAACCAGTTGAAGATAATCACAGTGGTGCAGGGGAGAAAGATGAGACCTCAGACTAAGTGGGTGTGGTAGTAAGAATGGAGGAGAGAATAATGGATTTAAGAGATATGTCTTAGTTCAGGCTGCTATAACAAAGTACCATAGACTTGGTGGCTTATAAACAACATAAATTTATTCATCACAGTTCTGGAGGCTGGAAGTCTGAGATTAGGGTGCCAGTATGGTCAAGTTCTGGTGAGGGACATCTATCAGGTGGAGAGCAAAGACACGAAGCAAGCTCTCTCATGACTCTTACAAAGGCACTAATCCCATTCATGACCTCATCTAATCCTAATTACCTCCCCAAAGCCCCATCTCCTAATACCATCACAATGGGGGATAGGATTTCAATGTATGAATTTTAGAGGGACACAAACATTCAGTCCATAACACAGGTAGGAGTGAAAGTAATGTGGCCATTGCTGGTCTTCTGTGTTCCTTGAACTTATGCAACTCACTCCTTCCTCAGTGCCCCTGTACTATCTGTTCCCCCTACCTGGAATAATCTTCCTCCAGGTCTTTGAATAGCTGGCTCTTTCTTGTCACTCACAAGTCTCAGCTCAAATATCACCACTCATGATAGAGAAACAATTCATTATTTCAAAATTTAATCAATAAAGGGAGAGAATCAAGCATTTATCCTTCCTTTCCTAGATGAACTGGGTAACAAAATAGTAGATGAAAGGACATGTTTTCCAAAACGATTCCAATTAATAAAAAGAAATGAACTTAGAATATCACCATTTTGCAATCCTTGATAAAGAGATAGTGAGCATCAGCAGCTTCTAAGATTATAAAAAGACATCAGACATTATGTCTATCCTGTAGTCATACGAAAGGGATGGAACCTCAGTTTGATCTAGTCTTTGGATCCAGCTGCCAATTTGCAGGAAATACAGATAGAGTAACTGCATGATGCCTATGCAATTGGCAAACTGCTGAGTGAGAAGTTTCACAGGTCAAACTTGAGTTCTTCCATAAAAAAAGGTAGAGCCTTTCTTGACCATCTTCTCTAAATAAGCACCCACTCTCCAAGTTACTCTCACATTACCCTGTTTTATTTTCCCCATATCCCTTATCATCAACTGAGGTTTCCTTACATGAGAAGCAATATAGCATAACAGTTAAGAGGACAAACTATAACATCATGCTGCCTGGGTTCAAATCTTGACTACTTACTGGCTATGTGACCTTAAACTACTTAAGAGCTATGGACCTCAGTTTCCCCAACTATAAAATGGGATTAATAACGGTGCCTATGTCATAGGGTCATTAGGAATATTAAATGAGATAACATATCTATCTCATAGCTTATCACAGTGCCTAGTACAGGATAAGCATTATAAATGCTAACAATATTATTGCATAATTATTTTTTTGCTTATACATTATTTCTCTCTTTCACTAGCATATGTCTTTCTTCACTATACCCAGCACCTAAAACTGCCTAGCACATATATAATATGTGCTTAATAAATGTTTGTTGATTGAAGGGCCTGAATTATGGTGGCAAAGAAAGATATGAAGGAAACATATAAGGTATTGTTTTCTTAATAGATCTTTATTGGAGTATAATTGCTTCACAATACTGTGTTAGTTTCTGTTGTACACTAAAGTGAATCAGCCATATGCATACATATGTCCCCATATCCCCTCACTCTTGAGCCTCCCTCCCATCCTCCCTATCCCACTCCTCTGGGTTATCGCAAAGCACCGAGCTGATCTCCCTGTGCTATGCTGCTGCTTCCCACTAGCTAACTATTTTACATTCGGTAGTGTATATATGTCGATGCTACTCTCACTTCGCCCCAGCTTCCCCCTCCCACCCCGTGTCCTCAAGTCCATTCTCTATATCTACATCTTTAGTCCTGCCCTGCCACTAGGTTCATCAGTGCCGTTTTTTTAGATTCCATATATACGCATTAGCATTTGGTATTTGTTTTTCTGAGTAATTTCACTCTGTATGACAGACTCTAGGTCCATCCACCTCACTACAAATAACTCAGTTTCATTTCTTTTTATGGCTGAGTAATATTCCATTGTATATATGTGCCACATCTTCTTTATCCATTCATCTGTCGATGGACATTTAGGTTGGTTCCATGTCCTGGCTATTGTAAATAGTGCTGCAATGAACATTATGGTACATGTCTCTTTTGGAATTATGGTTTTCTCAGGGTATATGCCCAGGAGTAGGATTGCTGGTGGCACAGTGGTTGAGAATCTGCCTGCTAATGCAGGGGACACAGGTTCGAGCCCTGGTCTGGGAGGATCCCACATGCCACGGAGCAACTAGGCCTGTGAGCCACAATTACTGAGCCTGCGCGTCTGGAGCCTGTGCTCCACAACAAGAGAGGCTGCGATAGTGAGAGGCCCGTGCACTGCGATGAAGAGTGGCCCCCGCTTGCCACAACTAGAGAAAGCCCTCGCACAGAAACGAAGATGCAACACAGCAAAAATAAATTAATTAATTAATAAACTCCTACCCCCAACATCTTACAAAAAAAAAAGCAGCCAGCTGAAATGTCCTGACCAAGAAAGACATCATTAAAAAAAAAAAAGTAGTTCTATTCTATTTTTAGTTTTCTAAGGAACCTCCATACTGTTTTCCAGAGTGGTTGTATCAATTTACATTCCCACCAACAGTGCAGGAGGGTTCCCTTTTCACCACACCCTTTCCAGCATTTATTGTTTCTAGATTTTTTGATAATGGCCATTCTGACTGGCGTGAGGTGATACCTCATTGTCGTTTTGATTTGCATTTCTCTAATTGTGATGTTGAGCATCTTTTCATGTGCCTCTTAGCCATCTGTATGTCTTCCTTGGGGAAATGTTTATTTAGGTCTTCTGCCCATTTTTTAATTGGATTATTTGTTTTTTTGATATTGAGCTCCATGAGCTGTTTGTATATTTTGGAGATTAATCCTTTGTCTGTTGTTTCATTTGCAAATATGTTCTCTCATTCTGAGGGTTGTCTTTTTGTCTTGTTTATGGTTTCCTTTGCTGTGCATAAGCTTTTAAGTTTAAGTCCCATTTGTTTTTTTTAAATAAATTTATTTATTTTATGTGTTTACTTTTGGCTGCATTGGGTCTTCGTTGCTGCGCACAGGCTTTCTCTAGTTGTGGCGAGCGGGGGCTACTCTTCATTGTGGTGCTCAGGCTTCTTATTGCAGTGGCTTCTCTTGTTGCGGAGCACAGACTCTAGGCATGCAGGATCCATAGTTGTGGCTCATGGGCTCTAGAGCACAGGCTCAGTAGTTGTGGTGCACGGGCTTTGTTGCTCCGTGGCATGTGGGATCTTCCCAGACCAGTGCTCGAACCCATGTCCCCTGCACTGGCAGGTGGATTCTTAACCACTGTGCCACCAGGGAAGTCCCCCCATTTGTTTATTTTTGTTTTTATTTCCATTACTCTATAAGGTGGGTCAAAAAAGGTCTTGCTGTTGTTTATGTCAAAGAGTGTTTTTCCTATGTTTTCCTCTAAGAGTTTTATAATGTCTGGTCTTACATTTAGGTCTTTAATCCATTTGGAGTTTATTTTTGTGTATGGTGTTAGATAGTGTTCTAATTTCATTCTTTTACATGCAGCTGTCCAGTTTTCCCAGCACCACTTATTGAAGAAGCTGTCTTTTCTCCATTGTATGTTCTTGCCTCCTTTGTCGTAAATTAGGTGACCATATGTGTGTGGGTTTTTTATCTCTGGGCATTCTATCCTGTACCATTGGTCTATATTTCTGTTTTTGTGCCAGTACCATACTGTCTTGATTACTGTAGCTTTGTGGTATAGTTTGAAGTCAGGGAGCCTGATTCCTCCAACTCCATTTTTCTTTCTCAAGATTACGTTGGCTATTTGGGGTCTTTTGTTTTTCCCCAAAAGTTATTATTTAAAAGGAAGAAAAAAACTTGGACTTGATTTTTTTTTTCTGATAGGGGAGGGAAGGGTATAAAATAATTACTCCAAGGCTTCAAACTTAAGTAACGGTAGAAGGCTAATACTTTTAACAGAAACAGGAAAACTGAGAACTAGAACTAATATTATTTGAATAATCCGCTAATGAATTTTATTTTAGGTACGAGTTTGAAATGATGGCAAAGCATAAGAGTGGAAATGCTAGCAGGCAGTGAATTGTAAATGCAAAATTAGAGTTCATGAGAAAAGTCAGCGCTGAAGATAGATTTGAGTATCATCTGCCTCAATGTGACACTTAAACATTCAACTTACTTTGTATGAGCTCCCTTCATCTTTAAAAAAACAAAAAAACTCGCAGATGTGAAAAAAATGGAAAATACAATATTTGAACACTTAAATTGTTCTCAGGGAAAGTCACTGTTAGCAGTTTGGTGTGTATCATTACAAATATTTTCTATATATTTACAAACAGATATTGGCATATAACATGTACAGACAGTAAAAATCTGAGCAGATACCTGCATTTATATAGAGAAATTTGTTTTTTCTTTTTGGCCAATTTGGAATCATTCTATAATATTTTTCTGTAACTTACTTAATCATTAAGCATATCACTTTATTGTACTTTAAGATATTTCCATGTCAATATATATAGATCTCTGACATGCTTTTTTGTGTTGCATAGTACTTTATCATATGGATATGCCATGATTTATTTAACTATTCCCCTATTGGTGAACACAAGTTGTTTATAATTTTTTATTGTTACAAATTATGCAGCAATGAAAATCGTTATACATGTATCTTTGAATATTTGTGCTACTATTTTTTGAGGATAGATTCCTAGAAGTGGGATTGCTGGAAGGAAAGTATATACATCTTTACACATCTAAAGTGTTAATAGATACTGCTCAATTTCCCTCCACAAAGGCTGTTTCAATTTATATGGTCACCCAACAGTGTATGAGGTACCATTTTCCCTAATACCCTCATCAATACTTTATGTTATCATTAAAAAATATTTTTACCAACCAGATATGCAAATAATGGTATCTCATTTTTATTTTGCACTTCCTCTGGTTACAGGAAAGGGTAAGCATTTTTTACTGAATACAGTAGTCCCCCTTATCCATGGTTTCACTTTCCACAGTTTCAGTTACCCTCAGTCAAATGTTGTCTGAAAATATTAAATGGACAATTCCAGAAATAAGCAATTCATAAGTTTTAAAAAATTTTATTGAAGTATAGTTGATTTACAATGTTGTATTTAATTTCTGCTGTATAACAAAGTGACTCAGTTATAAATATATACATATATATATGTATTCTTTTCCATTATGGTTTATACAGGATATTAAATACAGTTCTCTGTGCTATACAGTAGGACCTTGTTGTTTATCCATCCTATATATAATAGTGTACATCTGCTAATCCCAAACTCCCAGTTCTTCCCTCCCCCACCCCCCTCCCCCTTGGCAACCACAAGTCTGTTCTCAATATCTGTAAGTCTGTTTTTATTTTGTAGATAGGTTCATTTGTGTCGTATTTTAGATTCCACATATAAGTTTTATCATATGGTATTTGTCTTTCTCTTTCTGACTTACTTTGCTTAGTATGATAATCTCTAGGTCCATCCATGTTACTTCTTTATCCATTCATCTGTCGATGGACATTGAGGTCGTTTCCATGCCTTGGCTATTATAAATAGTGCTGCTATGAACATAAAGGTGCATGTATCTTTTCAAATTATAGTTTTGTTTGGGTATATGCCCATGATTGGGATTGCAGGGCCATATGGTAGGTTTATTTTTATTTTTTTAAGGAACCTCCATACTGTCCTCCATAGTGGCTGTACCAATTTACATTCCCACCAACATTGTAGGAGGGTTGCCTTTTCTCCACACCCTCCAGCATTCATTGTTTGTAGAACTTTTTTTTTTTTTTTTGCGGTATGCGGGCCTCTCACTGTTGTGGCCTCTCCCATTGCGGAGCACAGGCTCCGGACGCGCAGGCTCAGCGGCCATGGCTCACAGGCCCAGCCGCTCTGTGGCATGTGGGATCTTCCCGGACCGGGGCACGAACCCGCATCCCCTGCATCGGCAGGCAGACTCTCAACCACTGCGCCACCAAGGAAGCCCTGTAGAACTTTTAATGATGGCCATTCTGACTGGTGTGAGGTGGTACCTCATTGTAGTTTTGATTTGCATTTCTCTAATAATTAGCGATGATGAGCATCTTTTCATGTGCCTATTGGCCATCTGTATGTCTTCTTTGGAGAAATGTCTGTTTGGGTCTTCTGCCCATTTTTTGATTGGGTTATACGTTTTAAATTGAACACAGTTATGAATAGCAAGATGAAATCTTGTGACATCCCACTTCAGATGTAAATCATCCCTTTGTCCAGCATATCCATGCTATATACACTACCCTCTTATCAGTCACTTAGTAACCTCCTGGAGGTTATCAGAGGTCTCAGTATCACAGTGCTTGTAATCAAGAAACCCTTATTTTACTTAATAATGGCCCCAAAGTGCAAGAGTAGATGCTGGCAATTTGGATATTTTCTTACTGTACCTAATTTATAAATTAAACTTTATCATAGGTATGTATAGGGGGAAAGACATAGTATATATAGGTTTTGGTACTATCCGTGGTGGTTTCAGGCATCAACTGGGGGTCTTGGAAAGTATCCCCTGCAAATAAGGGGGGGTTTACTGTATTAATGTACAGAATTTCAATTAAACTCTGTTTTCAGCCCCATATGTCATGTCCATCCTCTGCTGTACCTGGTGTCTTGTATCTTTCCATAGTTTTACTGGTAAAATGGCCCCTTCTTATCTGTATCCTTTGTACTAGACCAAAATTTCTTCCCAGCTACTATTTCAGCTACCATTTCTCTTGCATCTAGAAAACCCCAAGAACTTTTTGTCCTTTTGGGTTTGTACATATTTTATATATTATTTTGGTACACTTTCAGTGGTGCCTCAGACAGGATTTGGAATGCTATATTTGTTGTATACTAAATTCTCACACGTAACCGCCTCTCTATTCAGTTCCATTCATATATTTGTCTATTCTTGAACCATATCACAGCTTTATATAATAATTTGATATCTAGTAGGTAAGTCTTCCCTCATTTCTATCTTTTAAAAGTTCCTTGGCTCTTTTTATGTGTTCTTCCAGATGAACTTCAGAACCAACTTGTTCAGTACTCCCACCCTATCCTCTCAAATCCCAAAGAGATTGTTATAGGAATTTATACTTCTTTGAAAAAAAATTTAAATTATGAAACTTCTCATTCAGGAATATTATACATCTATCCATTTGTCAAATATTCATACCTAGAGCCTTCGGTGATATTTTGTAATTTTATTCATGTCATTATTTTGTACGTTTCTTGTTAGGTTTATTCCTATCATTTTTTTTTCACTGCTGTGAATGGGATCTTTTCCCCCCATTATATTTTCTAATTGGATATTGTTTTTATAGAGAAAAGTTATTGATTTAAAACTTAAACTCTATTTCTGTTTAATTTTAATAGTATATCAGTTCATTCTCTTAGATTATCGATATAACATATATAAACAAGGACATTTTATGACGCTTACTTTACAACATTTTTAAATTTTATTTATTTATTTATTTTTGGCTGCGTTGGGTCTCCGTTGCTGTGCGCAGGCTTTCTTTACTTGTGGCGAGCAGGGGCTACTCTTTGTTGCAGTGCGTGGGCTTCTCATTGCAGTGGCTTCTCTTGTTACGGAGCACAGGCTCTAGGCGTGTGGGCTTCAGTAGTTGTGGCACGCAAGCTCAGTAGTTATGGCTTGCAGGCTGTAGAGCGCAGGCTCAGTAGTTGTGGCACACAGGCTTAGTTACTCCACAGCATGTGGGATCTTCCCAGACCAGGGATCAAACCCATGTCTCCTGCATTGGCAGACAGATTCTTTTCTTTTCTGTTTTTTTTAAGAGAAACAGGAACTCTCATTTATTGCTGGTGGGAATACAAAATAACACAGCCAGTTTGGTGGTTTTTTTACAACTTTAAACGTATTCTTACCATACAATCCAGCAGTCATACACTTTGGTATTTACCCAAATGAATTGAAAACTTACAGCGACACAAAAACCTCCATGCAAATGTTTATAGCAACTTTATTCATAATTGACAAAGCTTGGAAGCAACTATGATGTCCCTCAGTAGGTGAATGGATAAACTGTGATATATCTAGACAGTGGAATATTATTCAGTAGGCAGGCGGATTCTTTTTTTTTTTTAATTAATTTATTTATTTTGGGCCGTGTTGGGTCTTCGCTTCTGTGCGAGGGCTTTCTCCAGTTGCGGCGAGCAGGGGCCACTCTTCATCGAGGTGCGCGGGCCTCTCACTGTTGTGGCCTCTCCCGTTGTGGAGCACAGGCTCCAGACGCGCAGGCTCAGCGGCCATGCTCATGGGCCCAGCCGCTCCGCGGCATGTGGGATCTTCCCGGACCGGGGCACGAATCCGTGTCCCCTGCATCGGCAGGCGGACTCTCAACCACTGCGCCACCAGGGAAGCCCAACATTTATAACTTATCTTCTCTTGTCTTAATGCTTTGACTAGAACCTGGAGAGCAACTTTCAGTAATAGTTGTGAAAGCAGGTGAATATTCTTGGTTTTGTTCTGACTTTAAGGTGAATGCCACTAGTATTTCACTATTAAGTATGATGATGGCAGTTGTTTTCTATATTCTTTATCAAGTTATAAAATTCTCCTGTCCCTAGCCTACTGAGAAAATATTTTTAAGGTACTACAAGCATAAGGTAAAATATTCAAATGGTACAAAATGGTATGTGAAGAGTTGCCCATTTGTATTCCCTAGTTTCCCAGTTCCCTTACCGAGAAGCAATTCCTATTAACAATTTTTAGGTGAACTACCAGAGATAAATTGATGCAAATATAAGCATATATGTGAATATGTTATTTTTTACACAAATAGTGGCATACTATAAACACTATTCTAAACCCCGATTTTTTTTGTTGATAAATCAGCTGTCAGTCATTTATTTGTAGGTAATCAATCTGCCTTTTCTTTTTGGCTCTTTTTCCCTACTTTCATTATAGAAAATTTCAAACATACAAGAGTAAAGAAAATAGTATACTGAATTCCCATGTACCTGTCACCTAGCTTCAGTAATTATTAACTCATGGCCAATCTCGTTTCATCTATATTTCACTAACCCCTGCTCCTCCACCCACACAAGATTATTCTGAAGCAAATATCCGACATCATATTATTTCATCTCATCCATAAATATTTTGGTATGTATCTCTAAAATATAAGGACTTTTCTTAAACATTACAACAAAACCACCACTTCTAAAAACTTAACAATTCTTTAATGACATCAAATGTACAGTCATTGTTCAAATTTTCCTGATTGTCTCATAAATGTTTGTGTGTTTATTTTTACTTTGTTTGAATCAGGATCCAAATACAGGCTATACACTGCAATTGGTTGATATGTTTCTCAAATCTCTTAATCTATAGGTGCCCCTTCCTTCTCCCCCCCCCCTTTTTTTTCTCCCATGGGATTTATTAGTTCAAGAAACTGGGTGGTTTGTCCTATAGCATTTTGCATAAAATGGATTTTAGTAATTGCATCCCTGTGGTAATGTTTCCCTGTTCCTTATATTTCCTGAATATTGATTAGAACTAGAGGCTTGATTAGATTTAGATTTAGGTTCTATTTTTTCCTCTATTGAGGGGCAAGAATATGTCATAGGTAGTATTGTATACTTCTATAAGTAGTATACTTCTAAAAGTCTTTGATGTTCTTAAGTCTCATTAAAATGTGTCTGGGTGGGGATTTCTTTCTTTGTTTTCTTTTTCCTGTTTGGGATTCCTGAGTTTTAAGCTTGGCATTTTTCATCAATTCTCAGCTATTTCTTTTCAAATACTGCTGCTCTACTGTTTTCTCTTTCTTTGCCTGAACTCCAATTAGACATCACCTGTAAGTATGGGGTTTTTAAAACTAAGGCCGTAGGCCACGAGGGATCAGATGACTTCAGAGCAAAAGTCTGCTCTAGCAATTACCCAGTAGAGTTGTAATCGTTTCCTCTGCTTTACTGCCAGTGCGCCATATATGTGTATATGGACAGAGATATATATCTTCATACACACTTAAAATATGTCTTGAAATTCATTCCATATCAGTATATAATTTACCTCATTTCTTTCTTTCTTTTTTTTTTTAAGATTTTTTTTTGATGTGGACCATTTTTAAAGTCTTTATTGAATTTGTTACAATATTGCTTCTGTTTTAGTTTTTTGGCCACGAGGCATGTGGGATCTTAGCTCCCTGATCAGGGACTGAACCCACACCCCCTGTATTGGAAGGTGAAGTCTTAACCACTAGACCACCAGGGAAGTCCCCTCATTTCTTTCTTTTTATTGATTGAAGTATAACTTGCATATAGAAAAATGTACAAATCTGAAGTATATGTTTTTGTGTATGTATACATCTATGAAACCTCCCCCAAGTCAAAATGCAGAACATTTCCAGCACTACAGAGGCTAGCTCCTTGTGAACTCTCTCAGTCATTATTCAGTCCCAAGATTAACCACTTTCTGGCTTCTATAGTCATAGATTAGTTTTGCTTTTATTTGAGTTCCATATAAGTGGAATCATACAGAGTGTGTACTCTTTTGCATCTGGCTTCTTTCATTCAGCATCGTCTGTGAGCTTCATCTATTTTGAATATATCAGTAGTTTGTTCTTAGGAATTCCCTGGCGGCCGAGCGGTTAGGATTCCAGGCTTTCACTGCCGGGGGCCTGGGTTCAATTCCTGGTCAGGGAACTCAGATCCCTGCAAGCCACGCAGCGTGGCCAAAAAAAAAAAAAAAAAAAAAAATATATATATATATATATATATATATATATATATGTTCTTTTTCATTGCTGTGTAGAAGTCTGCTTTCTTAAAATGAACTTCCATTTTATGGATATTTCATAATGTAGTTAACAAATCCTCTATTGATGGATATATAAATGGTTTTCAGTCTTTTGTTACTATAAATACTACTGCACTGCATGTGTTTATTCATGCATCTTTGCCAATATGTATATCAGTAGGATAAAATCCTAGATGTGTAAGTGCTAAGTGAAATATTATGTGCGTTATTAATTTTAATAGATTTTGCCAAATTGCCTTCCAAAGAGGATGTACTAATTTATAAGTCCACCAACAGTATATTTAAGGATGTGTTTCCCAACATCCTTGCCAACTATTAACAATTTTTTTTTATTGAGGTATAGTCGATTTATAATATTATATTAGTTTCAGGTATATAATAGTGATTCAAAATTTTTATAGATTGTCACATTTAAATTATAAAATATTGGATATATTCCCTGTGCTGTACAGTATATCCCTGTAGCTTATTTATTTTATACTTATTAATTTGTGCCTCTTAATCCCCTACCCCTATTTTGCCCTTTCTCCTCCCTCTTCCCACTAGTAACCACTAGTTTAGTCTCTGTATCTGTGAGTCTGTTTCTGTTTTCTCATATTCATTCATTTATTTGATGTTTTAGATTCCACATATAAGTGATAACATACAGTATTTACCTTTCTCTGTCTGACTTATTTCATTAGGCATAATACCCACCAGGTCCATCCATGTTGTTGCAAGTGGCAAAATTCCATTGTCTAACACATCTTCCTTATCCATTCATTTGTTGATGGCCACGTAGCTTGCTTCTATATTATGGCTATTGTAAATAATGTTGCTATGAACATTGGGGTGCATGTATCTTTTCAAATTAGTGTTTTCGTTTTCTTTGGATATATGCCCAGGGGTGGAATTGCTGGATTGTATGGTAGTTCTATTTTCAGTTTTTTGAGGAATCTCCATACTGTTTTCCACAGTGGCTGCACCAATTTACATTTCCACCAGCAGTGTACTAGGGTTCTCTTTTCTCCATATCCTCGCCAACACTTGTTATTTGTTGTCTCTATGATGATAGCCATTCTGACAGGTGGTATCTCATTGTGGTTTTGATTTTGCATTTCTTTGATGATGAGCAGTGTTGAGTATCTGTTGAACCTCTGTATGTCTTCTTTGGAAAAATATCTGTTCAGGTCTTCTGCCCACTTTTTAATCATGTTGTTTGTTTTTTTGTATTGAGCTGTATGAGGTATTTATATATTGGGGATATTAACGCCTAATCAGTCATATCATTTGCAAATATTTTTTCCCATTCAGTTGGCTGCCTTTTTGTTTTCTCAATGGTTTCTTTGTTGTGCAAAAGCTTTTAAGTCTAATGAGGTCCCATTTGTTTATTTTTGCTTTTGTTTCCTTTGCCTTAGTTGACAGATCCAAAGAAATATTGCTACAATTTATGTCAAAGAGAGTTCTGCCTATGCTCTCTTCCAGGAGTTTTATGGTTTCTGGTCTTATATTTAAGTCTTTAATCCATTTTGAGTTTATTTTTGTATATGGTATTAGAGAATGTCCTACTTTCATTCTTTTACTTGTAGCTGTCCAATTTTCCCAGCACCACTTATTGAAGAGACTGTCTTTTCTCCATTGTATATTCTTGCCTCCTTTGTCATAGATTAATTGACCATAGGTGCGTGGGTTTATTTATGGGCTCTCTTTTCTGTTCCATTGATTTATTTGTCTGTTTTCATGCCATTACCATGCTGTTTTGATTATTATAGCTTTGTAGTATAGTCTGAAATCAGGTAGCATGATTCTTCCAGTTCTGTTCTTCTTTCTCAAAATTGTTTTGGCTATTTGGGATGTTTTGTTTTTCCATACAAATTTTAAAATTATGTGTTCTAGTTCTGTGAAAAATGCCATGGGTATTTTGTTAGGGATTGCACTGAATCTGTACATAATCTTGGGTAGTATGGTCATTTTAACTATTAATTCTTCCAATCCATTGACACAGTATGTCTTTCCATCTGTTTATGTCATCTTCAATTTATTTCATCAGTGTCTTATAGTTTTCTGAGTGCAGGTCTTTTACCTCCTTAGTTAGATTTATTCCTAGGTATTTTCTTCTTTTTGATGCAATTGTAAATTGTATTGTTTCCTTAATTTCTCTTTCTGATAGTTTGTTGTTAGTGTATAGAAATGCAGCAGATTTCTGTATATTAATTTGGTATCCTGCAACTTTACCAAATTCATTTATGAGCTCTAGTAGTTTTCTGGTGGTGTCTTTAGGATTTTCTATGTATAGTATCATGCAATCTGTAAAAAATGACAATTTTCCTTCCTTTTCAATTTGGATGCCTTTTATTTCTTTTTCTTGTCAGATTGCTGTGGATAGGACTTCTAATACTGTGCTGATAAAAGTGGCAAGAGTGGGAATCCTTGTCTTATTCCTGATTTTAGAGGAAATGCTTTCTGCATTTCACCATTCAGTACGATGTTAGCTGTGGGCTTATGGCCTTTATTATGTTGAGGTATGTTCCCTCTATACCTACTTTTTTTTTTTTTTTTGGCTGTGCTGCATGGCTCGTGGGATCTTAGTTCCCCGACCAGGGATTGAACTGGGGCGCTCAGCAGTGAAAGTGCAGAGTCCTGACCACTGGATTGCCATGGAATTCCCCTTTTTTTTATATACCCACTTTTTGTGGAGAGTTTATTTTTATCATAAATGGATGTGGAATTTTATCAAAAGCTTTTTCTGCATCTTTTGAGATGATTATAAGATTTTTATTCTTCAGTTTGTTAATGTGGTGTATCACACTGATTGATTTGTGGATATTGAACCATCCTCACACACCTGGGATAAATCCCACTTGATCATGATGTATGATCCTCTAATGTATTGTTGGATTTGGTTGGCTAATATTTTGTTGAGGATATTTACATCTAAGTTCATCAATGATATTGGCCTATAATTCTCTTTTTTTGTGATATCCTTGTCTGGTTTTTGTATCAGGGTGATGCTGGCCTTGTAGAATGAATTCAGAAGTGTTCCTTCCACTGCAATTTTTTGGAATAGTTTGAGAAGGATAGGTATTAACTCTTCTTTAAATATTTGGTAGAATTCACCTGTGAAGCCATCTGGTCCTGGACTTTTGTTTTTTGGGAGTTTTTTAAATTATTATTACTGATTCAGTTTCATTACTGGCAATTGGTCTGTTCATATTTTCTATTTCTTTGTGGTTCAGTCTTGGGAGAGTGTACATTTCTAGGAATGTTCTTCTAGGTTTCCATTTTATTGGCATATAGTTGTTTGTAGTAATCTCTTATGATCCTATTCGTTCCTGTGGTGTTGTTTTTTTGGTTTTTTTTGGCTATGTTGGGTCGTCATTGCTGTGCGCGGGCTTTCTCTAGTTGCGGTGAGCGGGGGTTACTCTTCATTGTGGTGCGCGGGCTTCTCATTGCGGTGGCTTCTCTTGTTGCGGAGAATGGGCTCTAGGCATGTAGGCTTCAGTAGTTGTGGCACATGGGCTCAGTCATTGTGGCTTGCGGGCTCTTGAGCACAGGCTCAGTAGTTGTGGTGCACGGGCTTAGCTGTTCCACGGCATGTGGGATCTTCCCAGGCCAGGGCTCGAACCGGTGTCCCTCACATTGGCAGGCAGATTCTCAACCACTGCACCATCAGGCATGCCCAGGACCCTTTTTTTTCTTGATGAGTCTGGCTAAAGGTTTATCAATTTCATTTATCTTTTCAAAGAACTAACTTTTTTTATGGCAAGTTTGTAGGGTACAATTTTATTTTTTTAATTTAAAAAATTTTTTAAATTTATTTTTATTTATTTTTTTATACAGCAGGTTCTTATTAGTTATCTATTTTATACATATTAGTGTATATATGTCAATCCCAATCTCCCAGTTCATCCCACCCCACCCCCACTTTCCTCCCTTTGTGTTCATATGTTTGTTCTCTACATCTGTGTCTCTATTTCTGCCTTGCAAACTGGTTCATCTGTACCATTTTTCTAGGTTCCATGTATATGCATTAATATATGATATTTGTTTTTCTCTTTCTGACTTACTTCACTCTGTATGACAGTCTCTAGGTCCATCCACATCTCTACAAATTACCCAATTTCGTTCTTTTTTATGGCTGAGTAATATTCCATTGTATATACGTACCACATCTTCTTTATCCATTCTTCTGTTGACAGGCATTTAGGTTGCTTCCATGACCTGGCTATTGTAAATAGTGCTACAATGAATATTGAAGTGCATGTGTCTTTTTGAATTATGGTTTTCTCTGGGTATATGCCCAGGAGTGGGATTGCTGGGTTATATGGTAATTCTATTTTTAGTTTTTTAAGGAACCTCCATACTGTTTTCCATAGTGGCTGTATCAATTTACATTCCCAGCAACAGTGCAAGAGGGTTTCCTTTTCTCCACACCCTCTCCAGCATCTGTTGTTTGTAGATTTTCTGATAATGCCCATTCTAACTGGTGTGAGGTGATACCTCATTGTAGTTTTTTATTTATTTATTTATTATTTGGTGCACCAGCTCCTTAGTTGCGGCACGTGTGCTCCTTTAGTTGTGGCATGCAAACTCTTAGTTGCAGCATGCATGTGGGATCTAGTTTCCTGACCAGGGATCGAAGCCAGGCCCCCTGCATTGTCAGCGTGGAGTCTTAACCACTGCGCCACCAGGGAAGTCTCTCATTGTACTTTTGATTTGCATTTCTCTAATAATTAGTGATGTTGAGCATCTTTTCATGTGCCTCTCCATCTGTGTGTCTTCTTTGGAGAGATGTCTATTTAGGTCTTCTGCCCATTTTTTGATTAGGTTTTTTGTTTTTTTAAAATATTGAGCTGTATGAGCTGTTTATATATTTTGGAGATTAATCCTTTGTCCGTTGATTCATTTGCAAATATTTTCTCCCATTCTGAGGGTTGTCTTTTTGTCCTGTTTATAGTTTCCTTTGCTGTGCAAAAGCTTTTAAGTTTCATTAAGTCCCGTTTGTTTATTTTTGTTTTTATTCAAAGAAGTAACTCTTAGTTTCATTGATCTTTTCCATTGTTTTTTTTAGTCACTATTTCATTTATTTCTCTCTAATCTTTATGATTTCTTTCCTTCTACTAAATTTGGGTTTTGTTTGTTCTTATTTTTCTAGTTCATTTAGGTGTAAGATTTGGTTGTTTATTTGAGATTTTTCTCATTTCCTGAGGTAAGCTTGTATCACTATAAACTTCCCTCTTAGAACTACTTTTGCTGTGTCCCATAGATTTTGGATCATTGTGTTTTCATTTTCATTTGTCTCCAGGTATTGATATTTTAAAAATTTCTTCCTTGATTTTTCAGTGATCCATTGGTTTGTTTAGTAGCATATTGTTTAGTTTCCATGTGTTTGTGTTTTTTTGCAATTTTTTTTCTTGTAGTTGATTTCTAGACTCATAGTGTTGTGGTTGGAAAAGATACTTGATATGATTTCAGTTTTCTTAAATGTATTGAAACTTGTTTTGTGGCCTAGCATATGATCTCTTCTGGAGAATGTTCCATGTGCACTAGAAAAGAATGTATATTCCGCTGTTTTTGGATGGAATGTACTATATATATCTATTAAGTCCATTTAGACTAATGTTTCACTTAAGGCCAGAATTTTCTTACAGATTTTCTGTCTAGATGATCTGTCCATTGATGTAAGTGGAATGTTAAAATCACCTAGTACTGTGTTGCTGTCAATCTCTCCCTTTATGTCTGTTAATATTTGCTTTAGGTATTTAGGTTCTCCTATGTTTGGTGCATATATATTTACAATTGTTGTATCTTCTTGGAATGATCCCTTAATCATGATGTAACATCCTTCTTTGTCTCTTGTACAGTCTTTGTTTTAAAGTCTATTTTGTCTGATATAAGTATTGCTACCCCAGCTTTCTTTTGATTTCCATTTGCATGAATACCTTTTTCCATCCCCTCACTTTCAGTCTGTGTGTGTCTTTAGATCTGAAGTGTGTCTCTTATAGGCAGTGTATATATGGGTCTTGTCTTTGTATCCATTCAGCCATGCTATGTCATTTTTTAAAAATATTTATTTATTTATTTATTTATTTGGCTGTGCTGGGTCTTAGTTGTGGCACGCGGGATCTAGTTCCCTTACCAGGGATCAAACCCAGCCCCTTGCATTGGGAGTGTGCAGAGTCTTAACCACTGGACCACCAGGGAAGTCCCCACTCTGTGTCTTTTGATTGGAGCATTTAGTCCATTTCCATTTAAAGTAATTATTGATAGGTATGTACCTATTTCTATTTTGTTAATTATTTGGGCGTTGTTTTCGTAATTTTTTTATCCTTTCTTCTTCTTTGGTTCTCTTCCCTTGTAATTTTATGACTATCTTTAGTGTTAGTTTGGATGATTCCTTTCTCTTTTTGTGTGTGTCTCTATTACAGATTTTCAGTTTGTGATTACCATCAGGTATATATATATATATATATATATATATATATATATATATAAAATCCATGTACATACACATATATGTGATTACTTTAAGCTGCTTATCTCTTAATTTCAAATGCATTTTAACAGCCCTGCATTTTTACTCCCTTATCCCTATTATTGCTTTTTTGATGTTGTATTTTACATCTTTTTGTCTTGTGTAGTCTTTAATGACTTACTGTGGATATAGATTACTTTAGTACTTTTATTTTAAAACTTTCCTACAGCTTTGTACATGGATGATTTACTACCTTTACTATATTTGTCTTTATCAGTGAGTTTTTCCCTTTAGTAATTTTCATGTTTCTAGCTGTGGCCTTTTCTTTTTCACTTAGAGAAGTCCCTTTAACATTTCTTGTAAAGCTGGCTTGGTAGTACTGAATTCATTTAGCTTTTGCCTATCTGTAAAACTTTTGCTCTCTCCCTCAAATCTGAATGAAAGCCTTGCTGGTTAGAGTAGTCTTGGTCATAGGTTTTTCCTTTTCTTCACTTTAAATGTATTGTGCCACTCCCTTCTTGCCTGAAAGGTCTCTGCTGAAAAGTTAGCTGATAGATTTATGGAAATTCCTTTGTATGGTATTTGTTACTTTTCCCTTGCTGCTTTTAATATTCTATCTTTATCTTTAATTTTTGCCATCTTAATTACAATGTGTCTTGGTGTGGTCCTCCTTGGGTTGATCCTGTTTAGGACCCTGTGCTTCCTGGACCTGGCTATCTGTTTCCTTTCCCTGGATAGGGAAGTTTTCAGCTATTATGTCTTCTAGATATGTTCTCTGTCCCTTTCTCGCTCTCTTCTCCTCCTGGGACCCCTGTAATGTGAATGTTAGTATGCTTGATGTTGTTTCAGAGGTCTCTTAAACTGTCCTCATTTCTTTTTATTCTTTTTTCTGTTCTGCTTCAGTGATTTCCCCTACTCTGTCTTCCAGCTTGCTGATCCATTTATCTGTATCATTTAGTCTACTGTTAATTCCTTTTAGTGTATTTTTCATTTCACTTATTGTATTCTTCATCTGTTTGGTTCTTCTTTATATTTTCTAACTCTTTGTTAAAAACTTCTAACTTCTCACTCTCTTTATCTATTCTTATCCCGAGTTCTTTGATCATCTTTACGATCAATACCTTGAACTCCTTATTGGGTAGATTGCCTATCTCCATTTCACTTAGTTTTTCTTCTGGGGTTTTATATTGTTCCTTCATCTGGAACATGTTCCTCTGTCACCTCATTCTGCCTAACTTGCTGTTTTTATTTCTATGTATCTGGGTGGTTGGTTATGTTTCCTAACCTTGGAGAAGTGGCCTTTTGTAGAAGACATCCTGTGTGTCCCAGCAGCACACCTCCCTATTATCACCAGAGCTATATGCTCTAGGGGTGCCCCCTATGTTGGCTGGGTGGGTCCTTCTGTTATGGTGGGCTGACTACTGTGGGTGGTCTCATAGGCATGGCTCACCCCTGGTTTGACTGGTTGTCAGGCCCTGCATTGCATGGAGGCTACCAGCTGCTAGTTGGCAGGGCCGGGTCATGAGATCCTGGCTGAGGGACCCTGGGGGGGTCCCAGACTAGTGCTTGCTCACTGGTGGGCAGAACCTTGTTCTAGGGTGGGTGGTTGTGTGACTGGAGTTCCTGGATCTAGTGTTGGCCTCCTGGTGAGTGGGGCTGGTTCCTGACATTGCTGGCTGCAGGTTCCCAGGTATCCCAATGCTGGTACTGGCCCATTGGTGAATAGGGCTAGATCCTGGGGTGGCTGCCTGAGGAGTCCAAGGCATCTCAGAGCTGGTGCTGGCCTGCTAGTAGGTGTGGCTAGGGCCCAGGGGGTCCCAGGGCTAGTGCCAGCTCACTGGTATGTGGAGCCAGGTCTTGGTGTCTCCGGCTTCAGGGTCCTGTGTGTCCTGAAGCTGGTGTCAGCCCACTGGCATGGATTCCAGGGCCACTGGCTGAGGAGCCCAAGGTGTCCCAGAGCTGGAGTTGGCCTGCTGGTGGGAAGCGTCATGGTCTGTGGGGTTTCCAGGGCTACTCTCTGCCTGCTGGTGTTTCAGCTGGGTACTGACAAGGCAGGCTGTGGAGCTGTGGTGATCCTGGGGCTGGTGTCCACCCATTGGTTGGTGGGGTTTGAGTCCAGGAGATCTCGCCACTGGTGCCCACTCACCAGTGGGTGAAGCTGGGTCCTGGGGCTAGTGCCAGCCCACTGGTGGGTAGAACCAGGTCCTGGGGTCTCTGGCTGAAGGGCCCAGGGGTCCCAGAGCTGGGGTCTGACCACTGGTGGTTGAGGCCAGTTCTTGACATGGCTGCAGGGTCTGGGGTGTCCTGAAGCTTGTGTCAGCCCACTGGTGATTGAGGATGGATCTTAGAGCAGCTGGCTGAGGGCCTCAAGATGTCTCAGAGCTGGTGTTGGCCTGCTGGTGGGTAAGGGCGTGGCCCAGTGGGTCCCAGGGCTAGTGCCAGCCTGCTGGTGGGTGGTCTGAGTCCTGCCATAGCAGGCTGTGGGGCTGCAGTTGTCCTTGGGCAGGTGTCTGCCCACTGGTGGGTGAGGCTGGTTCCAAGGCTAGAGATTGCTCACTGGTGGGTGGGTCCAGGTACCAGGGTGTCCTAAGGCTGGTGCCTGCCCACTGGTGGGCAGAGCTGGGTCCTGCGGTCTCTAGCTACAGGGCCCTGGGGGTCCTGGGTCTAGTGCCTGTGCTCTGGTGTACGGGGCTGGGTCCTGGGCCCTCTGTTGATAGGGCTGTGTCCAGGGGAAGCTGTGGGCTCAGGGGGGTCTTAAGGCAGCTTGCCTGATGGTGGGTGGGGCTGTCCCTGCCTGGCTAGTTGCTTGGCCTGAAGCATCCCAGTATGGGTGCCTATAGACTGGTGGGCAGGGGCAAGGCTGGGTCCCCAGGCTAATAAACTAGAGGGAGTATTCCAAAATGGCATTTGCCAGCACCAGTGTCTGTGTCCCCAGGGTGACCTCCAGTTGCCTCCTGCCTCTCTGGGAGACTCTCCAAGATCAGCAGGTGGGTCTGACCCAAGATCCTTTCAAATTACTGCTGCAGCCCTGGGTCCTGGAGTGTGTGAGATTTTGTGTGCACCCTTTAAGAATGGAATCTCTCTGGGTTTCCCTGGTGGCGCAGTGGTTGAGAGTCCACCTGCCGATGCAGGGGACACGGGTTTGTGCCCTGGTCCGGGAAGATCCCACATGCTGCAGAGCGGCTGAGCCCGTGAGCCATGGCCACTGAACCTGCGCATCTGGAGCCTGTGCTCCACAATGGGAGAGGCCACAACAGTGAGAGGCCCACGTACTGCAAAGAAAAAAAAAAGAATGGAATCTCTGTCTCCCACAGCCTTCTGGCTCCCCTGAAAGTAAGCCCCACTGGCCTTCAAAGCCAAACTTTCTGGGGCATCATCTTCCTGATGCTGGACATTTGGGCTGGGGAGCCTGATGTGGGGCTCAGACCCCTTTCTCCATGGGGAGAACCTCTGCAATTGTAATTATTCTCCCATCTGTGGGTTGCCCACCCTGGGGTGTGGGTCTTGACTATACTGTGACTCTGCCCATCCTACTCATCTCATTGTGGTTCTTTTTTTTTTTTTTTTTTTTTTACAGTACGCGGGCCTCTCACTGTTGTGGCCTCTCCCGTTGCGGAGCACAGGCTCCGGACACACAGGCCCAGCGGCCATGGCTCACGGGCCCAGCCGCTCCGCGGCATGTGGGATCTTCCCAGACCGGGGCAGGAACCCGTGTCCCCTGCATCCGCAGGTGGACTCTCAACCACTGTGCCACCAGGGAAGCCCTAAATCCTCTTTATTGTTTAAGCCTATTGGAGTTGGGTTTTCTGTTACTTACCAATAAAAAGGCATATGTACTTAAATTTTCTTTTCTTTTTTAAGAAATTTTTATTGGAGTATAGTTGATTTACAATGTTGTGTTAGTTTCAGGTGTACAGCAAAGTGATTCAGTTATACATGCATTCAAAAATATGGAACGCTTCACGAATTTGCATATCATCCTTGCGCAGGGGCCATGCTAATCTTTTGTATCGTTCCAATTTTACTATGTGTGCTGCCAAAGTGAGCACACTTTAAAATTTTTTTGATAAGTTGCCTTACAAAAAATATACCAATTTACAATCCAACAACAGAATATGAGAGTGTTTCTCCACAGCCTCGCCAAAACAATATATTATCAAACTTTCTGATATTGCCATCTTTCTAGGAAAAGAGTGGTATCTTAACACAATCTTTTTATCATGAGTAGGGTTAAGCTTTTTTTGGTTTGTTTGTTTTTTTTTGGCTGCGCTGTGTGGCATGTGTATCTTACTTCCCCAACCAGGGATTGAACACGTCCCCCCTGCAGTGGAAGTGCAGAGTCCTAACCGCTGGACCACCAGGGAATTCCCTAAGCTTTCTAATATACTTAGAAGTCACATATATTTCTTTTCGTGTGTGTGTGTGTGTGTGTGTGTGTGTGTGTATTGCTCATGTCCTTTGCCTAGTTTTCTATTTCTATTTCTCTTTTTTATTGCTTTGTAAAAGCTGTTTGTATTCTAGGTAAATCAGGCCTCTGTTATGTGGGTTGAAATATATTTTCTGAATTTCTCCTTTGGCCTTTGATTTTCTTTTTGCATTTTTTATGGCAAAAAATATGTAACAAAATTTACCATTTTAAAGTGTACAATTCATTGGCATTAAGTACATTCACAATGTTGTATAATCTTCACCACTATTTATTTCTAGAACTTTTTCATCATCCCAAAGAGAAACTCTGTACCTATTAAACAGTAATTCTCCATTGTCCCTTCCCAACAGCCGTGGTAAACTCTATTCTACTTTTTGTCTTTTTTTAATATAAATTTATTTATCTTTATTTTTGTCTGCGTTGGGTCTTCGTTGCTGCGTGTGGGCTTTCTCTAGCTGAGGCGAGCGGGGGCTACTCTTGGTTGCAGTGCGCGGGCTTCTCATTGCAGTGGCTTCTCTTGTTGTGGAGCACAGGCTCTAGGTGTGCAGGCTTCAGTAGTTGTGGCACGTGGGCTCAGTAGTTGTGGCTTGCAGGCTCTAGAGTGCAGGCTCAGTAGTTGTGGTGCATGGGCTTAGTTGTTCCACGGCATGTGGGATCTTCCCGGACCAGGGCTTGAACCCATGTACCCTGCCTTGGCAGGCGGATTCTTAACCACTGCGCCACCAGGGAAGCCCCCTTTTTGTCTTTATGAATTTTCCTATTGTACGTACCTTATATGAGTGTAATTGTACAATATTTGAACTTTTCTGTCTTATTTCATTTAGCATAATGTTTTCAAGATTCATATTTATTGTAGCATATATCAGAATGTCATTCCTTTTTATGGCTGAATAATATTCCATTGCATGTATATACCAAATTCTATTTATCCATTCATCTGTTGATGGACACTTGGGTCATTTCTACCTTTTGGCTATCGTGAATAATGCTGCTGTGAACATTGGTGTACAAGTATCTGTTTGTGTCCTTGCTTTCAATTTCTTTGGGAGTGGAGTTTTTGTATCATATGGTAATTCTATGTTTAACTTTCTGAGAAACCACCAAACTATTTCCCACAGTAGCTGCAAACATTTTTACCTTTCCACCAGCAATGTACAAAAGTTCCAATTTCCTTTTTAAAAAAAATTTATTTTTTTAAAAATAAATAAACAATTTTTATTTTTTTAATAATTTTTATTTTTTAAAATAAAATTAAAAAATTTTTTTAATTTTTAAAAAAATTTTAAAAAGAATTTTTATTTTTTAAAATAAAATAAACAATCTCCAACAAGCTTGGAGATTGTTGTTGTTGTTATTGTTTTCAGATTCCACATATGAGAGAGATCATATGGTATTTGTCTTTCTCTGTATGACTTATTTCACTTAGCATAATGCCCTCGAGATCCATCCATGTTGTTGCAAATTGCAAGATTTCATTCTTTTTAATGACTGAATAATATATATTTATTTATCCATTCATCCATTGATAGTTACATTGTTTCCATATCTGAGCTATTGTAAATAATGCTGCAATGAACATGGGGGTGCATACATCTTTTCAAATTAGTATTTTTGGGTTTTTTTGGATAAATACCCAGAAGTGGAACTGCTGGATCATATGGTAGTCCTATTTTTAATTTTTTGAGGAACCTCCATACTGTTTTACATAGTGGTTGCATCAATTTACATTCCTACCAACAGTGCACAAGTGTTCCCTTTTCTCCACATCTTTGCCAACAATTGTTATTTCTTGGGTTTTTTGTGTGTGTTTGTTTTTTCATTTGTAATAGTCATTTTAACAAGTGTGAGGTGATATCTCATTGTGGTTTTGATTTGCATTTCTGTGATGATTAATGATGTTGATCATCTTTTCATGTACCTGTTAGTCATCTGTATGTGTTCTCTGGAGAAATGTCTTGTTCAGATCTTCTGCCCAGATTGTTTTTTGTTTTGCTATTGAGTTGTATGAGTTCTTTGTATTTTTCAGATGTATGATTTGTAATTATTTTCTCCATTCAATAGGATGCCTTTTCATTTTGTTGATAATTTCCTTTGCTGTGCACAAGCTTTTTAGCTTGATGTAGTCCCACTTGTTGATTTTTGCCTTTGTTGCTTTTGCTTTTGCTGTCAGATTCAAAAATTCATCACCAAGACCAATGTCAAGGAGCTTACCACGCATATTTTCTTCTGGATGTTTTATGGTTTCAGGTCTTACGTTTAAGTCTTAACCATTTTGAGTTAATTTTTGTGTATGGTGTAAGATAGTGGTTTAGTTTCATTCTTTTGCATGTGGCTGTCCAGTTTTCCCAACACCATTTATTGAAGATACTGTCCTTTCTTCATTGTATATTCTTGTCTCCTTTGTCATAAATTGACTAGAGTTCCAGTTTCTTCACATCCTCAACAACACTTGTTATTTTCCATTTTTTATTATAGCCATCCTAATAAGTATGAAGTTGTATCACATTGTAATTTTGATTTGCATTTCCCTAATGATGTGTTGAGCATATTTTCATGTGTTTATTGGCCATTTGTATATATCCTCTTTGAAAAAATATCTATTCAAGCTCTTTGCCCATCTTTTTTTTTTTTTAATATTTATTTATTTGGCTGTGCCGGGTCTTAGTTGCAGCATGCGGGATCTTTGTTGCCACGTGCGAGATCTTTAGTTGCAGCACGCGGGATCTTTAGTTGTGGCATGAGGGATCTAGTTCCCTGACCAGGGATTGAATCCGGGCCCCCTGCATTGGGAGCCTGGAGTCTTAAGCACTGGACCACCTGGGAGGTCCGTTTGCCCATCTTTGAATTGGGCTGTTTGTTTTTTTGTTCTGAGTTGTGGGAGTTCTTTTTCTATTCTGGATATTATTCCCTTATCAGATATATGATTTGAAAATATTTTCTCACATTCCATACATTATCTTTTCACTTCCTCGATAGTATCCTTTGATGCACAAAAGATTTTAATTTTGATACATTCCAATTATCTATTTTGTTGTTGTTGTTGCCTGTGCTTTTGTTGAAAAGCCTGTCAATTTCCTATTGAATCTTCTGGCACCTTGTTGATAATCAATTAACTATATATGTGAAAGTTTATTTCTGGGCTGTATGTTCTATTCCATTGATCTATATTTCTTTCCTTATGCCAGTACCACACGTCTTGACTACTGTAGCTTTGTAGTAGTTGGTAGTTTTGAAATATGGAAGTGTGAGTCCTCCAACTTTGTTATTTTTTCAAGACTGTTGTGGCCATTCAGGGTCCCTTCAGATTCCAAATGAATTTTAGAATGGATTTTTCTATTTCTGCAAAAAATTCCATTGGAATTTTGATCAGGATTGTACTGAATCTGTAGATCACTTTTTTCCCTACAACTGTGTGTGTATGTGTGTATACATACATATAGATATAATTTATTGAGATGATCATGTGATTTTTAAACCCTTTATTATGTTAATATCATATATCACATTGATTGATTTGCATATGTTGAACCATCCTTGCATCCCAGGGATAAATCCCACTTGGCCATTGTATATGATCCCTTTAATGTGCTGTTGAAATAAGTTTGCTAGTATTTTGTTGGGGACTTTTGCATCCATGTTCATCAGGGATGTTGGCCTGTAGTTTTCTTTTCTTGTGGTGTCTTTGTCTTGCTTTGGTATCAGGGTGATGCTGGCCTCATAGAGTGAGTTATGAAGTATTTCCTCCTCTTCAATTTTTTAGAAGAGAATGAGAAGTACTGGTATTAATTCTTCTTTAAATGTTTGATTGAATTCACCAGTGAAGCCATCTAATCCTGAGTGTTTCTTTGTTGGGAAGTCTTCAATTACTGACTAAATCTCCTTACTAGTTATAGGTCTTTTCAGATTTTCTATTTCTTTACGGGCCATTTTTGGTAGATTGTCTGTGAAAGGGACATACTCATTTACTCTACTCATAGAATACTTCTGTATTCCAAATGTGTGAGTGTTTTTCCCACACCAAGAAATTCTCCAGATCTCAGCGGACACCAACTGGGTGTTCTATAGTTTAACTCAATTCTGACACTATCTAACTGGAGATAGCATCAGATCCCACAATTTAAGTGCTCAGTCCCACAAGTGTGCCCCCACTTCAGATGCCAATTGCAAGTCCAGGTTGTCATTTGTGTTTCTGACTAAGCAGCTACATATTGGAGGTTCCCACAACCCCCTTCTTGAGTTTGATAACTTGCTAGAATGGCTCACCGAACTCAGGAAAACAGTTTACTTACTAGATTACTGGTTTGTTATAAAAGGATAAAAATCAGAAATAGCCAGATGGAAGAGATACATAAAGTTATGGGGGAAGGAGTGCAGAGCTTCCATGACTCCTCTGGGTACGATACCCTCTCAGTACCTCCACATGTTCATCAATCTGGAAGCTCTCCAAACTCCTTTGGTTAGGATATTTCTGGGAGTGCATGTTTGATATGCATGTTTGATTCAATCATTGGCCATTGGTGATTACATCAATCTCCAGCCCCTCTCCCTTGGAGGTCAGGGGATGGGGCTGAAAGTTCCAATCCTCTAATCACATGGTTGGTTCCCCTGGCTATCACCTCCCATCCTGAGGCTATCCAGAAGCCCTGAGCCAGCATCCATCTGGTTTATAGTCTTGTTCAAGTCTTCTGTTTCTGCATTGATCTGTCTGGTTGCTTGGCTGATCAAGTTGTCCTTGTTCCTTTTTTCCCTCTAATTCTAGTTCTTATTTCTAGTCAATGAGTAATAACCCCTATATTAAAAACATATTTAAACTTACACTTTTTCTGTACATAGCAATAATTATTTAGTACCTATAGTTCTCCCCTCATATTTCTTTCCCACCTCTAATGTTTTTGTAAAATTAGTTGAAATTTTGGTTCTAGGCTTATTAAAATTCTTGGCTACATTATACCTTTTATTTTAGGAATCCTTTTTTTTTTCTTTTTAAATTTTTTTTAGCAATCCTTTCTTAACTATTGTACAACAGTCAAAACCATATTATCAGAAATTATTTATTTTTAGTGTTATTTACTTTTATGAATATTTACATAGTTTCAAAATTTCAAACGTTTTAAGAGGATATACAATTTAAAAATCTCCTTCTCACTCTTGTTCCCAAGCCATACAGGTTCTCCTTCTAGGAAACAACTAAAGTTATCAGTTTCTTGAGAATCTTTTCAGAGATATTCTATGCATATACAAGCAAACATTCATGGTCTTTCTTTTAATTTTTTTCTTATCCAAATGATAGCATACCATCCACATGTTCTGAATCTTGCTTTTGTCTTAACGATATATCTTGGAGGTCATACCAAATTATGCATTTTTAAACCTTTCATTGTGGAAATTTTCAAACATGTACAAAGAAGAGAGAATAGTATAATGAGCCCCAATGAACCCATCACCCATTTCAATAATAACGAACACTCTGTTATTATTGTCTTATTTATCCCTCGCATTTATTATCATTAATATTATTATTATTAAAACTTTGCTGGAGTATTTTAAAGCATATCCTAGATATATCATTTCACTTTTAAATATTTTGGCTCATATCTTTAAAAGATAAAGACTTAAATACAACCACAATAACATTATCACACTCAATAAAATGTATAATTTCTCAATATCATCTAATACCTAGTTTGTATTTAGTTTTCCTTTAGTAGCTCAAAAATGTTTTACTTTGCAGCTGTCAACCTTCAGATTTTTTTAAATTAATTAATTAATTAATTAATTAATTTGACTGCCGTTGGGTCTTCGTTGCTGCGCACGGGCTTCCTCTAGTTGCAGCAAGCAGGGGCTACTCTTTGTTGCGGTGCTCAGGTTTCTTATCGTGGTGGCTTCTCTAGTTGTGGAGCACGGGCTCTAGATGCGTGGGCTTCATTAGTTGCAGCACGCAGGCTCAGTAGTTGTGGCTCATGGGCTCTAGAGCACAGGCTCAGTAGTTGTGGCGCACGGGCTTAGTTGTTCCATGGCATGTGGGATCTTCCCAGACCAGGGCTCGAATCCGTGTCCCCTGCATTGGCAGGCGGATTCTTAACCACTGTGCCACCAGGGAAGCCCCATCCTTCAGATATTTTTATTGACAATTTCGGAAGCTCTGCCACTCCCACTCCTTGTTTCCCTTAAGCTCTTTTTCCTATTTGACACTGTTGGCTATTCCTCATAACTTTTAAAGCTATTCTGCATGTTCTTCTGTTCTAAATCCTTTTTTATTTTTTCTTGGCTCCTCTACTTCCTCCTACCTGTACCCTTGAGACCCAATGTTGAACTCTTCTCTTTTTCTTTAACTTTCCTTTTCAGGTAACTAATCTACACTACTGTTTCAACTATCACCTTTGCTTGAAACTAATATAATACTGTCAATCAACTATACATCAATTTAAAAATAAACATCACCTTTGTTAATGACTAAAATCTTCATCTCTAGCCCAGGCCTCTCATCCAAACTCCAGTTCTCTATTTCTAACTGCCTACAGGACACTTCTGCATGAAAGCCCTATTGTAAACTCAAACTGAAAATATCTAAAATTGAGCTTACTATTTCCCCCATGCCAAGTAATTCTCTTCGTTTCCTCCTTTCTGATAATGGATATTTCATTCTCCCTGTTCCTAAGCTTAATATCCTAATTATTTCTAACCTGTGTTTCTCTTTCATTCCCCTTATTCAGTTAGTTACCAAGTTCTATTGATTCTTTCCTTGTAGTGACTCTAGCTTCTCTCCAGTCTCACTGTTATTCTCCAAAATCTAATCTCGGACCTTCATAGGTAACTTAGCTACCATTTAGCATTATGCTGGAAGTCTTGACCAATGCCATGAAATGAGAAATCAAAATAAGAGGTATAAATACTGGCAAGGCAAAGACAAAACTGTCAGGACTTCCCTGGTGGTGCAGTGGTTAAGACTCCACGCTCCCAATGCAGGGGGCCCGGGTTGATCCCTGGTCAGGGAACTAGATCCCACATGCCACAACTAAGAAGCCTGCATGCTGCAACTAAGGAGCTAGCGAGCTGCAACTAAGGAGCCCACCTGGTGCAACCAAATAAATAAATATTAAGAAAAAGACAAAACTGTCATTATTTCCAGTTGATATGAAAATCCAAGAGAGTCAACTTACAAGTTATTAAAAAAGAAATATTTACATGCAAGATGGCCACTTATAAAATATATCTAAATCAATAACTTTCTATATAAGCAATAACTAAGTAGAAAATGAAATTTCATTCACAACAGTAACAAAAGCTATAAAATATATAAGAATATAGGCAATGTTCTCTTATATAGGAGAGGATAAAAAAAGCACTAAGCATAAAAGAAAAATTTGATTGGACATCATCAAAATTAACTTCTGCTATTTCATTTAAGAAAATGAAAGGCAAGCCACAGAGTGGGAGAAAATATTCACAATACCTATTCTGATAAAGGATTTGTATCCAGAATATATAAAGAGCTTTTACAACTCCAAATAAGAAAACAACCTAATAGCAAAATAGGCAAAAGATTTGAACAGACACTACACCAGGAAAGATGTATCAATAGCAATTAAGTAAATGAAAAGCTGCTCAAGTCATTGGGCATGAGGGAAATGCATGTGAAATACCACTATATATACCCACTAGAATTGCTAAATTAAAAAGACAATACTAAGTGATGGTGAAGATGTGGAGCACCGGGACTCTCATACATTAGAATTTTAAATGGTACAACCACTTTGCTGTACTGTTTGATAGTTTTTTAAAATGTTAAACATACAAAGTTAAACATACACCTACCCAATGACCCAGCAATTCCACTCTTAGGTATCCCTCAAGAGAAATGAAAACATATGTCCACAAAAAGACTGATTGATGAAAGAAATGTTCAAATATTGAGGTATGGGGAAGTCATTCTGGCTTGAGTTAACTTGAATTTTATGCACACAGCCTGTTTGTGGCCTAACAAACATAGATTGTAACTCTGCTTTAGTTATTAAAGAAAAGGATGCATTGACCAGAAGTAAACAATGTCCATGTTAAAAATAAAGATTAAATGCCTCCCTTCCTGAGATGCCAATACTGATACTCCTTCCATGATAAGACTCCCTTCCCAGGTGCCAAGACCAGTACTGACTCGCTGTGCACATGCTGATTTGGTTTTTGGTTTGTTTTTGGAAACCTTGAAAGAATGTATCTATGACTTGTTTGATGTTCTTTGCTCTGACCAGATACAAAATTGTGATGAAAACCATGCTTATCTGGAGCAGTTCTTCAGGGTTATCTGAGAGGCTGTCTTCTGGGCTACAGTCCTCAGTTTGGCTCAAATAAAACTCTTTTCTCTTCCTATTATAGATTATTTTTTATTTTCGTCAACAAGACTTATATACAATATTCATAGCAACTTTATCCATAATGGCCCCAAACTAGAAAAAAATTGCTATATATCCTTGCGATTGAATGCTACTAAGCAATAAAAGGGAATGAACTACTGTTATGCCCCACAACACGAATAAATCTCAGAAATATTATGCTGAGAAAATAATTAGCAGCTCATGGTTTTTGAAAAATCAAAATACTTATACAAGTTAAGAAGGTAACTATCAAGCTATCATATACAATGTGATGAAAGAAATTTTCACATATTGAGGTATGAGGGAAGTCATTCTGGCTTATACATGATTTAACTTGAATTTTATGCTAGCTAAAACAACCTGCTTGTGGCCTATCAAACATACATCGTACACCTGCTGTAATTATTAAAGAAAAGGGTACACTGACCAGAAATAATGTCCATATTAAAAATAAAGATTAAATGCCTCCCTTTTGGGATACCAGTGCTAGTACTCCTTTGATGATAAGACTCCCTTCCCAGGTGCCAGGGCCATAGAGACTCACTGTGTATGTACTGATCTGCTTTTTTTTGAAACTCTGAAGGAATGTATCCCTGACTTATTTGATGTTCTTTGTTCTGACAAGATATAAAACTGTGCTGAAAACCATGCTTCTCTGGAGCAGTTGCTCAGTTATCTGAGATATCCTATTCCAAAAAAAAAAAAAAAAAAAGGACACAAAAGAGTAAATGCTCTGATTCCATTTATATGAAGTTCTAGAAAGGTATAATTAATCTTCAGTGACAGCAAGCAGAACAGTGGTCCTCTGGGGCTAGGGGTGGTAAGGATTGACTACAAAGGGGTACAAGGGAACTATTTGGGGGTGATGGAAATGTATGTCTTGATTGTGGTAGTAATTACGTGGTACATACATTTGTCAGAAGTCATCAAGCTATAAACTTAAAATGAGCTTATTTAGTGGTATATAAATTATACCTCTATATATTTGATTTAAAAAGAAAAAATATAATTTGGCAATAGAAAGGGATGAAATACTGATACATGCTACATTGTGGATGAAACTCAAGAACATTACGCTAAGTGGAAGAAACCAAATACAAAAAGATGATATACTGTGTGATCCCATTCATGTCAAATGGTCAGGAAAGACAACTTTGTAGAGACAAGTGGATTAGTGGTTGTTGCCTGGGGGTTGGGAACAGGGAGTGACTGTAACTGGGCATGAAGGATCTTTTTGGGGTGACGGAAATGTTTTAAAACCAGACATGAAAAAAAATTTAAAAATCAGATTGTGATGATAGTAGCACAATGTTGTAAATTTACTAAAAATCATTTAATTGTATACTTAAAGTGAATGAATTTATGGTATGTAAATTGTATTTCAATAAAGCTGTTTTAAAAAGATAATTGACCATATGGTCCAGCAATCACGCTCCTTGGTGTCTATCCAAATGAGTTGAAAACTTATGTTTGCACAAAAACCTGCACTTAGATGTTTATAGTGCTTTATTCATAATTGCCAAATCTTGGAAGCAACCAAGATGTCCTTCAGTGGGTAGATGGATAAACTGTGGTACATCCAGACAATGAAATATTATTCAGCACTAAAAAGAAATGAGCTATCAAGCCAGGAAAAGACATGGAGGAACCTCAAATGCACATTACTAAGTGAAAGAAGCCAATCTGAAAAGGCTACATATGGTATGATTCCAACTAAGGCAAAGCTATGGAGACAATAAAAAGGTCAGTAGTTGTCAGATACTGGGGGGAGAGGGGAATGAATAGGTGGACCACAGAGGATTTTTAGGGCAGTGAAACTATTCTGTACGATACTATAATGGTGAATACATGTCATCATACAGTTGTCAAAACTCATAGAATGTACACCACCAAGAGTGAACTCTAATGCAAACTGGACTTTGGGTAGTAATAATGTATCAGTGTAGGTTTATCAATTGTAAAAACTGTACCACTCTAGTGTAGGATGTTGATCATGGGGGAGGTTGTACATGTGAGAGGGCAGGGAATATATGGGAACTCTCTATTTTCAGCTCAATTTTGATTTGAATTTAAAACTACTCTGAAAAATAAACTCTATTTTTAAAAAAGAAGAAATGAGCTATAAAGCCATGAAAAGCCACGGATGAAATTCAAATGCATATTACTAAGTGAAAGAAGCCAATTTGAAAAGGCTAAAGATTGATTACAACTATATAGCATTCTAGAAAAGGCAAAACTAAGAGACAGTAAAAAGATCAGTGGCTGCCAGGGGTTAGGAGGGAGGGAGGGATGCATAGGCAGGCCACAGAGGATTTTTAGGGCAGTGAAACTATTCTGTATAATACTATAATGGTGAATACATTTGTTAAAACTCGTAGAATGCACAACTCCAAGAATAAATCCTAAGGTAAACTGTGGACTTTGGATGATAATGATGTGCCAATGTAGGTTTGTTGATTGTAACAGACATATCATGGGAACTCTCTACCTTCCGCTCAATTTTGCTGTGACCCTGAAACTGCTCTAAATAATGCAGTATTAAAAAGTAACTATTTAGGGCTTCCCTGGTGGCACAGTGGTTAAGAATCCGCCTGCCAATGCAGGGGACACGGGTTCAAGCCCTGGTCGGGGAAGATCCCACATGCCACGGAGCAACGAAGCCTGTGCGCCACAACTACTGAGCCTGCGCTCTAGAGCCTGCGAGCCACAACTACTGAGCCCACGTGCCACAACTACTGAAGCCAGGGCGCCTAGAGCCTGTGCTCTGCAACAAGAGAAGCCACCACAATGAGAAGCCGGTGCACTGCAACGAAGAGTAGCACTGGCTCGCTGCAACTAGAGAAAGGCCGAGCACAGCAATGAAGACCCAACGCAGCCAAAAACAATAAAATAAAAAAAAGTAACTGTTTAAACAAAAATAATAACAATGTATCATGAGATAAAAGTAGAATGCATAACGAGCGGTCCAGGAAGAGAGAATGGAAGTATAATAATGTAAGGTTCTTATACTGTTTGTGAAGTGGTATAATAAACACTTAAAGGTAAACTGATAACTTATAGATGTACACTATCAACCTTTAAGCAACCACTAAAATAAAAAAACAAAGAGGTATAGCTAGGGACTTCCCTGATGGCCCAGTGGTTAAGACTCCATGCTTCCAATGCAGGGGGCGCGAGCTTGATCCCTGGTTGGGGAACTAAGATCCCACATGCCGCTCGATGTGGCCCCCCCCCCAAAAAAAGGGGGAGGGTATAGCCAATAAGCCAACAAAGGAGATTAAATGGAATAAAAATAATATTGATTAATCCAAAAGAAGGCAGAAAAAGAGAACAAAGAAGAGATGGGGCAAATAGAAAACAAATAGCAAGATGACAGACTCAAACCTAACAATCACAAATCAACAATCACGTTAAATGTAGATGGTCTAAACACCCCAGTTACAGGGTAAAGATGATCAGATTGGGTAAAAAAAGCAAGACCCAACCATATGCTTCCTACAAAAAATACTCCTTAAATACAAAGACACAAATAGGTTAAAAGTAAAAGTATGTAAAAAAAAAGATGTACCATGATAACACTAGTCAAAAGAAAGCTGGAGGGGCTATATTAATATTGGACAAAGTAGATTTCAGAGCAAAGATACCATGAATAAAGAAGGTAATTTCATAATGATAGAGGGGTCAATTAATGAAGAGGACATAACAATTCTAAACGCTTGTGCATCTAATATAAGACCTACAAAATATGTGAATCATGGACTTCCCTGGTTGTCCAGTGGTTATGACTCTGCGCTTCCACTGCAGGGGGTGCAGGTTCGATCCCTGGTCCGGGAACTAAGATCTCACATGTTGCGTGGCATGGCCAAAAAAAAAAAAAAAAAAAAAATCCATGAATCAAAAACTGATAAACTTGCAAAGAGAAATAAACAAATCCACAATTCAAGTCAGAGATTTCAATACTCTTAATAACTGATAGAACGAGTAGGCATAAAATGAGCAAGGATATAGAAGTAAATAACACTATCAACCAAATTGACCTGGTTGACATTTATAGAACAGTCCACCCAATAGCAGCAAAGTACACATTCTTGTCAAGTGTACATGGAGTATTTACCAGGATAGGCTATATTCTAGGCCACAAAACAAGTCTCAATGAATTTGAAAGGATTCAAGTCACACAAAATATGAATAATGGAATTTAAATTACCTATCAATAACAGAAACATCTCTGGAAAATCCTCAAATATTTGAAAACTAATCCACTTCTAGACAACACATGGGACAAAGAAGAAATCAAAAAAGAAATTAGAACATATTTTGAACTGAATGAAAATGAAACCACACCATATAATTCATGACATTCTGCTGAAACAATAGTTACAGGGTAATTTTTAAGCACTAAACACCTATATCAGAACAGAAGGAAGTCTCAAAACAATAGCTTCAGCTTTCACTTCAGTAAAAAGAAGAGCAAATAAAACTCAAAGAACAAAAATAATGAAGATCAAAGTGGAAATCAGTGAGATAGAAAACAAACAATAGAGAAAAATCAACAAAACCATATTCTTGTACACCAGTGTTCATTGCAGCATTATTCACAATAGTCAAAAGTTGGAAACAATCCAAATGTCCATCAATAGATGAATAGTAGCTAGACAAGTCGAATTCATGGAGACAGAAAGTGGATTAGAGGTTGGTTTTCAGGGGCTGTGGGAAGAGGGGAATGAGCAGCTATTGCTTAGTGGGTACAGAGTTTCTATTCGGGGTGATGAAAAAGTTTCAGAAATAGACAAGGGTGATGGTTCCACAACATTGCGAATGTACTTAACGCCACTGGATTGTACACTTAAAAATGGTTGAAATGGCAAATTTTGTTATATATATTTACTACTATTTTTAAAAATTAATAATGTAATATATCAAAAACTATTGAATTGTACAATTTGAGTGAATTGTATGGTATGTGAATTTATATCTCAATAAAGCTGTTAAAAAAAGTGCATACTGTATGATTTCATTTATATAAAACTCTAGAAAATGCAAACTAATATATGGTGACAGCTACCTTAACTCACTACCACATTTTCTTTTATCGCCTCCGTTTTTACTAACACTTTTTCAGTTCCCTGACTGCCTCTTTATGTTAATATTTGTCTTGAGGAGAAAACAGCGGTCCGGGGAGGAGGAAGCGGCCTCACTTTGTCACGGGAAATGTGAAGCTCGGGGACCTCCGAACCGAGGAACTGGGACCCCAGAGATCCTTGATTACCCAAAGGTGTAGTTTAGAAGCCAACGACTTGCAGAGCACGCGGCGGGCGCTAGAACTCCATTTCCCAGGAGGTCGCGGGGCACCGGAGGGAGACTGCGTCCGACGACGGGGGCGGGACTCGGTAGCTGCCCGGATGTGGCGCCGAGCCCGCCGAGCCTGCCCAGCCCAGCGAGAGACGCCTGGGAGGCTCTGCCAGCTGCGGTTCAACAGCGCGGGAGGACGACTAGTTTGCCGGGTAATCCTTATGGAGAACCACCCCCCCCAGGAGGCCCCCTCATCCGCTCTTTTCTCTTCGAGTCTCCCCATCCCCGGGACGGTTACCTTAGTATATGAGCCACTCCTTGGATGGAAGGGATTTGAGAGTGGAATGAGTTGTATGTATAGCGGGGGAGATCGAGCCAGCTCTTCCTATTTGTGAATCCGACGTGAGGCACCTCTCTGTCCCAGGCTCACGAGTCCATCTGAAGTCCCAGAACCAAGGACCCTCGGTGGAAAGGATGTGAGGGAAAGGCCGAGCGGGCTTGCGGTGGCTATCGATGGGTCACTAGAATTGCCTCTCTGGTTAAGTTTCCAAGCGCAGGATAGTCTTCCCTGGCTCCGGGTTGGGGAGTGTTCACATGGCTTCCTTCGCCCTGGGGTGTCTTTGACTGGACTTGAACCAAAAAGTCAGTCTTCAATGTGAAAAAGCTTCCCGGATTTAGTAGATAACTAAGTTGCAGAAAGTAGTGAATAAAAATGAGGGTCTTCTGCTGAATTGTCTTAGTTTCAGAAAGTTAGAGTGATTTCAAGTGGGTTTGACTTTTGGAAAGGGTGAGACTTGGGGGGAGAATGTGCTAGAAATAGTAATACTCTGAGCTACATTCTTGTCTTTACTGCTACTGGGTCTTTTTTTAAATTTTATTTATTTTTGGCTGCATTGGGTCTTCGTTGCTGCGCACGGGCTTTCTCTAGTTGCGGGAGCGGGGGCTACTCTTCGTTGGGGTGCGCGGGCTTCTCATTGCAGTGGCTTCTCTTGTTGCGGAGCACGGGCTCTAGGCGCCCCGGCTTCAGCAGTTGTGGCACACCGGCTTAGTTGCTCCGCGGCATGTGGGGTCTTCCCGGACCAGAGCTCAAACCCGTGCCCCTGCATTGGCAGGCGGATTCTTAACCACTGCGCCACCAGGGAAGTCCAGTTATGGGGTCTTTTATGTTGTGCCTCTAACCTAGGAGAAAAGTGACTGCTGGGAAATGTACATGTGAAGAAGGATGCTTTGTCAGATGAGAATGGAAGATTTAGAAGAAACTGTAATTCCAAGGTTAAAAGTGAATGCCTTCTGAGGTGTTGGTCTCTGCAGCTCCAGGCCTCTTCCAATTTCCAATCCTAGAGGCATATTTAGTGATCTCTGAGCTGAGGTGATGTCTACTTTACAGTGCTACTATGAAGCTTAAATAAGATATGTGAAAGTATTTTACACAATGCCTGTAACAGGCTCTCAGTTTTTAATTTCCCCTTGTTTCCTCATAGCAACTTATTTTTCTCTGGACCATGCTTTACTGTGTATTATTGTTTACCTTTTTATAGAAGTCCTGCCTTTACCCTAAGACTATAAACTTCTATCATCGTTCTTTATTTTTTAACCCTTCTTTGAGTCTCTCCTAGCAGTGCATTGTGCATAGTAGTGCCTGGGAGAGTGTGTGGATAGTGGTGGTGATGAGGGAAAAGCTGTGGGTGATCTGTAACCGGACAGCATTGTGCTGGATGCTGGAGCTGAACGAAACAAGCTTTTCTCATATGGGTGATAAACAGAATATTTGCCTCTCTCTTGTAACTCCTAGCCTTCTCTCAGAGTTCCCAGCCCTTTAAAAAGTATTATTTTTATTTTTAGTATTTTTAACCATTTTAAAGTGTACAGTACAGTAACTATATGCACATTTTTGTGCAATAGATCTTTAGAATTTTTTTATCTTGAAAAACTGAAAGTCTATACCCCTTAAACAACTACCCATTTCCCCCTCCCCCTGCCCCCGGCAACTACCATTCTACTTTCTGTTTCTATGAATTTGACTATTCTAGATACCTCATATAAGTGGAATCATGCAATATTTGGCTTTTTGTGACTGGCTTATTTCACTTAGCATAATGTCTTCAAGGTTCATCCATGTTGTAGTGTATGAAAAGATTTCCTTTTTCTTTTTAAGGCTGAATTATATATATATGCATATATATTTTTCTTCTTTATCCATTGTCCATCGATGGACATTTAGGTTGCTTCCATCTCTTGGCTATTGTGAATAATGATGCAATGAACGTGGGTGTGCGATTATCTCTTTGAGATCCTGTCTTCAATTCTCTTGGATTATATTTTTTAGTCTTATTTTTAAACTTGTTAAATATGGAGAATTTCAAATATACACACAAGCAGAGAAAATCGTATAATGAATATGTGGGCTGAATGAATGAGTCAACTGTACAAAGCAGCCCCCCCCACTTCTGCTGAACCTTCCCTTTCTTTGAGAGTTTGCTATAGGTGAGGATGTTTTGGTTTTGTTCAGACCTGGGATGTTCTAGGTGCATTTCATCATGTAGGCCTGGTATTTATTATATATACCAGGAGTACTGGTAGACGTAAACAAGTAGAAAAGAGTGTAGATGGCTCTTCCTAGTTATAGAGGTGAGGAGCTGAACTTCGGATGCAAAACGGTCTTTGTGCCTAAGAGTTTTGCTCTGGTTCAGCAACCCCCTCAGATGCACTGTTGTCACTTTGAGCAGAGACACCGAATGATACCTAGAGGCGGCTGGAAAGATGAGTTGTACAGGGAGTGATTGCTATCAGAGGCAAAAGAAATTAATCCAAACTGGGAAAGTCAAGGAAGGCTATTCTCAAGGAGTGTGGTGGTGACTTTGCCCTGTTTCCATTGACCTTGTGTGTTTGATCCTCATGCGTATTCCTAGATGGAAAAAGACAGCTATGGTCAGTGAGTCTTCTGGGATGATTGCCTACTAGAGCTGAATCAGGCTCTGGACTTTTAGCTGTGGGACCTGTGCCAAGGAAAGGAAGCCTTCTAGGTGGAACGCCTCACTGGGCAGAGCTGGCTGTGTGAGGAGAGAGCTACCCCTAGCGGGCCTGTGCGAAGCATGCTGAGAAGGCCAACTTTTTTTTACCTTCACCCAAAATGAGCTGTTTTGTTTTGTCTGGTTTTTGTCTATGATATGGACCTAATGTAGACCTTAGCTAATAAGACAGCAGGATGGGGGAATGTGTCTATTCCCCCACATTCCCAAGGTGAGAAACTAATTGATTCTCAAATTTTTTTCCATAATCAAATACATATGATAATGTGTCCCCTTTCCTCCATGTTCGGACACTTGAAGTTAGTGCCGTGAGGATTGGATCTGAAATTAGGGTACTAGTTAAGAAGCTAAAGAAAATGGAGTGCTGTGGAGGCACTGACACAGTAGGGCATTGACAGAATATTAATAAGGGGATACAGACATGGGAGCTCATAGTAAACATGCTCCTTGGAGATCATCTGTGTTGTACCATTAACTCGCAAATACTTGATTCATGAAGAAATGGACGAGAATATAGTGGTGTTATGACCTGTAGTTTTACTCAGATAAGGTCGGAAGGGGTGAGACCCCCTGGTTTGTCTAGCATTGTACTCACATTATAGAACTTTTGCCTTCCCCGGCAGATTAGTAATTTCTGTGAAGTCATAGTAGCTTCTAACACTTAATGAGTACTTCCTATGTGGCAGGCACTAATAAGTACAGCACATGCATTCTTTCATGTAAGCTTCAGGTTAAAAACTTGCCCGAGTTTCACAAAGCTTAGGAAAAGAGAGGACTGGTTTTCGACTCCAGGAGGTCTGACTTCAGAGTCTGGACTCTTAGCCACTTCTCTATATGGCTGAGTCTGACTGGCCTACCTTTCTCTCCAATATTATGATGTCACTTTTTCAGGAACAGAGTGTCCTTTGCTGAGTCTATAGCCACAGACCCAAAGTAAGAGACATGTTTCCTTTCGTTTCAACCTTGGGAACCTTCTTTCTATACCAATTTTTTTGTTTTTTAATTAGTTAACATTTATTTAGCATCTGCTATATTTTAGAACCTTTGATACTGTATATGCAGACCTTATGACGATACTGCAACATAAATAACCTATCTTGTTGGGCTCACAGTCCTTTTTGAGAGTCTGATGACAGCTTTGGATCTTCTTTCCAGAAAAATTTCCTTATGCACATAATATTGCACATAACTGCAGAGGTGGCTTCTAGAATCTACTGAAGCTTATCCTCTAGCAGTCCATGGACTCCATGGTAAGAATTCTTGCCCTCTGCAACCTTTCGCAGCTGACTCTTCCATAGTGTTAAGAGGCCAGGCAAGTGGCGGTGGCGGTGGGGGGGGTCTCACCTCCTTTCTTTCTTCTCAGAGAGAAATGTTTATACGGCTTAGGCTCCCTAAATTAACCAGACGTCTGTGAACATTCTTTCTTTCTCTCTTGTCTGTAGGACTCCAAGGGAAGAATGCAGACGATTAAATGTGTGGTTGTAGGAGATGGGGCTGTAGGTAAGACCTGCCTCCTCATCAGTTACACAACAAACGCCTTTCCCGAGGAGTATATCCCTACTGTCTTTGACAACTATAGTGCCCAGACATCTGTGGACGGCCAGATCGTCAGCCTGAACCTGTGGGACACAGCTGGCCAAGAGGAGTATGACCGACTGCGAACACTCTCCTACCCCCAGACCAATATCTTCGTCATTTGTTTTTCCATTGGCAACCCATCTTCTTATGCCAATGTGAGGCATAAGTGGTACCCAGAGGTCTCCCATCATTGCCCCAATGTACCTGTTTTGCTGGTAGGCACCAAGAGGGACCTGCGAAGTGACATTGAGACAGTGAAGAAGCTGAAGGAACAGAGCCTAGTGCCCACAACTCCTCAGCAAGGCACTTCCCTGGCTAAGCAGGTGGGGGCTGTGAAGTATCTGGAATGTTCAGCCCTGATGCAGGATGGGGTCCATGAGGTATTTTCAGAAGCTGTCCGGGCTGTGCTTTACCCTGCCACAAAGAAGAACAGCAAGAAGTGTGTCCTCTTATAGCTTTTGGGGTGCTGCTTGGGGACTGCACCTAAGGAGAATAAGGGGGAATTCCTTTGACAGCATTTAACAATGCCAGCGTGAGCCACTTATCTCTTCCCCTGGAAACCCTAGACTCCAGGTTATTCAGCTTTTGGAGGAACAAGGAGAGGCTAGTTTGCACTTGGCTGCTTTGAAGTTTGGTCTGAACCTTTTGGAGGAAGTTTGAGAGAGTGAGTGTGTGTGTCTCTCCTGTCGAAGTGGTAAGAGGAGATGCCACCAAGTGCTGTTCTTTTCTGTCCTGGCCAGGCCACGACTAAGCAGAGCAGCCTAGCACTGTTGTTTGTAGGCTTTTGCTTGGCTGTTCAAAATCTAATTTCAGCGTTCCTGGCTGTATTTACCGTTGAGCAAGTGCCTCACAGAAGGACAAGGTTCTCCAAATTTTCAAATCATTGCCTTAAGCTTTCTGATATACTAATTTTTGGAAACCATCTTATGTGTGATTCCTGGGTGTTCCCAATGTTGACATGCTCTTTCCATTCTTGAGAGGAGATATTTTTGCAATAATGGTTAAGCAGCATTTCTAGAGTTCTGTGAGATGGTAATAGATGTTTCTTAAAAGGGTTCTGTGGTCAAATAAGGCAGGAACCAGTGATTTAAATAATGCCGAATAGTTTCTTCTACTGCAGGAAGTTATAACTTTTAATAAGTATGCAATATTTCCCAAACTTATTTCACTGAACTTTTGTTTTTTGGCCCCATGCAACACCTATTAACATCTCTGGGAACACAGTTTCAGAGATGCTGGATTACAAGGGACTGGGAATTCTCATGGCGGAGACTGTGAAAAAAGCATAATGTGGTCCTGTTCTTTGTGCTGCTTCCCTCTTCATTGCCTTTGAGAAGAATGTTTACCAGCCATGGCCTTGTTATTGGTTCCTCTTCCATCCTCAGGAGGTGGGTTTGGCACTTAGTCACGATAGTATATTGGCTGTGGGATCTGATGTTCAGATCTGCTCTTGGATTCTGCTAGCACAATAGGCACGGTGATGTGTAATGAACAGTCCCTCTGAAGAGCTGTGTCTCTGAGGCTTCTTTGTGGCTCTTTTTTCTCTCATCATCCTTCCGCTTGAAGGAAAGACCACTGAAGATTAACCCCCTAAATAAAACCAATGAAACGACCAACGAAATAAAATGTCCTGCCAGTCACTGTCAGGGGGTTCTGTGATTCCCTCTGATACTTCTCTTCTGCTGTCATTCCTCTGAGTCACTATAAAGACTACCTTGCTCTCTTCCTGTGCCTCCCGCCTCTGTATATCTCCCTGTGTGTTTGTTCAGCCCTGTGTGCCTTTTGAGGTTGCTCCAAGAGAGCTGGGGTACGTTGGGTTTCCAGGCCGCAGGGCTGTCGTCGCCCTTGTGATGGTGTTGCTGGAGTTGCTCAGCCTGTTCTCGGGGTGGAAGGAGTCAGATTCCATATCCCAGCGGGCCTGCTGCTCCTTCTCCCTAGTTGTATTTTTGACCTTCTTCATTTGATATGGAAGGAAACCTTAACTTCTCTACCTGGCAAATAGTGGTTGACAACTCCACCGTGCACATATCCTCTCACCCTGCCAGAACAGCATGGGATTTTTGAGAGTTTGGGAAATGGAGCTAAAAGGAACACATACCTCCCCTTGGGGTGGGTGGAGTGCCTGAGCTTCGCTCTGTGATCATCTTGCTGTTGCTCTTTGACGGGATATGATCAGAGTAACCTCAGGCTAACTGAACCTCCTGAATAGGGTTGCCAGATAAAATACCATAATTGTTTAGTATAAGTGTGTTCCGTGCAATATTTGGGACACACTTACACTAAAAAATTATTTGCTGTTTATCTGAAATTCAAATTTAATGGGGCATCCTGTATTTTTATTTGCTAAATCTGGCAACCCTACTCTTGGAGAACCTGGAAACTGGAGGTCAAATATCAAGTATTGATAGAAGATAAAAGGTTATGTAGGGACTTCCCTGGTGGTCCAGTGGGTAAGACTCTGCGCTGACGATGCAGGGGGCCCAGGTTTGGTCCCTGGTCGGGGAACTAGATCCCGCCTGCCGCAACTAAGAAGTCCGCCTGCCTCAACTAAGACCTGGTGCAGCCAAAATAAATAAATAAATAAATATTTTCAAAAAATGGTTATGTAAATTCTCTATTCTTCCTCCTTTTCTTCTGGTTGCCTTTTCCCTCACGGTGGACTAGTGTTTTGTTTTCTTTTTCCTTCATGACTGTACCCTCCACTTCACATAGTACTTCACTGGTGTATATTTCTACACTGCTGATTGTCTAAAGCTGTGGAGGATCCAGGATGAATACTGTTGTCCAGCGCTTGCCTTCTATCTCAGGTCCAATGTATTGTATCTGTTTTCCAGTGTGTGACTCAGGGCCTCCTGGGGGTGGCAGGGATTATGTATGAGAAGTGAGTCAACTGGAAGAGGGTGAGGGTGGACCTCCTCAACTAAGGCCCAGTAGCACTTTGGAAAGTGGGGCTGCTGTTACAGTAACGTGGCCACCGTAGAAGTCAACTGGCTTCTGGGCACTGTGCCCACTGCCCTTGGGTAGAGTCACTGGGTTTTCCCAAAGGCAGCCAAATGAAAGTGTATTCCAGTCTCAGGATGTTCTGATTGATGCCACCTTGGGTGCTCACGGGACTTCACGGTTCAAAGGGGTTAGAAACATGGCTGTCACCTGGGTCTCTGGGAACTTTCTAATTAGCTACTGAAATCTTTTAAGTTGGCTTTTAATTTAATAGTGCCTCCTGCTCTCCCTTTGCCTGGCAAATTCCCAAATGTAAGCCTGGGTTTGGTTTGGGCAAATTTGTGTCCTCTAATAAATGGAGGTGTGATCCACAAGTCTGAGAGAGTGGTTTTGTATTGGTCTGATTTAGTAGTCTTAAGCATACACTGACATCTTGGTTTTTATACTTGAAAGGAATTTGTATGAAGACTAACATGCTAATATCACTTTTAAATTATTCATAAGGAATGGTAATAAACTTTTCTGATTTTACTGGGTCCATCGTTTTCTAAAAATCAAAGCAATTCCTCCCCACCACCCCTTTGCTTTGAGTGGTTTCTAAATGCTTTTCAGCTTGCAAAGGATGAAATAACTATAATTGTCATATTGCACATGGCACCTATGTGTAGCTGTGCTTATTTCTCTACATCAGATAATCAGGGTAAGGAACTGTCTGCCCTGCTAACATTGATTGTCTAGTTCCTGCCCACCCCCTACCTATTCATCCCCAGGATTTAGCTTCATTTCCTGGTTTTCAATAATGACAGACCAGTTAGTTCCCTGTTGGTGATTTTCCTCACTTATTACACTACATTCAGTAAACAATTATCAAGCTCCTACTGTGTTACAGGCTTGACTGTGCTAGGGGCTGGGTTGTGAAGATAAGATATATCATTTAATATTTTTTGCCTCTTCCAGTTATCTCAGAAAAATCTTCCCGTTTGTTATAAAAATGAACTAGGGAATTCCCTGGTGGTCCAGTGGTTAGGACTCTGTGCCTTCACTGCTGAGGGAGTGGGTTCGATCTCCTCCCCCCAAAAAAAACACAAAGAACCCCCCCAATCCTGGCTGGCAACTGTAAATAGCGCTGGTGAGTAAAGAAGTGCAAAACCATGTTTTGTGTTTTTTTAAAAACAGCTTTATTGAGGTATAATTTACATACTGTACAATTCACCTATTTCAAGTGTACAATTTAATGATTTTTAGTAAATTTACCGAGTCATGCAACCATCACCAAAATTAAGTTTGAGAACACTTCCATCACCCCAAAGAGATCCCTCATGCGGTTAATCCCCGTTCCCACCCCCAGCCCTAGGCAACCACTAATCTTTGTCTTTTCTGAACATTTCATATAAACGGAATCAAACAATACATGGGTATATAACGAAAAAGAAGAGATAAGAACATACTCATTTGCATATATTTTCAAAAAGAAAAAGGAAATACAAATAGCGAATCATGCTGTACATCTGAAACTAATGTTAATGTCAATTACGCCTCAATTGAAAAAATAATAAACGAAGGATAAACCAGAAATTAATGAAAATGGTTACAGGGAGTGGGTGACAATGGGGCAGAGAGCGTAGGCATGGGAGCAAGACTTCTCTGGAAATAGCTTTTTAAATAGTTTTGACTTTGAACCATGTAAAAGTTTACATTTTTTAAAAATAAAAATTTTATACAATTTTTATCCTTTTTATTAAAAAGGACAATAAAAGCAAATCCTAAAGTTGAATACAAACGGAAACAACTCCACAGAGGAAAAAAAAAGATTCATGTAATTTTTAATAGGATATAGTCTAAGGACAGAAAACTGCGAAGAACTTCTGAACTTTACTTAGGTTAATTGTTGGTAGTGGTATTGGTCTTGTAATTCTGAAAAGAGTAATATATTGGTGTTAGGAACCAGAGTTTTCATTGTAAGAGAAGCAAGATACAAATATGAAATGGGGAACGGCGAGGGAGAACCCTGTGGTATTAGATTTGAATCGAAGGTATTAGTATAAACTCATTAATTTAAAATTTTTTCTCTCTCTCCACTGAAAGGGCCTACAAGCAATGATGACCCAGTTTTGTTTTTAAAAAACAATATTTATTTGGCTGTGGCGGGTCTCAGTTGCGGCACGCGGGATCTTTAGCTGCAGCACGCGAACTCTTAGTTGCTGCATGTGGATCGAGCCTGGGCCCCCTGCATTGGGAGGGCGGAGTCTTAGCCGCTGGACCACCAGGGAATTCCCGATGCCCCAGTTTCTAAACACCATTCCCCACTAAAAGGAACCAGGGCTCCTTGGAGAAATGGCTTATATCAGTTCCAGGACAGGGAATGCACAGAGTGAGCCTGGAACATCTTGTGCCAAAAAGCAAGGAAGTGCTCAAAGACTAATTGGGGTCATGTCAAAAGGACACAGGAGCCAGAGTGAAGTGGTAACCATTGGACAAATTTGTAACAGTTTGAGGATCAAAAAGGATAATGATGGTGTTAGATTGTAACACGTTAAAATAAAAATACAAGAAAGGAGATAAGAAAAAGGAAAGTTCTTTACTGAATAAGTCCAGTTAATAAATGTAGAAGGAATTAAGAATTAGAAAAATCACCCTTTTGCACTCTTCCAATATAATTGATTCAGGCAAGGATCATCGACGGATGCTAAAACCTTTGGGTGCAAGGGGATAGGGAACAGAATATTCACAGAATTTCAAAGTACCACCCCATAGGTTATTTACTAATACAAAAGGAAAAATGTGTCATTGCGACGGAGAGATCTGGTGGACACCTTTTTGAAGTGATCAAATTTAGTATCACCAACATTGGGACAACCTGACATTGTGCCTTCTGATGACCGGTAAGATATTTAACCGGAATCACTTTCAAGAAAAGATTAGACGAATTCAGCATATAGAATATTTTCAAGACAACTTCCCTTCCCTTCAAGACAACTTCCAAATACGTACGGTCATGCAACACAAAGAAAAAAGCTGGTCGATTCTGGATTGAGAGACTAAAGGGAGATAAACAAATACAATGCATGAACCTTGAGTGGATCCCGGATTGAAATGTAAAATGCTCCAATTAGGACAATTTTGGAAATTTAAATACGGACTGTATGTTAAATGATATTGAATTAATGTTAAGTTTTAAATATGTGCTAATGGTATTGTGGTTGTGTAGAAAAAAGTATTTTTAGGGGTGAAGAATCACGATATCCGTAACCCACTTTTAAATGGTTCAGGAAAACAAACCTAGCAAAATGTTAAAACTGTGAATCTAGGTTAAGGTTCGCCTGTTCGTTTTACTTATCTTTTAGTTTCACATTTCCCGAAAAAAACAGGAGGGGAGAAAGTCCATTTCTAAGGGTAAATTTTAATTCAAAACAACTAACTGCAAAGGTACCTTTGGCACACTGCCAGTTTCTCTTTGGAACGAAACAGTACAAGAGGAGACAACACAGACGAGAAAAACCGGTTCTAATCTTTACTTCCATGTCCTGTGGCGTGGTTACCTGCGGTTACCAGTACGTAGATCACGTGACCTAGGAAGCACTCTCCCCCCAGTGCACTGAGACAGCTCCTGCTTAGATAAGTGGAAGGGGGCGGGAGCGAACGTTTTCTCTGACTAACCGCTTTTCACAGATCCAGCCTCCTGATCGCATATAATCCAATCAAAAGCCTCTAGTAATGTAGTGACACCAATTCTCCTTTCTCGTAGGACTGGCGGCCTTTCCGGTTCTGTTTTTCTTTATTCCGCATCCGGTAGGGGCTGGTAGGGTCACTGAACTCTGTGAGTCACTTCTGGTCGACATGACAGTTTATTTCCGGACTATGGGACGAGGCTGGGGTTTCCTCTTCCCCGTAGCGGCTGCCCGCATCGACGCCGCCATCATGTCAGACACGGACAGCGATGAAGATTCCGCTGGAGGCGGCCCATTTTCTTTAGCCGGTTTCCTTTTCGGCAACATTAATGGAGCCGGGCAGCTGGAGGGGGAAAGCGTCTTGGATGATGTGAGGGGATGGGCGTGGGGATAGGGCTGGGGGTGGATCGGCTAAGGAAAAGGTGGAGTGAGGAGAGTTGAGTGGTCTTAGGAACTGGAAAAAAGAGGGCGATGCGGCCCTCCCCCAGTGAGAGGGCGCCCTTAACGTACGCGAAGAGGACCAGAGAAGCGGTTGCCATGCTAGCAAAGATTGTGCAGTAACGGAGAGCGAGGGGGCTCAGTTTGGGCGAGGGTGGAGACGAGAGGAGAACAGTAGGCAAGCTCTGGGACGTCAGCGGCGCTGATATGGGTGGCTTTGGAGCTAGTTAGATGGAGAAATAGCAGCTTAACCTAGTGAGAGTGCTTTCAAACCTTTGCTACGAGAACTTTGGAGATTCTTGAAACTGCATTTGTGCCATCGCTGGCTAGAGGAGGATCTAGAGCGAGAGGACAGGACCTGCACCAAATCACGTGGTTCAGGTCCCAGTTCTTAGACCAGCCAGTGTTCGAACTATCCAGGGCAGACCCCTTCTGGTCCCAGTGCACTTCTTACATAGTTTTCCCATCGTTCACTGACATTTATGAAATAGTTTCTTGCGCCTGATACTCACCTAGCTTCATTTAAGTTCGTCTCCCCAAGGAGAAAATACCAATATTCCTCATTCCCTGCAACACACAATAAAGACAGCAGTAAAGTTCTTGCCTTGCTTTCTCTGATCGGAATGACCTCAGTTTCCTTAGCCTTTATTCAGGCAACTGCTGTTCCACTTATTTAGTCTTGGTGGGTGTTCCTTGAATAATCTTTCCTTACATTAGTTTAAAGGATGGTGATGAAATTGGACATGATGTGTTAATAAAGATCTGATCAATGTGGAGTTTAGTGGAAGATGTACTTTACAGTTCTCAGATGTGATGCTGCTTTTAGCACGCTGCCGAGTCGTTTTTCAGATGGATTTATAGCTTTGTCGTGGATCTGGGAAATAAGCCTTGTGGTGTGGGAAACTTAGGTTTAGGTATTGTCTTTGATTCTGGTGCTGTCCCTTTTTTAGGAGTGTAAGAAGCGCTTGGCAGGCTTGGGGGCTTTGGGTCTGGGCAGCCTGATCACTGAACTCACAGCAAATGAAGAATTGATCGGGACTGACGGTGCCCTGGTAAATGATGAAGGTGAAGTCTGGGTCATGGGGAGTAAGGTGGGGGAGGAGGCTAGCCACTTACTGTACATGTACTTTTCAGTGGGAATTATCTAAGGGAGCGAAAGTTTTTTGCTCTTTGTTTAGATCTACCTCCCCTTTTTATTTATAGGATGGATCAGGAGTACAGAAGATGCTGTGGACTATTCAGACATTAATGAGGTAGCAGAAGATGAAAGCCGAAGATACCAGCAAACAATGGGGACCTTGCAGCCCCTTTGCCATGCAGGTGATTCTTTGGTGCCATCAGTTAAGAGCACTCCAGTACATTTTCTTGCTGTGTAGTCCAGTTTGTTTCTATCCAAGCTTTCTGTCGTCGTTTCTGCTCTTTATGTCTTTGCTTCTCTCCCTTTGTCAGCTCAGTTCCAAGTAGCTGCTGTCCTCTTTTGTGTTCTGGGGCAGCGTTACTATACTCAGGCTTTTATTCCTCATACTGGTTAGTCCCAAATTCTTGGTGAATGCCAAATAAGGATGATAATTCTTTTCTCCTTATCATCTGGTATTTGAGTACCTATGGGGTTCACAGTACTGTTTTAGATGCTATTTAAACTCAGTCTTTGTCCTCAAGGAATTGGTAGTTGAAGAAAGATTAAGTATGCTATGTTGTATATAAACAAGCACATGTATTTATCGGCTCAGCTTCTGTTAATCACTCACTACCTGTATGCCGACACAGTGCGCTTAATGCTTGCTCACAACATGGGTTTTCCTCCTAGTATAAGGTGCTACATTATAGAATCAAAATGTCAGAGTTTGAAGGGGTTTTAGTGATTATTTATTCTTAACCTCATCATAGATATGGAAACCTGGAACTTCAGAAAACTTTAATAAAATGTGGAACTTTATCAAAATTTCTGTAGTTACTAGTGGCAGACCTTGACTAATTCAGCATTTCAGTTTATTAGGCATTGAGCACCCGTTATGTGTTATAAACTGTGATAGTAAAGTACAAAGATGATAAAATCCATTTTCTGATTTTTGAGTAGCTCGGCTTTGTGGTCTGGAACCTAGACTTGCTGATCCTAGTTCATTCTTTCCACTGCCCTGTACTACCTTTCACTGTTTGGGACTTTCGTATGAAGTTGTTCACTGTTTATTCATTATCCACCTCTTTGAATTAGATTTCAGGCTGCTGAGAAGTATAGATAAAACCTTGGTAAAGAGCTGAACTTAGTTTCTTCAGAGCCAGTTAATATATTTGGGTGCTTCTTATATAAAGAGAATTAACTGCACCACATACACAAGAAGTAACCTAGAAAAATAGAAGGTACAGGCCTTACTTTCAGGGATATTGTTATCATTTGGGGAAGGTGAGATAAATGACTGCAAAACATAATTATTCATAATAAGAAGACATAAACCAGTTGCCAGCTCATATTTCTGTATAGAGTGTTATACTTAATTTTGAAGGGCTGCCAGACTAGCTAAGTCAAATAGCATAACTATTTGTTTGAGCACCCTGACTTAGGCTGAGGGGGAGGTGGTAGCAGATCTGATTTTTCAGGGCATGTTATAGTTTTCAGTTTTGGATTTGTTGTCTTGGCTAGGGATGGTAAGGAAGAGGATAGGTGGGGGGTTCTTAGTTGGGTTGTGTGAGCTGGCCTCCTGGAAAAGGAGGATGCTGTATTTGATAGAGTCTCAGTACTGTGGGAAGCTCATTTCCAAGTTCTCTTGTCCTCTGAGGGTACCTTCATCTATGCCCTTAGCTTCCTCCTTCCCTGGCATTGGCCCTTTCACATGGCTTGATTGATAAGGGTGTTTCTTTGGAATAATTAGAAGTAGATGGAGGTCATTAGAAGAGGCTTCATGGAGGTGAATTTTGAGCAAAATTTTGAAAGATAAGGTTTGATGAAGAGGTCGCAGCAGGGCATTGTGGTTTGGAAACATGGCTTGCGTAAAGGTTGGGAGATAGGAATAAGCAAGTAGTGTGGGGGGAATTGGCCAGCAAGTTTTCTTGGAAGGAGTGGAAAACATACACCAAATAGTAAGAACCAACCATAGAGCAATTTGACAGCACCTTTATGTAAGCATTACTTGGGGTTTGCTGCCATAAAGGATTGTAAACTGATATAGATTGTTGAGTAAGAAGCAGGATGGTATAGTGAAAAGAAGATGGACTTTGGAGTCAGAATGTCATAGGTTCAAGTCCCAACTCCATATTTAGTTTGACCCTGGGAAAGTTGCTCAGTCTCTGAGGCTTGGATTTCTCATTTGTAGTAATCCGTCAGTTTTCTTTCTGCAATAAGTGTATTAATACCTACCTCATTAATAGGACTTTGGTGGGAATTCAAGTTCATTATCACATGGTATGAAAGCACCTACATAGAACAGTGTCGTGGTGGATGCTCTATAAATGTTAGTTGTCTTTCCTTCCTAAATGAAAATGAAAAGTGATGCTTGTTGCTTTGGGGTTTTGATTAGAAAAAGGGTGAAGGGGCAGACTAACTTGGAGACAGTTCTTGTGGGCTAGATGTAAAGTTATCAAAAGTTATCAAGGTCTGGAATAGGGTGACAGTTGTGGAAAATGATAGGCAGTGTCAGACTTGAGAGTTGCTGATAAAACATCGGTAGAACTTGGTGAGTGAGCAAGCGTGTTGGAAAGACACTGTTGTTAAACCAGGCTTGAATTCTGACTTTTGTCACTTAAAACTGTATGGCCCTAAGTCACTTCGCTTCTGTATCTCAGAATAATTCCTACTTTGTAGCATTATTGGGAGGATTATAGATAAAATAGCTAAAAGTACATGGCACATAATGGGAGCTCAGTGAATAGAAGTTGCTATAATGACTACTATTAATGATTGATTGGAAAAGGTGTGTTGTGGGTAAGAGATTGATGAAGGAGACAGGAGGCTAAAATCATAAGCTGGGAAAATGAGGATGGAGGTGGTATTGATAGTAACAAAAGGGAATTTAAAAGAGTTGAAGGATATTTCAGTGTGATACAGAATGCGGTTGTTGAATATATGAATGGAAAAGCTCTTCAGGCAGCAGAACATGCAGTGCAATTGTAGAGGGGCTAAGTCAGGGCAAGACTGAACAGATTTGAGTTTAGTCTGGATAAAGGTGATTCTTTAGAAAGGGAATGGAGAGTGTATAGAGGAATAAAAGCAGAGTGTTCAGGACTAAGTATTGAGTGATGCCATTGGTTAAAGGGTAGTGAAAAGAATAACAGACTATAGAAGGTAGACAGAAAAAAATGTGTCAAAGACTTGGGAGGTGAGAAAAAAGTCCAGTCTTAAAATGACAGAGGAAAGAAGAATGTTCAATTCCGTTATGAGATTGAGTAGCATGAAAATAAAGGAACAGGGTTTGACCAGGAGAAGGAGCAAAGGTTTTAAACAGTTCTTGGGAGCTTCCTAAATTCCTGTGTGAGATATACATGGTGTTCATAGCACTTGGCAATATGGTGCCATCTCTTTCTGAAGGCAGAAACTGCATCTCTTGTGTGTTGTCAAGGCATCTGCCTAGTTCTTCATGTGGTGCTTTAAATTCTTGAACGACAAGGGAGCTCAAGGCTGTTGTGTGACATTCTGGATATTGAGGAGATCACTTTCTTGGTTTTATTAGATTATGATGAGGATGACTATGATGCTGATTGTGAAGACATTGATTGCAAGTTGATGCCTCCTCCACCTCCACCCCCAGGACCAATGAAGAAGGATAAGGACCAGGATGCTATTACTGGTGGTAAGTAGAGACTGTCTATTTTTGTCTGAGGAGCAAGTTCCATTCCTGGTCCAAATTTTTGGCATGCTCATAGTGGGCTATTAAAATTAAGCTGCTAGGAAAGGACACAACTTCTAGAAGTGATTCATACAATTTTCAAATTTCAGTATTAAAGAGAAATTTTACTTTTAAAACATTTGGCAACAGTATTTTAACATGCGCTCAAGAAAAAGTAGTTTAGGTCAGTGTGGTTCTCAAATCTGGCTGCCCATCAGAATCACCTCGAGTCTTTTAAAAAAATACAGATTTCTGACTGTCACCCTTGGAGAATCTGATTCAGAAGATCTGAGGTAGAGCTCAGGGATTTCAGAGAATTCCCCCAAGCAGTTTCTGATGCAACTGATCTGTACTGGTATTTGGAATCTACCTGTTTAGATGACTCTCTTTAAAAGAAATGATTAAATAGGAAGGCACCTAGAATGTGTATAAATCATTTAGAGCCACCTGTCAGAGTCAGAGATTTCAAAGGCAGGGTCTTTAATGATCGTCTCACCTATTCCTATGTCTGCAACAGCAGTAAGTAACCCTGTTCTAGGCTAGAAGATTGGGGAAGAGCAGTATCTTTGATCTCCTGTATTTTGAGGCTTATGTCAACCTAAGTGTCTCCTATTAGAGTTTCAAGCCATTTCCTTTTTAGTCTGCAGGCTAAGTAGCATTTGTGGTATAGATCTTATTTTATGCTAAATAATTTCATTGTTACCCTGTGGGCTTAAAAAAATCTCTCCAGTTTATGGGTCCCTGAATCGGACATAAGGCCTGACTGGTATAAAAGTGTTATGTAATTTTTCTATTGGTCACATTTCTTTAACCTAATATACTTACAGAAAGTAGTAAATGTAGTAATAGTGTTTGTTTTCTCTCATCACAACCCCAGGGTACCAGGTACAAGGTGAGTTGGGGATGGTGGGAGATAATGAGTTGGAATGAGTTTTCTGGGTTGCCTACTAGTAATCTGGGTGCTTGGAACTGTATCCCCTGCCATTGAGCCATGCTTAAGCCTAGAGTGGGTGTTGGCTGAATTTGAGGAAATATGCTCACAGTTACATGCCAAAGGGGTTTCTCTTCCTTGTTGCAGTGTCTGAGGATGGAGAAGGCATCATCTTGCCCTCCATCATTGCCCCTTCCTCTTTGGCCTCAGAGAAAGTGGACTTCAGTAGTTCCTCTGACTCAGAATCTGAGATGGGACCTCAGGAAGCAACACAGGCAGAATCTGAGGATGGAAAGCTGACCCTACCATTGGCTGGGATTATGCAGCATGATGCCACCAAGCTGTTGCCGAGTGTCACAGAACTTTTCCCAGAATTTCGTCCTGGGAAGGTACTTTCTATGGAGAATGTCCACATTGCAAACCACTGCCCTCTTGTAGATACTGAGTTGTGTTGTTAAGATATTGAATATGGAATGGGTAGAATCTAAAGGTTTCCTTTTTTTAAGTTTTGTGCATTGATAGTACATGTGATTTATATAGTTCTCATTAGAAATTGTCCTTTCTGTTTAAAAAGAACTAATCCAAATTATTAATGAACACTTTACTTTCTTGGCAGATGTTATAAATCTGAGTTCAGCATTTCTTGATCCCTCCCTCACAGTTGAGTAGAATCCTCAAGGGAGTTTCCAGACTCAGAGCTACTGTTTTCCTATCTGACATTGAGTCTCTGACATAGAAGCACGTTTTGTGTTCTAGGTGTTACGCTTCCTACGTCTTTTTGGACCAGGGAAGAATGTCCCATCTGTTTGGCGGAGTGCTCGGAGAAAGAGGAAGAAGAAGCACCGTGAACTAATACAGGAAGAGCAGATCCAGGAGGTGGAGTGCTCAGTAGAATCAGAAGTCAACCAGAAATCTTTGTGGAACTACGACTACGCTCCACCACCACCTCCAGAGCAGTGTCTCTCTGATGATGAAGTAGGCAAAGTAGAGATCTGGAATTAAGACCTAAGAGGGGAACAAATGAGTTCTCCCTAGCTTATGTCTAAATTGAAAATGATACCTTAGCAGGTAGTGTCCTGTGCTGATTATCATTAAGTAATCACGATTTCAATCCCAGTGGCTGTCCCTTCCCTGTTGTAATAGAAAAGTATTGGGGACAGGCAGATGGTGATACACTGATGAGTAGGAAAGTTGAATGATAGAGTATGCCATGATATACCTCCATTGTTTACATTCGAACTCCAGTCCTGTTCAAGAATCATCCTTACGGCTCCTCTAAGTTCCCCTCCTGCCTCTTAACTCCCTGTAGCCTTAGAGCATCTGGGATCAGGATATCTTCCTCCCCTTCTACTTTATTCTGTTACAGATCACAATGATGGCTCCTGTGGAGTCCAAGTTTTCCCAGTCAACTGGAGATACAGATAAAGTGACAGACACCAAGCCAAGAGTGGCTGAGTGGCGTTATGGTCCTGCTAGACTGTGGTATGATATGCTGGGTGTTCCTGAAGATGGCAGTGGGTTTGACTATGGCTTCAAACTGAGAAAGATGGAACTTGAACCTGTGATGAAATGTAGAATGATGGAGGTAAGTAACACTGGTATGTAAGAAAGGAATCACTGTGCCCAGAGCCCTATCAGTTTTACTTTACTTTTCAACTGGGGAGACACTGGGTAGGGTTTCCTTGGTGGGAGATTGAGGTGTCCAAGCCTTTTGTTTCGTGTGGTATATCACCCTAGCAACTTGGCCCCACTGCAAGGATTCTGTTTGTGAGGTGAGTGCTGTGCCAGACTAGGAGTGGGAGGAGGCAGATACCCCTTTATCAGGTTCTTCTCTCAAGTCAGGGACCACACTTGATGTATCTGTTGTGGCATTTGGAGTGGGAACTCTGACAAGTGACCATTCAGGGATTTGTTGTTCCTCTCCTACTTGTGTAGGACTTCAGGAAACTTGAGGAAACCAGTGGCACTGATCTTCTGGCTGATGAAAACTTCCTGATGGTGACACAGCTGCATTGGGAGGATGATATCATCTGGGATGGCGAGGATGTCAAACACAAAGGGACAAAACCACAGCGTGCAAGCTTGGCAGGCTGGCTTCCTTCCAGCATGACTAGGAATGCCATGGCTTACAATGTTCAACAAGGTGTGCATCTATGCCCGCTGAGTCCAGCACAAACTGTCCTTCATCTCAGTCATCTTAAGTAGGCTTAGCTGTCATCCTGGCTGCTGAGGGACAGTGAAATGTTTTGGATCTGAGCCCTGATTCTAGTCTGTAATGTTTTTTTTACACTGTTAATGAACTAGGTTGGACTCTGATTTCTCATTAGAAAAATGTGAAAACTACTTTGAAGTTAAAGATCTTTCTGAACTGTAACAATGCTTTTATCTTTATAGTCTACTTTTGTTTCCAAAGGCCCTTTATCTTTATCGTTCTACAATTTGCTTTTTTCCTTCTTAAATACACGTGGACACTCAAAAAAGGTATGCTATGCTTAATGTAGAAAACTGTGAAGATACAGTACAGTGTCAAAAATCACTGGTAATCCTACCATCTAGAGAGTATCAGCTTTAACATTTTGGTGTATTTTTCTTTCAGTTTTCTGTCTTGTGTGTGTATGTAGCTGAGCTCATTCAATTTTACATGTTGTGCTTTTCACATAATGTAATATTATTTTACGTCATTTAAAGCTCTTCATAAAAATGTTTAATGACATGAGAAATTCATTTTAAATGGAAAACAAAACCCAGATATGAAGTGGCATATTTGATAACCTGTTTGCATAAGTGAAAAAGAAAAACACACTGTATGAACAGAAAGTTTACTAAAAGGGAATATACTATGGGATTTACAGTGGTTCCTTATAGTTTGTAAGATCACAAACAGCTTCGCAGTTTTCTTTATACCTTTTGTGTATTTTCCAGATTTTCTTCAGTTAATCTGGATTGCTTTTATAATTCAGAGAAAAACCAAAAACGTCTTTTAAATCTAAGAAATAGTTTTTTTTCTTTTTCCTTCCCTTTTTTTTTCTTAACATCTTTATTGGAGTATAATTGCTTTACAATGGTGTGTTAGTTTCTGCTTTACAACAAAATGAATCAGTTATATATATACATATGTTCCCATATCTCATCCCTCTTGCGTCTCCCTCCCTCCCACCCTCCCTATCCCACCCTCCCTATCCCACCCCTCCAGGTGGTCACGAAGCACCAAGCTGATCTCCCTGTGCTATGCGGCTGCTTCCCACTAGCTATCTACCTTACGTTCGGTAGTGTATATATGTCCATGCCTCTTTCTCGCTTTGTCACAGCTTACCCTTCCCCATCCCCATATCCTCAATTCCATTCTCTAGTAGGTCTGTCTCTTTATTCCTGTATTACCCCTAGGTTCTTCATGACATTTTTTTCCCTAAATTCCATATATATGTGTTAGCATACGGTATTTGTCTCTCTCTTTCTGACTTACTTCACTCTGTATGACAGACGCTAGGTCTATCTACCTCATTACAAATAGCTTAATTTTGTTTCTTTTTATGGCTGAGTAATATTCCATGGTATTTATGTGCCACATCTTCTTTATCCATTCATCTGATGATGGGCACTTAGGTTGTTTCCATCTCCGGGCTATTGTAAATAGAGCTGCAATGAACATTTTGGTACATGACTCTTTGAATTATGGTTTTCTCAGGGTATATGCCCAGTAGTGAGATTGCAGGGTCGTACGGTAGTTCTATTTTTAGTATTTTTAAGGAACATCCATACTGTTCTCCATAGTGGCTGTATCAGTTTACATTCCCACCAACAGTGCGAGAGGGTTCCCTTTCATCCACAACCTCTCCAGCATTTATTGTTTCTAGATTTTTTGATGATGGCCATTCTGACTGGTGTGAGATGATATCTCATTGTAGTTTTGATTTGCATTTCTCTAATGATTAATGATGTTGAGCATTCTTTCATGTGTTTGTTGGCAGTCTGTATATCTTCTTTGGAGAAATGTCTATTTAGGTCTTCTGCCCATTTTTGGGTTGGGTTGTTTGGTTTTTTGTTATTAAGCTGCATGAGCTGCTTATAAATTTTGGAGATTAATCCTTTGTCAGTTGCTTCATTTGCAAATATTTTCTCCCATTCTGAGGGTTGTCTTTTGGTCTTGTTTATGGTATCCTTTGCTGTGCAGAAGCTTTGAAGTTTAATTAGATCCCATTTGTTTATTTTTGTTTTTATTTCCATTACTCTAGGAGGTGGGTCAAAAGGATCTTGCTGTGATTTATGTCACAAGAGTGTCCTGCCTGTATTTTCCTCTAAGAGTTTGATAGTTTCTGGCCTTATGTTATGTCTTTAATCCATTTTGAGCTTATTTTTGTGTATGGAGTTAGGGAGTGATCTCATCTCATACTTTTACATGTACCTGTCCAGTTTTCCCAGCACCACTTATTGAAGAGGCTGTCCTTTCTCCACTGTACATTCCTGCCTCCTTTATCAAAGATAAGGTGACCATATGTGCGTGGGTATGTCTCTGGGGTTTCTATCCTGTTCCATTGATCTATCTTTCTGTTTTTGTGCCGGTACCATACTGCCTTGATTACTGTAGCTTTGTAGTATAGTCTGAAGTCAGGGAGCCTGATTCCTCCAGCTCCGTTTTTCGTTCTCAAGATTGCTTTGGCTATTCGGGGTCTTTTCTGTTGCCATACAAATTGAAATTTTTTGTTCTAGTTCTGTGAAAAATGCCAGTGGTAGTTTGGTAGGGATTGCACTGAATCTGTAGATTGCTTTGGGTAGTAGAGTCATTTTCACAATGTTGATTCTTCCAATCCAAGAACATGGTATATCTCTCCATCTATTTGTATCATCTTTAATTTCTTTCATCAGCGTCTTATAATTTTCTGCATACAGGTCTTTTGTCTCCTTAGGTAGGTTTATTCCTAGATATTTTATTCTGTTTATTGCAATGGTAAATGGGAGTGTTTTCTTGATTTCACTTTCAGATTTTTCATCATTAGTGTATAGGAATGCCAGAGATTTCTGTGCATTAATTTTGTATGCTCCTACTTTACCAAATTCATTGATTAGCCCTCGTAGTTTTCTGGTAGCATCTTTAGGATTCTCTATGTATAGTATCATGTCATCTGCACACGGTGACAGCTTTAC